>NW_027507785.1:154906830-155506830 GCF_037356315.1 Lithobates pipiens | reverse complement strand
CGCCACCTATTACAGGCCGGGGGGGGGGCCCTATTCCTCACAAACCTAAGGGTTGATCTCTGGCAAACCATAAACCACATTCTCGCTGACCGTTATGATCTATTATAACAGTTACCTAATTAGTAGTAGATGCCAGTGCTTGGGCGGCTCAATTTCTCTAGTGAATGCCTCTCACAGACCTTCCCCAGATCTTTCTGGGGGCTTGGGAGAGGTCTAGCCGGTCTGATGCACAAGCAGGAAATTATTGTTTCTCTTTTAGTTTGTGTTTGATAATTTTTATCATATCATATAATATATGTTCATTATAATGCATTTTTGTCTTATGGTTTCACTTGGGACCTTGGTCCTAATCAACCATCAACCCACTGGTGGGCTCTGGACCCACGATTAGTTGCACTTATGCTTTGTCCAAAACATTCCTCCAGAGATCTCCTCAGATCTACTGTGCTTACCTTTCTTTCTCCCTTTTTCTACCCCCCTTTTCCCTCCCTACATCCTCCCTTCTCTGTATTCTCCCTGGGGTCCATGGGGGTTGCATCCGGAGTCCTTGATATACCCTTACTTACCTCTCCACCATGATGCTACATTGGTTGTCATTAAATGTGCAAGGTATGAATTTACCACAAAAAAGGGTAAAAATATTTAAATACCTAAAAAAGCAACATAGCATGTTTACAGGAAACATATTTTTTCTCCGCCTCTAATCCTAAATACTTTGATGTCCAATATCCACTGGCGTTTATGGCTAATGGCCCGACTAAGCAGACGGGAGTTTTGATCGCCTTTCGTAAATCGGTTGCTTTTAAATATACTAAACAAATAGCAGACCCTAATGGTAGATATCTCCTGCTCATAGGCACTATTCAGGATTCCGAAGTCACCATGATGACCTATTATGCTCCCAATTCTAACCCGGGACCCTTCCTGACACATGTCTGCTCCCTACTGACATTCCACCAAAGGGGGACCCTTCTATTAGCAGGGAACACAAATGTGGCTCTGAACCCTGTAATGGATAAATACCCTTCAGAAAAAGTGGTGGCCTCATCTGCAGTGAAAGCATTTTCCAATTCCCTACGATCTCATGATCTGGTGGACCTCTGGAGGGAATTACACCCTCTGAGTAAAGACTATAAATATTATGCCCACCCACATCATTCACATTCTAAAATAGACGATATAATGATTAGAATTAGAAAAGATCTCCCTTTAATTGAGTCAGTGTCTATTCTAGCGGGCCCCTAGACAGACCATGACCCTTTTCTAGTGGTCTGCCGTTCATTAATACATAACCCTCAACACGCCTCTTGGATTATGAACGATTCACTATTATTGTTACAAGACATTTGGAAAGACCTGTTAAAAGCTTCAGTAGAATATTTCCGTCTCAATTCCATCTTCCCAGTGTTTCTTTGGGGGGCCTATAAGGCTGTGCTCAGGGGTCATATAATCAAGATAGCATCAAAGCGTAAAAAGGAAAGGCAAAGGCTGCAGACAACATTAGAATCCCAGCTGGAATCTACCTCTGCAGCCTTTAAGCAACCCCCCACACCTGCAAATTTTAGAATCTTTTGGTCCAGGCTCGTACAGAACTAGACTTATGCCTTACCGATCAGGCAGAATGCGCATTGCGCTGGTCTTGCCAGTATTGGTATATCAAAGCAAACAAACCAAATGCGATGCTGACCAGGAGGATACTTTTAACCCCAAACCTACCCCCATCACTTTATGTACCCGACATAACATACCAGCAACCCGGTCCGTATTCTAGATGAATTTCGTCAGACTCACCACCCTGTATTCGGCCCAAGACCCGATCAATGAACAGGATAGGGTAGACTTTTTTCAGCGTATTTTGCTGCCTACCATATCCACGGCACATATGGAACTTATGGGCCGTGACATTCGGGAATCAGAAGTTAGACAATGTATAAAAGATTTAAAGGAAGGAAAGAGACCAGGTCCAGATGGCTTTACGGCACTTTACTACAGAAAACTAGTAGATGCGTTAGCCTCTCCCTTAACCACTTGACAACTGGGCACTTAAACTCCCTTCCCAACCAGACCAATTTTCATTTTTCGGTGCTCTCACATTTTGAATTACAATTACTTTGTCCTTTTTTCATACAAATAGAGCTTTCTTTTGGTGGTATTTAATCACCGCTGGGTTTTTTAGTTTTTGCGCTATGAATCATTGGCGAGTATTGGCAAAGTATTAGGGAGTATTGGCAGAGTATTGGCAGGGTGTTGCACAGTATTGCAGAGTGTTGCACATTATTGCAGAGAATTGCACAGTATGGGCACAGAGCAGTGCAGTGGGCACTACAGATCCAGCCCAAAGCATTGTTAAAAACAATTGTTCCCCCTCTCCCCCTGCACTGTACAGATTGGTACAGAAAGGAAAGGGAGAAACAACACTTGTTTGTTTACAAGTGATCGCTCTGTCATCACGTGGTAAACGGCCGCTACAAGTGGCCATTTACCACGATCCGCGATGTTCCGGGTCTTCCAGACCCAGCGTTCATGAATGTTTGCAGGAGCATGCCCCAGGGGGCGCGAGAGCAACATTCTGGGAGGATGTCCCACGGACACCCGACCCCACAATAAGCCGACCGTGCTGTAGCTGTCTTTCGGCTATGGCCCGGCCGGCAAGTGGTTAACGGCTTTGTTTAACTCAGTTAAAAATGGTCAGAATCTTCCACCTGATTTTCTGATGGCTAATATAGTGATTTTGCCGAAGCCTGACCGTGACCATTGCCCTTGGGTTAACTTAACCCATTTAATTAAAAAAAGACCAAGTAGGTTTTGTACCACAGAGACACACTATTAGGAGAATCATTCAACTACAACATCTCGCCCATAACCACTCCTATGTTTTTGTCACTGGATGTGAACAAAGCCTTTGACACTTTGTCCTGACAGTACTTCACCATTATGGCTTCAGTACTTTGTTTTTAAAGTGGTTAGCGGCCCCATATGATGCCCCTCAGACTAAAATTAAATTTTACGGGTTTGAATCCTCTATTTTTCCTATCCCGAGGGGCACTCGACAGGGCTGCCCACTCTCGACTCTCTTGTTCGTTCTAGCTATGGAACCATTGGCAGAGGCGATCCATTCACATCCAGATATAAAAGGCATTGAAGTGGCAGGCTCTGTTCATAAGATTTCCTTATTTGCAGATGACATCTTATTGACATTGACATCACCCAGAATCTCTCTGCCTAACATTCTCCATTCTGAAGGCCTCTCTTTCGGGGCTACAGGTTAACTCTACTAAATCCAAAGGAATGTCCGTAAACCTCCCCCCCCCCCCCCCCCCGGAACTGACCTCTCTAAAAATGAATTTCCCATTTCAATGGCTTCCATCGCTGTCATACCTAGGAATACGCCTCCCTCCTAAATATGATGTATTATACCAGGCCAATTTCCCTCCTCTGTTTAGAAAGCTCACAGATATACTATCCTCCTGGTTCCAGCTTCCGTTATCCTGGTTCGGAAGGATCTCTGTGGTCTGTATGACCTATCTCCCAAAACGATTATATTTCTTTCAAGTAATACCAGTCCCGATCGCCTCCTACATATTACGAATTCACCAACGTAAGCTTTTTAAATTTATCTGGGGTTCTATCTGACCCTGGATCAATAAACAGGTTATGTACGCTAGGCAGATCAATGGGGGTCTTTCAGTCCCTAGTCTTCATGCATACTATACAGCATCTCACCTTCACGACACATATCAAATGCCACTATGGGCCATTATCGATCTGGTTGATGCTCACCCGGTCCCCATTTCTTGTATACCCTGGCTCCCTCCCATGAAGCGCCCACACGGGTTTGGACCATGTATGGCACACTCGCTCCGCTTATGGGACTCTGTTAAGTATTCAGCAGGGCTATTCTCCCCACGTCTACCATTGTTTTGTTGCGTCTTACTCATTGTCCATTATTTACCCCCAGCTGTGAGAACCCTAAACAATTTTCATGGTGGCCAAGTAACGGATATCCCCCTTAGGGAGCACTATAGCTACCTTCAAATAAAACATTTCCTACAGCTACTTATAAAAGCCCAACCTACCCCATACACTCTGACTCCCTTTGAACATATTTGCAGGGCTACACCCCATTCCTCTGGATTAATATCCTTAATTTACTCCTCAATCATTTCCTTCAGGAAACCCCCAGTGCGATTATATCATCTCCAATGGGAGAAGGATCTGGGTAAATAATTGGATCCAGAGGACTGGCAGATCATGATGATATCCCTTACAAAGAGCTCTAGGAATGTTCTTATTCTGGAAAATGCATATAAGGTGTTCTATAGATTGTATTATACGCTAGCCAGACTAGCCCACTATATTCCTTCCTACTCTCCCCATTGTTACCGGGGGTGCTCACTGGATGGTACAATGGGCCATACTTGGTGGACATGTCCTACGGTATGTAGACTATGGGTTTATACTCTTCTACACAATATGCTCCACTCTAACCTTAAAGGAGACCCTTACGAAGCTCTTCTATGCAAACCAATTCCTGAACTCCTCTGCTCGGAACACCAACTAGCTTTGCACCTCTTTAACGCAATGAAATTGACCATTGCGGGGGCATGGAAAACCCCTATACTTAGCTTCGAAGCAGTTAATGAAAAATATTCTCCCCCTTTTTTTTCTTTTTTTTACAATACCAATATACAGTTGTTCTACGAATATATACACTTCTTTATGTTGTCATTACACTGATGAATGCTGTGAATAAGGAAAATTGTTATCCATACTTACCGTAATTTTCCTTTCCTGGATCCTCCCCACGTCAGCCTACTATGGGTCAGCTCCGCCCCCTCTGACCACTCCAGGACCACCTTTTTCCTAGCCCATAAAGGGCGGCTTTCTGCCCACACCAGTGTTCAAAAAATACCCGCCTTGCGACGGATAAACTTGGTGGGAAACCTTCCGGCTGACATGGGGAGGATCCAGGAAAGGAAAATTACGGTAAATATGGATAACAATTTTCCGTATTCCTGGACCTCCCCATGTCAGCCTACTATGGGATGTAACAAGCAATATTAAAAAGGGAGGGAAGACAAAAAATAAGCCAAACCCTCAATGCAATGCTACTCAAATTTTTAATGGGCGACAAATGTTTCCTCAGGTGGATAAGCCAAATTAAGCCTGTAATGCCTAATAAAACATGTTGGGCGCGCTCCAGCTTGCTGCTTTGCAAACTACCTCAGGGGAAACCTTTGCGTATGCTGCCATACCCCTCATCGGATGGGCTTTGATCTCTGAAGGAGGAGGAAGGCCCAGCGTTTTGTATGTAATATGTATGGTCTTTGACAAATCAGGAAGACACAACTCTGGATGTTGCCTGCATACCCTTTTATGCCCCATTGGGAAAAACTACAGCTGATCTGCTTTTAGTCCATTTCAGGTAGGTTGAAACCGCAGAGCCCAGGTCTAACGTACTCCACTCATCATCAGCTGCATCTGCCGGAAAGGCTGGGAGAATGACCTCCCAGTTTATACAAAATTTTATGGCAACCTTAGGTAGTAAACTTGGCATCGGCCTAAGGACTATCTTGTCTGGGAGCACCAAACAATATGGTTCTTTAGATGAGAAGGCACACAACTCAGACTCTTCTGGCCGAGGCAACGGCTAGTAAAAAACAAAACAAAAAAAAACTGTTAAAATAAATAATGAACAAGAGAAAGCTTGATCAAATGGAAGAACCAGAGTTGTTCCCAAGACTAGTGTTAAGTCCTCTTTAGGAAAAATGGATTTCAATCGAGGTCTAATTTCTATGGCTGCCCCTTAAAATCAGATCAACAATGGATGTAGAGCATATCTTGTACACGACATAGCCAACAAAGTGGGGATTTGACCCTTCAGGAAACGATTAGCTAACCCTTATGCCGCGTACACGCGACCAGACTTTTTGACAGCAAAGGTCCGACGGAACGAGTCCGTCGGACAATTCGATCTTAGCCCACGTACACACGGTCGGAGATTTTGCCAACCAAATCCGTCGGATTTTGTCCGACGGATTGTGTCCGAAACTGTTGCATACACACGGTCGGGCCAAGTTGTCTGATTTAGCGGTTGCCAAGAACGCGGTGACGTAAGCTGTGTACAGCGGGACTATAAAAAGGAAGTTCAGCACCACGTCCAGCACCCTTTGGGCTCCTTCTGCTGATCTCGTGTTTTAGTAGAAGTTTGGTGAGAGACGATTCGCGCTTTTCAGATTAGTGATTCAGATCGCTACCGCTCTTCAGTTTGTGCTTGTCTTTGCGTATCTGATAATCAGTGCGTGCAGTCATTAAGTATTTGCTTCTCATTGTGGACTATATCTTGTTATAGTATGCTTTGAAAGGCATTTTTTATTGTCTGCTTGCTTCTGCTATTCAGGTCGTCCTTTCAGGCCTTGCTGTTTATCGGTGCTTTCTGGTGTCCGTTCTGACCAGCCAACCGTTTTCCAAACATGTTTCGTCTACGTACTCATCGTACAGTTTGTGCTGTACAGGGGCTTCGTGTTGGGTTTCTTACTTTGACTTTGACACAAGCCCGGTCCATGAACAGGGAGGGGAGGCGTTTGTGGACCAAGAATTGGTTGCGCCAGCGTCACCAGTTCTCCCACATGCCTTTGCTCCGTGAGATCCGCGAGAATAATCCTTATCATTTCTGGATTCTTCTCAGGATGACGGACCCCGTTTTTCACCGTCTGCTGGCTTTGCTGACCCCTTATATAACCAGGCAGGATACCTGCATGCGGCAAGCCATCACTCCGGAGCAGAGGCTCATTGCCACGTTGCGCTACTTGGCGACAGGGAGAAGCCTTCAGGACCTCAAGTTCTCTACAGGCATCTCCCCCCCGGCTCTGGGGATCATTATTCCAGAGACCTGTTCTGCCATCATTGAGCTCCTGCAGAAGGATTATATCTATGTATTTCATGATTGCTAATGTCTTGCATTTCTTTCCTCATTCCCTAATTACCATCATTGCAATATGCGCTAATTCATATGCTCTGCCCCTTTGTCCTCATGCAGATTTGCCTCACTAACTTCCCCACCATGCTCTTCTTGGCCCCTAAAACTATAGTCTAGTCACTTAACAATGTCTTTTGGCAGCTCCATAGTATTGCTTTCCCCTAAACACCCCCTAAAATCTCTACAAATGTGATGTGTGTGCTTCAATTCATGCAAAGTGACCTTTTTTTGTTTTTTGGAGTTGTGCCAAACTCATTAGTAACCCCCCTTTAACCAACTGCTACCTCAGCTGATAGCAATCTTCTATCTCATGACTTGACCCAACCCAATACACACTCTAAATACCTTTTTCATGATCACATTTATGGACAAATTCACCAAAGCATGTAGTGTAAGGGCCTGCCTCAATACTTTCAAATGCTATTTTTATTTTTTAACACATTAATTTTCTTGCTATGTAATAGCAGAATGTCAAAATGTCCTTCCATTTTGTTATTATGACACTTCTTACCTGTCCGGTGGGCTGCCAATAGTGTAACTAAGGAGGGGCTTCACAAAGTATCACACATTATTTAGGCATTCAGCTCTCAATCAAGTGGAGAGCGTTACCTGTCCTAAACATCCCCCCTCATTTTTTAGCAAGGGCCCATCAGATGGGGGGGGGGGGGGGGGGGTATGACTCTGATAAGGGGACCTTATACTTTAGGCTTTAAATACTCATTTAAAAAAATGTTATACTAATTTTGCCAAAAAATGTGGGTGTCTAATCTGCATGCAATGTTGATTTGTCAAATTACTAGTTTTTGTTCTTATTTCACTACACAGTGTCCTTCAACGCCACAGGAATGGCAGACTGTGGCCTCCCACTTTTCCATTTTTATTAAAGTTGTGCCTTTTTCACCAACAGTGCAAACCCAAGTTCAGAGCGAGATGAGGGGACAGTCTCTTCTTCAGATAATGTTATTATGTTGTGGGTCTGCTACACACACACCTTGTTTTTGTAATTAATATATGTAGTGAATTACTGACCAAAATCATGCTCATTTTCAGCACCATGGCAGGAAAATAGCAAGATTGTCCAAATTTACACATCACTGTGGATGCTTTTTACTAAAGGCACATCCACTATGCACTACAAGTGCACTGCAAAAGTACACCTGAAACTGGACTTGGAGTGCAAAGTGGAGTTGCCTTTATTAAATCGCACTCCTTCTCAGCACAAACTCAAATTTGACTACAAATACCTTTTTAAGCCCAATGAAAAAGGAAGCCACACATTGTTGAGAATTCAACTTTTTAATACAAGCACATTCATATGTGCGTTTATTAAAGGTTTTTACAACAAACCAAGAGATTTTGGGTATCCAAAACAGAGTTTAATCATATTTATTTTTACTTGTTTTTTTTGTGTAAACAGGCATGTATCAAACCATAAAATACAGAACACAGGAACTTACAAAGTTCAACTTGGAAAAGTGAAGACAATATCAGACCTGAGTATGTACAAACTGGGCTGATATTGCCTTCATCACATGGGGTGTGACCCCTGAAAAATCCAAATTTGGAAGATGCACACAGTGTGTCAACATGTGCTAACTCCCATCATGGGGGATCAATGTACATGCTTTGGGGCTGCAACTCCTTCATCTCAGACACTTTCCACAAAACATGTACATTGATCCCCATGATGGGAGATAGCGCATGTTTACACACTCTGTGCATCTTCCAAATTTTTAATTATGCAAAATACAACATTTTTATGTTAAAAAGCAAAAATAAAACCCTATCTAGTTTTCTCGTTTTCACACTCTCCCCAAAACATCAATGATGTTCTTCATTTTATTTTTAACATCATTGATGTTTTGTTGTACAATTTCCAAATCCCTATTGCACCCCATTATCAAGATCTGGGCACTTTCACTGGTAAAATGGGAATCTTCCTCCACATCACCTAGAAAACAAAGCAAACAAACACACCATGTAATCCAAATATGGTGATATACATTGATGAGCTTACCGGAAGCTGTGTTCTCCGACACTCACCTGTTGTGGTGACAATTTGTCCAACCTCCACGATCTCTCCTTCCTCCTCCTCCTCCTGCTCCTGCTCCTCTGTTTCTGCTTTTGTAAGTTGCCCTTCTTTGGGAGGGGCATGGTCCCTGGTGTCCTCATACTTGCCGAGTCTTCTCTCCCCTATGAGAGTGCAAACAAAGATTAATTAGCACACAGAGGGCAGAAATGGGAATCTGAAACATTGCTTGGAAGTGTTGTACAATTGTGTTTTTGTGTTACAAGGCGAGAACATTATTGGGGACACTGTTAAGCTGGAATACTTCCCTTCAGAACGATGTTTCATACGAACGAACGAAACCATGACCTTGAAAGTGGCCATTTTAAAATGCACAACATGAAATCAAAGCACATGGAGCATGTATGCAAGCAAGAATAATCATATGAACACACGACAACTACTTACTTTTTTTAAGAACACGCTTGATCCTTAGGTACTGCTCGTGCTCCCTCAGTTTCAGGTCTGACCAGCGTTTTCTCAGTTGATCCTTGGATCGGCGTACCCCAAAATTATTCAGAAGACTCTTCACAACTTTATTCATGATCTTGGCCTTTCTGATATTTGGGTTTGGGTTTGGGTAAGGTCCATACTTCCCATCATAGTTGGACCTGTTCAATATGTCGACCATCTCCAACATCTCTCCAAAAGACATATTTGAGGCCTGAAATCTTGTCTTCCTGGATCGGGACGTTTCAGGCTCCGGGCTTTCTTCACCCTCCTCCTCGTTAGTGGAACTATTAGTGCGCACCTGCATTCTCTCCGTCATGTGCTCTCCCCACTGCGTGGGAAGCGAAGGGGCGGGGAATAGTCTGGAAAGAACGTCAGGGGCGGGCGGAGTTTCATGCATGCCCACTGTATATAAAACGCAACACATGTGTATCGTCCGTACGATCTGGGAGGAGAGTGTGAGGCACGGACGCGGTGAATGTGGAAACGAAGGTAACATTTTTAACTTGGTGCTTCACTAGACTAGACATGTGCAGAGTAAAATATTTTGTTTCGGAATTTCGTTTTCGTTCCCTAAAATTTATTTATTTAGTTACTCCCGAAATTCTTTTTTTATTTATTTCGTTTTTCGTCCAAAAATTGCATTCATCCGAAAACCCACATGAATTACGGTCGAATCTGTCTTTGAAGGCTTATGGTGTCTGTCGAATGTATAAAGAAGATTCGACGGAGCTAGTATATAGCATACTTCGTGTGAACTTTAGAACCCTATTAAAGTCTATGGGACTCCAACGTTCAAAATCTAAAGTGCTAATTTTAAAGACTAATTTGCAAGTTACTGTCCTAAAAAGTGTTTGGAGACCCGGGTCCTGCCCCAGGGTACATGGATCAATGCAAAAAAAAGTTTTAAAAACGGACGTTTTTCGGGAGCAGTGATTTTAATAATGATTAAAGTGAAACAATAAAAGTGTAATATTCCTTTAAATTTCGTAGGGGGGGGGGGGGGGTGTCTATAGTATGCCTGTGAAGGGGCGCATGTGTCTGGTCCTTAGAACTGTCCCTGCACAAAGTGTCATTTATGCAGAAAAAAAAGTCCTTTAAAATCACTCGCAGCCATTATGAATTGTCAGCTCCGTAATACAGAGAACACTCATTGAAAGTCATTGATAAAAAAATAAAGCGTGGGGGTCCCCCAAATTCAATTACCAGGCCCTTCAGTCTTATTTAACTATTTTTTACACTTTCTTTGTGAAATGGTAGGGGGACTTTTGTACCCCCTTACCATTTCAAACAGGGGGGGGTGGGATCTGGGGGTACCCTTGTTAAAGGGGGCTTCCAGATTCTGATAAGCCCCCCACCCGCAGACCCCCACAACCACCGGCCAAGGTTGTGGGGACGAGGCCCTTGTCCTCATCAACATGGGGACAAGGTGCTTTGAGGGGTCACAGACCCCCAAAGCATCCTCCCAATGTTGAGGGCATGTGGCCTGGTACAGTTCAGGAGGGAGGGGGGCCGCTCTCGTCCCCCCCTCTTTTCCTGCGGCCTGCCAGGTTGCGTGCTTGGATAAAGGGTCTGGTATGGATTTTTAGGGGGACCCCCACGTCCATTTTTTTTAATTTGACGCGGGGTTCCCCTTAATATCCATACCAGACCTGAAGGGCCTGGTAATTGAATTTGGGGGACCCCCACGCTTTTTATTTATTTTTTTATTTTTTTATCAATGACTTTCAATAAGTGTTCTCTGTATTACGGAGCCGACAATTCATAATAGCTGCGAGTGATTTTAAAGGACTTTTTTTCCTGCATAAATGACACTTTGTGCAGGGACAGTTCTAAGCACCAGAAACATGAGCCCCTTTACAGGCATACTATAAACACCCCCCCCCCCCCTACGAAATTTAAAGGAATATTACACTTTTATTGTTTCACTTTAATCATTATTAAAATCACTGCTCCCGAAAAAACGGCCGTTTTTAAAACTTTTTTTGCATTGATACATGTCCCCTGGGGCAGGACCCGGGTCCCCAAACACATTTTAGGACAGTAACTTGCAAATTAGTCTTTAAAATTAGCACTTTAGATTTTGAACGTTGGAGTCCCATAGACTTTAATAGGGTTCTAAAGTTCACACGAAGTATGCTATAGAGTGATGGCCTGGATTGAGTCTGGTGTGCCAGAAGATGCAGCCTCTTGAAGATCCACATCCTGAGGACAGAAATGGCATCTGAATTTCCTGCTCTCTAGGACTTCGGGACCAGACTTCTCTCCCTGAGATATCATCTCCTCAGGCCACCAATTTTTTTAATATCTCATTTAGTCATGTCTGCCCTGGGGGCCAAAGGCTGCACCAAAGTTAAGAAGTTTCTCCAGTGCTGCGTTCCTAGTTTTATTTTCTAGCAAACAAAATACAATTTTTTTTCTTTGATGAAATACTTGTGTAATGTGTTTTCCTTCAAAAAGTACAGTTTATTTGTGAGCAGGCAGGTGCATTTCAAAAATACAAAGTGAACTAAATAACAAGGGGTAACAAAACTAAACAACCTCCTGTAGATTAAAAAAGAAAAAGAATATAAAAAATACAATAATGTTGTTGTTGTAAGTTTACACACACAAAAATTTTTTTAAAAAATAAGGAGAAATGAGCAAAGTGTCTTTAAAAGGAGATTTTTTAGGGAATCCCCCCCCCCCAAAAACATCCAAAAAATAAAAAAACAAATCAAAAATTGTGTAGATGTGACGCAAACTAAAATTGTATTGCTGAAATGGTTAAAAAAAGAGTAATGAAATCCGTTCGGGAGAAGTGTGTGTGACTATGAGCATCAAAAGAAGTTCATTCTTGCAGCATTGTTAAAGAACAAGAGAATGCGCTTGATGAATGAACTTTTTATATTGCAGCGTGACGAATGTGCTACATCACTTACGAGCAGTAGTTTTACCTGAACGAGCGCTTCCGTGTCGGAATTTGAATGTGAGCATGCGTGGCACTTGGTCCGATCAAAATGCTCTACACATGATCGGATTAGGTCTGACCGGGCCAGTTGGTCGGGAAATATTTCCAACATGTTGGAAAATTGGGTCCGACGGAGATTCGGACGGAATCAGTCTGATGCATACCACACACAGTCGGATTATCCGACGACACGGTCCGATAAGACGCATTCCGACGGATTCTCCGACCGTGTGTACACGGCATTATGTGGGCTCCATCGGACCTTTGCTTGCCAAAAATCCGGTGGACTTTAGAAATGTTTCCACCGGAACTCCGCCGGACCGAGAAATCTGTTAGTGTATATGCTAGTCCGATGGACAAAAACCGATGCTAGGGCAGCTATTGGCTACTGGCTATGAACTTCCTTATTCTAGTCCAGTCGTACGTCATCACGTTCAAATCCGTCAGACTTCGGTGTGATTGTGTGTGGCCAAGTTCATTCATTCGGAAAGTCCGTCGGAACTCCGCCAAAATTCCGTCGGAAAGACCGTTGGACCTAGTCCCTCGAAAAGTCCGGTCATGTGTACGCGGCATTAGAGACCATTCTGAAGAAACACCAAAATGTTAGATACTGAAGGAGATCCAAGGTCCCACCCCCTTTCTGTAGTATTCCAGATCTGGTGATAGGTTACATTCATGGACCTCTTACAAGCCTGTAATAATGTCTCCATTACAAAGCCCGAGAGACCCAAGCCAGATAAAGCCTCCCTCTCACGCCAAAGTTATTAACTTCATCCTCCTGCCGTTTGGGTGTCAGGCCCCACTACGCAGAAGGAGATTTTGACAAGGAGGCAGTGGGATTGGCAAGCCCAACTTTATCCTCCAAGCCAGAGGAAACCATGGCTCCCTGAGCCAGTAAGGTAAGACTACTATTGCTGTGATCCTTTCTCACTGAATCTTCAGCAGGATTTTGAGAGCCAATGGAAGCAGCAGGAACACATAAACCAAGGGGAAGTTCCAAGACCTAGATAGAGCACCCTGACCCAACGCCTGTGGATGCCAGGTCCAGGGGAGAAGAAGCAAGGTATTTGACAATTCTCCTCCAATGCCATAAGATCTATCGATTCAGGCCCCATTCGTTGTGATCCTCAAAGCCTTGACTCAAGTGATCTGTTAAAACATTCCCAGGCCCTCTATTTGTCTGCAAGATGGTCCCAAATGGCCCAATGGCATATATTCAACTCTAAGATACCATGGGTCAGATTCAAAAAAGAATCTATCAAACCACTTTCCATTTCAGGTATTCTCTGGGGTAATAAAGTCCCAACATACGCCATCGACGCCCTCAACCAAATTGTCTCACACTCATACCAATTATGGAAACTACACAATAAAAAATTCAACCTTATATCTATATCTATATCTCCACCCCACACCTCTTTTGTAGGCGACCCAAAATTTTCACAAAACACTAATTAGGTGGTTGACTTTTCTTGGTGGAACAATAATAATCTGATCTCTCTCACAAATTTTATAGAAAACAATAATTTCACCTCATTCGCCTCCCAAAAGTCCAAACACCAAATCCCAAACACAGAATTTGGTAAATTCTTACAGATCAGACATTTCTTAAATACGTATTTCCAAATAGCAAATCCCCACCCCCCCCCCCTCATTCTTTGAAAATATCTGTCTTAAAACACCAAGAAAATCCGGTCTGATCTCAGAGATATATCTTAACCTACCCAATAACACTGAAATAACCAAACTCCCATATATGATCAAATGGGAACAAGAAATAAATCTCTCGTACTCTTCTCAAGAATGGGACATATGTATTAAAAATGTACACAAATGTACTAGATCAATTACAGTTAAAGAGACTGCATTAAAAATTTTTACCAGATGGTAATACACCCCAGTCAAATTACATTCCATATACCCCACAACACCCCAAATATGCTTCAGAGGCTGCAACTCCCCAGGTTCATTCTCACATATCTTCTGGGACTGTACTAAAATCACACATATATGGAAACAGAATTTTGCCTCTGTGATTTCAAATAGTAATATACAGCTAGCCTTACACAATTGTCTCTTATTTGCCCCTGTCCCCTGTCTTTCCACTTATATGAGATTGATTCATACAATTTGTGTCGCAATTCATTGGTTAACAGCATTTCATTGGAAATCCCAATCCATTCCTTTGGAACATCGAAAATTGGTGTCTCAAAATGGGCTGTCCAAATCTCACTTAATGCACTATTATAGTTCTCATCCAAATCCTACACTAAACAAGATTTTTTATGAAGATTTTCTATGTATAACTTGTCATTTTTTGTAACTAATATGTTATATCTATGCATTTTCTCTGTACTGCATTTATGTACCAAATAAAAATAGTTTGTAAACAAAAAAAAGATTCCCAGGCCCTGGGAGATAAGATGCTGTAAGAGAGCCAAGATTCTTCTCTGCTCATAGGAAGATTGACATGCCATCTGAAGGAGAGGGTGACTTCTTGTGCCCCCTTGTGCCCCCGTAGTTGTTGTCCAAAGAATCTTGACAGTTCGACCTCCCAACATAGGTTGGAACGCTAAGAGAGAGCGTCTGACAGCATCCAATCCCAGGAAATTCACAAAAGTTCCATTGGCCTTGAACTTGCTGTCCCAGACAGTGTGCCCCACAGCCTGCCAGACTGGCATTGGTCATCACCACTATTGGTTCTGAGGCCTTCAACGGAACTCCGCGGGAAAGATTGTGAGCTACTGACCAAACCAGGGACCAGATTATTGGAATTGGCAGATAGATTTTCTGGGACAAGTAGTGATGATCCCACTGAAGAAGAAAGTTGCATTGAAACCTCCTTCTGCACCACCTGACCCATAGAACTACTGGAACTGTGGCTGATAGAACCCCCAGATACTGCATGCATTCCTTCACCATCATAGACCTGGCTATCATTGCTTTTGTCTAAGACTGGATCTCATGGACCTTCCTCTGAGGAAGAGAAACACCACCCTGATCCGTGTTGAATTGTACTCCTAAATACTCCAACATTTGGGTCGGATGCATCTGGCTCTTCCGAAAGTTGAACAACCAACCAAAACGAGCTAGTGTTTTGCAGGTGAAATTCACATGAAGTAGAAGGAGCTAATTTGACGGACCCAGAAGTAGCATGTAGTCTAGATAATGGAATATTTGCACTCCCTTGACCCTGAAAGTCGTGACGACAGCAAACAGTAGCTTTGAGAACATTCTCAGAGCCGTGCAAAGACTGAATGGGAGACATGAGAGCCTTCCACGGAAAACCAGAGAAAGCGATGGTGAGATGCGTCTAAGGAAATGAGAAGATAAGCATCCACCAAATCGATGGAAACCATCCAGTCTCCTTAGTCCACAACTGAAATGATCATTTCCAATGACTCCATTTTGAATGGTGGAACCTTCATGAAAGAATTCAGGACTTTGAGGTCAAAAACTGGTCAAAAACCCCCTAAAGCCTCTAGGACCAAAAACAGAGAGAAACGTACTCTTTGACCCAATTCGTGCCTTGGAACCGTAAGGATGGCCCTTGTTGCACACAGCTCCCCTATATATCCTCTCAAACATCTGTAGGAAGCCCAGTTTCTACGAACAAGGTCTGAGGCATCCAGGCATCCTTTAATTTGTCTGCCAAAACCCTCCTGAATTAGGATAGTCTTGCTCCTACTTGAGAGGGTTAAGTGGAAACACCTTTAGAAGGACTTATTTGAAGCCTTAGAAGCTCCGTTGGCCCTAGGCTTGGAAAGTTTCTGGAAGGTTGAACTGTCTCCCTTCCATGAAAAACTGTCTGTAAACACTGGCCTCAATGAATCCTTCTTTGGATCTCTTGTTAAACCGAAAGGGCTGCTGTTGTCTTTCTCTTCTGCAGGATTAGGCTAGATCTGCCTACCAGAAACTCACTGAATTTCTGATTCTAAAGCCGCGTACACACGTAGCCGTCTGTCTGACGTACTTAGCCTGGCGGACTTCCCGCCAGCCTGTCCGCCGGACTTTCCGAACGGGCTACTTGCCCACACACGGCACTTTTTCAGCGGACTAATACGGCGTACTAAGTCCGCCGTACTATCCGCCCTACTTTTGAAATGAACGGACTCGCCCACACACGCGGAGGAAAGTCCGCTCATTTCGAGCGCATCTCCAGGTAGGCAGGGCCCGCGAAGGAGATGTCGCTGGCCCCGCCGCCTGGTATGGACTTAAAGGGCAACCCCAACGCCGAAAAAAATTGGCGTGGGGGTCCCCCCAAGTCCACAACAGACCCTTGTCCGAGCATGCTACCCGGCCGGCCAGGAAAGGGGGGGCGAGCGAGCGCCCCCCCTCCTGAGCCGTACCAGGCCGCGTGCCCTCAACATGGGGGGTGCCTTGGGGAAGGGGGGGCCGCGCGCCCCCCCACCCCAAAGCACCTTGTCCCCATGTTGATGAGGACAAGGGCCTCTTCCCGAAAACCCTGGCCGTTGGTTGTCGGGGTCTGCGGGCGGGGGGCTTATCGGACTCCGGGAGCCCCCTTTAATAAGGGAGCCCCCGGATACCGGCCCCCCACCCTATGTGAATGAGTATGGGGTACAATGTACCCCTACCCATTCACCTGTAAAATAAAAGTACAAAAAAAACACAACACACGAGATAAAATACTTTATTGCACAGCTCCGGGGGTCTTCCGTCTTCGGGGGTCTTCTTGCCGGACTCCTCCACTATCTTCTTGTAGCTCTTTTGCTAGCGGAGGAGTCCGGCTTTCTTCCTCGCCGCCGGCATCTTCTTCCGACTTCGGGGGTCTTGTCCCCCTCTTCGGTTCTTCTGCCGGGCCACCGCGCCTTCTTCTAGCTCTTTTACAGGCGGTGGCCCGGTCTTCTGTCGCCGCCGCCGCTGCCGCCTTCCGTTCTTCTCTTCTTCTTCTTCAGATGTTGCCTCGCCGAGTCCTCCGCTCACAATGACAGGGAACGGGCACGCGGCGACTTATATAGGGACAAGGGGTGGGGTCTTCGGTCGATGTCACATGGGTTGATGTCACATGGGTTGATGTCACATGGCGACAGTCCCAGCATCCTCCGGGACTGTGACATCATAAGGGGGCGGGGTCACCATGTGACATGAACCCATGTGACATCCACCAAAGACCCCGCCTCTTGTCCCTATATAAGTCGCCGCGTGCCCGTTCCCTGTCATTGTGAGCGGAGGACTCTGCGAGGCAACATCTGAAGAAGAAGAAGAAGAAGAACAGAAGAACGGAAGAACGGAAGGCGGCGGCGGCGACAGAAGACCGGGCCACCGCCTGTAAAAGAGCTAGAAGAAGGCGCGGTGGCCCGGCAGAAGAACCGAAGAGGTGGACAAGACCCCCGAAGTCGGAAGAAGAGGCCGGCGGCGAGGAAGAAAGCCGGACTCCTCCGCTAGCAAAAGCGCTACAAGCAGATAGCGGAGGAGTCCGGCGAGAAGACCCCCGAAGACGGAAGACCCCCGGAGCTGTGCAATAAAGTATTTTATCTCGTGTGTTGTGTTTTTTTTGTACTTTTATTTTACAGGTGAATGGGTAGGGGTACATTGTACCCCATACTCATTCACATAGGGTGGGGGGCCGGTATCCGGGGGCCCCCTTATTAAAGGGTGCTCCCGGATTCCGATAAGCCCCCCACCAGCAGACCCCGACAACCAACAGCCAGGGTTGTCGGGAAGAGGCCCCTGTCCTCATCAACATGGGGACAAGGTGCTTTGGGGTGGGGGGGGCGCGCGGCCCCGCCTTCCCCAAGGCACCCCCCATGTTGAGGGCACGCGGCCTGGTACGGCTCAGGAGGGGGGGCGCTCGCTCGCCCCCCCTTTCCTGGCCGGCCGGGTAGCGTGCTCGGACAAGGGTCTGTTGTGGACTTGGGGGGACCCCCACGCCGTTTTTTTTTCGGCGTTGGGGTTCCCCTTTAAGTCCATACCAGGCGGCGGGGCCAGCGACGTCTCCTTCGCGGGCCCCGCCTACCTGGAGACCCGCTCGAAATGAGCGGACTTTTCTCCGGGCGGGAAAAGTCCGCTCATTTCAAAAGTACGGCGGACTGGCATACACACGGCCGGATTGTCCCCCGAAATGCGAGTCGGGCGGGAAGATTGGAGTGCAAAACGGCATTCTAAGTCCGCCGTACTTTCGGGTCAAAAAAGTATGCCGGAGGCTACACACGGGGGGATTGTCCGGCGGACTTGAGTTTGCCGGACTTTTCCACCCGCTTGTTTGATCGTGTGTACGCGGCATAAGTCTTCCCGAAGAGTAGCTTCCAGTTGAATGGAATCAAACATAGACTGTGCTTAGAAGCCTTATCGGCTGACCAATGCTTCAACCATAAGGCTCTGCAGGCTGTGATGGAATGAGCCATTATCTTTGCTGTCATCTTTTGAACCGGCTCCCTGACCTGGTCAACAGCCACTTCAGCCAAAAACTCTACAGCAGTCCTGAAAACTGCAAAAGAGAAGAACTGCCACTTCCCAGACTTTCACCTGAACATCCATCCACCAGCTCTGCTACCCACAGTCTAAGGCTGTATTCATGCACATGCACTCCCAGCGCTCCCTGAATTCCATAGATCCACACCACAGAACATGTCCCATAGGAGACCATGGTAAATGAATGGTACTGCAAAACTGCAAAAAGCACCAAAAAATGCACAGGTGCGAATCCAACCCAAGTGCTGCTGCCACAGAAGTGAGCACTACCGCCGGCCTTCAGGCTGCTTCGGCCAAACTATACAACCTATTTAGGTCTTTGTTTATTCTGCGATCCATAGGATCCCTAAACGAGACTGAATCCTCCAGTGGAAGTGGAATTTGGCAGGCGAATCTAGGTAATGAAGGCAGCATCCACCTTAGGCATAGTGTCCCAAGGGTTACACCTTTTGATACTCTATTATGCACATTGAGCCTCTTCTCAGGCCCCACTCACTCAACATCAAATACTTCTTTAATTTCAGAAATGAATGGGAAAGAAGATTTCTTTAACTACGGGTAGTATCTCTGCTGTTTCTTTGGAGGCGACAATTCTTCCTGCCACTTCATCGCTTCCTTAACAGCCTCCACCAAGAGGGGAACCAGTGCAAAAATCAAACATATGCGATTCCGAGACCATCTCGCTTCAGATGGATCTGAATCGCTATTGACATCAGAGTTAAGATGCACTAAAAACACATGATCTGAATCTGCAGATGCTGAAGATACAGCAGGATTCCTTGAAACACTGTTTAACCCTTCCTTGACTACGTGCTTAGGATTTAACCTGGCGTCCTTTCACAGAATTGTCTTGAGCCGCCTCATTGAAGCAAGATGCACATACCCGCTTTCCTCTGATGACCTCAGCCGAGCAAGCCCAATAGGATCCTTCTTCTGCCTGGGCTGGCGATAAAGACCTAGCCGAAGAAGAGGATCTTCTTCTCTGTCTGCACCCGGATTTACACTTTCTAGAGGCTTTCTGATGTATGGACCTCTCTTGGCTCGAGTCCGAGCGACTTAAGTCTGCATGCGACTCTGCGATTTGTCATGTCTAGTCCCCTTTTTACTCCTTTGAGGCTGGAATGCTGATTAGGAACCTCTTTGCGGGCGTTTAGCTCACACTGGGCCCTTCTCTCTGTAAAACTGAGGATGTGCTCTCTTTTAAATAAATAAAACTTAATTAATTAATAAAATAAACTTCTCCATCCGAATCTTCAATGCTAAGGCAGCTAGGAAGGCAGGCAAAACTCCCCAGACCTATAAAGGCACAGGATAATAAAAACACTCTGACAGACAAGTAACACAGCAGTAAGTAATGAGAGTCCTGGAAATCAGGCTTACCAGAGCAGAGTAGCAGATTGATCAGCTGGAGGCTGAGATAAGAGGACAGAGCCTGCTGCAAATCAGCAGTGTGCATTCTGGTGTTTGCTAGGCAATCCAAAAGGAAGCTACCTCTGACCTCACCTGCTCAACTCTGAGCTTCCTGAAAGGAATACATGTGAAGGTGGTGAACTACAAGTCCCAGCGAGCCAAACCACTGCCTGAACACACAAAAACATGGAAGGAGAGCATGCCAGCGCCTGCCTAACGAAGGTATATACAGTCATTTATACTGCCAGTGACCTTTGCCAGTAATACACATTCATTTATACTGCACCTTATTATCAAGGGAACCCACCTCCTCAGGAGATTTATAGCCTATATGGGGGCGTCTTCTGATCCAGGAGAGGCTGAACCCGAACAGGATGGATGGTGGATGGAGAAAAAAGAATAAAAATAAAATAAAAATAAATAAATAAATAAAAATAAACTTTAAAAGGCGTCCGGAGCGAGGACAAAAAAAGAACACTGGTGTGGGCAGACAGCCGCCCTTTATGGGCTAGGAAAAAGGTGGTCCTGAAGGGGTCAGAGGGGGCGGAGCTTATCCATAGTAGGCTGACATGGGGAGGTCCAGGAAATGTATACTACATCCCTTTTGTTGGGATTGTCCCCTTTATCCTAAAGTTGATGTAACCATCACACTATTGCACTCTTCTGCTGTAATTATTTTTCTATCAATAAAACTTTGTAAAAGAAAATACACCTATGATAAAAATGATAGACCCTTCATTTTTTTATTTTATTTTAATTTTAAGTCTTTTATTTCAAAAGTAAGTAAAAGGAAACAAGAAAAGGTTCCTGTAATGGAGCTATATGATCAACTGCAACTCCTTTTGTAATCTCCCCTCCATTTTATACGTTTGTTTTTAAAGAATGTACGTGCCTTATCTTACACTTCTTTCTAGTAAAGTTTTCGACTTTTTTGCTTGAGCCAACTTTTAATTAAAACCCCCTCTGTATGACTCATTGTGTTTAGGCCAATTCTCGATAGTCTATGTCCTTGCAGGTAAGTTATCTTTGTAAATTCCTTTCAGCTGCCTAAACTAATGATGAAAAAATCTCTCTTGAAGCCGGGTTAACCCTTAGAAACATAGGACCGAGTTTACCCCTCCCCTCTTGTGTTGTAACTCACATATAAAAATTATCATTCTTAATAAAGAGTTCAGACTCACTGTGCACACGAAAGCTGTATGTTGTGTGTGTGTTGGGGTCTCCAGAATTCTGACGGGTCGCTGTCAGCTACTATGGGTGGTCGGCTGTCCAGTATGCTATCCTTTCAGATGGGGGCTCATCTGGGTTAAAGCAGTCATTCCACAGTAAGTGAATTTTTGTCTTATCTGACTAATTATTTTCTTGCCGCAGCTCTGATAAAGCTTTAGTCCCATTTAAATTGTATAGAAAGGAGATGGACCATGCCTACATAGACTAATATAGAAAAAGGTATTTGGCAAACCTAAGAAAGTCCTTTGGGAGGACACAAATATTTAAACAGTACTGTTTTCTCCTTGTGGGAAGGAGAATAGTCTGTGAGGTATATCCACCATGACCCAAAACTTTTCTGCTTATTCTTTCTGTCGCTTAGAAGTATAAGATAATTTGCTGTGTGGATCAGACGACTTTAAGGTAAGACAGCCATTCCCCACTGTCAATATGGGTCAAAAAACATGGTAAAGAAATTCCCCTCCCCTCCTCCCAACCCTGGGGAAACATGTATTGAATTTTTGGAAGAGATTCATGGATACCTGGACTCAAAAGGCTGGGTTATCCTTGCAGACAGATTTCTGAATGGCCAACAAGTACTTTGGATGTTTTTCAGAAAACATTAACAGAAAAGGATGCTCGGGATGTTTTGATATAGCAAAGGAAAATGCAGTAAGTGCCCATTACCAAGGAGTGGCAAAGCAAATGCCTCCCCAGGGTAATGTTGGGCAGTGGGGAAGAGGCAAAGAAAAAGAGGAAGAGGAGTCCTCAGCAGTCCAGAACCAGTTCTTTCAATTGCAGACAAGAGGGCCACTGGAGAAATCAATGCCCATATGAACCATTCAATCAACAACAAAATAATCAAGCCCCTGCCCAGATACAGAGCCCTCAGCCAAATCAGGGAGGTGTAATTGCTCATTCTAAAAAGACCCCCATATGGCCCAAAATGCTGAATACTGAAGTGCAAGAGACAGACACAAGACTCCCCAGTGATTCTGACAAAGTATGGTCAAAGAGTGCTCTAGATGTAGGGCTCATCTCCGGTACCCCATACAAGGCCAGCCTCAACGAATGGGCACAACCCATTTATCACAAACACTATCCATTGTCAAAAGAAAAAGAGGAAGGCATTTCCCCTATGGTAGAACATTTCTTAAGGATAGAAATTCTAAAAGAAGTTGCATCCCCCTACAACACACCCATCAACCCAGTTGAAAAGCCGGATGGCAGTTATAGGTTTGTTCAAGACCTTCCAGCTGTAAATAACCTGGTGGTGCCCATTGCGCCTATAGCATCTTATGTGTCATCACTCCTTACCTCCATACCATCCGATGCAGAGTATTTTTCTGTGATTGATTTAACAAACGCATTTTTTTAACATCCTTGTGGCTAAGGAGACACAGCCAATCCTTGCTTTTTGTTTTGAAAAAAACACCAAATGACCTGGTGTAGAATGCCCCAGGGTTATTTAGATTCCACTGTGGTCTACTCAGTGGTCCTCTAAGCAACCCTGCGGTCCTGGACACCCTGTCATGGTTCCTTCCTACTCGAATGTTAATGATTTGTTGTTGCGTAATCCAAGCCAGGTTGCATGCGAGGAGGATGGTTTAGATCTGTTGCATTGGTTAGCAGATAATGGCAACAAGAAAACGCTACAATGGTGTCAGGGCACTGTTGAATACCTTGGTTTTATACTCTCCAAAGGAGAAAGAAAAATTAGTCACAGGAGAGCTGCGGCTCTCATAGGTCTGCCCCGCCCACTCACTAAAAAGTACATGCTATCCTTTCTTAGTATGATTGGATACTGCCGTCAATGGATACCTGATTGTTCCTACTACGATAATCTCCTTAGGCAAGCCATAGGTACTGATATGCCAGATTGTGTGAAATGGAATGATGAAACGTACAATGCTTTTGTGCATCTTAAAACTGCAATGGTCACACCTCCTGGACTTGGATTACCTGAATATGGCAAGATATTTCACTTGTTTGCCAGGGACAACTGTAAAACAATTGCGGGGTTCTAGCACAGGAGCATAGGGGCAAACTCCGCCCTATTGCTTTTTTTTCAAAAGTTGTGCTTATGCCAGTACAGGGCATGCCTGTGCAATGGTGGTGGAAATGGCTACATCATTCAGTCTAGGACATACCACCACCCTACACACCACTCACAATTAGGAATGAGCTTTATGTTTGGGTCAAACAGGAGTTTGACTCGAACATTGGCTGTTTGCCTGTTTGCTAAATAGCGAACAATTTGGGGTGTTCATGGCAAATTCAAAAAGCCGCAGGACACCCTTTAAAAGTCTATGGAAGAAATCAAAAGTGCTAATTTTTTAAGGCTTATATGCAAGTTATTGTCATAAAAAGTGTTTTGGGACCCAGGTCCTGCAAAAAAAAGTTTTAAAAAATGTCTGTTTTTAAGGGAGCAGTGAAACAATAAAAGTGTAATATTCCTTTAAATTTCGTACCTGGGGGTGTCCATAGTATGCCTGTAAAGTGGCGCATGTTTCCCATGTTTAGAACAGTCTGACAGCAAAATGACATTTCTAAAGGAAAAAAAAGCCATTTAAAACTACTCGAGGCTATAATGAATTGTCAGTCCGGCAATACACATAAAAGTTCATTGATAAAAATGGCATGGTATTTGCCCACAGGGGAACCCCGAACCAAAAATTGGGGGGTTCCCCTAAATTCCATACCAGGCCCTTATTCAAGCAAGCAACCTGGCAGGCCACAGGAAAAGGTGAAGGATGAGAGAGGGCCCCCCTCCTGAACCATACCAGGCCACATGCCCTCAACATTGGGAGGGTGCTTTGGGGTAGCAGCCCCCCAAAGCACCTTGTTCCCATGTTGATGGGGAGAAGGGCCCCACCACCACAACCCTTGCCTGGTGGTTGTGGGGGTCTGCGGGTGGGGAGCTTATCAGAATCTGGAAGCCCCCTTTAACAAGGGGACCCCCAGATCCCACCCCGTGTGAATTGGTAATGGTGTACAAATGCACCCTTATTTCACAAAAAAAGTGTCAGTTGTTGCCATCACAACTCCCATGGTCGTAGAGCAACCAAGAAATTTAGCTCTAAGGTAACTGGTCGATCTTATACCATCAAGCATTTTTGTACTTGTGCCACAACCCATGTGGTATATTTACTGATTTGCCCTTGTGGGAAGCAATACGTCGGTAGAACTACATGAAAAATTACGGCTAGAGTTACTGAACATATCAATCTAATAAAACTTGGTAGTACTAAGCATACAGTTCCTCGCCACTACCGACAACACCATGCACATGACCCTACAAAGACTCAATTTCTTATTATTGACAGATACATTGCCCCATGGAGGGGTGGAGCTAGGACAAGAGGGGTATCCAGACTAGAAACCTTCTGGATCTATGAATTACAGACCCACCATCCACAGGGAATGAAAGTAGAGTGGGACATTAACTCTTTTTTAAATAGAGCTTAATTGCCTACTTTTACTCTGAGATCACCTGGAAGCCCCCTTCCCGACCTCATCCTTTTTTATGAATTTTATTTTATATTATTTATTTGTGTATATGGGCTCTTTCTAGCCCACTCTCTATTGTTGTCAACAATGTTAGGTTTATGTTTTTCATTTAACTCTTGGAGTAGGGTCTTTTTTGTCTATATTTGGTTTATATCCAATTATCTGCATTTATTTTATTTTATTTGTGACCATTGACCTCAGACCTTGCTGCAGCCGCTGTTGGACTTAGATTCAATATAATACCTTGATACTCTAAGTTGGCTTTAGTATCAATAACTTAATCATGTGCACTCTCTTCATTCTGTGGGGCGGGTGGACATTTTTTCTGTTATTGTGATTTATTCTCTGCTGATTGGCTCGAGGTGGCATGTGATTGGCCCCTCTGTGTACACGGCAAGGCTTGGTTACTATGCTACCATGTTTATCTCACGCGAGTCACACGGAGGTTACTATACCAAGCCTTGTTTTCATGACGAGGCTTGGTTTTCCATATTAAATAGACACCATCTAACCAAGCTTCTTTTTCATAGTGAAGCTTGTCTAACCTATTCGACTGCCATTACACATATTCTTAACGGCAAGCCTCGTTTTCATAATGAGGCTTGGTCATATTTCATGACAGAGATCACCTAACCAAGCCTCGTTTTCATTACAAGGAAGTGTTGGTTCGACATAAGGACATTTTGTAATTGCAGGGCTGGGCAATGTACGTTATCCGCTTTTTATTTTGTCATGTACATCATATACTTTAGAGACATGCACTTAATGTTGACCTGAAATATCTAGGTATCCATTTCCTTTCGGGATCGCGACACAGGAACCGGAAGTGATGTCATGTGGAGTCATTTCCTGCATTTAGCAGGTTCTGGGGTCATTTTCACTTTATAAGCGATGCTGTTGCAGGGGGTCCACACCCCTGATGACGACCATGGAGTCCAAACGCGTTGGGTGGACCTCCTGTTTGCATCGCTCTTTGTTATATACATGCTTGTTTCTACTCTTCCAAATGTGAGTGTTTATCCTATTTTTAATAAATTGCCTTTTTTATACGGTATCACGCTATGTTAGCCCATCTTTTCATTGCATGATATATCCCTCCTGGCATTTACCTTCCACCCTCCTCACGATGATTGGAGCCTTCAAGTCACTATTCAGTGACAGTCCAAGGTCAATTGATTGATACAGATCTAGGACCAGTTGTTTTCAACAGATGTGTTCAACCTAATAAGCTCTGCAGACTTGGGTGGTGTAAGGCCCGCCAAGTCAATAAGATCTGGTAAGATCTGGATACATTGTGAGTAGGGATGAGCCGAGCACCCCCCTCTCCCCCCGTTTGGTTCGCATCCAGAACATGCAAAAACTTTGTTCAAACACACGTACACCGTTATGCCCTGTACACACGGTCGGAAATGCTGATGGAAACGGTCCGATCAGATTATGTTGTTGGAAAATCTGATCATGTGTGGGCGCTAGCAGACTTTTTCCGTTGGAAATTCAGATGGGAAAAGTTTGAGAGCTGAATCTAAAATTTTCCGACAACAAAATCCAAATCGGATTATTTCCGATCGTTTGTAGAGAATTCCGATGGACAAAGTGCCATGCATGCTCCGAATAAATTACGAGATGAAAGCTATTGGCTACTAGCCTTTACTTAGTCGCATCATATGCAACGAACGTCACTGCGTTCAGAACGATCAGATTTTCCGACAACTTGGTCCAACCATGTGTATGCAACACAAGTTTCGGCCAAAATCCATTGGAAAAAATCAGACGGATTTTGTGGTCGGAATGTCCAACCGTGTGTACAGGGCATTAAAGTCTGTGGGACACAAACATGAAAAATCAAAATTGCTAATTGTAAAGGCTTATATGCATGGCATTGCCATAAAAAGTGTTTGGGGACCTGGGTTCTGCCCCAGGGGACATGTATCAATGCAAAAAACGTAGTCCCGTGATATGCAACAAACGTCACTGCGTTCAGAACGATCAGATTTTCCGACAACTTTGTCCGACCATGTGTATGAAACACAAGTTTCGGGCAAAATCTGTCAAAATCTGTTTACGGCAGTGGTACTTCTGTTTTTTCCTTCATAGTTCATACCAACAAAGATGTCACCGCTCCAAGTCAAAACCACTGACAGGCTGCTAGCTCTCCAAATGGGGTTCCAGGTGCAGGCTGATTGCATAAGCCAAATGTGTAGAAACAGAACAAAACTCTGGATAGCCGCACTCCGGATTGTGTAAAAATTAGATGCCTTTATTTCTTCAAAATGCAAGTGCAAAACTTCATTGAACAAAACGTCACAGCAAAAAGGGAACAAAAAAGGATTTTTGAATAAAATAGCTAACGCGTTTCACGCTACAAACAGCGCTTACTCATAGCTAGCTTATGTTCTGAATAACAAACAAATATATACTGTTCATGTATAAGCACACCACAGTGAAATCAGAGGTAAAACCATGACAGCTGATAAGGCTATCATCATAGATTCTCCACACATGCATTCCACACCCAGTTGTTGGTTGGTGAAAATAACTGGGAAAGGAAAAAAGGGGAAAAAAAAGGTGAACATGTCTGTGTGTTGAAACGTGATTAGATGAAAAGTATAAATATGTAAAAAATATATATATATACATATAGAGGTGAAAATAACAAAGTGTGAAAAATAAAAAGAAAAATGTATATATGTATATAGGCGTGTATAAATGTGTGTATATAAATATATTGGTGTAAAGGTGATAATAATACATATAATTGTGCACTAGTGCAGAGTAGCCTTTTAATGCATAGATAAAGAATATGAATAAATGTCATAAGATTCAAAGTAAAACAGTATTGAATGTTTATATGTATGTAAATAAACTCAAATATTTAGAGAATGAACTGTGTTATAACAGTGACAGAGATGAACCTGCACTAAACAAAATCACATCAGATCGATGGCCATATTTATGTGAACTGTTGGTGAAAAAAGAAAAGAATAATAATGAAAGAACCAATATGAAACCATACAATTGATGGACTTATTTCGATGACAAGTAGTATGCATGCATGGAAAATCCAAGATTCAGAAGCAGATCACAATTGCCAAATATTTCTAAAGTTGTACATACACCAACCAATCTCGTGTTTTTATCGATGTGTAAATTAATGTAAATACACCAATCAATGCATAAAATAAAGTATGTACCTGCAACTACCACTATAAAAAGACAAAAATATACAAATATAACATGTAAAATAGTTGAATAAAAACAGAAACAAAAAAGAAAAACAAAAAACCTTTTAGAACCCTCACGGACACTAGAATAAGCCTAGACGCCTCAATCAAGTGCCTAAAACAGTAAATGCACCCAAATCAGGCGTATGCTTTAGGCAATCAACCATCTACTTGAATATTCCATAGATATTACGATTAATGGGCAAGAAAAGGAACAAACATTTTAACCCCTTCCTTCCTAAACTATAATTAACTCATGTTGTTCACACGGGTCGCCCATATAAAAACACCAATACAGCGACGTGCAGAAATGTCTGTAATACAATAAATGCAACTAGTGTACAGACACCAACTGTTCTACATAGAATAGTGATATATAGTGTGTAATCGCAGTGTATATAAAGTCACTTAGACATTTTTATATAGGTTGTGTAATATGAAAAGGAAATATCTCACTATAATGCTGTGAAACATCTCCTTTTCTTTGAAGACCAATGACCTGAGTGAATAGTATAAGAGAGTCTATGATGGAATAGAGGCAAGGATGTAATGGCTATAACGGGTGATTGAACATGATCAATTCCGCATAAGATAAAATGGTGATATATATAACCACAATATGTATAAACTCATGTGAACACGGTTTGTGGACTATATATATGCAGAAGGGATCACGCTACAATGCTGTGAGATCTCTTGATTTCTATTACTTATTTTTATTATTATTTATTTATTAACCTAATGTAAATGACACCTCTCTAGATTATGTAAAGTGAAAAAATATATAAAGATTTACTTGTTAAAAGACTATAGTCGCGGAAAAAGAATATTTCCAGATCTGTACAATGGTTAAATGTGAAATGTGCTGTATATAAACCGCATCAATAAATTGCATAAACCGCAAAGTGTGTAATGCGGTATATACAAAATCCCCAATATCTGGGTTATATCAGTAAACCACATACATGTAAAATAGTGAGTGTGTCCCATATCTATGAGACTATACCCATGTAATATATACTGTATCTGAAAATATCTATATATGGGTGACATTCACAAACTAGACAAACCCCCCCTCTATAATCTTAGTAAATATGGGGAAGAAATGTCAATTACCACCCACTTGGTGTGTCTGACTAGTGCACACATGTATAATTTTAGACATTCACATGGATGTTATCATTTTGATCCCATGTGACAAGCTTGTAGAAGGTGTTATTGTGAATGAACCTATGACTATTATAACGTTAGATTTTGGGATGGCTGAAAAAGCTGATGGAAAATAAGAAACAGAACTGGAACACTAGTATATCATAAAAGGTAACATTAAATTGGGGTATAATCACATGAATTCAGGACCACCACACTGCCTCACTTATCCGCATTCTTGATAACTATGTTTATATCTGTTGACAATGATTTGAAAGCGTTTCTTTCAGCATTTGTTAAATTGTCAAGAAATGTTTTTTTTTTTTTTTTTTTTTTTTTTTTTTATGACAAGTGCGAGCAAGGCGGGTCAAGTCTCTCTCCACCATTTTTTGGAATAAATCCAGATCCTTGCCCCTTGACTCGATAGGGTAAAAATTGGATCTAGTCTTAAATGACATTTTTAGGGAAACATCGATAGGGTCAAGGGGGAAGGAATCCGATTCCATAGCAAGATCCTGTAAATCTAATAATGCACAAGTATCACAAAACTTGACAGGTGAAGGAAGATCAGGAGACTCACCCCGCTCGCAGGTGTCAAAGGAAACCTCAGCTTCAATGTCTGTGGGAGAAATGTCCAAGAAATGTTTCTTGAGTGTTAAAGCTCGTGAAAACCTATTAACATCTAAAATAGTTCCAAACAAATCAAAGTGTCTATTGGGGCAAAAACCAAGTCCTCTTGATAATAAATGACATTCCTCTTTCAATAAAATTCTCTCTGAAACATTGATAACGTTTAGGGCTATCTTCTGGTTCTCGTTCGTGGCATGTGCTGAGTGTCCTTCGCGACTTCTGTGTTTCTTGCCCCCTCTCCTGACTTTTTTATGGATGATTTTTTCTTTTTGGTTTGACTGGATCTTTGAGGGTTTCCCGGTGACCGATCTGTAGTAGATTTGATTGAACTTGATGGTTCTGTAGAACTTGTGAGGTGTTCTGGAGAAGAATCCGACATGGTATACGCAAGGGTATCATCTCCCAGGTCACTGTCATGATCTGAGAAAATGACTTGTTTAATTGGATTCCTCTGAGAACGTCCAGGAAAAAATCGTGGCTTCTTCCAAATATAGACTTTTTTATTTTCATAGTCTGTTTTATCACGAGCCATTTTCCCTCTTTTACTGTCGATCACCGATTTTTCCATTTTATCCAATTTGCTGTTAAGTCGGCTGTCTAAATTCAAAAAGTCAGGGTGAGTTTGCATCCTTGCTAGGTCTGTTTGAACGGAGGTTATCTCTGTTTGTAGCACTTCTATTTCTTTTTGTTTTAGATGACACTAAAGTCTTCATTAAGGTGAAGGAGCAAATATCAAGTGCTTCAGTCCATTCCTTCTTCATGTCATCATTGAATAGTTCTGAGGATGGAAACTTTTTAATACGCAGTCCACGTGGAATGTGTGCTATAGAAATATATTCTGTCAGAAAACTAATGTCCCAATAAACTCTGATCTCTTTGGCCATCAGATGCTCAAGTTTCCTGAATTGACGTATTAAAGGCACACTATCATCGTCCAAAGATTGTACCGTGTGTGTCTGTGATGTTCGTTGTAATGGATATTTGGACAGCGCCGTGAGGGTTCTACTGAATGTTCCCTCTGCTGTGGTTGTTGGGATGATGGTCGGATCCATGTTCAAGATTGTTCAGGCAGAATTTCTCAACCCCACTGGTAAAATAGATCAGAAGTCGCGAAGGACACTCAGCACATGCCACGAACGAGAACCAGAAGATAGCCCTAAACGTTATCAATGTTTCAGAGAGAATTTTATTGAAAGAGGAATGTCATTTATTATCAAGAGGACTTGGTTTTTGCCCCAATAGACACTTTGATTTGTTTGGAACTATTTTAGATGTTAATAGGTTTTCACGAGCTTTAACACTCAAGAAACATTTCTTGGACATTTCTCCCACAGACATTGAAGCTGAGGTTTCCTTTGACACCTGCGAGCGGGGTGAGTCTCCTGATCTTCCTTCACCTGTCAAGTTTTGTGATACTTGTGCATTATTAGATTTACAGGATCTTGCTATGGAATCGGATTCCTTCCCCCTTGACCCTATCGATGTTTCCCTAAAAATGTCATTTAAGACTAGATCCAATTTTTACCCTATCGAGTCAAGGGGCAAGGATCTGGATTTATTCCAAAAAATGGTGGAGAGAGACTTGACCCGCCTTGCTCGCACTTGTCATAAAAAAAAAAAAAAAAAAAAAAAAAAAAACATTTCTTGACAATTTAACAAATGCTGAAAGAAACGCTTTCAAATCATTGTCAACAGATATAAACATAGTTATCAAGAATGCGGATAAGTGAGGCAGTGTGGTGGTCCTGAATTCATGTGATTATACCCCAATTTAATGTTACCTTTTATGATATACTAGTGTTCCAGTTCTGTTTCTTATTTTCCATCAGCTTTTTCAGCCATCCCAAAATCTAACGTTATAATAGTCATAGGTTCATTCACAATAACACCTTCTACAAGCTTGTCACATGGGATCAAAATGATAACATCCATGTGAATGTCTAAAATTATACATGTGTGCGCTAGTCAGACACACCAAGTGGGTGGTAATTGACATTTCTTCCCCATATTTACTAAGATTATAGAGGGGGGTTTGTCTAGTTTGTGAATGTCACCCATATATAGATATTTTCAGATACAGTATATATTACATGGGTATAGTCTCATAGATATGGGACACACTCACTATTTTACATGTATGTGGTTTACTGATATAACCCAGATATTGGGGATTTTGTATATACCGCATTACACACTTTGCGGTTTATGCAATTTATTGATGCGGTTTATATACAGCACATTTCACATTTAACCATTGTACAGATCTGGAAATATTCTTTTTCCGCGACTATAGTCTTTTAACAAGTAAATCTTTATATATTTTTTCACTTTACATAATCTAGAGAGGTGTCATTTACATTAGGTTAATAAATAAATAATAATAAAAATAAGGAATAGAAATCAAGAGATCTCACAGCATTGTAGCGTGATCCCTTCTGCATATATATAGTCCACAAACCGTGTTCACATGAGTTTATACATATTGTGGTTATATATATCACCATTTTATCTTATGCGGAATTGATCATGTTCAATCACCCGTTATAGCCATTACATCCTTGCCTCTATTCCATCATAGACTCTCTTATACTATTCACTCAGGTCATTGGTCTTCAAAGAAAAGGAGATGTTTCACAGCATTATAGTGAGATATTTCCTTTTCATATTACACAACCTATATAAAAATGTCTAAGTGACTTTATATACACTGCGATTACACACTATATATCACTATTCTATGTAGAACAGTTGGTGTCTGTACACTAGTTGCATTTATTGTATTACAGACATTTCTGCACGTCGCTGTATTGGTGTTTTTATATGGGCGACCCGTGTGAACAACATGAGTTAATTATAGTTTAGGAAGGAAGGGGTTAAAATGTTTGTTCCTTTTCTTGCCCATTAATCGTAATATCTATGGAATATTCAAGTAGATGGTTGATTGCCTAAAGCATACGCCTGATTTGGGTGCATTTACTGTTTTAGGCACTTGATTGAGGCGTCTAGGCTTATTCTAGTGTCCGTGAGGGTTCTAAAAGGTTTTTTGTTTTTCTTTTTTGTTTCTGTTTTTATTCAACTATTTTACATGTTATATTTGTATATTTGTGTCTTTTTATAGTGGTAGTTGCAGGTACATACTTTATTTTATGCATTGATTGGTGTATTTACATTCATTTACACATCGATAAAAACACGAGATTGGTTGGTGTATGTACAACTTTAGAAATATTTGGCAATTGTGATCTGCTTCTGAATCTTGGATTTTCCATGCATGCATACTACTTGTCATCGAAATAAGTCCATCAATTGTATGGTTTCATATTGGTTCTTTCATTATTATTCTTTTCTTTTTTCACCAACAGTTCACATAAATATGGCCATCGATCTGATGTGATTTTGTTTAGTGCAGGTTCATCTCTGTCACTGTTATAACACAGTTCATTCTCTAAATATTTGAGTTTATTTACATACATATAAACATTCAATACTGTTTTACTTTGAATCTTATGACATTTATTCATATTCTTTATCTATGCATTAAAAGGCTACTCTGCACTAGTGCACAATTATATGTATTATTATCACCTTTACACCAATATATTTATATACACACATTTATACACGCCTATATACATATATACATTTTTCTTTTTATTTTTCACACTTTGTTATTTTCACCTCTATATGTATATATATATATTTTTTACATATTTATACTTTTCATCTAATCACGTTTCAACACACAGACATGTTCACCTTTTTTTTCCCCTTTTTTCCTTTCCCAGTTATTTTCACCAACCAACAACTGGGTGTGGAATGCATGTGTGGAGAATCTATGATGATAACCTTATCAGCTGTCATGGTTTTACCTCTGATTTCACTGTGGTGTGCTTATACATGAACAGTATATATTTGTTTGTTATTCAGAACATAAGCTAGCTATGAGTAAGCGCTGTTTGTAGCGTGAAACGCGTTAGCTATTTTATTCAAAAATCCTTTTTTGTTCCCTTTTTGCTGTGACGTTTTGTTCAATGAAGTTTTGCACTTGCATTTTGAAGAAATAAAGGCATCTAATTTTTACACAATCCGGAGTGCGGCTATCCAGAGTTTTGTTCTGTTTCTACACATAGTTCATACCAGTGATTGGAATCCCCCATATGTCTAACAAGACTGCACATCTAATTGGATTTCTTTGGATTTATAATTCATCATTTTTCTTTTTTGAACTTTGTTTGTTGTGCAGTTATTAAAAAAATTTGGTGGGGGATTCCCCTTAAAATACATACCAGACCTGAAGTGGCCTGGTATGGGATTTAGGAGGACCCCCAAACATTTTATTTTAAAAGTTTATGTGTGTTGCCGGACCAACAATTCATTATAGCCGTGTACACATGACCAGACTTTCCGGCAGACTAGGTCAGACGGTCTTCTCAACGGACTTTCAGCAGAGTTCCGACGGACTTTCCAAACGAACGGACTTGGCCACACATGAACGGACTAAGTTCGTTCGTACGTCCATTTGTTTTGAACGTGATGACGTAAGACGGGACTAAAAAAGGAAGTTCAATAGCCAGTAGCCAATAGCTTCCCTTGCGTCGTATTTGGTCCGTCGGACCAGCATACAGACGAACAATTTTCCTGATAGGAATTGAGTCAGTCGCACAGATTTGAAACATGTTCTATTTCTAGGCCCGTCAGATTTTTTTAAATGAAAAATGATTGAATTAGCCCACACACAATCGGATTGTCTGTCGGACTGATTCAGTTGGACCTAGTCTGCCGGAAAGTCCGGTCGTGTGTACGCGGCATTAGAAATTACATTTTTCTGTCAGACTGTTCTAAACACAGGAAACATGTGCCACTTTACAGGCATACTATAGACACCCCCAGGTATGACGTTTAAAGGAATATTACACTTTTATTGTTTCACTTTAAGCATTATTAAAATTACTGCTCCCAAAAAAAGACCGTTTTTAAAACTTTTTTGCATTGATACATGTCCCCTGGGGCAGGACCCAGGCCCCCAAATACTTTTTATGACAATGCCATGCATATAAGCCTTTACAATTAGAACTTTTGATTTTTCATGTTCGTGTCCCATAGACTTTAATGCCCTGTACACACGGTCGGAAATTCCGACCACAAAATCCGTTGGATTTTTTATGACGGATTTTGGCTGAATCTTGTGTTGCATACACATGGTTGGACAAAGTTGTCGGAAAATCGGATCGTTCTGAACGCGGTGACGTTCATTGCATACGACGGGACTACGTAGAGGCTAGTAACCAATAGCTTTCATCTCGTAATTTATTCGGAGCATGCGAACCAAACAGGGCGGGGGGGGGGGGGGGGTTTGGCTCATCCCTACTCACAATGTATCCATTCTACTAAAGAATATTCATACCCAGCACATGTCAGCCCAGAGGCTGAGCGGTTATGAAGTAATTTTGTATAAAGGGATACTAATGCGCTCCACCTAATGGTTTATAGGAAGACTAAATGAGTAGAAATTTCAAACATAGGAAGCAGCCAGCACAAAACGGTGATCTCAGCACCAAAAATATGTGTATAAAATAATATAAATAAATGCGGCGCTACCTAAAAGTGCATATACATATAAAATAAATAGTAATAGCCAAAATAAATAAAGTGCAAATGAGATACTATCCCACTAAGTATAAATACAGCATGTATAGTGCAAAAAATGAATCTGCATAAATAATCCAAATGCATAAAAATACAAAATTATATAGAGTGAAAATAAGTGAAAATAGTCAATATTAACAAGTGATTGTCCACAAAAAACATGCACAGAAGGCTGAAAACTTTCAAAAAACAATGTGGACAATCACTTATTAATATTGACTATTTTACACATAACCACTGGATTGATAATTTAAAAAAAAAATTTCACTTATTTTCACTCTATATAATTTTGTATTTTTATGCATTTGGATTATTTATGCAGATTCATTTTTTGCACTATACATGCTGTATTTATACTTAGTGGGATAGTATCTCATTTGCACTTTATTTATTTTGGCTATTACTATTTATTTTATATGTATATGCACTTTTAGGTAGCGCCGCATTTATTTATATTATTTTATGAAGTAATTTTACTTTCTAACCCAAAACTTGAGATAAAATGTGCGTCTCCCCCTTCTGGCCCAGCTCCAATCTTGAATGTCTTGCTAAGCTTTAACTACTTGCTGACCGCCGGCAGTCAAATGGCGGCCAGGCGGCGCACCTATTGTTTAAACAGGGAATGTGCGTGATCATGCGCATGCATCCCTGTTTCTTCGGTGGCGGCGTGTCACGGAGACACCGCTCGCCACCGAAGGGGGTGAACAGCCATTGGTTATGGCTGTTTACCACGTGATCAGCCGTGATGAAGTCACGGCCGATCACAGATGGTCACACCCCCACTATGCACGGCGAATGCGTGCGATCGCACTGCGCGTGCACGTTGGTGGCGGCGTGTTCCCCAGGAACACTGCTCGTCACCTACGCTGGTAAACAGCCATTGGCCGGCTGTTTACCCATGTGATCGGCTGTGATCCTTTCACAGCCGATCACTAAAATGTAAACTAACCACGGTAACGAGATGTTACCGGGTTCTCCTCCTCACACATCGATCGTGTGTGAGGAGGAGATTGCGGTAACATCTCGTTACCGCCTACAGTGAACACCAATCACACTGATTGCCCTCCCCAATAAAGAGGAACTGTCACCACCCCTCATAGTACCTGTCAATCACAGTCCATCAGAGTACCTGTCACAGTCCATCAGAGTATTTGAGTACCTGTCACAGCCCATCAGACTATCCGAGTACCTATCCCAGTCCATCTGAGTACCCGAGTACCTGTCACAGTTCATCTGAGTACCTGAGTACCTGTCCCAGCCCATCAGAGTACCCGAGTACCTGTCACGGCCCATCGGAGTATCCGAGTACCTGTCACGGCCCATCAGAGTACCCGAGTACCTGTCACAGTCCATCAGAGTACCCAAGTACCTGTCACGGTCCATCAGAAGACCCGAGTACCTGTCACAGTCCATCAGAGTACCCGAGTACCTGTCACAGTCCATCAGAGTACCCGAGTACCTGTCACGGTCCATCAGGGTACCCGAGTACCTGTCACGGCCCATCAGGGTACCCGAGTATCTGTCACGGTCCATCAGAGTACCCGAGTATCTGTCACGGTCCATCAGAGTACCCGAGTACCTGTCACGGTTCATCAGAGTACCCGAGTAGCTGTCACAGCCCATCAAAGTACCCGAGTACCTGTCACAGTTCACCTATTTGCAGCCCATGCCTCATAGAATGTACGTTGGGGTGTTTACTTTCCAAAATTGGGTCATTTTGTGGGTAATTTCACTGTCCTGGTGGTCCAGGACCTTCAAAAGTGTGATGGTAGGAATGAAATGAGATGTGTCCTTTATGCTCCTAGAACGCTCGAACGTACTACTTTAATGTTCGGCCTCTCTATGTGGCCAGGCTGTGTATAAGTCCTACACATGTGGTATTGTCATACTCAGGAGGAGTAGCAGAATGTGTTTTGGGGTGTAATTTTTGCTATATACATGCTATGTGTTAGAAATATCTTATAAATTGACAACTTTGTGTAAAAAAAAAAAAGCCTTTTTAATTTTTTTCCACATATTCCAAAAGCTTCTGGAAAAAAATTAACCGTTCAAAAGACTCACTATGCCTCACAGATTATACGTTGGGGTGTTTGCTTTCCAAAATGGGGTCATTGTATCGGAAATTCCATTGTCCTGGTACTCCAGGGCCTTCAAAAGTGTAATAGGTGGTTGAGAAATGAGATGCGTCATTTTTGCTCGTAGAACGTCTGAAGGTACTACATCAATGTTGGTGCTCTGTATGTGGCCAGGCTGTGTAAAAGTCTCACACATGTGGTATCGCCGTACTCGGGAAGAGTAGCAGAATGTATTTTTGGGTGTAATTTGTTGTATGCATATGCTGTGTGTGAGAAATAACCTGATAATATGACAATTTTGTAAAAAAAAAAAATAATAATAATAAAAAAAAATATTCATTTTGCAAAGAATTGTGGGAAAAAAATGACAACTTAAAAAAAACTCACCATGCTACTTACTTAACCCCTTCCCGCCGAGCGTACGCAGATATGCGTACTCGGCTTCCGGGGGGTATACCGTATGATGCCCGCACCTGCAGGCATCATCCCGGTACCGTCTTTTACAGCGGGCGATTGGCTATCCAGCCATAACAACCGATGCGGCTAAAAGCCGCTCGGCTGTTATGCCGGAGGAGCGGGAGGGGACGTCCCCCCCTCCCGCCGCCTCCCGCCGCTGTTACCGGTGCTCCCGCTCGATCGGGAGCACCGATTGCGTGTCCGATGGCTCCGGCCGCTGGGGAGGAACTGGAACGAAGCCGTAATCGGCTTTGTTCCAGTCTCCTCATAGTAAACACGGAAGCGACGTCATGACGTCACTTCCCGTTTACTCGGCTGCCAATGGCGCCGGTTTTAAAAAAATATCCGGTATTCAGAATCGCCGTTTTCGGCGATCTGAATACACTGAAGTGTAAAGGAGGGGTGGGGGGTCTTTTAGACCCCCGATCCCTCCATAAAGAGGACCTGTCACCACCTATTACTGTCACAAGGGATGTTTACATTCCTTGTGACAGCAATAAAAGTGATCAAAATGTATTTATTTTTTTTAAACAATTTAGTAATTTTAAAATAAATAAAAAAATAAAAAATAAATTTTTAAAGCGCCTGCCGTCCCCGCGAGCTCGCAAAGCAAAGAAAACGCATACGGAAGTCGCGCCCGCGTATGTCAACGGTGTTCAAATCACACATGTGAGGTATCGCCGCGATCGTCAGAGCGAGAGCAATAATTCTAGCACTAGACCTCCTCTGTAACGCTAACCTGGTAACCGTAAAAAATGTTTAAAGCGTCGCCTATTGAGATTTTTAGGTACCGTACTTTGTCGTCAATCCACAAGTGCGTGCAATTATAAAGTGTGACATGTTTGGTATCTATTTACTCGGCGTAACATTATCTTTCACATTATGCAAAAAAAATGGGATAATTTTACTGTTTTTTTTTTTTTTTATTAATGAAAGTGTACCTTTTCCCAAAAAGTTGCATTTAAAACACCGCTGCGCAAATACCGTGTGACATAAAATATTGCAACAATCGCCGTTTTATTCTCTAGAGTCTCTGTTAAAAAAATATATATAATGTTTGGGGGTTCAAAATTCCAAATTCCAAAAACAGGCTTAGTCATGAAAGGGTTAATACCTTGGAATGCCTTGGAATGTCTACTTTGTAAAAAGGGGTCACTTGGGGGGTATTTGTACTTTCCTGACTTGTTAGTGTCTTATAGAAATGAGATACACCTGATGTACTGAAGGCCTGATCAGATGTGATCAATTTTCAGCGATTGGCACCATAGTTTGTAGACTCTATAACTTTCACAAAGACCAAATAATATTCCCCACTATGGGTTATTTTTACCAAAGATATGTAGCAGTGTAAATTTTGGCCAAAATGTATGAAGAAAAATTAATTAGCAAAAATGTATGATAGACACCAAGAAAAAGGCATTTTTTTTCACAAAATGTACGTTTTATTTTATTTATAGCACAAAAAATAAAAAACCCACTAGTGATTAAATACCACTAAAAGAAAGCTCTATTTGTGTGGAAAAAAGGACGCAAGTTTCATATGGGTACAGTATTGCATGACTGAGTAATTGTCATTCAAACTGTGAGAGCGCTGAAAGCTGAAAATTGGTCTGGTCAGGAAGTTGGGTGTAAATGGACTGTATTGAGGTGGTTAAAGGTGAGGAAGATGAGGTAGTGCTTCAACATGACTGCATGGACCTCATCCACCAAGACACATCCCCCAGGCTAGACATGTCTTCAACTGCTCTCCCTGGAGCTCAGAATGTCTTTGTGGATGGTTCAAGACCAAATGATAACACATACCATGCAGGTATGCTGTTGTCCTATTGCCTGATAAAATACTGAAAACAAACCCTATCCCATTCCAATCAGCACAAGCTCTTACTAGAGCCTGTCAGCTTTTTGAAGAACGAGATGTAAACATTTACACTGACTCCAAATACGTATTTGGTGTTGCACACGATTTTAGAGTTATATTGAAAAGATTGGGCTACACAGCAGCAGATGGAAAATCCATCTCACATTCCACACTTGTCACAAGCCTGTTAGAAGCCATACAACTACAAAAATCCATTGCTATATTGCACTGTAAGGCACATACAGGTCAGCAAGATGACCTAGCCAAGGGAAATGCTTTAGCTGACAAAGCAACAAGAGAGGCAGCATCCACACCGCCAGCAGCATAAATGCTATTGCTCTTGTCTGAAATCCCACTCCTAGATCAAACTTTGCATGATCTCCAAACATATGCTACAGACAAAGACATCCAACAATGGAATGCAGTAGGTGTGCAGAAAAGCTCAGAATCTGAGCTTGTCTGCCATGAGGGGAGACCATGTATTCCTCTGTAGCATGTGCTCTTTTATTCATTGCACAATACCATGGTGTAGGACACAGAGCCTGGCAGGTCACATGTGAATTATTAGACAAGGATATTTACATCCCTGGTCTTCCCTCCTTAGTGAAGGCATAGGTTTCCAGATGCATCACATGCATCGGGAATAATCCCAGAAACCCTCACAAGGAGAAACATTAACACCTAATCTATCCATCCACACCATTCACTTATTTACAAATTGATTTCACACACATGCCTAAATTAGGTAAGAGACAAGAATACCTACTTGTAATAGTGGACATGTTCTCAAGATGGATAAAAATGTTTGTCACAACAAAGGAAGATACACAAACAGTTGTAAGAATTCTTACACAGGAAAATATTCCCAGATGGGGATGCCCACTTCAGATCAACTCAGACAATGGCCCTGCATTTGTGGCCAAAGTCTGCCAAGATCTAATAAAAACGCTCAATATTGACTGGAAGTTTCACATACCTTATCACCCTCAAAGTTCAGGTATAGTGGAAAGGATGAACAGAACCATTAAGGATATGTTCAGAAAGGCCACTGGAGGAACGTATACCGCTAAGAAAACAGGATACTATCCTTTTGAAGTCCTAATGGGTAGGCCAGATCTCATTAAGGAAGAGTATGTAAGAAAACTTATTGAAAATTTGGACAAAATTTTAAGAAAAGTTGCTCACACCTCTTCTCCTTCACAGGAACCTACACACCCTTTCCAGGTGGGTGACACTGTGGTGGTCCAGCAATTGAACCACAACAAGAAGCAGGAGTATCCCTTCGGACCCCAAACCACAGTGATCGCAGTTACCCACACAGCTATTCTGGAAGAGGGACAACAGGCCTGGATTCATGCCAGTTGTGTGAAGAAGGTGAACCAAACACCTAAGAGGAAGATTAAGGGCTCATACACACTAACGTTTTAAAAGAGACTTTTTTGAGCTTTTTTTGCTGCTTAAGAAGGCAACTCCATGTTATTCAATGGGCTCATACACACCATGGCGTTTTTGAGCTGTAACAGGCATGGTCGTTTTTGAGCTCCAAAAAAACCCAAGGACCAGCACCTTCAGAGGCTGCAGCGATAGAGCTGTTTTGATGCCGACGCCGGAAAAAGCTCAAAAATGCTCATTAGCGCGGTATCCAACGTTTTTTAGCATCAGCATTAGTAAGCTGTAAAAAATTTTATTATATGATAGGTCACTGTATGTAATGAAAAAACAGGAAATTCCTGTCTGATTACCCAAAAGTCCCTTGCACACCTGGGGGATTGTGGGAAATATTAGGAGGAGCAACAAGCATGGCCAGCACTGTGTCTCAACCAGCACTCATCTCTGCTGTGGAGGCCTATCCTGAGCTGTTGGACCTTGCTCACCCACAGCATGGAGACCACATATTAAAAAAACAGGTGTGGATGGAGATCAGTGCAGCAATCACCCCAGGGCGGGAAGATATGTCGCATGGTACCCAAAAACAAACAAGTAAGTCTATGTTCATGGAATGCATGATCTGTTTTTTCTGTAATGTAATGAATGTAGAATGCATAATTAACCTCTTCCTTTCCACATATTGTCCACTAGGCAAAGTCCTCCAGCGGAGATGGAAATCCCTCCATGATCGTGTGAGGAGGGACCTCACTGAAGATGAGAAGTCAGCACGATCCGGAGCCCCAGCCCCCAAAAGGAAGCAGCATGTGTACCATCAAAACCTGGCCTTTGTACGGCAAGCCATGATAAACAGCTCCAGAGAGTAAGGTGTTTTTTTTGTTTTTTTTTAAATACAATTAACCCTGTGAATTTAATTATACCTGTGCATTTCTTTGCAGGCAATATGCATGTTCTATGTATAATGTCAACTATTTAATTCTATTCTTTTTAGGGCGACATTAAATAATGTCGAGAGAGTAGAGGAGGCAGGGGAAGTTCGGGCAATGGACAGACCCACCCCCAGTGCCAAGGACAGCTCAGCCCACACATCTCCCCGAGACAGTAGTGTGGAAAGCCACGCTGAGGAGACAGCACATGAGGTAACTGTCCATCCATTATGTCAGCCTGTCTATGACTATCTATCTACCTACATGCCTGTCAATTTATATATTTATTTTCTTTTTGCAGGAATCCAGCGTCAGCCAACACGGGGAGGTGCATGGTCGTAGAGGTGTCCGTGGCACTGGGCGTGGACGTGGGTGTAACCAGCGGCAGAGGAAGGGGGAGTTTGTTACTGAGACAGAGAACAGGGTGCTTGCACTGCTGCAGGATGTGCAGCAGGAGAGGCGCAGCTTTGATGCCTTCATGGACCCAAGCAACAAGCGCGCCTGCTTCTGCTGTCACATGTACCACCTAATGGAGGACATGGGTGGAGACCTTGAGATACAGTGCATGGATCGATTGAACACCATCTGTGTTCAATACAGACAGTCGAAATACAGTGGTATTCCACCTCCATACACTGTATCTCAAAATCCCCCCCAATGGCCCCCGGGACCCCATCAGTGCAAGCACACCCCTCTCTGTATCAACCCCTCCTCTCCGCCAGACGCCACCCACCATGCCCCCGACCCCATTTTATCCCTCACCCACCTACGAAGAATTCACACCGCCATCTTACTTGCAGAGGCACCATCCCCATTCCTTCCCCCGTCCACAATCCCCATATTCCCAAGGTGACCAGCCATCCCAGCAAACCTATCACCAGTTATAAATTTTTTCTCCGTCAATAAAAAAACTTTTGCTTGACAAATTCTGTCTTTTTTTATAGCATGCACAACACCAGTCATTTACACTCTGGTTGAGACAAACACATGCAGAGCCATAATAGGGCAAGCATGCGTTTGTCCCACGCAAATTGAAAAGAGCACTTTGCTTGAGACAAACGCATGCAGAGCCAATAGGCCAAGCATGTGTTTGTCCCAAGCAAATTGAAAAGAGCACTTTGCTTGAGACAAACGCATGCAGAGCCATAATAGGCCAAGCATGCATTTGTCCCAAGCAAATTGAAAAGAGTACTTTGCTTGAGACAAACGCATGCAGAGCCATAATAGGCCAAGCATGCATTTGTCCCAAGCAAATTGAAAAGAGCACTTTGCTTGAGACAAAAGCATGCAAAGCCAATAGGCCAAGCATGCGTTTGTCCCAAGCAAACTGAAAAGAGCACTTTGCTTGAGACAAACACATGCAGAGCCAATAGGCCAAGCATGCGTTTACCTCGTGCAGAATGTAATGGACTCGAGGAACAAAAGAAGAAACATGGACACAAAGCGCATTAACATGAATATGACGTGTTTTATTAAGACCAAGATCCAAGCTTTATTCAATGTCAGCATTGTTTTTTAAATATGATCATCTTGCCATGACACCTCTCCTTCAGAAGATACAAGATATTGGGCAAATTGGTTGCGGATTGTCATGACCCATGCCGTTGACCGCAAGTCCATAAATTGAACATGATTTATTGGGTTGCTGGGCTCCGGTTCCACATTGCTCCTATCATTGTTCCTTTGAAGATTATGAAGCACGCAGCATGCCAGGACCACCTTGATTGCATTCTCCACATCCAGTTCCATGGAGGACAGCAAAACCCTCCATTTGGCAGTCAAGACACCAAACGCACACTTAACCACACGACGTGCACGGCTCAGCCTATAATTGAAAACTCTTTGTTCATGGCTGAGTCCATATCCACTATATGGCCTCATAAGTTTTTCGGCCAATCCAAAAGCCTCATCTGCAACCATCACCAACGGCCTACTGGCTGGTATGTTGAGGCTTCCCTCATGCAGACAACGTCCAAAAGACGACTCTCTAAATATGCGGGAGTCACCTTGGCTGCCGTAAGCTCCCACATCCCACAAGGAATTTTAGATGGGCATCAGTCAATGCCAGGAATACCACGGAAAAATATTTCTTGTAATTTAAATAAGATGACCCTGATGTGCTTACCATCCAGCGCACCAATGCAATTTGGAAATTGTGTTTTTTCCCAAAATCGATCCACAACAGACTCTTCCGTCGACTCCGGCATGACTCAGTCATGTAGCTCCTCCCAAATTGCAGCACATGTTGACCTTGTTACTACAGAGACAGTTGCGACACCAAGGAGGAAATAATGGTGTAGGGACACAAAACTTTGTCCAGTGGCAAGGAACCTAATTTAGAAATGTGAAAATATTTAATTAAAACAGCATACAAATAAAAATTCCTACCCCCTAACCTCAAACCACTAAACCTACTTTAATCCCTTACACCCTAACCCCAAACGTCTATTGCCTAATCCCTACCCCCCAACCCTACCTTGTAACCCATAAACCCTACCCCTAACCCTATCCCATAGGAGTACTTATTTCACTTACCTCAGTGTCACTAGCAGCCGTTCCTCCGGTGACACAGAGCGACGCATAACAGTGTCCATCCTGGTTAATCATGGCCGGAGTCTCTCCAAGAGCTCATCGAACAGCGTCACAGACATCCTAGTAAAGTTGTAAAACTTTTCCGGGTGTATGCGCAGTTCTGCATAGATCTGGGTGAAGTACCCCACTGACAGCTGCTGAGATATCAGTGGATGGGTCCAGAAGCGTCATTGTCTACGGCTTCTATCCTCCTCCAACTGTCTTCTTCTACGAATCCTCATCAAAATAATAAGCAGGATTGCTTCATCAATCTTTTGCACAGCAGGATCCTTAAAGCAAAAATCCGATGAAAACGCACGCAAAATAGCAAAAATTCCACAAATACTCAAGCAAAAACACACACAGACTATGTCCTCTCTCTCTCCAAACAAAATGGCCACCTGCAATGATATCACATGTTTATTAATTTTCCTTTGCATTCTGGGAAATGTGGGAGTAGAAAATAGCAGAGTGATGTTTTTAAAAAAAAACACTCCTTAGCGTTAACGCTTACAAACGCCGTTAAAAAGCGCATTGATGCCAGAGCAAAACGCTAATAAAATTGCTTTTTTAATGCTGATTTTTTTCAAGGCATTGTTCCTAGATTTACAGCCCGTTTTTTAAAACGTCAGTGTGTATGAGCCCTAAAGACAAAAGAGGTGAAGTAAGCAGTTAAAATCCTTGAATAGTGAGTGAAGCAGGTAGTCAAGACTCTAAAAAAGATTACCTCATTTATTTCACCACAGACTTCTGGGAAGGCCTTGTGCCTCCTATTCTTGATCACTTTGATTGTGTTCCTACCCACATGGATCATAACTAACTGTATATATCACCCTGAGGACTTGGGTGCCATAACAGGCATATTTGGAGCACAATCTATACATGACACACGTAACAGGTCAAAAGAGAATCATTGGGAGAAAATGAGATAGGGGAAGGGTCAACTACATTCTATGATAAAATGTTACTGATGAAGTTCAAATATGCATATGCAAAAAATCAGGTTATGAGAAATTTTGGATATGTAGTAAACTAGAGTCACCTAATTATATTATTTTTCAAAGATCTGGATATACCATCTCATCTGAATGTCTTGTTTGGAGACTCTCTAATCTGAATTAACAGAATGGTGCCTTTCGACTCGGATACACTCCAGTGGGCTCCCAGCCAGAGAGACACGAAACTCATGTTGAGAAGACAAGTGGCCACAGTAAGAAACTGTTATTCTTACTAATGCAGGCCATACACGATGCGAATTTCGAATGACCCGTTGAGCGATAAACTAAAGCGGCACTCACAACAACATGCGAATGTGCCATCAATTAAATACGAAAATCGTACGTTAAAACACTATGTTTTCTTGACAATAGAGGAAGTGATGTAATATTTAGTAACCTTTTAACCACACCCCCTACTGTACAAAATCGGGTCACACCGAGTACGAAACGAGCGGTCGTTTCGCGCATTGCACATTCATACGTTCTGAGAAAATTCCATTCAAGAGGTACAACAGAAAGCAGAAATTGGCAGCCATGGTAATTGCAATAATAGCCTTGGAGGAAGAGAAGAAAAAAAGAAGAAACAGAAGGAAGAGCAGAGTGTGGACAAAGAACTGGCTCCTGCAGCGTGAGAAATTCTCAAATGTAAATCTATTGACAAACCTAGGGGAAAATAATCCTGAGGTTTATCGAAATTATTTACGGATGACACAGGAGTCATTTGAGATGCTGTTATCGCATGTGCGCCCACATATCACCAAACAAGACTCCTGTATGAGAAAGACTGTCAGCGCAGAGGAGAGGCTCATGGCAACCCTCCGTTTCTTGGCTACAGGCAGGTCTTTTGAGGACATGAAGTTTACAACTGGAATTTCTGCCCAATCATTAGGTCGAATTATACCGGAGACGTGTGAGGCCATAATAAAAGTGCTCCAACCACGGTATTTAAAGGTAAGAAAACATGGTGAACTGTCAGAGTTATATTACATGACTACAAATGAAACAAAGTTTAAATATGTAAAATCAACAATGTGTCTAAAATGGCCAAAAATGCAATTTCTCCCAAGAAAATCCATAACAAGAAGTACACCATTTCCAAAAAGAGACGTTTTGAAACAGAATCTATTTTTTATTTAACAATAGTATTATTTAACAATAACCATTTTAATTCCAACAAGAACAGTAAAGAAAATTTATTTTTATATTCACAAATTTGTATAATGTGGATCACGAAACCAAGGACCTTGATGGTGTTCCTGGTTCATTGGCCAGCTTGTGTTTCCTTGCTGTTGGGACATCTGCCAGTTTGGGACAGATGGTACAGGTTGGTGTGATGTACAACCCTGATACCCTATAACAGTGATGGCGAACCTTGGCACCCCAGATGTTTTAGAACTACATTTCCCATGATGCTCCACTACACTGTAGAGTGCCTGAGCTTCATGGGAAATGTAGTTCCAAAACATCTGGAGTGCCAAGGTTCGCCATCACTGCCCTATAACATCAGTGTTTGGTGTAAGATGTCCCTTAAGTCCAATGGCAATCATTTTATGCAGCAGAGGTTCAAACAAGTCACGCTGTTGCATAGTCATCCTGCGTAGCTTGTGTGCAACAAGATAACCCACAGCATCACACTCGTCATCCTTTTGTTCCATAATGGATGATGCATTCTTTAATAAAGTGGAAGTGTTATAATCTGCATTCTTCCTTTTTTTTTCCCCTCTGAGAACTCAGACCCGATGGCCTTGGCTGCTCTGGTACTGGGCTTGGAGTATCCTATAGAAAATAATGTAAAAAGTAATTAATAAATCAATTACCATGAATGCTAAATATTCCTATGTCTTTTTTGCCAACAGTTTCCCACAAATTCCCAGGAATGGAAAGACCTTGCTAAAGAATTCCAGGATATGTGGAATTTCCCGAATTGTGGGGGTGCAATAGATGGGAAACATGTAAGGATCATCCCACAAGCCAATTCAGGATCCTACTATTACAACTACAAAGGGTTCTTTAGCATAATACTAATGGCGATCATCAATGCAAAATATGAATTCATATACCTGGACATAGGGAAAAATGGTAGAAACTCAGATGGAGGAGTAATACAGCGGAGTGCATTCCTAAACAGACTAAAAGGAGGTGTTTTTCATCTTCCATCTTCAAGTGAAACTGTGGAAGGACTAAATTTAATCTTTATTGGGGATGACGCATTTGCTTTGCATGAACATCTTTTGAAACCGTATCCCTTACGTAATTTAACAGCTCAACAGAAGATATTCAATTATCGCCTGTTAAGTGCAAGACGGGTGGTTGAAAATGCGTTCGGCATTATGGCCAACAGATTCAGAATCTTCCACACTGCTATGAACGTAGCAGTGAAAAAAGTGGACATTATTGTGGAGTGCTGCTGTATGCTACACAATTTTTTACAATGCACAACAGTGTCATACATGCTAACATCTGCAGTCGATATGGAAGACATTACCAGTGGGACAATTGTACCAGGTGACTGGCGAAACGACAGTACTGGTTTGCAAGGCCGAGCTTACCAACTACCAGTGCACGTCAGAATCGACAAAATTATACTGATCATTTTGTAGGCAGGGGGGCAGTTGCATGGCAGGATTGTATCTAGCTTTATATAATATGGATTGGGGACAGTGGAAGACGTTTTGGTTAGACTTTCAGTTTAAAAATATTCATGCAAAAAAGTACAGTAGTGCACAACTTCTTCACTACTCTATTGCCAGTTGTTTAAATAAAGAATATAACATATGATACAACATATATTTACCTGTGTCTGTGTTTTGGATATATCCTCCGTTTCAGATAATGCACTGGAGTCTGATGGGCCACTTGCTTCCAGAGTACAATGGGACTCTCTGGGATCATCTGAATGGGCTAAGAACATGAGGTCTTTGAAGTACCACAAACGTGGCACATACACATCCTCAGCTCCTGCAACAGATTTTTTGGAGGCTTGTATCTTTTTATACTCCTTCTTAAACACGGTGCGCAAGTTCGCAATTTTGTTCTTCACATAGTCTTCTGTGGGTTGAATACAAACTGCTTTGCATAACTCTTTGAGTTCTTTTATAGCTTCATCACGCTTATAGCGATTGGAATATTCTCTTGATCTCACATCCCATAAACAGGATAATTCTCTGTATTTCTCAATAAATTGGGGTAGGAAATCGGGAGATGTGAATTTAAAAGCCATTGTCCTTTAAACAAAAAAAAAACATAAAAAAAATATATATATATCTATATTACATGTTTAACGTTTTATAATACATGTGTAAAATTGGACAAATGGCCATTTAGAACATCCAGGCCTAAATTAACATGATAGCTACAATAATTGAAGTGTAGCAACAATACAATACAATAATACAATAATTGTAGTGTAGCAATAATACAATACCACAATAAAAGGTATTTACATCAATCACACACACAATCAAAGTATAGTCCCCAGATCAAACTTACCTCAGGTATCTCCGTTTGTATTATCGTCTATCAAACGAATATTACTCGAATATTCTTTTATACGTGACGTCACGAAACCGCGGACGTTCGTATTATCACATGCGATGTATCATGTACAGGCCACACCTCTTCTTTAATACAGTGCACAGTTGCAGACATCATGGCAGAGCACATGGCAGATTCTCCAGATGCAGGGCCCCAGACAGTGCAATTAGAGGAGATTGTGGAGGGAAGTCGGCCAGTAAGTGCAGTCACCAGAAGGAGAAGGACGAAAGCCAGCAACATGACTTTCGAGGAGATGGTGGACATGGTGAATATACTGCAGAAGAAGGATTATGATTGTCGTGAGCATGTATACAGCAACATGAACATACGCAAAGATGCAATATTAGAGAAGGTGCAACATGTTTTACGCAAACGCCATGGCAGTGAACGCACAAAAGACCAGTTAAGAAAGCGATGGTCTGACCTGAAATTAAGAGAAGAAAGTCAGCTTAGTAAGATCAACAAAATAATTGACAAAAGTACGTACTTTATTTTTGGTGTGCATTTGTATTTATTATGTTCTTGTATGCTTATGACATCTTTTCTGAGTGTTATGTTCTGTATATGCAATCTTTATGCGCGCGTCTGCTTTCACTCCTTTTGCTTGGGAATTGCAGTAGGTTGCTTGACTTTACAAAGTAGGTTGCTTGACTTTAAGTTTGAAAATGTAACAATGGTATTGCAATGCTTGACTTGCACCTAAAAGTATATTAATATATATATATATATATATATATATTTTTTTTTTTTTGCATTTAATAGGAAGCCGAAAAAAGAAATAGAAAGGTGGAAATAGCACATCAGGATGTGGAGCAGACAAGTGCACAGACTGACATGGCAACAGACACAACTGTAATCGTACTGACGCCTGTTGAAGATGAGAGCAGCCATGTGTCCACTTCAGGTAAATTATATATTTTTTTTTCTTTTTTTTGTTTAAATGAGCTGTATTTTTGAAAGTTATTTTCAAAATTTATATTTAATAAGTTGGTGTTTTCTTTATAGCTGTTCGATCATCTACTTCAAGCAGCTCAACTTTTGACAGTAGTACATCAGCGAACCGAATTATTGCAGATTTAAAGTCATTACATGCTGACATTGAGAATGTTCGCACTACCCTGAATTCTTTTCCACGCAGAATTTCAGAGATCCTTGAGCAATTATCTACATTTTGAATTGTTTAGACCAGGGGTGTCCAAACTTTTTTCAAAGAGGGCCAGATTCGATGAAGTGAACATGTGTGAGGGCCGACCATTTTGCCTGACATTCTTTGAACCATTAAAATTCGGTCATTCGAGCACTCATACCTGGCCCAACAAAAATTCTCGTGCCTTTGTCGCGCTCGTTTGCCTGACACACAGACGAATGCTCTGTTCTTTAGGGGTACCGTTAAGTCTTAATGGTACCCCACACATTGGAAACATGGGGTGCTTTTGGTGCAGCGCAATTAAAAAAAAAAAAAAAAGCTCTGGGACTTCTTTCCCTGCATTTTTGTGGGTATGGAAGCCCATTGAAATGCATGGGCTGCCCTACACACAGCATGCAGCCATGCAGATGTGAACCAAGGGCTTATTGGAGGGGCAGTAAAACTACATGGTTAAGCAGTTTTTACCACCCCCAACTTCTCCCCCTTTAGCTGCAGAGGGAGCAGCTGGGGGTGTACACATGCTGTGGCTGCAGCTGGAGGTATGCTCAGGGTGAATGGGCCTGCACTGCAACTACCCCGCAACTGTGTAGACTGCACAGTTGCGGTATAGTGATGCTACATTTACGGGCTTAAAACAGGTGGTGAGGAGGCAACATAATGCCTCTTTACCACCTTTCAAATGCCTCTGAAAAGCGATCTGTATATGGATTGCTTTTCAGAGGAGCAGCAGTCCTGGCTGCTATCACACACACAAGCACCACAAAAGCAGTTCTGATGGTACAAGAATGGGGGGGGGGGGGTCTGGATTAAAAGTAACACACATGCATACACATACACACAGACATACACACATACAGACACATGCATACACATACAGACACATGCATATACTTACATACATACAGACACATGCACACACACACATACAGACACATGCACACACATACATACAGACATACACGCACATACATACACACACACACACACACACATACATGCACACCGATACATACAGACACACATGCTGCACACACATACAAACACACATACATGCACACACATACAGACAGACACACATGCACATACGCATACATACAGACATACATGGACACACACACACATGCAATCATACATGCACAGACACACACACACATGCACACACACATGCACATACAGACACACATACACACACACACACACACACACACACACAGACAGACAGACATGCACACACACACACATATAGACACACATGCACACACATACATACAGACATGCACACACATGCACAGACACACATACATACAGACATACAGACACACATACATACAGACACACATGCACACACACACATACACACATGCACACATACATACATACATACAGACACACATGCACACACATGCATACAGACAGACATGCACACACATACATACATACATACAGACATACACACACATACAGACACACATGCACATACATACAGACACACATGCACATACATACAGACAGACATGCACATACATACAGACAGACATGCACACATATACATACAGACACACATGCACACATACAGACACACATGCACACACATACATACATACAGACACACATGCACACACACACACATACACATAAATAAAGCCTTTTTAAAACGAATCTAGCTTGTAGTACAGTACCTTTCCATTCCATTTCCTCATTCAGCCGGGTACTGCACTGTAGGGGGAAGCAGAGAGCACAGCACACTCCTCTGCACTTTACTTTCACTTTTGAAGCCGACGGAGCTTCACACAGTGCCGGGGATCGGCTCATTTGACAGCCCTGATCCCGCAGCACACCAGGCGGGCCGTTCAAAACCGGACTGCGGGCCGCGATTGGCCCGCGGGCCGGACTTTGGACATGCCTGGTTTAGACGTTTAGCTTGTTTTTCATGCATACCCTGGTTCTTTTTTGCACATGCAACTTTTGTTTTATATATCTATAGGGGATTATTTACTAGATGAAAATCTACTTTGCACTGCAAGTGCGATTGGAAGTGCAGTTGCTGTAGATCTGAGGGGGACATGCAAGGACAATAGGAAAAACAGCATTTTACCTTGCATATGATTGGTTGTTAAAATCAGCAGAGCTTCCCCTCATTTCAGATCTAGAACAACTAACTGCACTTCCAAGTGCACTTTCAGTGCACTTGTGCAAAGTGGATTTGCCTATCATAAATAACGTCTATAGTGTTCTTGTCCATGTGTACAGTCTAGCACTCAGCTAGCACTACTGATTGTACAAATGGACACTTCTCTGGAACGGGTTTGAAGACCTATTGTTTTCTTGTCCATCTGTACCGTAGTCTAGTGCAAACCAGACATTTTAGGCCCTTGTCCAACTGCACTTCTAATTTAATACCTGCAATCATGTTGCCCATGTGTACAGTGTAGCAAATGGACACTTCTCTGGAACAGATTTAAAAACAACCTAGGTCAATGGATCCTTATGGTACACATGTAAACATTCTAACATTGCACAGCAGTTGTAGGCAATGTTCTGGCTATTTTTACACCTTAGCACATGGGTGTTCACCCTTTGGCCCTCCAGCTGTTGCAGAACTACAAGTCCCATGAGGCATTGCAAGCTACTGACAGTTACAAACAGAACTTCCAAAGGCAGAGGCATGATGGGACTTTTTTGCAGCAGCTGGAGGGCCACAGGGTGAACACCCATGGTTTAGCACAATGAATACATATTGTGTATATGGACAGTGTTTGCTGGTTGTTGTTTATGTGTACAGAGTGCTCGTATCTTTATTATAATAATGTCTTTACAAGAATGCGATTGGACAGCTGCTATGTTTTGGTCCACCTGTACAGTTTTGTATATTGTATACCTATTGTACATATGGACACTTTAGATGCTTGCAGCTGTAGTTGTCCACCAGCACATTGCATCCCTACTGTGATAATGTTCACTTTTTCATAATTGCACTACTACTGGACAAAATACATAGTGATTTTGTAGAAAGAGTTTATATTTTTGTATTTAGAAGTTTATATTTTCAAGAAATACAGGTACAAGCATGAAACCATTCCTGTTTTGGGTTTGGCACAATAAATCTGTGCTTGTTTGAATTCGTGCATGATGTCACCTCTATTCCCCACACTTGATGTTATACATGATTTGAAATGTCCATTACATATGCACAGAAACTGGAGATTATTCCACTTTGCTCGCAGACATGTCAGCACCTCCTGAATGAAGCAATTTATATATAGCATACATGGTGTATAGCAAATGCAATAGGTCATTATTGCCTGCTTTCCTTATATTTTTTTTCCTGTCATGTCAAAGAATAAGGACCATTATGCATGCACAGGCATTTATGTTTATTTCACTTTTCTTGCAGACTTGTTGGCACCTCATCAGACTTTGCTGTGGCCTATTGTTTTTCCTGTATTTTACGATCATTTATAGTTGCGTTTGAACATTCGTTCGTTGTTTTCTATATGTTTTCCTTCCGGTTCGAACTTTCCAGAGATCATGCACAGTTCAGTTTCTTATGTCAAATCGTCCAACTCTGCCATTAACGATACGAATTTTGAACGATTTTTGTAAAAAAAAACAACATGTTGGATTTGTCAATTTGCCCTGTCGTACGAAAATCGCATGTCGCGCATACCACACTAACGATACGAAAATCGGGCAATTTTACTTTTGCTTTGGATTTTCGTTCGAAATTCGCATCATGTATGGCCGACATTAGTCTGCTCTCCGTGGCGAGTAATTAGTCAGTGTCTGGGGTTCATTGGCTGAAAGCCTCTTATGCTGTTAATGGGATGGTGAGATTAAGTTAACATTATGTGTTTAATTACTAGAGCCACTGGAACCCTGACCCAGGTGCTGAAAGTAAAGCTTTATTTTGTCTTTATTACAGTAGAAACTCTGTAGTAAAGTAAGTAATTTTTTTATGACTTAAAGAGGGATTCCACCTAAAAAAAAAAATATTAAAAGCCAGCAGCTATAAATACTGCTGACTTTTAATAAATGGACACTCACCTGTCCCGGGTTCCAGCGATGCCGGCAGCCAAGGCCGATCGATCGCTCGGCTCTCGGCTGCTGCCGTCACCATTCTAGGTGAGGGAATCAGGAAGTGAAGCGAATCGGCTTCACTTCCCGGTTCCCTACTGCGCAGCGCAATAGGAATTGTCCGCGCTGTCACTGGGACCCGTGTGTGTCCCAGCAGACAGCGCGGCAGGACAGGAAATGACATAGACTCCCACGGGAGTCTATGCCCGGAAGTGGGTGTAAATACCTGTCTTTGACAGGTATCTCCACCCCCCTCCCCCCTGTAAGGTGCCAATTGTGACACCGGAGGGGGGGAGGGTTCCGATCAGCGGAAGTTCCACTTTAGGGTGGAACCCCGCTTTAAGAGGGGATTGTAATAGAACTATATGATCAACTGCAACTCCATTTTGTAAACTCCCCTCCATTTTGTAATCTCCCCTACATTTTATAAGCTTGTTTTTAAAGAATGTCCGTGCCTTAGTTAGAGTTTTAGACTTTTTTTGCTTGAGCCAACTTTAATTAAAACCCCCTCTGTATGATTCATTGTGTTTAGGCAGATTCGCTGTAGTCTATGTCCTTGCGGATAAGCTATCTTTGTAAATTCCTTTCAGCTGTCTAGACTAATGATGAAAAAACTCTCTTTGTACAAGACTGGTTAACTCCTAGAAACTTAGGAGCGAGTTTAACCCCCCCGTGTTGCAACTCACACACATAAAATATCATTCTTAATAAAGAGTTCAGACTCACTTTGCACACGAAAGCTGCCTGTTGTGTGTGTTGGGGTCTCCAGAATTCTGACGGGTCACTGTAGGCTACTATGGGTGGTCAGCTGTCCAGTATGCTATCCTTTCAGTTCCAGTCATTAGTGCATACATATTTAAATACTACTAACCACAGTTTTGAGTAATACAGTCTGCCAATCTAAGACTGATTAATCCAGGAATATATTATCCACCATCATAATGTTTTTGGAAATAATATCTACTATTTGAAATGTCTTTTCCTTCTTGGTCACATATGCAAAGGAAAGTAAGAAAAAAAAAACATATGGATAAGTAATTTGATTCTTCTCTCTCCTCCTCCTGTCACGTACCTGACGGTAGAGCCTGATATGCAAAGCACGACCTCTCTTACACCTCTGACTCGAGGCACCCCGGTAGAGCAGACAGGGAGCGCATGAGTGCAGAGTCGCATGAGTGCCTGATGGGTCGCAGACCGTGGAATCTGAAGTAGCTGCAGGAGGATTGGTAGCTCAGCAGGATTCTCCAGGCAGAAGAGAGGGATGGTATAGGCAAGCAGGGTCATACACTGGCGGACACGTCAGGAGCAGATGCGGAGGCAGAAGAGTAGTCTGGATACAAGCCGGCTCGGTGATGGGCTGGCAGCGAGATAGCAGAAGGAGCAGGCAGGTGCGGTGGTCAGACAAGCCGGGTCAGGTGCAGGCGGATAGCAGGAATCATCAGAGGCAAGCCGGGTCGGGTAACAGGAACAGGTATCAAGATACAAGCAACAGGAACACATAGGAACGCTGTAGAGCAGACAGCACCAAGTCTGTGCATTGGCAGGTGTTTAAATAGCCTGTTGGGCACCAAAAGCTGTTACAGGGTGCAGGCGTGCGTGCTAATGCGCGCATGTGTACAAAGATTCTGACAGGTTGTCTTGGATTCTCATCCTGGATACTGGCATGCCCTTTCTGACAATGCACACGTGGCACACGCAGATGCACCAGAGGTGTTCTGACAGGGGCTGAGGTCACAGGTCGTATTCTTTGGCTGCCATCTTGGGTACTGGCTAGCCCTTCCTGACACCTCCCCTCCAGCACCCACATGAGCCAACAAGTAGAGTTATACTCATTTACTAGGCTGATCTGTCAAAAAGAGAGTGTTATAGTTCTCTTCAGTTAATAAGGTTCACATCTATCAGAGTCTTTCCCTCCTCTGAGTTAATAAAAAGGTTCCATTGGGTCCATGTTTTTACATATATCTCTTGCTTCTGCCTGGTTGTCCAGAATAAATCTTTCATTCTGTTCACTTCTTCCACCTTTCTGAGCCATAGGCCCACTGAGGGTGGTTGGGTCTGCTTCCATGTAAGAAGGATGCAGGTCATGGCTGCATTCAGGAGGTGGCACAGAATGGATTTTTATGTGTGTTACCCAGTATTAAAGTCATCTAAAAGGAAAACTCCCGGTCACCTAGTTTTTGGGTAATCCTTCGTAACTTTCTCCAATAGTCCTCTATTCTGGAGCATGACCAGAAGATGTGTATTAATCCCCTGCTCCTTCTGGCAGTGCCAACATCTATCCAAACCATTCCGGTAATATCTATGAAGAAGGGCCGGAGTTTGGTACCATTGAGAAAAGATCTTGTAATTTGTGTCCTTTGTACAGATTTAGGATTCAAATATGGAATGGATTATATTAGCTTGCTGTTCCTCCATAAACGTTATGTCTAGATCCAATTCCCATTTTCAAAGGAAAAGCAACTGGAAATTTTCAGATGGTGTGACCTATAAAGTGTATATCTTTGAGATAGTGATCCTCTCTCCATAGAATATTCTTCGAGGGGAGTCATTTATGCTTAAAAACATCTGGGGCAGGTAAAGTATGTAGAAAATGTCTCTTGAACTGCTCTCCAAAAATCCAATTTATACTGGCCCTTTCCTGAGATCAACATTTGAAATGTGGGCCATTCCCCAGACGTTATAAAGCGAGAGGCCTGGTATAACCCCTGATTCATCAGTCCATCAAAAGTCCCCCTCCTCAGGCCCAGTGCAAATTGTGGGTTCCCCAGAATGGGGAACAATTGAAATTCTAATGTTGAGAGCTTAGCCCTAGAAAAAAAAGCCCTGAACATTGCTGCAAAGTAGGTCCTATCAAGAGATGTGTCTTTGTTGAAAATGGAAGGTCTCTAAAACATCAAGGTGCCCTTTGTAATGGGACACTGCTCTGTGCCTGTTCTAGCTTTGGCTAGATTTTTATGTCCTTGTGCCTACACCAATCTATCAGGTGGCCCAGATGGGCAGCTTGGTAGTATTAATAGAGGTCAGGTACAGCCAGTCCTGCATGTTGTTTGGGGAGAGTCAACAGGGATCTTCTGATCCTCGGGGGCTTGTATGCCCAAATGAATCTGGTGAAGAGTGTGTATGTCCATTTAAAATATTGCATGGGTATGCCTATGGGTATAGCCTCAAACAAATATAGAAACTTTGGTAGTGTGTTCATTTTGATAATATTACACCTCCCAAACCAAGAGTGAAATCCCTTATGCCACCTTTCCAGGAGGATCCGCACCTCCTGAAAGAGTGGCAAAAATGTATCTCCTGGGATTAAGATCCCGAGAAACTTCAAACCCTGTTCCATTCATTTGAATTTATAGCTGTTTTTTAGTAGGGATGAGCCGAACACCCCCCAGCATAACATACGAACAGGGAAAAAAATTTGTACAAACACTGTTAAAGTCTATGGGACACGAAGGTGAAAAAACTAAATTGCTAACTTTAAAGGCTTATATACAAGTTATTGCCATAAAAAGTGTTTGGGGACCTGGGGGGGTTCTCCTTAACCTACCTGTAAAGTAGCGCATATTTCGCATTATAACAGTACCACAGCAAAATTAAATTTCTAAAGGAAATGTATTGTCGGATCCCGGCAATATACATAAAAATCTTTGAAAGAAATGGCATGAGTCCTCCCCAGTCCATTACCAAGCCCTTTGGGTCTGGTATGAATATTAAAGCGGAGGTCCACCCTAAAGTGGAGCTTCCGCTCATTGGAACCCTCCCCCCCTCCGGCGCCACAATTGGCACCTTTCAGGGGGGAGGGGGGTGCAGATACCTGTACAGTACATGTATCTGCACCCACTTCCGGCATAGATATCTGCAGAAGGTACGCCCCTTTCCGCAGAATCTACGCCCCTTTCCGAAGGTCCCCCGCTGTCTGCTGGGAAACACACGGATCCCAGAGACAGCGGGGACCATCCTTATTGCGCAGCGCGACTCGCGCATGCGCAGTAGGGAACCGGCAAATGAGGCCGCAAGGCTCCACTTCCTGATTCCCATACCCAAGATGGCGGCGGCAGCACTCGAGAGACGATCGAGAGATTGGCTTCGGGTGCCGACATCATGGGCGCGCTGGGCGGGTAAGTGTCATTATTTTAAAAGTCAGCAGCTGCAGTATTTGTAGCTGCTGGCTTTAAAAAAAAAAAAAGTGGGACTCCCACTTTAAGGGGAACCCCGCTCCAAAATGTAAGAAAAATATGGCATGGGGCCCCCCAAAATCCATACCAGGCCCTTCAGGTCTGGTATAGATTTTAAGGGGACCCCATGCCAAACATTAAAAAAGAAGGGGTGGGTGTCCCCCCAAAATGCATACCAGACCCTTATCCGAGCATGCAATCTGGTATGTCTCTTGAAACGTACCAGGTCACATGCCCTCAACATGGGGAGGGTGCCTTGGGGATCTGGCCACCCCTATGTGAATGGGTATCGGGTACATTGTACTCCTACCCATTCACCAAAAAAAGTGTCAAGAAAGTGAAAATGACAGGAGACAGTTTTGGACAAGTCCTTTATTAAAAAATAAAAAATTGTGTCCTGCGATGTCCATTGATCTTCAATCACAGCGTCCAACTTTCCAAAAAAAGAAAAACTCGGCCTCCTTGGGAGGGGCCCCCGCTTTGACAGCCTTTTATATAGGCAAAGGCGAGGGCCACCCAGTGATGTAACTGGGTGACCCCACCCCCTTCTGACATCATGTGAAGTTAGAGAAGGCGGGTCACCTGTTTATGTCACCAGGTGGCCCCGCCCTCAGCTATATAACAGTTTTTCCATTTTAGTTTTCTCTGGAATGTCGGACGCTGTTATTGAAGATGAATTGACATTGCAGGACACCTTTTCTATTTACAAGGACTTGTCCAAAACTGTCTCCTGTCATTTTTAGTTTTTTGACACTTCTTTTAGTGAATGGGTAGGGGTACAATGTGCCCGATACCCATTCATATGGGGGGTGGGATCTGGGGGCCCTCTTGTTAAAGTGGGCTGCCAGATTTTGATAAATCCCCCACCCTACTAGCTCATTATGCCTTTTTCTTTGCAGGTTTAAAAAAAAAAAAAAAAAATTTGCGGGTTTACTACCGCTTTAATGAGAAGAGCATGTCATCGGCATACGACGATAACTTATATTGGGTTCTATTTACGATAAGTTCTTGGATATCAGGGTTTCACAGAATCTTACACAGTAGGAGCTCCATGGAAAGGGCAAAATTAAATTCAAGACCTTTAAATTCAAGACCTTTAAATTCAAGACCTTTAAATTCAAGACCTTTAAATTCAAGACCTTTAAATTCAAGACCTTTAAATTCAAGACCTTTATGGTGTTGTCCCGTGCTTCCCACTTTGGGACAAACCCTACAAGATGAATTAGAGAAGGCATTAGTTGTTGCAGTCATGACGCAAGAACCTTGGAGAACAGTTTCAGATCTGTATTTAAAAGTGAAATTGGCCTATAGCTCCCACATTGTGTGTAGTCTTTACCATCTTTTGCAATTACTGTGATAAGGGATTTCAAGGATTCTGTGTGAAAGGAAATCGAATCACCTAGTCCATTGAACATCTTCACAAGATATGGCCCCAGAATAGGTAGAAGTTTATAATAAAATACAGTAAGGCCATCTGGGCCAAGTGCCTTACCCACCTCTGTCTCGTTTACTGCTATCTGTATTTCCTCTAGGGTGATTGGTAATTCCAATTCCTTTTGGGCGCTGGTCGTTAAACCAGTCATTCCCAAGGTTGCAAGGTACTCATCCATTGCTGACTGTTCAGGTATGCCTAAGTGCAAGTTGTACAGTGTGGAATATAACTCTGAATTTCTGAACAATTTGCTTGGCAGGGTGAGTTTTTCTCCACCGGCACCTACAATCATTGGCACATAGGTCTCTAGTTAGCAGCTTGCCACATTTATTGCCAGATTCATAGATCTTTTTATGCCCTCTTTGTATTACCTATTGGCTTTATAGAGCAATAGATCTGTAACATGCCTTCAGGCCGTCAACAGACCTCATTCTATATCCGGCGGGAGGGGGGGGGCTTGTTTGTGAGTTATTTCTAAACTATGTACATCTGCTAGTAGAGATGTTAACTTTCTTTCCCTTTCATGTTTTATCCATGTTAAATGAAAGCCCGTTGGATCATTGCTTTATGTGGCTCATAAATCGCTCCAGCGGTGCATTCCAATGTATCGTTTGTTTGAAAATACCATGTTGCCTCTCTCTCAACCTCCTCCAGAACAACTGGGTCCTCTAAGAGGCTCTCATTAAGTTTCCACGTGGCCGAGGCCGCTTGATTAATATCTGAGATCTTGTATTTCAAAAATGTTGGCTTCCACAACAGAGTGTAGCTGACTGTGGGGTATAAAAAAAAAAAATTTGAGAGCATATCTTGTGCGGTAGAGAAAAGAAAGAGTAATCCCATTCCTCAGAATGGAGGAGACACTACATGTCTACTAGTCTTGCTCCATGCAGTGACTGAGAGATCCGCTTCCTGAGACCCAGTGTTACTGATGAAGATCCCGTAGAGGTGTCTTCTCTGGGTATCAATGGAACGTTAAGGTCATAATCAATTGACCGTCCGAAAATTCCAGAAGTTTTCCTAAAATCTTTCTAAGGAAGGAATCTTGTTGTTTTTTTTTAGGTGCATAGGAGGCCAGGGTTACCCCAATCCCTCCAATCATGCTTTTCAAGAATAGCTATTGTCCCCCAGCATCCATAAGAGATTCTGAACACGTCCATGGAACCTTATTGGAAATCGGGATAGACACTTCCCTTGACTTAGAGACTGCATTAGTAGCATGATAAACTACTGGGAATGTTCTATTTCTGAGTGTTTCATGAAAGAATGCAACGTCCACCTGTAATCGTTTCAGATCTTGGAAAAGTATATGCCTCTTTTCCAGAGTTACAAAAAAACACAGTCACTTCCAGTGCTAGGTCTTCCCAGGTGTGGAGTAACAGATGTCAGATAAAATGGTGGCGTGAAAGGTATATATGGTATCCAAAACTGGGTGGATGCTTCCTTCCTCAGATGGGGTAATCCGAAAGGAACTACAAGAAAAACAGAAATGGGAGGCGCGCACATCTTGTGCATTGCCAAAGATAATTTATTAATAAAAATGTTTTATATAAAAGTGGGTACAAAATGCAACTGACAAAAGGCCATACAAACAATGCATGGACATGCACAGAACACGGTGGACAACTAACGCATTTTGGGTGTGCACCCCCTTCCTCAGAGATTGGCTCTGAGGAAGGGCATGCGCCCCCGAAACGCATTAGCTTTACCCCGTATTCTGTGCATGTCCATGGCATTGTTTTTATGGTTTTTTTGTCAGTTGCATTTTGTGAGTACCCACCCTTTTCTAGAGTTTTTAGCCCCTTGATGCTGAAGGACATTATTGAGAGAATATCCATTTTTCTTCAGGCCACGTAGGGGGATCCGCATAGGGGAGGAGAGAGAAAAAAAAAGGGGGAGAGGGACACAAGCCAGGGATCGCCTAGGTTTTAACTATGACCTTCTGAGGTGATCGCCATACGGCTGCCTCTTCAGGGGTTGTTAAAGCTAATTTGCTTCAAGCACTCAATCTTCTACCTAAATAAATGAGTGCATACCCACTGGGGGAATATAGTTAAACATAATCAAGAAAGGGGTGCTCCTGGCTAACCTCGCCAGCCCATCTGTTATAATAAAAGATAAATGATAAATAACGCCACTGTCAATCTGTACTTAATTGATAGATATGGATCTATGGGCAGGGCTGCCATCAGGTGGGTACAGCCATTACAGCTGTAAGGGGCCCGCCTGGGCCAGAAGGAGGCAGGACGGGTGAAGGGGAGCTGTCCTGTGCATTGAAGAAACGATCTCACAGCGTGTGCTCTCTGTGGCATTGAGCTCAGACATTGAGCTCTTTACTGCCACCTCTGACTACTCTGTGCATGTGCACCCCTTGTGTACTGGGCTTTTATGTGTGAGCAACATGTCAGCTTTGTGAAAACAAGCTGGGAAAACTTAGGAAGAAGTTCTTTACAAGTATGGGCTGTGAGATAAAAGGAGGAGGGTTGTTTGTGTACAGGGAGGGGCCAGAGCCTTGTGTGTTCACAGATTTGTGTATGTGAGGGGTTGCCATATATACAGGTGTGTGTGGGGGCAGGCAGTGGCGGTGTGCCCATTAAGGGCGCCCCGCCCTCCAGCCACCCACCTCTATGTATCATGGATAGATTCATGCATTGCAATGATTAGAGCCATAGGCTCTAATAGGCTTCAAAAAAAGGTGAAATGCGAGCTCAGAACATTGTGCTCATAGTTCACCCAGGTGTGCTAAAACAGTGAATGGATATTCGCTTTCTAACACTGAACTGCCTCTCCGCCAATCAGGAAGCATGGGTGTGTTACCCGTTACCTGGTAAATGACAGATGCTGTGATTGGACGCCTATCAGGAGGAGGAGAGGAGACGCATTGAGGACACAGCTCGCTGCTGTCACCCGCTGCCCCACTGAGATAGGGTAAGTGCCTGGCAGACTACGAGCAGGCGGGGGTGTCACAGTGTTAACTTTTAAATGGGCACAGTGGTGGCATTTGGTGGGCACAGTGGCTGCATTTGATGGGTTCAGTTGCAGCATTTGACGGGCACAGTGGCTGTGTTTGGGGCACAGTGAGGCTGCAATTGCTGGACACAGTGAGGCTGCAATTGCTGGGCACAGTGAGGCTGCAATTGCTGGGCACAGTGAGGCTGCAATTGCTGGGCACAGTGAGGCTGCAATTGCTGTTTTTTTTCTGAATTTTTCAGTTAGTTTGCGCTCCCTCAAAAATTTGAAGCACCAGCTGCCACTGTATACAGGTGTATGTGGGTGGGGGGACTGGTACTTATACAGATGTGTGGGGGGGCTGACATATATACAGGGGTGAGAAGGGCTGATATATATACAGGTGTGTGTGGGGGGGCTAGCATATATACAGGTGTGTGGGGGGCTGATGTATATACAGGATTGAGGGGGGTCGAGTGTGTACAAGTGGGGCGGCCAGTGTGCGGATTCACTAGGATGGCCCATGAGAAAGCCCTGGTGATTGTTGGTGGTCAGGCTCGGGGGGATAGGCCTAAAGATGTATTAGGGGACCAAACATTTTTTTTTTTTTCATAAACTTTTTTATTAGGTTAAAAAAAGGGGAAAAAATTTGTAGTACATAAGTATAAATCCAATCACAGAAAGTCCAGAATACATTTGACCATACATATATGGTAACTGATGGCTGTCCTGTCTATGGGTATTGACTTCTATAAATGCAAATCCAGGATTCCGGATAATTAATTCAACTTATGCAATATAACAAATAGTTGATGGGGGGGGGGGGGGGGGGGGGGAGTGAGAGGAGGAGGAAGGAAAAAAAAAGGGAGGGTTTACCCGCTTCTTCCCCTCCATGTTCCCTCAAAATTCCACTTCAACCTTGCCCCAGCACCCACTCTCACCTAGTGCTATCATTTTTTATTAGTAAATTTTTTGTAAATTCGTCCAAATATACAACTATTTTAACTATAGCCCCCTTTCCCCCCTGTCCTCTTGGTCATACTCCAAATAGAATTCCCTTTGTGTAGTGTATTGCTCCTCATATTCCCCTTTCACCCTACTACACTTCCTCCTCCGTTATCTCATTGTCAACTCATTGTGAAAGGTGCACAAACAAAAAAACCATCTTACTTCCCCCTCCTCCCTCAAAATTCACTCCTCTCCTGCCTCGGTTCCCCTGCACTCTACCTGTGTGCTATCATGTGCCATCAATGTGTTTATTGTGAATCCATCCAAAAAATACAGATTGCTTATTCCCCTCTCCTCTATTCTCTTAGTCATTGTTTCCACTTTAGTTCCCCCCCAAAAAATTATAATCCCTCTTACTTTGTCCCCCCCCCCATATTCCCCCAAATTCTCACCTGGGTGCCATCATGTGCAATCGATGTGTTTATTGTATATCCATCCAAAAATACTAATTGCCTATTCCCCTCTATCCTCTTAATCAGTGTTCTAAGTTTGGGCAAGGAGGGCATGGTCTGACATGGTAGGTTGAGGACACTTGCTGTAGGAGCTCCTCGCCCTCTGCCAGCCCTAGCCTGATACATGCCAGAACAACACCCGAACAACAACAGCACGGAATAGAGAGCAGTTCCCAGAAATCATTACTTGTTGCTCACTGCACATTGGACATCAAGTGTCGGCCATGTCCAGACTGACTTCCGTGCTCATTCATTCAGTTTGGCACCCCAGTGTGGACCGGGTCTGTGTCCTGTCAGAACAGTGTGCCGTTCACCGGGCAGCACATGTAACCTGACAGCTTTCCAGAGCACGTCCTACTTCCAATGCCAAAGACGCTCCCACTGACTAGCCGCGGCTCCACCTGCTGCTGTGGATTCCTAGTGGAGTGCTCCGGCATTGCCGCAGAACATAGACTTTTCCACCGTTAGTTGGTCATTCAGACTGATGTCCTGAGTCTGAGAGCTAAGGCTGTGTCCCATTGAAGGTGCCTACTATCTACTAAACTGTATACATTACCTAATAGTCTTGCTGAGCAAGGTATATCCCCCGTTGCTGTAGTTAATCGCTTTAGCCAGCTGTAATCTCACCCCACTGCCGGGGACTCTTGCTGGAGTGTCCTGATACTCCCTCCAGAAGTTACAGGCGCTAATGTCAGACTGTAGCCAGCAGTGACTCAAGACATCTGCATAGGAATAATTGCTTCATATGACTGACTGGCTTCTCATACTAAAACCATCATGGGGACCTCTCTTTTCTTATTAACAGTACCGGCATTTACCCGCCTAAGCAACGAGAGACTAAAACATCTTGCAAAGCAGGGAAAGCAATCGAAGTACAGCTTGAGATACAGCAATATTTCACAGCAGCAAACAGACGAGGCTCAGGGAGCAAGATGGCGGATGCACGTGGCAAGACTATTGGGACTCTGTCTTCACAAAACAGAACAGACACCTCTAGCTTTCAAGAAGGGAGCAAATAATGCCCCGAAGTTAAGAAAATACGGGCACAGGAAAGTGGGTTTTCCCTTCATCAGGAAGATTTATTACTACCCCGTACAAACGAAGATGACATTAAAATATTAATACAGGCGCTTCCCACATGAGCAGACATAGAGGTCCTTAGCAGTAGGGTAGAAGATGCCCACCGTAAGGAATTACAAGCCATACATGGAGCGATACAGACCATTTCAGTCTGCCTTACAGAATATGAGACTGTGACTCATGCCTTAGAACAACGAGTAAACGCACTGGAGAAAGACAAGGCTCTACAAGTGGAAATAGCCACAAGATTACAATTGCAAATGGAAGACTTTGATGATAGAAGCAGTAGGAATAACCTGCGACTTTGTGATCTTCCAGAAATGATAGAACAAGAGACTCTCAGCAATAAGGCAAGGGACATCTTTAATAAGCTGTTGGGTTATGTGGCCCCTGCTAATATGGAACTGGATAGGGCATTGGGCCCCAAACCCACAGATTTGAGTCGCCCATGAGACGTGATTTGCCGCATTCATCATTATATGCATAAGGAGCCCTTACTTCGCAAGGCATGGGAGACAGGCATAGTGGAACTAGATGGTGCATGGGTCAAAATATTACCTGACTTATCAAAAGCTACTTTGCAGTGTAGAGCCCTACTTCGCCTAATTTTAGACTAGATAAAACAATCTGGATGCACATACTGATGGAGGTTCCCATTTGTGATTACAATAAGGAAAAACTCTTCCTCTTTCACGCTAAGATCACAGGCTGATCTTCCGGATCTTTTTATTTTTCTGGATATTGAATCCTTTCCTATACCGGACTGGCTGCAGAGGGTACTGCAGACAGGAGATCGCAAGGGGAGTAGCTCCCTTGTAGTTCGAATCTTTATAAAGAGGGATAAGGACAGAACCAGGAGCTGCCACATTAGATGGATCGGGTGAGCCCTAAGATGAACATCGAACATAGTGGATATACTAGACAGGCCAACGCACCTAATAAGTTAACGCATACAAAGTACAGAATGGACAGCCATTAAGTCCCTGAAGCAGGAAAGAGGGGGCTACATCTCCCCAGGAATGTAATTCATCTCTGTATTTAGTTTTTTGATCTACTTTGCTACTAGGGGGGAATTTGTTTTCCTCTATTTTTTCCCCATACTTTCTTTTTTTCTTTTTCAGTACTGGATGGTATTGATCCTAGAAGATGCAAGGGACTAACTAAAGGATATACCAGCAACTTAAGACTCCCTTCACTCTGGAAAGTTGGACAGTCAGGAAAGAGGAATGGGGGGAAGGGAGCGGGGAGGAAATAACATAAAATATTGAACTAGGGGGGCGTGGCCTGGCACGCAGCGGAGATGGCAGCACACTAACCTAGCTCTGTGGCGAGACCCAGCTTGAAGCCCTCTACAGAGCAAAGAACGACCCAGAAATGCTCAGCCAGACTGCCCAAGTACCCCAGACTTGATCCCGATGGAACTCAGCAAGTTACCATGCCAGGAACATCCCCACAATGTTCACCAAACAAACAGCAGCGCGGAGCAGCATTGTGGGACCCAAGATGGCGCCGATCCAGGGAGAGGAAGACACATGCAGCGAGGACTCGCAGCCAGAGATGGAGGAGAGAGGTTGGAACAATTCACAATCAAATCTCCCCTTGACCTATGCGGACATGTCAGGCTTTGCAGCCGACATAAAGTCCACATTTTCTGCCGCAATAACAGACCTCAAATCAAATCTCCTGGTCCTGACAGAGAAGCTAGCAGCAGTGGAGGCTACAGGCAAATGCAGAGATAAGAGAATGTCCAGACTCGAGAATATTGCAAACTCCCACTCCTCTCACTTAATTGAGGTGAACAGGCACCTCGAGGATTTGGACAATAGGGGAAGGAGGAACATTAGGGTGAGGGGGATCCCCGAATCAGTGCACGCTGCCCAGATAGTGCCAGCTCTCCAAAGAGTGTTCAACAGTCTCTTAGAGAGACAAAACACAGACATCATATGCTGCTTGCAAAGCTTCCAACTAAAAGAGGCTATTATGTCCAAAGCCAGGAGGAATGATAGCATTATTTTTAATGGGGAAACCATCATGCTGTTCCAGGACCTTTCCCAAATAACACTGAGGAACAGAAGGGCTCTCTGTCCATTGCTGGAGATACTGAGACAGAGGGAGACAAAATACACGTGGAGATTCCCCTTTGCACTGGTAGTCAATCAGGCTGGCAAGCAGCACATTATCCGCACTCCCATGGATCTACCTGACTTTGAGTCCCTGAACATAGACCCTATAGCGCTTCCCGAATGGTACCAAGAGTTTGAGTTGCCCATAGCCAAATTTAATCCGCAGAGATCCCCTACCCCCTCTCCAGACAAGAGGTCCAAAAAGAGACCAAAGCATGGCAGGAGACCCGGCCCCCATGGGAGCAACGCTAACCCTAAAGGAACCCCCCCCAGGGATCTGGAGGATGACGAGCCAGGAGCGTCAGATTGGTAATGGGTACACCTGAGCACCTTTGATGGCTAGAACATTGCACCCTTTGATTATCCTCAGGACAGATATTACCTGCCTGTATACCCCCCCACCCCATTTGACCGATTCCACCCGGAAACTATATTTGCTCGGCACACGTGGCAACATCAGCCTATGATGTCACTTTAACTACCTGCTTGCTTTTTCATGGGCACCTTACCATGTGCTGTATTGAAGGTGAGCTTTTCCTAAGAGGTATGCACAAAGGAATGCCCCAGGCTTGGGAAGACAACACCTAATCGACATGATGGGGTCAATTGTATCTCTCACCACCTGGATAGACTTGACACCCCTCATACAGCTGAACTGCCTTGTGGCTTTTTTTTTTTCTGCCCTTCCAGCCTGCCCGCCCATTGCGTGGTGGACAGGGACTATTTTAGGCTTCAGGTAGGCCCTGATGCTTAGATGGGTGATTGAACTGTTCAAGGTGTCTTGACGCACAGGTTAAAGGTTTATAAAATTTTGTTCTAGTTATTGATACACAACAAGGTTGATGATTTTGTTTACTTAAGTCGTTCTAGTTTTTTATACCATACACAAGCCAGATTTCCCACCTCCAATGGATATGATATTTTCCATTATTATTGTTATGTTACGCAAGGTTAGCGTTAACATTTTATTTGCTGACATACAGTAGCTCTAGGGGCACAAACACTGAGGTTATTCACGGGCGAGCAGCCTGGTGCCCCTAAGATCTGCTGTGTGCGGTCCACACTACCACATAGTGACTCTGTGGTGGAATATTCCACCTAGACTCACTACTTATTTACTTTGGTGTATTGACCCACACTAAAGTGATTCACTATTTCTCTGAACTTTTTCTCTTTATTTTCTACTTTCCCTCTCCACTTAGCCCTCTTTCTACCTCCCCCACGCTGAAAAGCGTGCCACGCTATATTTTGCCTATTTACTCTCCTAGGTTTGGCTCGGCGGCTTGCACCAGGGCCTGTCTATCATGACGTATTCCGTTCTGGGGCATGCCACTACAATCATATCACACAACGTTCCTGGACTGAATATCCCGGAGAAGAGGGTCTCATTCTTGAGGGAGCTTAAAAAAGGTATGCCCCATTTAGCATTCGTACAGGAAACACACTTTAGGACCAACCAGATCCCAAAACTGACTGAGGTTTTTTACTGAGGCATACCATGCCACCAACAGTTTGGCCAAATCTAAGGGGGTAGCGATTCTGGTGAGTAAGGAGACTCCCTTTGTATCAGCGGAGCACCTGACGGATCGGGGCGTCAGATATATTTTTATCAGAGGTACATATGGGGGTGTGCCCATTACCTTGGCCAATGCATATTTCCCCAACCAGTCCCATGCGACCTTCTGCCATAGACTGATAAAAGACGTCCAAAGCTTTGCCAGAGGCTGCGTAATACTAGGGGGGACTTCAACATCCCCCTCAACCCATTAGTAGACACGTCATCAGGGAAATCCTGTATATCCTACAAAATTTTGAAGAAAATCAAGTCCCTCCTACAGGCCCTCCAACTATTTGACACATGGAGACTCCTTCAACCTGACGGCAAAGATTACACATTCCACTCTATCCACCATAATCGCTACTCCCGTATTGATTATCTTTTTATCACACAAAGGGATCTACCCAGGGTCACTAATGCCAAAATTGGACTTCAGACAATATCAGATCACACCCCAATATCACTATTGATCGCCCCAATGGTTCCCCCGACTACGAATCTCACTTGGATGCTTAACGCGTCACTATTGACAGACAGTTCTCTCTTACCAAAAATTAAACGATCAATCCAAGAATTTTTTTCATTGAATGATACCCCTGGAACAGACCCCATAATGGTTTGGGAGGCCCAAAAGTGCACAGTGAGGGGATGAAATTAGGTTGGCTTAAAAAGAAGCATCAAGAAGCAGAGATCCAAACTTTGATAGCTAAGATTTCCCAATTGGAGAGGTTACATAAACCAACGCTGACTGAACACACAGCTACAGCTTTACTTGAAACTAGGAAATCGCTGCAACAGCTCTTAAGCATTAAATCCAAACGCCTCCTCTTCTTTAAAAAGAAGATTTACTACGAGGCAGGGGATAAATCGGGCAGACTGCTCGCAAGGGCTTTATGTGAACCTAATACCTCTAGGAATATCTTGGGCATTAAAGGCAAGGACGGGAAAGTGGACAACGAAACAGAGACAATAGCCTGCCACTTCCGTGAATTTTATTCTTCCCTGTACAATTTGCCTCCACAATAGGGAGATTTAGGTTTATTTTTAGGTTTGAGATATACCCGTAATAACAGAAATTATTTAGACGATTGGGCAGGGTCTGTTATGAAGAAAAGAAGGTCATCCGCATACGTGGCTAATTTATATATTTTATTCTTGAGGGTGATGCCTTTTACAGAATTGACTTTTATAGTCCCGTCGTACGCATTTTACGTCACCAAGTTCTTGAGGATCAGAAAATCTGACAACTTTGTCCGACCGTGTGTATGCAACACAAGTTTCGGACAAAGGGTTTCGGACAAATATTTGTGGTCAGAATGTCCGACCATGTGTACAAGGCGTAATTCCAAGGGACATATTTTTTGCAAGAATCTGGGACAGTGATAGGCACTCATTTCCCACCCTGTTACGCAAATCTATTTATGGGCTTTTGGGAGGAGGGACACATCTGGAGGAACAACCCATTTAGTAGACATCTTGTCTACTATGGTTGGTTTATTGATGATATTATCATCATGTGGGATGGTCCTTCAGATGTGATCCCTACCTTCGTAGAGTATTGCAACACCAATCCATTTAATGTTAGGTTCGCATATATATTGAATCCCAAGAATCTGGTATTTTTGGATCTAGTACTGTTTTGGGATGAGGATGGTAACATTACTTCCAAAACACATTTCAAAGAGACTGCTGGCAACTCGTATTTGCTCTATAAGAGTTGCCATTTGCAGAGTTGGAAGCAAAACATACCCTATAGCCAATTTAATCGTTTACGTAGAAATTCTACCAATACATCTGATTACCTTAAACAGGGAAATATATTACAGAATTTTTTTGGGGAGAAAGGCTACACAGCTGAACATATTCAGGAAGCATCTGATAGGTATCTAAATATTAATACCAAGGAACTTAGAGCCCAGAATAATATCTAAAGACCACTCAACCAAATGTAGCACAAATTACAATAACTAACATTGGGCAATTAAAAATACCCTCAGGAAATATTGGCCTATATTGTTACAGGATTAAGCCCTTGCTAGTGTATTTCCCTTCAGACCCAACACGGTGTTCGGGAGGGCTAGAAATATCAGGAGTAACATAGTCCCCAGTAAAGTTAAAGGGTAATAACCGAAGATTGGTAACATTCCTTCTTTCTTTGATCCGAGGTACTTATAGGTGCAAACAAGCCTGTGTATTTATTAAACATGGCCAGAAAGAATTTCAAAACAAAAAGACCTATAAAATAAATCAGATTATTACATGTGTTACCCAATTCGTTGTGTATGGCCTCAGGTGTCTATTTAGATTGTATCATGTGGGCCGTACAACCCACACTATGCATACTAGATTTAATGCACAGGAGGATCATTGAGGAGGGTATCACTAAGCATAGTGTGCCTTGCCACTTTAGTATCCATCCGGAGAACACTAAAGGCCTAAATGTATTTGGTATAGAGACAACAGAAGGTGAAAGATTTTCCAAGTTATGCCAAAGGGAAACCTTTTGGATTTTTACCTTGCACTCTATGAGCCCAGCTGGGCCGAATGAGGAACTAGGGGTTAGTACCATCATTTGAATAGGCCATTGGACCATAAAAGACAGAAGTGTTATCAGTCAGTGGGGTCACACTTTCGGGACCCAGGGAATTGGGCTGGGATCCCTAGTAAGGAATGTGGATCTCACCTGATCTGCGGGGATGATACAGTGTGTGCCAGATATCAATACATTAATATATTTACATAGGCGACCTTTTGATTGCATTCCATATTTTAAGATTAGAATGTTTTGATATTTACATTATGTCATTACTGTCAACACATACAATTAATAATTTATTCAGGGGGTATGTTATTTTTTCACATATTTAGTATATTTATTATTTCTCATTTTTATATATATTTTTTATTTTATTGAATTGAAGGGTTGCCAAGATTTTTTGTAATGATTTTCATGAATTTTACATCAAATGTTTTTAATAGTTGATATAAATCTGAATTGTTATTGTCATACACACACACATATATATATACTGTACATACATACGTAGCAAGGTATGTAGCAAGTTCTGGCTTCCCTCAGTCTAATGAGAACTGCCAGGGCCAGAGACAGCTAACATTTTTCTATAGATTTTGGGTTGCAAGGCAGAGTGGGTGTAATGCAAGGTGGATTAATTGGGCGCCAGACACTTCTTGAATGCAAAGAGATTTATTTCTCTTGAACAGAACTTTGGGAGAGAGGGTTGGGGCCAGGACACCCTTAGGTAGTTGGAATGTTAATTGGCAGACTCTGAGATGTCAAAAGGACAGCCATGCAGGGAAAGGCATCCAGCCAGACACTACACCTGCATGCGTAGGAATGCTGTATCCTATGGCAACAGTCTTTAATAGTTTCTAACACAAAGTGTAACAGTTCCTTTACTTCCACTACAATCACTTCTTGCCGTTCTTCAGCCCACTGAGCTCCCAGTCTCTCTCACTAGACTAGATGATTCACTTCCACTGAATCCCGTGAGCTCCTCCAATCTTCACTGTAGTATCTTCCTCCAATGTCACCCCTGCTTCTCTGCTGGGTCCCTAGCTTGGCACTCAAGATACTTCTCAAGCTTCACCCCACTGGCCTTGACAAACAAGGCAGCTCTGCAAGTGTCACCTCTGCTGGCTTGGTCCCTGACTTGATACACACAGAAGTTTCTCAATTCTTCACCATCCCCAGTTGGTGAGAATTCTGCTCTGGTACTTGCTTCAGCTACTCACTGTGGTCCCTGGTAATAAGATGGTTGGGCCCTTAGTGGCAACAGCTTCCCCTCTGCATCTGACCATGACAGGTTCTCCGGCCAGCAGAACTGTCACTTCTGGTTGGGACTGCAAACCGCAATTCCAACCCTGCACTGCTTTCTTGCTCCTGGATAGGCCCCTTAGACAGCCTAGCAGCCAGATTAGCCTGGGATAGGTCCACACTCCAGCTTAGCAGCCCGGGCAATACGACACGTGTCCACCCAGACAGCCGCCCAGGTGGCACAGAACAGTGATCACCTGACTTCACCCTAATATAAAGGTTCTCCCGGCAGGCCGAGGGATTAAAGAACCCCTGCTCATTGGCTGAGATACCCCATATACCCATAATCTGACCTTACATTGCTCTTCTCATATCTGATGCCACCGTGTACCCGGCCACATACCGACAAAAAGAGAGAAGTGCAGCAATTACAGACTTAGAGTGAAATCAATTGGTCCCTAACAACGGGCCAAGGTAGCTATACCTAGCAGGTAAATTTAGGAGAAACCCTGTCTAAACACCAGGGTGCTACACATACATATACACATACTTCTTAGGCTAAATGCCAATATTACAAAAAGGTTTAAAAACCATAAAATAATGTTGTAAAGAAAAGGTAAGAAATCTATTTTAAAATGAGTTTCCAAATAGTTGCTCCCTATCTGCGGATGAATAATAGCAAGCCTATGAAGGGTTAATACCCAGTGCCTGCTAGGAATATTTAAGGACTGATGTAGAAACAAAGAGAACCTATACAATTAAAGGTTTTGTGCCAGAGCCTGTGCTCTCTATATTTTGCATAATTTGCCTATGTCAGAAATCCAGGAAGTAACCGAAAAAAGCAAAAAAAAGAGAAAACGTTTAAAAACAAAAAGATATGATATACTTTCCTATCTATTTACTAATTCTAGCAGTTACATAGTTAGTCAGGTTGAAAAAAGACACTAGTCCATCTAGTTCAACCATACAAGTAAATTAATAAAAAATAATATCAAAACAGTCCCATATATCCAATCATATAACCACAGTTGATCGAGAGGAAGAGAAAAAACCCGAGCAAAGGATGATCCAATTTGCTACAGCAGGGAAAAAAATTCCTTCCTGATCCACAAGAGGCAATCGGATTTTCCCTGGATCAACCTTACCTATAAATGTTGGTACCCAGTTATATTGTGTGAATTTAGGAAAGAATCCAGGCCTTTCTTAACGCAATCTACTGAGATGGCCAGAACCACCTCTGGAGAGAGTCTATTCCACATTTTCACAGCTCTTACTGTGAAGAAACCTTTCCGTGTTTGGAGATTACATTTCTTTTCCTCTAGGCATAAAGATTGGCCCCTTGTCCTCTGTGTTGACTGTAAAGTGAATAACTCAACACCAAGTTCACTATATGGACCCTTTATATATTTGTACATGTTGATCATCATTGATTGAAAGAGTTACGTTCCACTTTAACAAAGGTTTGAATTCTCTTATTCACCTACTGTTTTAATGCAATATCCTGTTTGGCAAAGGCCATTTCTAATAACTTCTGCAAAAGATGCCACACCAGGGAGAGGGTGACGAAGCAGCTGCAGCATTGCTAGGGGTGAATTTTCTCCCCTTCAATTAAGCATGGGAGAGTGCTAAATAAAGTCATCCAGATCTGTACTATATATTAAACTGTGCCAGAGGGTTGCTTTTACTGAAGCTGCTTCCATCAAAGGACATTCACAGATAGGAGTAAAAATATGTGCATATTTTTAGCCCCCAGGCTTCATAACTTTATGTACATTTATTAATATTAAATATTTTTCCAAATGATTGCCCAACCAGCTATGGCATTCAGTTCAGCTTGCAAGTTAGCAGTATCTTGCAAAGACTGTAATCAGCAATTTCTAAGCAGTAGCAATGCCAAAGTGGATCCTTAAGGATCACCACTAACAACCTTAGACCAATCAGAGTATGAATTTCTGAATTTGATCTTCAGGCCAATTTATCATCTATTTACAGATTGAATTTTTCAAGTTCATAGATCTTTACTTACACGTTAGCTATTTGTGAGAAACTATCCAAAACACTTTTAGCCTTTTAGCAAAGTCTAAATATACTATATCCACAACAATCCTCTTATAGGGTTTTGACAGAACATATACCTGAATGAACTCCAATCCGTATCCAGACAGGCAAACCTGGCAAATGACGTAGTTCAAAAGTTCCCATAAAGCTAAGAAGATCCAAAGCCATCCTGGATATATCCACTGCATGCCTGTTTCCATTTCGATTTGGAAGACCACTGACCACCATGTAGGCATCTCCTATTGTTTCCACCTAAAAATGTTAGGACATGGCTATTTAGGATAGAGGTATTGCATCAGAACAAACAATTTTTTCTAAGTTTTTCTAGATAAAGTATAAATAATCTGAAACTTTAAAACATTTCAAAAAAGTTTTTGCATTTGATCACTGATGATTACAAACTGTCAGCGCAAGGCATCCCCTGCACATGTTTACCTATAGTGTACAAAGCACATATCTCCAGATCAGAACTGGGAAAAAACATTTTATAGGAATTCCTCTGAATTTGTATATACTTCCATAGTTATGGGTCAGGAATTACATGGAATGGGGTGACAGAATTAGCAATTTTAGGTAGAGGCTATCCGATTGTAGAAATGTGTAATCTCCAGTGGTAACACAGGGATAAAAAGGCATAGGCTACAAATGTTTTCTGATATACTTGGAGATATATATATTCTATATGTACAACAAACAGATGGTGGTGAACAGCACATAAGCAGTCTCCCAGTGCAATGCAACCAGACCATCCCAAATGGTCATATATAGAAAGTTCAGAGGATTGCTGCACAACATTTTTTTGAAATGAGAAACATACAAAAACTGTATCAAAAGCGTTCCATTGTATAGTTACAGTTTTGGGCTATATTGATAGCGCCCTTCCTCGGACTGTAAAATATCGCAATTTAAGTATTTTTTTCCCATTTATAAGAAAGTATAATTGGAATCAATTGCATTCACAAGGTCATTATCCATCATCACATGTGTCAAAGATCTCTTTAATCAAAAATAGCAAGATGAAAAAGGCTAGAGACTGGATACAAATTCTTTTTCACTCTAACATGCATCCCTGCTGTCAACCTATAAAATAAAATAGAAAAGAGAGAAAAATAGAAAAAAAATAGGGAACACACATGCCTTCTTTATCTTCATGTTCAGTAAGCGCCATATAAGCTAAAACAGGTCATATGTTGAACAGCCCATACTCCATGAGTCACTCATACAAACAAGTACAAATCGATTTCTGAGTTTCACCCTTTGGGGTACATAGTATCCAAAGAGTGAATCAACTGTACTTCTTTCCTTCTCAAAATTAACTCCCGAACTGTAACTATACAATGGATCACTTTTGATACATTTTTTGTATGTTTTTCATTTCAATAAATTTTTGTGCAGTAATACTCTGAACTTTCTTATATATATATATATATATATATATATATATATATATATATATATATATATATATACACAGAATAACTCAACACACAGCCATTAATGTCTAAACCTCTGGCAACAAAAGTGAGTATACCCCTAAGTGAAAATGTCCAAATTGGGAACAATTAGCCATTTCCCCTCCCCGGTGTCATGTGACTCATTAGTGTTACAAGTTCTCAGGTGTGAATGGGGAGCACGTGTGAATGGGGAGCAGGTGTGTTAAATTTGGGTGTTACCGCTCTCACTCTCCCTTTTGCTGATCACTGGCAGTACAACATGGCACCTCATGGCAAAGAACTCTGAGGATCTGAAATAAATCTGAGGATCTGAAAAAAAGAATTGTTGCTCTACATAAAGATGGCTTAGGCTATAAGACGATTGCCAAGACCCTGAAACTAAGCTGCAGCATGGTGGCCAAGACCATACAGCAGTTTAACAGGACAGGTTCCACTCAGAACAGCCCTCGCTATGGTCGACCAAGCAGCTGAGTGCACATGCTCAGCGTCATATCCAGAGGTTGTCTTTGGAAAATAGACGTATGAGTGCTGCCAGCATTGATGCAGAGGTTGAAGGGGTGGGGGGTCAGCCTATCAGTGCTTAGACAATATGCCACACACTGCATCAAATTGGTCTGATGCCTCTGCTAAAGATGATGCACAAGAAAGCACACAAACAGTTTGCTGAAGACAAGCAGACTAAGGACATGGATTACATGGAACCATGTCCTGTAGTCTGATGAGACCAAGATAAACTTATTTGATTCAGATGATGTCGAGCGTGTGTGGTGGCAACCAGGTGAGGAGTACAAAGACAAGTGTATCTTGTATACAGTCATGCATGGTCTTGGGAGCGTCATGGTCTGGTGCTGCATTTGTGCTACTGGCACTGGGGAGCTACAGTTTATTGAGGGAACCATGAATGCAAACATGTACTGTGATATATTGAAGCAGAGCATGATCCCGTCCCTTCAGAGACTGGGCCACAAGGCAGTATTCCAACATGATAACTACCCCAAACACACCTCCAGGACGATCACTGCCTTGCTAAAGAAGCTGAGGGTAAAGGTGATGGACTGGCCAAGCATGCTCCAGACCTAAACCCTATTAAGCATCTGTGGGGCATGCTCAAATGGAAGGTGGAGGAGCACAAGGTCTCTAACATCCACCACCTCTGTGATGTCGTCATGGAGGAGTGGAAGAAGACTGGTGAACTCCATACCCAAAATGGTTAAGGTCGTGCTGGAAAATAATGGTAGCCACACAAAATATTGACACTCTGGGCCCAATTTGGACATTTTCACTTAGGGGTGTACTCACTTTTGTTGCTAGCGGTTTCAATGGCTGTGTGTTGAGTTATTTTGAGGGGACAGCAAATTTACACTATTATACAAGCTGTACACTCACAGCTTTACATTGTAGCAAAGTGCCATTTCTTCAGTGTTGTCACATGAAAAGATATAATATAATATTTAATAAAATGTGAGGGGTGTATTAACTTTTGGGAGATACTATATATATAAAAGTTCTAGGCAGGTGAGATCTTAATTAACAAAATGGAAAATAAATAAACAGAACAGAGATCCAAATCAAATGAATATTTGGTGTGACCATCCTTTGTCTTCAAAACAGCATCAATACCCAAATTGTTCTAGGCACGCGTGCACACAGTTTTTGAAGGAAATCGGCAGGTAGGTTGTTCCAAACATCTTGGAGAACTAACCACAGATCTTATTTGGATGTAGGCTGCCTAAAATCCTTCTGTCTCTTCATTTAATCCCAGACAGACTCTATGTTGAGATCAGGGCTCTGTGGTAGCCAAACCATCACTTTGAGGACTCTTTACATAGTAGGTGAAGTAGAAAAAAAAAGACACCTATGTCCAACCTATGTGTGTGATTATATGTCAGTATTACATTGTATATCCCTGTACGTTGTGGAAGTTCAGGTGCTTATCTATTTTTTTTTTTTTAACTATTGATGATCCCCACTGAATTCACCGCCCGTGGAAGGGAATTTCACATCCTTGCAGCTCATACAGTAAAGAACCCACTACGCAGTTTAAGGTTAAACCTCTTTTCTTCTAATTTTAATTGGTGGCCATGTGTCTTAAACTCCCTTTCATGGAAAAGTTTTATCCCTATTGTGGGGTCACCAGTATGGCATTTGTAAATTTAAATCATATCCCTTCTCAAGCGTCTCTTCTCCAGAAAGAATAAGTTCTGTGCTTGTAACCTTTCTTCAAAATTCTTTATTTTTAAATACTTTTTCTTTATTTATATATTACTACACAAATAGCAAAACAATGTTAAAAAAAATATAGCATCTCAAGCTATGATACCAAGTATTATGATATAACATTCTAATTTTACATTTAATTACCCACACCCCACCCCTACACCACTCGGTTTTCAACCCTATAGCACCAAGTTATAGCAACCACTATATTAGCTATATATATATATATATATATATATATATATAAAGGAAAGGGGTGGGGGAGGCATAAAAGAGAAAAAGAATCAGGAAGAAGACAAGGGGGAATGCAATAAGCCTCACTCGTCCTGTAAAGGAAAATCCATCTTATCCAGCCAAAGGCTCCACAGTCTCTTAAACTTTCTATAGTTACCTTGTCTAATAAGAATTACTCTCTCATTCCCTACTACTGAGTTGACAGTCGCAGCCCAGTTCTCTACAAGCGGGGGGCTATTTGCTTGCCAGTGCTGGGCAATTAATTTCCTCGCTTGAAATAGGCACCTTAGCACTGCTTCAATGATGTCCTTCGGGACATTACCCCCCTCCACATTCCCCAAGTAGGCAGGTTTGACCGTCGGCTCAATTGAAATCTTGAAAGTTTTATTTATCCTGTCTACAATCTCTATCCAGTATCTGAATAACTTTGGGCATTTCCATAGCATGTGTCAGGGAGTGATTAGACCAGACTGTGTGGACTGCACAGAGGAAACCCAAATGCATGTGAATGCAATAACAAACGTGTTTATTATAAATAAAAAGGAAAATGAAAACAAACAGTGCACTACCAACCATAACAAGTAATATATATATATAATAAATGGGACTACCAGTGACGTCAACGAAAGCCAGGCCGAGGTCAAACAGTAGAAGTGTAAGGACGGATGGATGGGCTGCAGAGCAGGGATCAAGGTAGCAGGATACAAGAGGGACGGGTCCAGGATGGGCTAAGAATCAGGAAGGGACAAGTCAGGAAAATACAAAGTACAGGTTCAGGTCCAAAGGTTCAGGTCCAAAGGTTCAGGTCCAAAGGTTCAGGTCCAAAGGTTCAGGTCCAAAGGTTCAGGTCCAAAGGTTCAGGTCCAAAGGTTCAGGTCCAAAGGTTCAGGTCCAAAGGTTCAGGTCCAAAGGTTCAGGTTACATGAAGAGAGTGTGATACTGAGACAAGCATGTTAGGGCTTGCTGGGTCTTTATAAGACTACTGATTACCCTCACGTAACAGCTGATCGCTGCAGGTGCTGTCTGTTCCACACTGCCGGAGTACACCCGTTGGTGAGCGCTGGTACTACAGTCCAGGGATCCAATAGTGCCACCAGGAGGTATGTCCTCTTATTACAGGCCCTGGGTGTTAGAAGACACCCGCTGGTGGACACTGGTACTGCAACCCAAGAGATCAACAGCGCCACCAACGGGTGGACCATTTCATGACAGTACCCCCCCTCAAAGGAGCGGCCTCCGGACGCTCCAGCTAGGTGTAATTGTCCACAGTTAATGGCCTCAAACCACACCATGGATGAGGGCACGTCAGGGCAGACAGCGGGCAAGGGCTCTGGGTCTTTGAGCTGGGCAGCAATCTCTGGGTCCTTAGGCCGAACAGCAAGGGCAAGCTGGATTACAGGCACTGGCTCAGCAAGCTGAGTAAAGGGCCCCGGCCCAGCAGGCTGGGTGACGGGCCCCGGCTCAGCGAGCTGGACACCAGGCACTGGTCCGGCAAGCCAAATAACGGGCACAAGCTTAACAGACCAATTAATGGACACTGATTCAGAAGACTGGGTAGCGGGCCCCGACTCCGCAGACTGGGTAGCGGGCCCCGACTCCGCAGACTGGGTAGCGGGCCCCGACTCCGCAGACTGGGTAGCGGGCCCCGACTCCGCAGACTGGGTAGCGGGCCCCGACTCCGCAGACTGGGTAGCGGGCCCCGACTCCGCAGACTGGGTAGCGGGCCCCGACTCCGCAGACTGGGTAGCGGGCCCCGACTCCGCAGACTGGGTAGCGGGCCCCGACTCCGCAGACTGGGTAGCGGGCCCCGACTCCGCAGACTGGGTAGCGGGCCCCGACTCCGCAGACTGGGTAGCGGGGACATCCGGCTGGGAAACTGGAGCATCCGGCTGGGAAACTGGAGCATCCGGCTGGGAAACTGGAGCATCCGGCTGGGAAACTGGAGCATCCGGCTGGGAAACTGGAGCATCCGGCTGGGAAACTGGAGCATCCGGCTGGGAAACTGGAGCATCCGGCTGGGAAACTGGAACATCCGGCTGGGAGACTGGAACAACAGGCTGGGAGACTGGAACAACAGGCTGGGAGACTGGAACAACAGGCTGGGAGACTGGAACAACAGGCTGGGAGACTGGAACAACAGGCTGGGAGACTGGAACAACAGGCTGGGAGACTGGAACAACAGGCTGGGAGACTGGAACAACAGGCTGGGAGACTGGAACAACAGGCTGGGAGACTGGAACAACAGGCTGGGAGACTGGAACAACAGGCTGGGAGACTGGAACAACAGGCTGGGAGACTGGAACAACAGGCTGGGAGACTGGAACAACAGGCTGGGAAACTGGAACAACAGGCTGGGAAACTGGAACAACAGGCTGGGAAACTGGAACAACAGGCTGGGAAACTGGAACTTCAGGCTGGGAAACTGGAACTTCAGGCTGGGAAACTGGAACTTCAGGCTGGGAAACTGGAACTTCAGGCTGGGAAACTGGAACTTCAGGCTGGGAAACTGGAACTTCAGGCTGGGAAACTGGAACAACAGGCTGGGAAACTGGAACAACAGGCTGGGAAACTGGAACAACAGGCTGGGAAACTGGAACATCCGACTGGCAAGGTGGAACATCAGGCTGGCAAGGTGGAACATCCGACTGGCAAGCCGAAACATCCGACTGGCAAGCTGGAACAGGCTGGCAAGCTGGAACAGGCTGGCAAGCTGGAACAGGCTGACAAGCTGGAACAGGCTGACAAGCTGGAACAGGCTGACAAGCTGGAACATCCGACTGACAAGCTGGAACAGGCTGGCAAGCTGGAACAGGCTGGCAAGCTGGAACATCCGACTGACAAGCTGGAACATCCGACTGACAAGCTGGAACATCCGACTGACAAGCTGGAACATCCGACTGACAAGCTGGAACATCCGACTGACAAGGTGGAACAGGCTGGCAAGGTGGAACAGGCTGGCAAGCTGGAACAGGCTGGCAAGCTGGAACAGGCTGGCAAGCTGGAACAGGCTGGCAAGCTGGAACAGGCTGGCAAACTGAAACATCAGGCTGGCAAGCTGGAACAGGCTGGCAAGGTGGAACATCCGACTGACAAGCTGGAACAGGCTGGCAAGGTGGGACATCAGGCTGGCAAGGTGGGACATCAGGCTGGCAAGGTGGGACATCAGGCTGGCAAGGTGGGACATCAGGCTGGCAAGCTGGAACAGGCTGGCAAGCTGAAACATCCGACTGGCAAGCTGGAACATCCGACTGGCAAGCTGGGACATCAGGCTGGCAAGCTGGGACATCAGGCTGGCAAGGTGGGACATCAGGCTGGCAAGGTGGGACATCAGGCTGGCAAGGTGGGACATCCGGCTGGCAAGGTGGGACAGGCTGGCAAGCTGAAACATCCGACTGGCAAGCTGGAACAGGCTGGCAAGCTGGAACATCCGACTGGCAAGGTGGGACATCAGGCTGGCAAGGTGGGACATCAGGCTGGCAAGGTGGGACAACAGGCTGGCAAGCTGGAACGTCAGGCTTAGGTGGGCCACCGGATACAACTGGCATGCATGCAAGCTGGACCGGGTCGGTTGGTGCGGAGGCGGGTTGGGTTACTGGCAGGATTGTGCAGGTCGGAAAGAATTTTCGTTTCTTTTTTGATTTAGCCGCTGCAGCTTTGTATGTAGGTGCAGGGCTGTGAGAAATCAAAGTGTCTGGGCAAAAGGAAGACCAAGGAACAGTGGCAGGAGGAGGGTTTTGTGGGACTGTTACAGGTGGATGAGAAGAGGCAGGTGGGTTGCAGGCAGGATAGGTGCTACACTTGGTGACAGGATAGTAGTATTTGGTAGGAAGTGGAGTAGACTGGGCTGTAGCTGAGGTTGCCATAGGCAATGAGGAGGTAGATACTTGGGAAGGCAGGTGGTTAATGACAGGGCTGGAAGGTTGTGGTTTAGCTAAACGCAGGAGATCTGACCATGCTTGTAGCACAGGTTGAACAAACACTGATTCACACACAGCCTGACTAACCAGAGATTGCACTGAATGGATGCAATCAGACAGCACCTGCTGAGGACAAGAGGAATAACATTCCATGAAATAGGCTGGGTCATCCTCTAACAACCATACCAAAGATACAACTTGGCTCAAATTGAAGGGGGGAGAAAAATCACCACTTACTTTGGAATTACATGTCAGTACTAGCTCTGCACATAATTGGATTAAGGGCTGAACATCCTCAAATGACATGTAGCCCTGATCCACCAGGGAATGAGCTGATCGGATGGTCTCCATCAGCCGGTCACTAGACCACCTCTTTAGAAGCTGGCGACAATATTCACCATTCTCTTCTGCCAGCAGAGAATAATACGAGATTTCATTGAAATCCATATTGGCAGACTAACAGGTCGGGATGGTTCCTCAATGCAGCCACGTCTGGTCAGGAATGGTCTCAGTATACTGTCAGGGAGTGATTAGACCAGACTGTGTGGACTGCACAGAGGAAACCCAAATGCATGTGAATGCAATAACAAACGTGTTTATTATAAATAAAAAGGAAAATGAAAACAAACAGTGCACTACCAACCATAACAAGTAATATATATATATAATAAATGGGACTACCAGTGACGTCAACGAAAGCCAGGCCGAGGTCAAACAGTAGAAGTGTAAGGACGGATGGATGGGCTGCAGAGCAGGGATCAAGGTAGCAGGATACAAGAGGGACGGGTCCAGGATGGGCTAAGAATCAGGAAGGGACAAGTCAGGAAAATACAAAGTACAGGTTCAGGTCCAAAGGTTCAGGTCCAAAGGTTCAGGTCCAAAGGTTCAGGTCCAAAGGTTCAGGTCCAAAGGTTCAGGTCCAAAGGTTCAGGTCCAAAGGTTCAGGTCCAAAGGTTCAGGTTACATGAAGAGAGTGTGATACTGAGACAAGCATGTTAGGGCTTGCTGGGTCTTTATAAGACTACTGATTACCCTCACGTAACAGCTGATCGCTGCAGGTGCTGTCTGTTCCACACTGCCGGAGTACACCCGTTGGTGAGCGCTGGTACTACAGTCCAGGGATCCAATAGTGCCACCAGGAGGTATGTCCTCTTATTACAGGCCCTGGGTGTTAGAAGACACCCGCTGGTGGACACTGGTACTGCAACCCAAGAGATCAACAGCGCCACCAACGGGTGGACCATTTCATGACAGCATGTGGACAAAATCACCAGAAGCCCTACATCTAGGGCACTGGTCATCCTGTCACCACCCGAGTTTAAAGATTTTTGTGGGGGTATAATATACCCTATGGATTAGGAACAGATGGGATACTTTCTGTGAGGGAGAGATCGAGACAAGTGTTCCTCTTCTGAGGATCCGATCCCATTCCAGTGTAGCCATTGGCCCGAAGTCTCTCTCCCATCTCTCTCTAATCCTAGCGGGACCCACTCAATCTATTGTTCTAGCCTCCAATCTGGCATACAACCTCGAAATGAAACCTTTAGATGAGTCCAGAGTCATCATTTGTGCCAATATGGGAATCTGGATCCATTCAACTGTTTGCGACCTAAACTGCGTCTGAATAGCGTGCCTGATTTGAAGATATACAGCTCTTTTCTATGGAATGACAAATAAATGATAGAAAGGAATGCCCATAGAGTATAATGGGAATCAAGATGTGACCTGGAGTCAGAACCACTGGTCATATCAAATTAATCTTTAGCAGACACACTCTCTATGTTCAGTGATGATGTCCAAATTAGACATTAAGCAGGATTATTATTGTTTTCTATGGAATGAAAAACATGACAGAATGGAATGCCCATAGAGTATAATGGGAAGTAAAATATAAACTCATTTGCAGGCAAATCTGAGAGACATAGCAATTTCCCCTTTCTCACAGGTGTTCCTCAAGTAGAGTAGCAGATTGTAAGATTGAGATTATTTGGGAGTACAGCTGTTTTCTATGGAATGACAGATAAATGATAGAAAGAAATGTCCATAGAGTATAATGGGAAGCAAGATGTGACCTGGAGTCAGAACCATTGGTTATATCAGATCAATCTTTAGCATACACACTCTCTATATTCAGTGATGCTGTCCAAATTATATATTAAGCAGAATTATTATTGTTTTCTATGGAATGACAAACATATGTCAGAATGGAATGCCCATAGAGTATAACGGGAATTAAGATGTGACCTAGAGTCAGAACCATTGGTCATATCAGATCAATCTTTAGCAGACATACTCTCTATGTTCAGTGGTGATGTTCAAATTTGACATTAAGTGGGATTATTATTGTTTTCTATGGAATGACAAACATGACAGAATGGAATGCTCATGGAGTATAATGGGAAGCAAGATGTGACCTGGAGTCAGAACCATTGATCATATCAGATCAGTCTTTAGCAGACATACTCTCTATGTTCAGTGAGGATGTCCACATTAGATATTAACCCCCCCCCCCAGCGGTAACCCCGAGTCTGGCTCGGGTTAGGATTTTACTGATAGGAGCAGTAACCCCCGAGCCAGACTCGGGATCACATCGCTGGATGCAGGGGAGGACACAGTGAGAGTTACTTACCTTGTCCCCTGGATCCAGCGATGTCCTCCGCGCTGTGTGAGCGAGCTGTGCTCCTGTCGATTCACAGTGCTGAATGCCGCCGAGCTCCGTTCCCTGCGGCGTTACGGTGCACGGGAGCGGAGAACGGTGGCGAATTCAAAAAAGTAAAAATACACAAAACACACACAGCACTGTAATCTTACAGATTACAGTACTGTATTACAAAATTACACATCCCCTTTGTCCCTAGTGGTCTGTGCAATGCCCTGCATGTACTTTTATATTATAAATACTGTTTTTTCAGACTGGAATTTGGACATTGTCCATAGCAACCAAAAAGTGTCCCTATTTTAGGATTTGATTACATTATTGAATAATTTTTATTATTCTTTATTATATTATAAACGTTATCATACCCGGGATGTCTGCTAGACTCTGGTTTGAACATATTTAAGAGAGTTATTCCTAAGAATTACAGGACTACAATATAAAACGGCAAATTTCCATGCAAAATAATTGTACCGCTTTCAGCACCTAAATCCAGACTGAATCATACCACCAAGGAGGTTAAGCAGGATTATTATTGTTTTCTATGGAATGACAAACATATGACAGAATGGAATGCCCATAGAGTATAATGGAAAGAAAAAAATAAACTCATTTGTAGGCAAATCGAGAGACATAGCAATTTCACCTTTCCCACAGCTTTTCCTCAAGTAGAGTAGCAGATTGTAAGATTGAGATTATTTAGTATTACAGCTGTTTTCTAAGGAATGACAGATAAATAATAGAAAGGAATTCCCATAGAGTATAATGGGAATCAAGATGTGTCCTGCAATCAAACCCATTCAATATATCAGATTAATACATTAGCATACATACTCTCCATGTTCAGTGACAATGTTTAATATTGAGATGAAGTGGGATTATTATTGTTTTCTATGGATTGACGAAGGTGAATGTCAGAAAGGAATGCCCATAGAGTATAATGGGGATCAAAATATAAACTTTTTTGAAGGTAAATCTGAGAGATATATTGATGTATCCTTCCCCACAGGTTTTGCTCAAGTAGAGCAGCAGTTACCAATATTGATATTATTTGGGATTACATCTCTTTTCTATGGAATGACAGATAAATAATACAAAGGAATGCCCATAGAGTAGAATGGGAAGCAAAATGCCACCTGGACTGGGAACCATTCGACATATCAGATCAATCTTTAGAAGACATTCTGTCCATAATAAAAGGGAATGTTTAATATTGAGATGAAGTGGGATTAGCATTGTTTTCTATGGAATGACAAGGGTGAATGACAGAAGGGAATGCCCATAGAGTATGTGAAGCAAAATATAAACTGATTTGAAGGCAAATCTGAGACACATAGCGATTTATCCTCTTCCACAGGTGTTCCTCAAGTAGAGAAGGATATAGTAATATTGAGATTATTTGTGATTCCAGCGGTTTTCTATGGAATGACAGAAACATAAAAGAAAGGAATGCCCATAGAGTATATGGGAAGCGAGATGTGACCTGTAGTCAGAACGCTTAGTCATATCCGATCAATCTTTAGTAGAAATACTCTCTATGTTTAGTGGTGATGTTCAAAATTAAGACGAAGTGGGATTATTATTGTTTTCTATGGAATGACAAAGGTGAATGACAGAAGGGAATGCCCATAGAGTATAATGGGGAGCAAAATATAAACTTATTTGCAGGCAAATCTGACAGACATAGCAACTTCACCTTTCCCACAGGTGTTCCTCAAGTAGAGTAGCAGATTCTAAAATTGAGATTATTTGGGATTACAGTTGTTTTATATGGAATGACAGATACATGATAGAAAGGAATGCCCATGAGTATAATGGAAAGTAAGATGTGACCCGGAGTCAGAACCATTCAACATATCAAATACATATTTAGTAGTCATACTCTCCAAATTCAGTGGCAATATTTAAAATCAATACAAATTGGATTATAATTGTTTTCTAAGGAATGAAAGAAGGAAATTCCCATAGAGTATAATATATATCAACTCTTTTGCAGGCAAACTTGAAAGACATAGCTATTTAAAAGGGGCATGTATTCCTTCAGAGACAAAGTCTCATTTAACCACTTAACAACCGCTCCCAGAATTGCGCTCTTGTGCGCCCCCTGGGGCGCGCACTCGAGAGCATCCGCATGCGTACCCGGCGCATCACGGATCACGGTAAACGGCTGCTCACCGAAAATTAACCCCTCAATTTCCTGCCAATACCCTGCAATAGCCGCCAATACTCTGCCCGCCAATACCCTGCAATAGCCGCCAATACTCTGCCCGCCAATACCCTGCAATAGCCGCCAATACTCTGCCCGCCAATACCCTGCCCGCCAATACCCTGCAATAGCCGCCAATACTCTGCCCGCCAATACCCTGCCCGCCAATACCCTGCAATAGCCGCCAATACTCTGCCCGCCAATACTCTGCAATAGCCGCCAATACCCTGCCCGCCAATACTCTGCCCGCCAATACTCTGCAATAGCCGCCAATACCCTGCCCGCCAATACTCTGCCCGCCAATACCCTGCAATAGCCGCCAATACCCTGCCGGCCAATACTCTGCAATAGCCGCCAATACCCTGCCCGCAATACTCTGCAATAGCCGCCAATACCCTGCCCGCCAATACTCTGCCCGCCAATACTCTGCCATACTCTGTAATGCCTGCCAATACTCTGCCCTGCAATACCCTGCCAATACTCTGCCAATACCCTGCCAATACTCTGCCAATACTCTGCCAATACATTGCCATACCCAGCCATATTCGGAGATACCCTGCCAATACTCTGCAATACTCTGCTCGGAGATACCCAGCCATACTCGGAGATACCCAGCCATACTCGGAGATACCCTGCAATACCCAGCCATACTCAGTGATACCCTGCAATACCCAGCCATACTCAGTGATACCCTGCAATACCCAACCATACTCGGAGATACCCTGCAATACCCAGCCATACTCTGCAATAACCAACCATACTCGGTGATACCCTGAAGAGTGACATGTTAGGTATCTATTTACTCGGTGTAACTTCATCTTTCACATTATGCAAAAACATTGGGCTAACTTTACTGTTTTTTTTTTTTTTTAAGCACAAAACTGTTTTTTTTCCCAAAAAAACGCGTTCAAAAAATTGCTGCGCAAATACCGTGCGAGGTAAAAAGTTGCAACGACCACCATTGTATTCTCTAGGGTCTTTGCTAAAAAAAAACACATATAATGTTTTGGGGTCTATGTAAATGATGATTTTTACATGTAGGAGAGAAATGTCAGAATTGTCCTGGGTGCTCCAGAACGCCTGATGGTGCATCCTGCATGTTGGACCTCTGTATGTGGCCACGCTGTGTAAAAGTCTCACACATGTGGTATCGCCATACTCGGGAGTAATTGCAGAATGTGTTTTGGGGTGTAATTTTGGGTATGCATATGCTATGTGTGAGAAATAAACTGATATTATGACAATTTTGTGGGAAAAAAAAGTAAAAAAAATTTTGATTTTGCAAAGAATTGTGGGAAAAGATGACAACTTCAAAAAACTCATCATGCCTCTTACTAAATACCTTGGAATGTCTTCTTTCCAAAAAGGGGTAATTTGGGGGGTATTTGTACTTTTATGGCATGTTAGGGTCTCAAGAATTGAAATAGGCCATCAGTCCTTCAGGTGTGATCAATTTTCAGATATTGGCACCGTAGCTTGTGGACTCTAACTTTCACAAAGACCAAATAATATCCACCAATTTGTACTTATTTTTACCAAAGATATGCAGTAATATAAATTTTGGCCAAAATTTATGAAGAAAAATTCTATAACAGAAACGAAGAAAAATTCATTTTTTTACAGAATTTTCGGTCTTTTTTCTTTTATAGCACAAAAAATAAAAAACCCAGCGGTGATTAAATACCACCAAAAGAAAGCTCTATTTGTGTGAAAAAAGGACAAAAATTTCATATGGGTACAGTGTTGCATGACTGAGTAATTGTCATTCAAAATGTGAGAGCACCGAAAGCTGAAAATTGGTCTGGTTATTAAGGGTGTTTAAGTGCCCAGTGGTCAAGTGGTTAAAGGCTTTGCCTTTATTTAAGACAGTTTTTTATGTGTAAAAATTGAAGATGCAATCCCGATCTTTGCAATATTCTCTTTACTTCAAATAATCATATACATTACAGGTAAACTGAGATAAGCGAATGCACAGTTTCGAACATAACAATGTTCTTCATCAAGCGCACATGCTGCTTGATGAAGAACATGTTATGGTCAAAACTGTACAGTCGCTGATCTCAGATTACCTGCAATGTAAATGAATATTTCAATTAAAGAGAATATTGCAAAGATTGGGATTGTATATTCAATTTTTTTGATGTGTGTTTGTTGCAAAATTGAGGAGGTCCCATTGGATGCAATCTTAAAAGAAGTATTCTGGCTACACTGCATAAGTGTTCCACCTTGATTTAACCCTTTAACAACCGTGCTATTGCCAAATGATGGTGACAGCGTGACTCGATAACTCAGGGAGGGCCTACTATGACATCCTCCCAGAATTGCAGGCGTGTACACACAGGAGTATCTGTGACCAGACCCAGCCGTTTACCATGTGATCGCTCAGATAAATGATGGGCAATCACTTGTAAACAAACAGGCGTCATGTTTGGTTCCTCTCTCCACTCTCTGTACCGATCGGCACAGTGTGAATGGGATGGAAGAGATCGGGTGCAGCAACGCTGTGGGCTGGATCCCACGGCACTGCTCTGTGTCCATTGCAGCATTCATCCACCCATCCATGCTCAGGCATTCCATCCACCCCCATCTATACCCAACCATACTCAGCCTTACTAAGCCATCCCATCCATACTCAGCCATGCACAGCCGTAACCAGCCATACCCATTCATGCACAGTCATCCCATCCATGCTCAGGCATCCACATTCAATGCTCAACCATGCTCAGTCATCCCCATCCACGGCTCATCCATCCTCACATCAGTTCTCATCCATGCCACTACAGTGCCTCCCAAAAGTGTAATAGGTAGTCTAAATATATTTGAAATGTATGCCCCTAGAACACCTGACAGTGCTCCCTGGATGTTGGGCCTCTGTATGTGGTCTGGCTGTGGAAAAGTCTCCCACATGTGGTATCACCATATTCAAGAGGAGTAGGAGAATCTGTGGTGTTATTTTTGCTATGTCCATGCTATGTGTTAGAAATATTGTATAAATGGACAACTTTGTTAAAAATAAAAATGCATTTTCATGTTCTTTCCAAATGTTCAAAAAAAATACATGTTCAAAAGACTTATTATGCCTCCTAGAATATACATTGGGGTGTTTTCTTTCAAAATCGGGTTATTTTTGGGGCATTTCCATTGTCCTGGTGCTCCAGGGCCTTCAAAATTGCAAGGGGTAGCTAGGAAATTATGAGTAATTTATGCTCCTATAATGTCTGAAGGTGCTCCCTGCATGTGGGGACTCTGTATGTGGCCACGCTGTGTAAAAGTCTCACACATGTGGTATCGTCATACTCAGAAAGAGTAGCAGAATGTATTTTTGTGTGCAATTTGTGGTATTTATATGCCGTGTTTGATAAATAACCTGCAAACAATGTAATTTTGTGAAAAAAAAAAACTTCAAAAAAACTCACCATGCCTCTTACTAAATATCTTAGACTGCCTATTTTCCAAAAATGGGCCATTTGCGGGGTATTAGTACAGTCTTGGCTTGTTATGGTCTCAAGAAATGAGATAGGCCGTCAGTACATTAGGTGTGATACATTTTTAAAGATTGGTACCATAGCTTGTGTACTCTATAACTTTCACACCGACCAAATTATATATAATGATTAGGTTTATTTTTACCAAAGATATGTAGTAGTATACATTTTTGGCAAAATTTATGAAGAAAAATTACTCAAAATTTTATAAAAGAAAAGAAAATGCATTTTTTTTTTTACAGAATTTTCGATCTTTTTTTTTATTTTATAGTGCAAAAAATAAAAGAACCCAGTGGTGATTAAATACCACTAAAAGAAAGCTTCATTTGTGTGTAAAAAAAAAAGAACAATTTCACATGTGTACAGTACAGTGTTGCATGACTGAGTAATTGTCATTCAAAATTTGAGAGCACCAAAAGATGAAAATTGGTCTGGTTAGGAAGGGGGTTTAAGTGTTAAATGGCCATTGGTTAAGTGGTTAACGCACACATTTTTAGAAAAGTATTCTCACTGAACGGGCACGGTGGAGAATCAGTCAGTCAACTTCTGGCAGTGATCAATAGGGATGGCGGAACTGTTCGCTCAGCGGTTGGTTCGCAACGAATTTTGCGTGTTCGCAATTCGGCGATCGCGATGTGTTTACAGTGTGAAAGAACTTTGACCAATGATGACACATCATGGGGTACAGGACAGCCAATTGAGACATTTCAGCACATGGACAATTGGACATTCCCCCTACCTTATAAATAGACCTGATCTGGCGGCCATTTTTAATTCTGTCTTATGTGAGTGTAGGGGCAGGATGCTGTGTGGAGCAGGGAGAGATTGTAGTGACAGAAATCACTAGCCATTAGGTCCACAAAAGTCCTTTTAAGGACTGGTATAGATGTAGTATAGTATATAGGGTTCAGTGCACTGCTGTGCTGGTGATTGCAGCAGTCTGTCTTTTGTCAGTGTAGGGACAGGACGCTGTGTGCATCAGGGAGAGACTGTAGTGACACAAATCACTAGCTATTAGGTCCACAAAAGTCCTTTTAAGGACTGGTATAGGTGTAGTACAGTATATAGGGTTCAGTGCACTGCTGTGCTTGTGATTGCAGCTGTCTTTTGTAAGTGTAGGGACAGGACGCTGTGTGCAGCAGGGACAGTCAGTTTAATCACTAGCTAGCTATTACTATTAGGTCCACAAAGGTCCTTACAATATATAGGGTGGTGGTGCAGGGCTGTGCTACAGATTACTGCTGGTTTCTGCAGCAGTCTTTTATCAGTGTAGGGACTGAGGTACAGTCTGCAAATCACTAGCTACTAGGTCCACAAAGGTCCTTTTAAGGACTGGTATAGGTGTACAATATATAGGGTGCTGGTGCATTGCTGTGCTGGTGATTGCAGCTGTCTTTTGTCAGTGTAGGAACAGGACACTGTGTGGAGCAAGGACAGTCAGCTTAAACACTAGCTAGCTATTACTACTAGGTCCACAAAGGTCCTTTTAAGGACTGGTATAGGTGTAGTACAGTATACAGGGTTCAGTGCACTGCTGTGCTGGTGATTGCAGCTGTCTTTTGTCAGTGTAGGGACAGGACGCTGTGTGGAGCAGGGACAGTCAGTTTATTCACTAGCTAGCTATTACTACTAGGTCCACAAAGGTCCTTTTAAGGACTGGTATAGGTGTACAATATATAGGGTGCTGGTGCAGGGCTGTGCTGAAGATTACTGCTGGTTTCTGCAGCAGTCTTATCAGTGTAGGGACTGAGGTAAAGTCTGCAAATCACTAGCTACTCAGTTTATTCACTAGCTAGCTATTACTACTAGGTCCACAAAGGTCCTTGTAAGGACTGGTATAGGTGTACAATATATAGGGTTGTGGTGCACTGCTGCTGACTGCTGCCCTATTCTGCAGCAGTCTTTTATCAGTGTAGGGACTGAGGTACAGTCTGCAAATCACTAGCTACTAGGTCCACAAAGGTCCTTGTAAGCACTGGTATAGGTGTACAATATATAGGGTTGTGGTGCACTGCTGCTGACTGCTGCCCTATTCTGCAGCGGTACTACAAAGAGTGACAAACGCAATAGGAAAATAGTATTTTGACAGGTGTGATAGACCAGTGGCCCCCAAAAACGCCAGATTTAAGCGGGGTGTTATATACCTTCTTCCACATACATACTGCACTTCTCTAGAGACTTTTGTCACAGAGTCATTTAAAAAATGACAGGCAGAGAAAGAGGCAGGCCCTTCTGCAGGGATGGTAGGGGTAGGGCAGGAGCAACAGGCTTGTGCCAAAGTGGCAAATTGCAGAAGGTGCGTGCGATTACATCAAAGGACGCACCAGACTTGGTTGAGTGGCTCACTCAGCCTTACTCTTCTGCACCCTCCTCATCCTCTGGAACTGCACCCTCTTCTTCACTCTCTGCTGTATGCACCCCCAAAGACACTACCACCAACACCACCACCACCACCATATACCTTCCGCTTGAGTCACAAGAATTATTTTCCGATCCATATCAAGACATTTCCGATGCACAGCCACTCTTGGCATTAGATCAGGAAGAGGAGGTAGCAACAACCACCACTCAGCAGTCTGACGACAGCAGCCAGATCAGCCCAAGGAAGAGGTTGGTCCCCGCTGTTGCTGCCTACTCCAAGATCTCTAAGTATAGTGGTGGGGAAGGTGACCTCGATGGTGACGTGTCTAGTGATGTCACGTGGGTGCCCACAAGAGAGCAAGAGAAGGGGAGTTCAGAGGGAGATATGGACCAGCAGATAGGGAGGAGAAGCAGGAAGAACTTACATTGCACAGGAGGGACAAAGCAGACTGCTAATGTATCAGGAGCGAGGCATCAACCATGTACGGTCACATCTAGCGCTCCCAGGACACCGGCACATGGCTCCGCAGTGTGGGCTTTTTTTAACGTGTCCGCTGCTGACAATAGTGTTGCCATCTGCAATCCTTGCAGTCAACGCATATGTCGCGGTAAGCCCGACACTCAACTAGGGACGACCGGCTTAAGAAGGTATATGAGCTGCTATCCCCGAGCCCAGTGAGAGCAATGGAATACACAAAGCCACACTCCAGGCTCTCACCATCCAGCCTCGTCTTCTACTTCTCCTCTCTCCTCACAATTGTCCTCCACTCCACCTTCCATCACGCCATCCTCACATTTTTCTGCAAAAAGGCAGGTTTCCGTGGGCCAAATATTTGAGCGTAAAAAAATTATGACGCCGGATAATGCTCTTGCCCAACGGTTGATGGCTGGCTTGTCAGAACTGATAGCCCGCCAACTACTGCCATATAAACTGGTGGACTCGGAGACTTTTCGAAAATTTGTGGCCATTGGAACACCACAATGGAAGGTCCCAGGAAGGAAGTATTTCTCACTGAAAGGAATCCCAGAGCTATATGGCCATGTTCAGCGGCAAGTGACTGTATCTCTGGCACACAGTGTTGGTGCCAAGATACATCTGACCACAGACACGTGGTCTAGCAAACACGGGCAGGGAAGGTATATCACTTTTACTGCCCACTGGGTGAACCTTCTGACGGCCGTCAAGCATGTAACCCATGGCACCCACGTAGATTTGGTTTTACCGCCACGGATTGCATGCAGGCCTGGCTCTTCTTCTCCTCCTCCTACTCCTTCCTCCTCCCTCTCCTCCTCGGTTGACTCCTCCTTTTCTGCTGCTAGCATCTCTTCCACTGCGCCGCCCAAGCTCCCCAGAACCTATTTGACATGCCAGGTGAGACGTTGCCATGCTGTGCTGCATCTGTTGTGCCTGGAAACCAAGAGCTACACTGGCCCTGCACTCCTTTCAGCTTTGTGTTCACAGGCAGATCAGTGGCTAACACCGCTCAATTTGACAGTTGGTAAAGTGGTGTGTGACTACGGTGCCAATCTGCTTAGCACATTGAAACAGGGCAAAATTACGCATGTGCCATGCATGGCACACATCTTAAAGTTGGTCGTACAGCGATTCATTGTCAAATACCCTGGGGTCCAGGACATCTGGCGGCAGGCAAGGAAAATCTCGTCCCATTTCAGAAGATCTTACACGGCCATGGCTCGCCTTGCTGACATTCAGCGGCGACACAATCTGCCTGTCAGACGTCTTATTTGCGATTGCCAGACGCAATGGAACTCAACCTTCTATATCCTTGATAGGCTGCTCCAGCAGAAACGTGCAGTTAACGTCACCTGTATGAACTCTGCGGCAGAACAGGTTCTGGGGAGCTTGTCTTTTTTTCACCGCGCCAGTGGCTGCTCATGCGCGACACATGCAGACTTCTGCGGCCATTTGATGAGATCACCAAACTGGTCAGTCGCAGCCATGGTGCCATCAGTGACATGGTACCTTATGCCTTCTTTATGGAGCGTGCATTACGTCGTGTCACTCATCAAGCCGTGGAGGAGCAGGAGCAGGAAGATGCAGAAGTCACAATGCTGGATGAATTCCCAGGGGGGGCTACTCTATCTGAGACAAGTCAACAACAGGAGTCTGAAGAGGAGCCAGAGGAGGATGGTGCTGGGACGGATGAGGAGGACCAAGAAGAGCATGCTTTAAACCTTTCTGGGATCCCTGTTGTGCGTGGATGGGGAGAGGAGATGATTGAAGATGTTTTGGTGACTTCTGATATGAGGTCATTCTTTCAGCCGACCCATCGACAGGTCTCATCCGGATCCAGCATCAGGGAATGCCTAGACCGACAGGTGTCTGGCTACATCGGGTTAACGGCCAATGTGGACGCTCTGAGGAGTGATGAACCCCTGGACTACTGGGTGGGCAGGCTTGACCTCTTGCCAGAGCTTGCCCAATTTGCAATGGAACTGTTGGCTTGCCCCTCGTCCAGTCTCCTGTCCGAAAGGAGGTTCAGCGCAGCAGGGGGGGATCGTGACCGATAAGCACACTCGCCTAGCTCACGACAGTATTGACTACCTCACATTTATAAAAATGAATGAGGCATGGATCTCAGAGGAATTCAACACATGTGACCAGTAGACCATGTATATCTCTATAAACAATTTTTTTTAATCAAGCCCACAGACCTTTTTTTCTACATTTGGCTCACTTCCTTGTACAAAAAAAGCACACCGTACTATATGCCCGTACCCTCCTGTTTGAAGAGGTTGAGTGGTGTCATATTTCTGGGCCCAGCAGCGAGTTGATGGTGTCAGTGCTCTCTATCTCGGTGCTGGTGTGGTGTCAGTGCTCTCTATCTCGGTGCTGGTGCTGGTGTCAGTGCTCTCTATCTCGGTGCTGGTGCTGGTGTCAGTGCACTGTATCACGGTGCTGGTGTCAGTGCACTGTATCACGGTGCTGGCGTCAGTGCACTGTATCACGGTGCTGGCGTCAGTGCACTGTATCACGGTGCTGGCGTCAGTGCACTGTATCACGGTGCTGGCGTCAGTGCTCTCTATCATGGTGCTGGTGTCAGTGCTCTCTATCACGGTGCTGGTGTCAGTGCTCTCTATCTCGGTGCTGGTGTCAGTGCTCTCTATCATGGTGCTGGTGTCAGTGCTCTCTATCACGGTGCTGGTGTCAGTGTACTCTATCACGGTGCTGGTGTCAGTGCACTCTACCACGGTGCTGGTGTCAGCGCTCTATATCACGGCGCTGGTGATCATCTCCTGCACCCTCTTCATAGCCTACCCTGACCTTTCCTCTCCTCCATTGCCTTCATGAGTCCTGAATTGTCAAAATTTCACAGATAAAAAAAGAATGATTGTAGTTGTCGATCCCAGATTCACTTCATACATGCGTTATGTCAGTGGCCATGTGGTGGGACTATGTGTGCACAGCTAGTAAGTATTTTGTGTCTGAAAATATGACCTGTAGGTTTTTAAAGTTCGCCTGCCATTGAAGTCAATGGGGCCCGCCCCGAACTTTGCGGTTCGTGAACTTTTGGCTGCGTTCGCGTTCGCAAAACGTCCCGTCGGAAGCCAGCAGAGATGACGTTTTGCAGCCTTGTGTGCCAAGACAGGGAATCAGGCAGGCCAGTGGGGTGAAGCTTGAGAAATATCTGGAATGCCAAGCTAGGGACCCAGCAGAGATGCAGAGGTGACATTTAAGGAAGATACCACCCTGAAGATTGTAGAATCTTGAGGGATTCAGTGGAAGTGAATCTGAGGGTCTAGTGAGAGACAGGGAGCTCAGAGTGTTGAAGAACTACAAGGAGAAGTTGTAGTGAAGGTGAAAGAAATGTTACGCTTTACGTTAGGGACTGTTAAAGACCGTTACCATAGGAGACAGCATTCCTGCACGTGTATATGTGGGGTCTTGCTCGAGGCATCCTATTGAAGTCTCGTAATCTGCTATTTGAACTTGCAACTACTTAAGGGTGCCCTGGCCCTAACCCCTTTTCCCCAAAAAGGTTTTAAGAGAAACATCTCTTTTGCATTCAAGAAGTATCTGGTGCCCAATAACTTTATCCACCTTGCACCCACTATGCCTCACAACCCACCACATACAGAAGGATGTCAGCTAGCTCTGGCCCTGGAGGTTCTCATTAGACTGAAGGAGGTCAGAGACCTTGCTACAATTATATATTCTTATATACTGTATTATTTTCATACCTGTTACCACTGAACATAGAGAATATGTCTGCTAAAGACTGATCTGATATGAGCAATGGTTCTGACTCCAGGTCACATTTTGATTCCCATAATACTTAATACCCATAATATGGGCATTCCTTTCTATTATTTATCTGCCATTTCATATAAAACAGCTGTAATCCCAAATAATCTCAATCTTACAAGCTGCTACTCTATAAGGGAATACTTATTAAGGTTACCAAAAGATATACTAGGTTAAAGGTCTAAGATAATATGCTTAGGCGTGCATTTCACTAAGTTCAGAATTAAGATGCAAGATGTTGACATATTAGGAAGCATCTGTCTGCGGTAAGAGGTACAAAGCTAAGATAGGACTGGTTACGCAAGAATATGGTCAGTCAGCAGATGTTGAAATGACGAAATAACTATCAGAAGACTGTATTTCACCTTTGACTTAGATAATGTCATGAGTTTAAGAAAAATGTCGATGTATGTATGAATTACCTGATTGGCTAAACCACAGGGCTGTCCTTTAGCTCAAACTAAATAAAACTGCTGTGTGTGCTTCAATATGCACATTCATTATTCACGTACAATCGTGTGTATGTGTGATGTTTGTCCACCGGTGAAAGGGACCTCCGCTCTTCCATCCTAGCCTAGGCTACCAGGGGTATTATTAAGAAGACGAAGCACCTAACAGTTTTGGTACCAGCAAAGTGGGGTTCGTCTCGTCTTGCGACAGGTAAGTCACTTTACTCTTTTTACCTGATTGGTGAATGGTGTAAACACTTACTCTGTCCGGGCGGCCGCTACGAACTTAGTTTAAAATTAAAAGAAGTAACTGTGCCTTCGCGGCGGACTAGGCTGGTCCCTCGGAAGGTTAAAAGGGCTCGCAAGGAATTTATAGGTTTAGGGGAGTCCGACTAGGTTGGTCTGACTTAAAACTATTGGTAATAGTATTTTTAACACGGGAAGTAGTAGATTACGCCCGTGACAAAGGGATTGGTGGAGTGGACGCCCATTTGAATTTTTTTTTTTAAAAAGTGCACTATAAATTGATAAATGTATTGCAATACGGTTATGTCATGTCTTAAAGTATATTAAGAATATGTCTGTCTCTCTCTAGGTACACGTGTAAGTATATAGAGTATAAGTTTTAATATAGAGTATAAGGAAAATAATTGTTGTTGTTTAAATAAGTGCAGAATATGAGGAGCCCTCTTGTAGTGACATAGCATCCGCCTGCCCCCATTGCACGTTAGGTCTACTCTTCCTAAGAATAGATGACAAGTGGACTTTACTGACCACCAGACCAGGGGGGTTCTCTTGCAGACTTGGTGTAAGAGGGGTATATCCCGCCACCAGGAAAGATTTACCCTTCATCGTATATTAAGGGTAAATCTTCATAGTTTTATATAAGTCCATCTGCCCCAAAAAAGATCAGGGATCCTACTCCCAGACCAGAAACCGGATTGTTGGACAAACCGGGTGTTATCACCTGTGTCCTGCCACTAGACACACACTGCCCAGACTACTAGATGGGGAATTCTGCAGCAACCCAAGCCATGGCCACCCCATCACCCTATGAATTTGTCAGTAATATGATCCCTGGCCCCCAGGTAGAACCATTTTGGACACAAGTCCGGGAAAGGTGTCACCAATTGGGAATCCATGACCCAGGACCCCAAGGTCCTTGTTCAGAGGAAGACTGGCAAGAAGTCAGTAAAATTTGTCAGGTACATAAGCATTCTTATCCTCCCTGCAAAGGGGCTGACCCACAATACATGAAGGATTGTTTCTGTGCATGGAACAAATGCCTTGGAAAATATAGGCAATTGTGGACAGCAAGGACATTGGAAATCCCAGTGCCCTTATAGGACTGGGCAGATTAGAGCAAGAGGCAGAGGCAGGGGATTTAACCCCCAGACCCGCCCACAGTATCCCCGTTATCTGCCATACCAGAACCCTCGTCAACCACTACCCCAATATCCTACACAGCCACAAATAATGCACCGAGGGAAACTCTGTTGGTATTAATGGGACACCTGTCACCCATCCCATCACTCCACCACTGACTGTAGCCACTCCAGAAGGACAGAAATTATGTACCCAAACTTTTGCCGTCTTGTCCTCATGCCCTGTGCCCCTTATGGGACGGGACCTCTTGGCACAACTGTGTATTACCATTAAGTTTAATAAAGAAGGTTCCCTTACCGCTAGTTCACCATTATGTGACTTACATGGCCCTAAGCGACATGCACACAGAGGGTTCCCAAAAAGACATGCACACAGGAGTTTCTTTCTAATGATACCTTCCTCCCTTGACCATCACACAATTTGGGCAGAAAACAAAGGTAGTGTGGGCTTTATTAATTGCACACCATATGCACCCCAAATGCGGTCAGATGCAGGGATACAATATCAAAAACAGTATCCCCTACCCCCAGAGAAAGTCAAAGGCATCTCCCCTCCAATTAATGATTACATATCAAAAGGTATCCTGAGACCAATCATCAGTCCCTGGAACACGCCCATTTACCCCGTAAAAAAGGCCAGTGGGGAGTGGAGACTTGTACAAGACCTCAGAGCAGTAAACAAACAAGTGATTCCCCTCCCACCCCTAGTCTCAGACATCACTTTTATTTTCTCATGCATACCGGCAGACTCTCTATGCTACACAGTAATTGATTTAGCGAATGCTTTCTTTAGCATTCCCATTGCAGAGGAAGCCCAACCTATGTTTGCTTTCTCCTGGGCCGGGGGCCAACTAACCTGGCAAGGGTATGTAGACAGTCCAGCCGCCTTCTCTATGGTACTCAACGAGACTGTCAAGTCTTGGACATCTGAGCGAGGGTCGGTACTGATACAGTATGTGGACGACTTGCTCCTGTGCAGTCGAACTGCTGAAGATTGTGCGGTCGATTCAACATCACTGTTGGGACACCTAGCCCGAGCTGGACACCTCGCCTCCAGGAAGAAGGTGCAATGGTGCCAGTCCCAGGTTGAATACTTAGGTTGTATCCTTAGAGAAGGAACAAGGCTGGTGTCACCTAAACGTGCCGCAGCCCTACAAGCTCTCAGTCCGCCAAAAGACAAGGCCGCCCTACTCTCATTTTTGGGTGCAATTGTATATTGCCGCCAATGGATCCCTGACTGTTCTCATTATGATAGTATCCTAAGAGAGGCTACTGGCTCGACAGCCCCTAAATTAATAGATTGGACTGAAGACAGACTACAAGCTTTTCAAGCTCTATTAAACAGTCTGTCAAATGCTCCCGCCCTGGGATTGGTAGACTATGGTAAAGCTTTTCAGCTGTACTGTGTAGTTTCAGGAAGCTCTTTTGCCGCCGTGCTAACACAACAACATGGATCAGGGTATCGCCCTGTCTCATATCTATCAAAAAAAACTCCCCATCCAAGTACAGGGAATGCCATTCTGTCTCCAAAATCTTGCTGCCTGTGCAATGGCTGTACAAGATGCAAACAAATTAGTGCTAGGTCACCCATTGACTCTCTATACCACTCATTCAGTCACGCATCTTATTCAGAACATGAATACCCAACATATGACCTCGCAAAGACTTAGTGGTTATGAGATAACACTGATGAACACTGATAACCTCACACTCAAATATGTGCCTGCCAGCAACCCCGCTGTGCGCCTTTTGCATTCCATGTTGCGTTTACCACATGACCCAGACATTATACATGACTGTTCGGAAAAGGTTGCTGCTATTACCAGTCCCAGACCGGATCTCACTGACACCCCCATCTCAGGTGCAGAGGATGTTTTCGTTGACGGTAGCTGCTCACGTCCCTCTGACTCCACCTTTTTAACCGGTTATGCAGTTGTTCAACTACCAGACATCGTACTGGAGGCAAAATCATTACCTCCTTCTTCAGCCCAGGTAGCAGAGTTAGAAGCCCTCACTAGGGCCTGCATTCTATTCACCGGTAAAGAGGTGAACGTCTACACAGACAGTAGATATGCTTTTGGAGTGGTGCATGATTTTGGTGTGATATGGGCCAATAGAGGTTTTAAAACAGCAGACAACAAAATAATTGCCAACTCCACACAGATTAGTGCTCTCCTCCAAGCCATTCTTCTTCCAAAAAAGGTAGCCATAATTAAAGTAAAGGCACACTCCTCTGACAGCAGTCGTGTTTCAAAAGGGAATGCTCTTGCTGACAGAGAAGCTAAAAGAGCTGCTGCCTTTTCCCCTAACCCACCTGCCCCCACAACAATGTTTTTCAAGGAACACTTCGCAGCACCTAACTTTAAAACTGTCATAGCACAGATGCAATCAATGGCCACAGAAGATGATGTCCATTTTTGGACACAGGAAGGATTGACCAAAGACCCTGAAGGTCTTTGGTCAAAAGAGGGGAAGATCCTGGGCATACCCGAAACAAACTGTGTACTTATACTCTCATATCTCCATGGTCCAGGACATATAGGGGCTGCCCCTTTGATCAATATATATATGAAATCCTTTATCACCCACAAAGTGCAGGAGTAGTGGAAAGAATGAATAGGAATATCAAAGATAAACTAAAAAAGGCCACAGGAGGCACGTTGAAAGGATGGCTTGACCATCTGCCTGCTGTATTGTTCCAAATTAGGACCACACCACATGCAAGAACAAAATTATCACCCTTTGAGGTCCTCATGGGAATCCCCGCAAACATAGAATTACCCCCATTAGACCAAGACACTGATATTGACATTTATTCTCAACAGGAAATGTACGTGAAAAATCTGGTAAGTATGCTCCACGAAATAAACGAACAAGTTTCTGTCACCTTTTTTCCCTCTTCCCACAGAACCAACGCATCCCTTCATCCCTGGGGATAAAGTGCTGATCAAACAATTAGCACAAAGAAAGAGTATCGGACCGGCTTTCTCAGGACCATGGAAGGTGGAAAAGGTATCCAGGACCGCAGTGTTAACAGACCTAGGAAACACCTGGATCCACGCCAGCCGTCTTAAAAAGTGTCCCCAGCTTCCCTCGACTCCAGAGCCCCTGGCAGTGACAGAGAGCAGCAACTCCCAAGAACAAGATCTACAAGAAGTTCAGAGAGGCATAGAACAAATTTCCCTGGAAGATCCCACACCCCCTCAAAAGGACAAAACAGAGCCAACAACTGCCGGGATGAGAAACGAAGAAGAAGAACAGAACTCTTAGATAACAAATAATCAGAACTTTAAAAAAACAAAGATGCTTTCTCCATCAGTGTCAGGGAAGGCTGTATGCCTTTGGGGTAGTCTGGTACTATTTGTATTCCTGCCCACATGGTTTATAGCCAACTGTATATATCATCCAGAAGACTTAGGTCTATTAAAAGGGATATGTGGACCACCTAAGATTAATAATACCCCCGGCCAAAGACATAGTAGAAGTATTGTACCCGTTAATGAGTCACCTAAGGGACTGACTAACAAGATGTTACTACTAAAATTCAAATATAGCTATGCTCAAAAATCTGGTTTTGAGAAATGCTGGATTTGCAGCAAGCTACATCCCAGTACAGCTAGAATCCCTCTCATGGCAGTCCCCTTGAATTTTACCCCCCTCCTTAATGGAACACCCCCTATCGTCCTAACGAATGTTACTAGGACCCTTCCAAATAAAACCCTCACTTTCCAAATTATAGGTAGAAGCCACTTCCCAGACTGGTGTTTCCGACTGGGAAACACCACAGATGGAGCCGAGGTTTGCAAACAAGCAAAACTTAACATTTCAATGACATCGTTTAACAGTCCTTCTTTCTTCCATACTTCAGATCCCACCCTAAATGCCACCTTTTTAGACTTTCTTAGCTCCAGTACCAAGACTACAATACACCAATTAATGTCAATTCTGGTGCTCTCTGGCCTTTCTGATACTCTTAGGAACGTGTTCCATAAATGACCCCTAGCTCTAGGAAATACCATATATATATGCTGCGGCAAACTCTGTCACCCCTGGATCCCAACCAAACTCCAGGGGTGGTGTTACCTTGCAGCCCTGGTTCCTATTATGGGGGTATTAGGGGATAACAAGGGAAGTCACCTCCTTGAAGCCAGCATGCATCCTAGATATCCCCTTAGACACCGTAATAAACGAGAATTGTTTTTAGAAAAAGATATGGCCTGGGCATGGTTCCCTTCCTGGACAGGGTGGGGAATTGACCTAATGAAAAGATTAAATAATTACACTGGCATAATTGATGAGATTCTGGAGGAAAATTCTGATGACATAACCAAACTAAATCTAGAAACTAGGGCAATTAGGAAGCAACTAGAACTACATGAGTTGGCTATAGAAAGTATGAGTGCAGCCCTTACTGGCCTCTGTGAGACTACTGAGGATTATGAGTGCTGTACCTGGATTCATAATACCAGCATCGAAGTCCCAGACTACTATGACGTTATTGCCCAACACAGGGAAGAGGTAAATAAACTACAGAAAGAGGCAAGGAACATAGGAAAAAACTGGGATCCCTTCTCGAGCAGTTTTAGTTTTGGGGGATTAATATCTTGGCTCCGAAATGCTGCCATGACAATTGTCACTGTGATTCTCTTCATTCTATTTTTATATGCCTGTTATAAGATAATCAAATGTTTATGTAAAAAGGGAAACACGGTCGCTCCGAAGGATCTGAAACTCACTTCCATTGTTAAGGATCCAACGGTATGGTATAGAAACCAAGAGCACAAGGGTTCAGAGTATGAAGCCTGTGCTATTAAATTAGAAAAGGAATGATCATTATGTAAATCACAGAATGATCAAAGGAAGGATTATAAGGGAATACTTATTAAGGTTACCAAAAGATATACTAGGTTAAAGGTCTAAGATAATATGCTTAGGCGTGCATTTCACTAAGTTCAGAATTAAGATGCAAGATGTTGACATATTAGGAAGCATCTGTCTGCGGTAAGAGGTACAAAGCTAAGATAGGACTGGTTACGCAAGAATATGGTCAGTCAGCAGATGTTGAAATGACGAAATAACTATCAGAAGACTGTATTTCACCTTTGACTTAGATAATGTCATGAGTTTAAGAAAAATGTCGATGTATGTATGAATTACCTGATTGGCTAAACCACAGGGCTGTCCTTTAGCTCAAACTAAATAAAACTGCTGTGTGTGCTTCAATATGCACATTCATTATTCACGTACAATCGTGTGTATGTGTGATGTTTGTCCACCGGTGAAAGGGACCTCCGCTCTTCCATCCTAGCCTAGGCTACCAGGGGTATTATTAAGAAGACGAAGCACCTAACATACTCTACTTGAGAAACAGCTGTGGGAAAGGATAAAATGAGTTTATATTTTGCTTCCCATTATACTCTATGGGCATTCCATTCTGTCATTCACCTTTGTCATGCCATAAAAAACAACAAAAACCCCACCTAATCTTAATATTAAACATGGCTACTGATATTTAAAAGTAGGTTTTAAAAAAAAAAAAATTATATGTCTAAAGAGTCTGTCACAAATTGAATTTTTTTTATCATTCTCTATGGGCATTCCACTTTGTTCCATTATTTTCTATGGGCATTCCATCTCCCTGTTAAAGTCTATGGGCATTCCATTCTGTCATTCCTTTAGTATGTCCCCCTATTAACTCTTTGCATCTCTGCCTCAGCCTGCATGCCAACCAGCTCACTTCTTCATGTGATTTCAGTGTTACAGCCTCCCCAAGTGACATACCTCAGGTTCTCCGAAAGGGCTTCTGTGTCACTCGAGGCAGGAGGCCCCTTCTTATTAAGCCTGCATGTCCCAGTGCAACCTCTGACACACAGGGTCAAATCCTGGACTCCAGACTCTCCTTCCAGCTCTTTCTGCAAGAAATCATCAGTCCTCCTACTCTACCTCCTTTGGGTAAGTATAATTATGGGATGGTCTGAGATAAGCCAAGTGTAGCTGTTTTAGGACCACTAATGCATTTGTGCAAACAAATCTTATGTTTAATTTATTGACTGTCACGCCAGCTATAGCTCCCACCCCATCCCCCCAGGGTCTGGTTCTCACCTGGGGGCTCCCTCTATAATCGATTTCCCCCAGTCGATTTGATGTAGCAGCACAGTTGCTAACTGGTTAGCACTTCTGCCTAGCAACCCTGAGGTTCTTGGTTAGTATCCCAATCCCGCTACCTGGCTAGAGGTTTGAATGTATTTCCTCTTTCACTTAGTACAGGGGATTAAATAAATACATTTTAACAATGGCACCACAAGTTCACTGATGTGCTGACTCATGGTGTTTTTTAATGCACAGACAGTTGACATATAGAAAGGTATTGATGTTAATATTAAGGGTGAACGTCTAAGCAACTTCCTTGTATTGTTGGGAACTGGCTGCAGGGTTTCTCTGCCTATGCATTTCTCTTAAAAAAAAAAAAAAAAAAAAAAAAACAGAATTAGTCCCTTCTTCCCTATTCAGTTCTGTGGGAACAGCTGGGAGGGAAGTCTACACAATATATGGAGGACTGTGCCGTTTCATTTTGATACCCAGTTTTGCCTAAAATGTCTGCCTGGAAATAACCAAGTTTTGACTACCAAAATGTTGGTATATGTATATTGACCTGCGTTAGTAGCTGCCAACTTTATTCACTCTATCGCTGACTTTTACTCTGCATATGGTTATTACTGATGTGCCAGGACAGGCCAAATTCTTTTCAGTCACATGCACGGATCATCAGTGGTATACAAATAGGCAACTGCTGACTGTTTAATGAGAGCCACTTTGTGCGCACAACTTTCTGAATGGGGAATACACCACCTACCAAACCAGGTTCCAAGTTAAACCCTTTTAAGAGGAAGGATGCCAGTGAATGTCTCATGGATGTTGCACTGGCTAGACCTGTACCCTTTCAGTAGGGAGGCATGGATCTTACAGTCGGGATTTAATCAGGGGTTTTGGATCCCTTTCATCCACCCCTAATGCTCCTTTGGTTTTCCCCTTGGTGTGGTAACCAAAAAAAAATTAACGAAATAAACAATGCGCATATATATATATATATATATATATATATATATATATATATATATATATATATATACATATATACACACACACACACATACATACATACACATACATACACACTTATACAACACTTTCTTTCCCGGCAGGCTTGTCGGTTAATGATCGTATTGATCAGGAGAATTCCAGGGCCCAATACTCCACTTTTGATGCAGCACTTTCTTTGCCAAGTTCTCTGGTGCTTCTACCCTTCTGATGAAAGCTGACATCGAATCTGCCTTTTGCTTCCTTACTGTACACTGCGACTGTTCCATCCCAACAACATGGAAGGTCCTGCCCATCTTCTGTCCTTTGGGCATTGAGATTGACATGGTGGGGATGGTTTGCCAACTTCCTGGGGTTAGCTTCTTTCCTTGGTTAAATTCCCAAAGGGACTCTAGGTAGCTATGGCTGTAGCAGCTTCAAACTTTTTGGGCCATCTTGTTTTCACATTCCACATATTCCTGATAGGCAGTGCCTGCTCTGGGCCCCTATGATATGTACTGTATATCAGATAAACGTCATTACATACCAATCATCATGATGCCTTGGAAGCACGGTTGCACTCCTCTAATGGTCCTTCTTTGATGAATGTAGGAATTGTCGAAACACACAGCTGGAGTTATTTACAGGTCTGCATTCAGCTCCTGTAGCTTTGGTATTTTATTCCAGGATGACTGGTCTGCTGAACCTCGGCCGGCCTCATTGGCCCAACTATTTGTTGTGTAACATTATGCTGTTAGAGTCCTTACCTATTATGGTCAAGTGGTTAACTGCTTCTCTGCACGCTCTCCACCTTTGTTCTCCCTGTTATGTTTTTCTGGTGCTTGGATGTCTTCAGTTGACTGTGTTTTCAGATGTAGCTAATTGCCGTGGGTCTTCCTTGTACTTCCTTTTTTGTGTAGTCTTGTTTCTGACTCCTGTTGCTCCCCCTCCGTGCCTCTCCTCCCATACCTCCCAGGTAACCTGTCTGCAAATTTCAGACAAATGGGTGACTACACCTGTTGATGATATCTACCTTAACCCCTGGGGGTCGGGCACCTGGATCTTTTCTCCTACCTCCTCTATCTGTAGGATATAGTTGTGGCTGGTTCAACAGTGGGTACCGCTCCCTCTGCAGTATTGTTTGGTTCAGACTTTTCAACTGGGAGGACATCTCCAAAGTTTTCTTATTCAGAGGATTTTGAAAGAAAATGGTTGGAAACATCTGACTTGCTTCCCTTATTCTTGGCACCTGTTTTCTGTACACAACTTAACCGACATCCTCTCCATTTTGGCATTCTGGGCTCTCTTGTTTCGAGTTGCCTTTTCTTGGGCATTCTTTGGCTCCTTTAGGGTTAGTGAACTTACTGCCGAGGACAAACGCCCAGTTTATGGTAACTCAGAGGATGTGCTGATCACAGAATCCTTTGTTTTTATCTCTCGCTTATTCTTCCAACCTTAATTAATTTGAATTGCGCCTTTTCCCAGCTGGTCTTGCATCCTCATGATTTTTCCCACGTATTCTTTTCCCATTAGCGCAGTCATTTCTGCCCATGGGGTGGGTTTTTTCAGATGACAGAGATGGCTTTTAGGTAGATGGGAATCCTTAGAATTTTTGCTATATGTTCGTCCTCACCTTTTGTTCTGATTTCATGTCTTTCCCTAGAATTACTTTTGATCATCGTTGACTCCTTTATTGGGCCTCTTGCCATGCCGAAATTTGATACTGTGGGGAGAATTTTCCTTTGCAGTTGGCAGAATTCATTGCTGCACTTTTTCATGGCCTACAATGGCGGCTGGTATTACCTAAGACAATATGGTATAGGCCCCTTCATTTTTACCAGATTACCAGAGACTGCGGACATACTGCATGGTATTACCAGACTGCAGACATACTGCATGAGATTACCAGACACTGTGGACATACTGCATGAGATTACCAGAGACTGCGGACATACTGCATGAGATTTATAGTAAGGAACTTAATTCACTGGGATTTGGTGACAATAGCGGCACTTTAAAAAAAAAAAGAGGAAAAACCTCACATCTTAAACATCTTAAACATTGCATTAAATGAGTAAAAAATACTACAATAACACCCATAAGTGCTTGGGGTGGTGTACCAACCCAACAAACAAAAAACAATTGAAAAAATAATTAAATAGTCCCAATTAGATACTGGAGAAAAACATATATCCAAAGTCCATACAGTGATTAAACTCCACAGATACAATTGTGATAGACTTCATCTACATCCATTTGCCAAAATACAATGAGATCTTCTGAAATTAGTGACCGGAAGTGACGTCCGGGGTACGAACGAGGAAGCCGTTCGTTGTTTTAGCTGTAAACGTTTGAATTTTATTACCTAAATGTGAGTACCCAGGACTTGGTCCTTTTTATAATAAAGAATTTGTGTGACTTACTTCACCATTGGAGCCCCTTTCTCTCTTTTTCGGGTCTGATTTGGGATCCTTTGCGGCGTACCTGGAGGAAAAGATCTGGGGCACTTACACTACACTTAGGATACACACCGCAAATTATTGGAGTATACCTACACCAACTGAGGACATACATCCCAATCGAGGATATACCCCATATATTGGAGCATATTGCCGTCTAACTGACAGCAGTGAGGTAAGGTACCCACTGCACTCAGTGTGTGAGCACCCACGTTTGAGGAGCTGTAAGATCACCGGTGGAATTATCCCGTGGTTGTTCACAGGATTAACCCTTCACATAGCACAGCGTGGATTCACTTTATTTTTGCATGAACTGATATGAATTACTAGTTTTCTATGCTAATTAAGAGACACTTTAAGGAACCCCGTTCTTGGATTGCTGTTTTCTTATCTTTTGATACATTTTTCACATATGTTTTTATATTCCTTTATTGTGTATTTTTCTGTTGTTTTTTTTCCCTTATACTTTTTTTGTATACACGTTGGCACTTGGATGCACTTTATGGACTGAGACACATTTGTTTGATTTCACGATTCTCTGAGACACATTTGTTTGATTTCACGATTCTCTGAATTGATATTATCAGAATCTACGGTTTTATCTCACTTGCACTGTATTATGATTGTATAGATCATTTATATTTCTCTTTTATGAATAACACTAGGAATAAGTTTATACTCTGAACACCTTATTAATCACTTGGTATAAATTCTAGCACATAGGTTGTTGATATAATTTTAAAGTAATTTTAATCGCATAGGTGCGTTTTTTTAGATTTTATATGTGATTATTTATTAATTTTGGTATTAGATTTAATTAATTTTGTGTGGAGCGCAACACCATTCTTTGTTCACCAACTATCACTTGAGGGGAGGGTTTGCACCTCTGCCGGTGTTTTGCTGCAACCATACCAGTTCTCTTTAATTTACCATTGTAGCGCGAGGGTAACCCACTATTACCAATCCCTACAAGACTGCTGCTGCTGTGCTGCTGCTGATGCTGAGTGCCAGCCTCCACCTCCATGCTGACACAATCATCCTCCTCCTCCTCTTCCTCCTCCTCATCCTCTTCCTGTGTGATGGGTGGCACAGCAGGAACACTGTCTGGATAAAGGGGGCCTTGGGAGGCAAGGAAGTCCTCCTCTTCCTGCCTCTGTTCTGCCTCAAGTGCCCTGTCCATTATTCCGAGCACAGGCATTAAAATGATCGGCGGAAATGCACACAGACTTTCCTGGCCTGCTTCAGTACATCCTGTAAGCCAGGGTACCTTCCCAAGAACAACTGCACCACCAGGTTAAGGACGTGAGCCACACAGGGCACATGGATCAGTTGTCCCTGTCGGAGGGCGGAGAGGAGGTTGGTGCCATTGTCGCAAACCACCATTCCTGGCTAAGCTGGCGTGGCGTCAACCACCTCTCAGCCTGCCCCTGCAGAGCTGACAAAATATCTGCCCCAGTGTGGCTCCTGTCTCCCAAACAAACAAGCGCAAGCACAGCATGGCATATTTTTGCCTGTGTACTTGTGTAGCCCCTTGAACGCCTACGGAGCACCGCTGGTTTTGAGGACAGAGCACTGGAAGAGGCCATGGAGGAAGAAGAAGAGGAGGGGGTGGAGAAGAGAGGTGTGTCACAACCAGTAGTAGCATTTTGGAGGCATGGTGGCGGAACAACCTCCAACACTACTGCACCTTATCCTGCTGCCAGGAGAGTGACTCAGTGGGCCGTGAAAGATAGGTAACATCCCTCTCCATGCCTGTTGGACCATGAGTCAGCGGTAATATGCACCTTACCGCTGACCACCCTGTCCAGCGAGGCAAGGACATTGCCTTCCACATGCCGGTAGAGAGCCGGAATCGCCTTCTGTGAGAAAAAGTGGCATTTGGGGACCTGCCACTGAGGAACCGCACATTGCACAAACTCATGGAAGGGGGCTGAGTCTACCAACTGAAAAGACAGCAGTTGAAGTGCTAGCAATTTAGCCAAGCTAGCATTCAACCGCTGGGTATGTGGATGGCTGGGAGTGAACTTCTTTCGACGGTCCAGCAGCTGGGGCAGGGAAATTTGCCTGCTACAATCGGACGTGGGTGTACTGCTAGCAGAGTGCCCGCAAGCACTTGGCTGTGACACACCTAATTCTACACCTTCATTCCTCTCAGTGCAGGTTTCAGAGAGGACTGAAGGTCTAGTGGGGTTGGAGATCCCAGCTGATGAGAAGCAAGGAGATGTCTGCTTTGTTCTTTGGTGTGGGTCTTTAAGGTACGCTTGCCAACGAGCTGCATGGAAGGTCAACATATGTCTGGTCAAGCATGTGGTGCCCAAGAGGCTAATCTTTTGGCCACGCGAGATATGCTTGAGACATATGTTGCAAATAGCAGTGGTGCGATCTGATGCACTCATCTCAAAAAAGGCCCACACCAAAGAACTTTTGGAATAACACGCAGAGGCAGCGCCCTGCACAGGCGGAGCTCTGCGGTGTGATTCAGTCGGTGTGCTGCCCCTAAGCTGGCCCCTGGAGGGCATCCTGCCTCGTTGGAAATGTGCCTCCTCCTCCTCTCTCCTATCAGGCACCCATGTGGAGTCAGTGACCTCATCATCCCCTCCCTCTTCATCACTGGAGCAAACCTGGCAGTATGCTGCAGCTGGTGGAACATGACTGCCAGATTGCTGTCTTTCTTGAGAATCCCCTCTCTCTACGCTCACGCTACTGCCTTCCTCTAGCTGAGTATCATCATCAGAGCCTTCAAAACACTAGGCATCCTCCTGGAGCATGTACCCAACACTGTGTTCAGGAGGACATGGTGAGTCTAGGGAAGGTGTGACTGATGATGACATTGAGACGAGGGAAGAGGATGCGTTGGCAGCTGCTTTGCTAGTACCCTGAGCCTGGGTGAGAGAGGATGAGGAGGATGAAGAGGGCTTGGTCATCCACTCTACCTAGTCTTCGGCATGATGCGGCTCAACATGTCCAGCTGCCGAAAATAAGGACAAGCGTGTCCACGACCAGCACTGTTGTCACTAGACACAGAGCCTGCTTGCCCTCTTATTGGCTCATGACTGTCTGCCTCTCCTTGTTGGCCTTCCCAACATAGTAATGGCCTACAGGGAGATGGGAAAACCAGCAATTGGGTAGTGTATATTGTGCTGGAGGCACACAACACCCACTAACTCCTGCAGATGCCTTTATTATAGAACACCAGAAATAAAGGGTAAATACAGGTGTATACTGTGCTGTGCTAAAGGCATACAACACCCACTAACTCCTGCAGATGGCTGTATTAGAGAACAACAGCAATAAAGGGTAGATACAGGTGTTTGTACTCAGAGTCACTCTGTGGATAGTAAGGAAAGGAACAACGAGCAACAAGGAAACAAAGACCTGAAGTGTGCCAGGGTCAAGTGGTCAGTATGCCTAAAAGGGGGCAAAAATAACACAGTAGGAAGAAAGCTCAACAACCAGATGACACAGTGAATAACGTCTAACCTGGGGCAGCGGCAAAAGAGTTATGTATTTGTCCGCAGAGAAGGAAGCGCTAGGAAAGGCAGTAGAGGACCAGCCCATCATTAGACAAATGAAACACACACACGCTTGCTTCAACCCAACACCAAGCACCACACCTTGCCAGGCTCCAGGGACCTGACAACAGTGCCGCTCCGAAAGCCACATCCCGCGAGTATGCAGATATAACAGAAAAGGCTGGGGTGCCAACTAGTAGATTGGTTAAAGTAAGTGAGACCCTGGGCCAGAAGCACCACTCTTTAGGAACTACAAAGCCAGCTATAGCACCCCCTTGAGCCCCAACCCGGTGACCAACGCAAAAGGAGACCTGAGAGTACGTGAACGTCATGAAATAAAACCCACAATGGAAAGTCAGCTGAGCACAGCAGGGAGTCCACACCGCTGGAACCCTGGAAGGCTTCAAACGAAAGTGCAGAAAAATAAAACAAACCTGACAGATCATTCAGCATGAAATGCTGCGACTTAACTCGATACGCCCAGAAAGTGCTGAGGGCTGATACAAGCTGGAGGAGGCAAAAAGGAAACTAAAACAAAACATGCAGCCTGACTCCTCTTACAAATACAGGCTTAACCTGCGCTCAGCCTTACACATACTGCGCTGGAGGCACACAACACCCACTAACTCCTGCAGATGGCAGTATTGGAGAACACCAGCAATAAAGGGTAGATACAGGTGTATACTGCGCTGGAGGCACACAACACCCACTAACTCCTGCAGATGGCTCTATTAGAGAACAGCAATAAAGGGTAGATACAGATGTATACTGCGCTGGAGGCACACAACACCCACTAACTCCTGCAGATGGCTTTATTAGAAAACTCCAGCAATAAAGGGTAGATACAAGTGTATACTATGCTGGAGGCACACAACACCCACTAACTCCTGCAGATGGCTCTATTAGAGAACAGCAATAAAGGGTAGATAGAGGTGTATATTGTGCTGTGCTGGAGGCACACAACACCCACTAACTCCTGCAGATGGCTGTATTAGAGAACACCAGCAATAAAGGGTAGATACGGGTATATACTGCGCTGGGGGCACACAACACCCACTAACTCCTGCAGATGGCCCTATTAGAGAACAGCAATAAAGGATAGATAGAGGTGTATACTGCGCTGGAGGCACACAACACCCACTAACTCCTGCAGATGCCGGCGCTGGCGGCCTTATATAGTGTGGGGCGTGTACTAAACACCCTGAGCTATAATTGGCCATAGACATCCTGCCTGTGGCCAATTATGGCTCTCCTTCCTGCTGGCGCTGTGATTGGCCAAGCATGCACTGTGACCCCGCAATCATGAGCCAGCAATGCACTGTGATGGTGCAGCGCATTGTGGGCCATGAGCGCCACACAACGGCCCACAGAGTTCTGGCTTTGCCGAACGGGCGAACAGCCGGTGTTCGACTCGAACACCAAGCTTATCCCTACTGATAAACGACAAATTGGCAGTCATGTTCCGCAGCATATTGCCCTAGTTGGCTCCAGTGATCATGAGGATGGAGGGGATGATGGTGAAGTGACTGACATGACTTGGGTGCCAGATAGAGCAGAGGAGGAAAGTGAGGGGGAGGCACAACGCAAATGAGGAAGGATGTCCTTCAAAAGCAGCCATCATGGAAGAAAAGAGAGAAGCCACCCTATACTATCAGATTGTGGAGCTGTTATCTCCTGACCCACTTCCCACAGCTCAGCTGTGTTGGCCTTTTTAAGCATGCGTGAAGCCAATCGCACTGTTTCAATTTGCAAGCAGATCAAGCGTTGCGAAAACAGCAGTCATTTGCACACCACATGCTTGATAAGGCATTTAAGCTCCTACCACTCACCCCGTTGGCAAGAGCACCTGAAAGCCACATACAAGGGACACAATTCTACTCCTCCTCACTCCTCACCTCTCATGTCTAGCCCCACTATATCTCATGACTTCTCTGCAGCCTCCTCTGACAGGGATTATGGTATAACAAAGGGCGTCACAGGTCCTTGCAACACGTCTGCCAGTAGCACACCACCAGCTGTAGAGTAGAGCAGGCAAATTGTTCTGACCCAGCTGCTGCAGCGAGAAAAACAAAACAAAAAAAACAACACTCCCTGCCACCCACATGCCCAGCATCTAAATTCCAGCTTGTCAAAAGTGCTGGCTTTACAACTGCTGCCTTTCCATCTGGGGGATTCTGTCCCCTTCTGTAAATTTTCAGAATGTGCTGTACCACAATGGCAAGTCACTTAAGGCCATTCCAGCTTTGTACCATCACGTGGAAGGCAATGTTTTGACTTCATTGGACAAGGCAGTCAGCCTCAAGGTACACCTTACTGCTGACTCCTGGTCCAGCAAGTATGGTCAAGGACCATATATTTTTGGTTCACAGCACGCTGGGTATCTCTGCTTGCAACTAGGAAGGATGCAGAACAAGCTCAGAGCTTGTTTTGCTGCCACATCTCCATACAGCTGGTGGTTATGATGCGAGATCTGTCAGCTCCACCACATCCTCTTCCTCCATGCCCTCCTCTGCTGGACTGTCCTATGAACCACCAGTACTGGATTATCCTATGAACCACCAGTGCCCCCTAAGCATTCAAGGGACCATTCAATGAGTCAGGCCAGAAGGTACCATGAACTGCTTCAGCTGGTCTGTCTAGGGGACAAAAGCCACACTGGAGCAGAGATTATTTGATTATTTTAGCTCTGCAGGGGCAGGCCCAGAGGAGGTTCATGCCACAGAAGCTTGAGCCAGGAATGGTGGTGTGTACAGGGAACGCTAACACATGTGCACATGTCCTTAATTTGGTGGTGCAGCATTTCTTAAACAGGTACCCAGGTTTGCAAGATCTTCTAAAGCAGTCCAGAAGAGTCTGTAGCAATTTGGGGCTGTCATATACAGTCTGTGTTCGGTTTGCTGAAATTCAGCAGGAATTCCACCTGCCCGTAAACTGCCTGACTTGTGACATGTCCACCGGGTGGAACTCAACTTTGGCAATGCTGCAGAGGCTGCACATGCAACAAAGGACCGTCAATGAGTACCTGTGTGAATATGGCACAAGGAAAGGCTCAGGGCAGCTCTGCTTTTTTTTTTCCCCACACCAATGGCTGCTATCAGGTTCTGGTGGCTAGAGGCCAATAGAGAGAGGGCTTCCTTTGCAGCTAATTTTGGGACTCCCCTTGGAGGTGAGACAGGCAGAGTTGGGCACAAAGTAGCACAGGTCGCCCCTTTGTAGATGCATGCAGGAGGACTCAGAGATACTACTGATGTGCAGAGCAGGGACTGTAGGCAGGTGGAGCCTGTGAGATGTGACAGGCCTGGAGAATCACTGAGACAGCCGGATAGTCATTGCAAGGCAGGGTCAGAAGCCAGGTGGGTAACGGAGCAGACTATGTCAGGAGGAGAAGCCGAGGTCACACAGGAAGCAGGCAGAGGACATAAAAAGGCAAGCCGAGGTCAAGGACTACAGGCAGGCAGGAGATGGGTCAAGAACAACCCGGGTCAGTAACAAAGGATCACAGGAGCAAGATTTACAGGAATACAAGGTACAAGCTGAAGATCAATCAGCAGCTTCAAGCACTGACAAGCTTCCTTATAAAGGCCCATGTGAAGAGTTGGTGGAGATGCTGGGTCCTAGAGCCCCAGCTGCTGATAAAGGATGCATGCACTGTATTGTCACAATTTGAGGAGGAGGCAGGGATGGTGATCCGTGACAATGCATGCATCAGTAACACAATCCCTTGTGTTTCTGCTGGAGCAGACTTTGCGTGGCATTATGGGCAAGGTACTCAAGGCCGAGCAGCAGGAGGAAGTGGAGGACTTCCTTTCCTCTCAAGGCCCACTTTATGTCGACACCATTCTTGTGATGCCATAGAACACACAAGAGGAGAGGGAGGAGGAGGATTATGGCAGTTTTGGAGGCATTGAAGTAAAGGAAGACATATCAAACCTTACGATATGGTACGTGGCTGGGAGAAGGTAGTTCCAGATACTGTAATCCTCAATGTCCCCAAGGACTCTGCTTCTCATGCCTCCACAAACTTGCGGTGAATGTGCTCCCTTATTCTTCAAAGCCTGCAAAAGGTCCTGAGGATTTGTGGCATCAAAGATAAGGATTATTTGTTGGCAAACCCCCTTGACCGCTGTTACAAGGGGAAAGTCTTAGAACTCATACTGTGCTCACAGAGGGAGCAGCTGAAATATCTTGAGGACACCTTAAAGAGGATTTCATGGAATGCCTTTCCAGAATTTGGTGGGGTACAGACATGGAGAGCTTTCCAGTAGACGTTCCACCAGGTTTCTGGGTCATGAGAATATACCACTTGCCAGAACTTGCTCAGTATGCAATTGAGCTACTGGGCTACCCTGCATACAGCATGCTTTCTGAACAGTCATTCAGTGCTGCCAGAGGTTTTTTGACAGATAAAAGAGCATGTCTGTCCACAGACTCCGTTTACCAGCTGACATTTGTAAAAATGAATCCGTCCTGGATTAACAGCAGCTGTCAAGCCCTTGATGCCAATGTCGCTAAATACGTGTTATTGGAATTTTGAATCTCTGCTAGACTGCCTAGGGTGCCTAGCTTATGTGTTGATTTTATTTTTAAGTAATTTTTTGGTATAGGTTTCATGGGCACAATTAACACCCAAGGACCAATTTTTCCACAACTGTTTGACAAGGGTGTCAAATTTAAATTTTTTACAGCAAGGCCAAATCTTGCTTTCATGAAGAGTACCTCTAGAAGGTTACGGGGTGAAGGCACCAACAATACCCAAAGAATAATTTTTCCACAACTGTTTGACAGGGGCTTCAAATTTAACATTTTTACAGCAAGGCCAATTCTTGCTTTCCCCAAGAGTACCTCTATAGGGTTACGGTGTGGAGGCACCTCCGAACACCCAAAGTCCAATTTTTCCACACCTGTTACTTCTATCCAAAGTCTGCAAAAGAGACACCAGACTTTATCTGAAAAAATAATTGTTAATCTTGGCCTGAGTGTACTATAATTTGGCTTTGTCACATAAAGTTTTGCACCACAATGAGCAAGCCTTAATTCCATCTAAAGTCTTCCAAAGAGACACCAGAATTTATCCAAAAAATCTCGAATCTTGTTCCAAGTGCACTAAAATGTGGCCTCATCATACAGACTGGCTCCCCATGCCATTGTTTACTAAATAAAGAAAGCTCGCAGGGAACATTAAATACATTTTTTTTTCTTTATAAATGTCTATTTTGCTGCAGCGGGTTCTGTACACAGTATAGAAGTGCCACTTTACAAGCAGACTAAGGGGACATCCCAGGCACTATATTTAAAGGAACTTTTCATTTTCTATTGTTTCACTTTAGACATAAAATTACTGCTCCTTTAACAACCTTTTTGAAAAAAATTTTTTTGCATTGGTACGTGTCCCCATACCCTTTTTATGTGCAATAACTTGCATATAAGCCTACAAAATGGGGAATTTTGATTTTTCCAGTTCGGGCTCCTATAGACTTCATCAGGGGTTTGTCATTAGGGTCCGAACTTTTGCGATGTTTGAGAGTTCTGGCAGGAACCGAGTTTGGTTTGGTCCATCTCTAATGGGCAGTGGTGAGCTGAGCGTTCTTGGGTCAAAATTTGAATGAAAGTCCAAATCCTATTAAAGTCAATGGGAGTCAAATTTTTTAAATTGATTTTGGCCATTTTCAAGGCTAATAGGCAAGGGATTGTCAAATAAAGGGTATGGGGAACTGGACACTTTCATAGTTAGTAAGGGTGAATAAAGACACCAGTCCATCCAGTTCAACCTGAGTGTCTACAGTTGTCCCTATCCCTGTACATTACACACTCACATCGGTCCCTACCCTCAAGGAGCCCATAATCCAAGGTCCCCATTCATATACTAGGGCCAATTTTGGACAGAAGCCAATTAACCTACCTGCATGTCTTTGGAGTGTGGGAGGAAACCGGAGTACCCGGCGGAAACCCACGCAGGCACAGGGAGAACATGCAAACTCCAGGTAGGTAGAGTCGTAGTTGGCATTCGAACCTGCGACCCTTCTTACTGCTAGGTGACAGTGCTAACCACTACACCACTGTGCCGCCAGGGGGTCAAAATTCCTCCTTCATCAGAGCTTAAAGGGGTTGTAAACCCTCTTGTTTTTTCAGTTTTTAATGCATCCTAAAACTGACTGGCCCCCAAGCCCCCCCATTTTATTCACCTGAGTCCTGCGATTCACACACCGGAGACGTGCTCTTCCCCTCTGCCCATTGTTTCGGTTCTTGATTGGCTCCCGCTGCTATCAATCAAATCCAATGATGCGGGTGCCGGGGGGAGGGGCCCCAAGTTCGGCATTCTGCATCTATGGATGCAAATGCTGGACTCGGGATCATGCCCTCAACCCCCCTGGGAGAGCACTTCTCCTAGGGGGTTATATGATGCGGGGAGGAGCACTACCAGTGCCACCGGGGGAATCCCCCAGAAGTCTGGAATCGGGGCCACTCTGTGCAAAGCAAACTGCACAGTGGAGGTAAGTATGATGTTTGTTGGGGGCGTGGCCGGGATGTGAAAGGGAGAAGACGTGTGACTGCTGAGCTCCGCTCCAACGCTCATCCTGCATACTTCCAGCGCCATTTCTTTCATTGCACAGCCTCTCCCCCTGACACCCTGGGGCGGAAGAAAACCTCCGGTACCCCGCGGCCCTCTTCGCAGCCCCCCGGGAAGGCTCCGTTCGTCCACAGCAGGTGAGGCCCGGTCCGCGGCGGCCATCTTCCCCAAGAGGCCCCCTGCTGCCACGATTTCTGTCGGCTCCCAGGCCGCCGCTGATCCTCCTCCATCCCAGGCTGATTCCCACACCGAACTCCTGGCAGCGATCAAGGAGGGCAGGAATTCGGTGATGGTGAAGATTGATCACCTAGTGGCTGATGTCAGCCTGATCAGGCATGACATGGACAAATTTAGAGCCCGGTTCACAGAGGCTGAAGGCCGCATTTCACAGCTAGAGGACACCACCAGATCTGACTCCTGAAATCTCTGTGCATTACAGTTACAAGTTAAAGCCTTGCAGGAGAAGTCCATAGATACAGAAAATAGGCTCAGAAGGAATAATATCCGTGTCATAGGCCTCCCCGAGAAAGCAGAGGGCGCGCGGCCTGCTGAATTTACTGAGGCCTTTCTGAAAACGCTCCTGGAGCTACCTGACATGCCTCCTACATTTGTAGTTGAAAGAGCGCATAGACTCCCTCCAACTCCCCCAGTCCCGGGGGCCCCACCGCTGCCTTTTCTGCTTCGGCTGCTAAACTACAGAGACCGGGACAGGGTTTTGATGGCAGCTAGAGAAAAGCAGGATCTACTTTTCAATGGAGCCAAGATTATGCTTTTTCCAGACTACTCCCCAGAGGTGCAACATCGTCGACGCTCCTTTACTGAGGTCAGGAAGTGCCTGCGAGATGAGGGCCTCAAATTCAGCCTGCTATATCCCAGCAAACTCCGGGTGATTTCTGATGATCGTGCACACTTCTTTATGGACCCGGAAGCAGCCATGTCCTGGCTGGATGGTCGTAGATGAGCTACACCCGACTACGGATATCACCTGCACCTCTACATTGCCTGGCACCTTGCTGCTTACTCTGATTCATGCCCACTGGATCCTTGCCAGTTGTCTGCTGTGCCTGCTGCCTCCCACCTCTTATCCACTGGGGAACTGAGTGCTGCCGCATAATAAGTGCCTGCTCCGGCACTTTCACCTCCGTGTCTTCGTTTTCTTTCTGTGCACACGGCTGTGCAACCATTGATGGTCTGTTGGGCATTTTGCAGTAGCCCTTAGCAGGCTACGAGAGACTCACACAACTACAAGCACTGCCACCGCAGCGTGATAGCCGCCCTCACCCCCCCTTGGGTTTTTTCTTACTTTCCCCTTCCCTGTTCATTTTAATATTTTTCTTTTTTTTCTTTTTCCCCCCCTTTCTGGTCAGTGGCCAACGTTATCTATTTTTGTCTCACTCCCTGGCCATATGACTTTAACCAGTGGTGCGAGGGGTGAACACTGACGGTGTAAGGCCCCAGTCGGGGGCGCTTACACCTATTTGGTTAGCTTTTTTTTGTTTGGGGACAAACTATTCCCGGACCCCCCCCCCCCCCCGTTTTTCTTTAGGGGGAGCGATGGGACATAGTAGGAAAGGCACTCCGTGCCTGGGAAGTTTGGAACCTGTTTGGGTCTCCACAGTTCTTTATGCATATGTTTGTGTCTGTTTATGTTTTGTATTATGTCTCAGTGCTGACAGTATTACTTGCAATGCAATAGTGATCTTGCTGCTTACAGGGTGTTCCTGTGAATGCCCCCTTCGATACTCCTGCTTCCCCTTTCTCTCTATGCCATATGGCTAACCAGGTCTCGGATTCGTTCACCATCCTCTCCTGGAATGTTAGAGGCCTTAACTCTAAATTTAAGAGAGCTCTGCTCTTCCAATATTTGAAAACTCACTCCCCCCAGCTTATTCTCCTACAGGAAACTCACCTTTTGGGCAGCAAGGTCCTAACTCTTAAGAAACCCTGGATACAACGGGGATTACATGCCACCTACTCCATTTCCGCCAGGGGGGTATCGATCCTTATTCATAGGAATTTCCCTTGTGTTATTGAAGAGGTCCGCACAGACCCCCTGGGGAAGTTTGTGATACTAGTGTTTACTCTGTGGTCTCAAAGGTACATTATTATAAATCTCTATATTCCCCCTCCTTTTTCACCCGCATTACTGTACAATGTTTTAGACAAGATATCACCCTTTTGTCCTGGGCGGGTACTGGTGATGGGCGACTTCAATGCCACCCTATCTCCGGAACTGGACAGGCCTACACCGACAAAGAAGCAGTGTATGGAACTTTCCGTGTGGGCTCAGGCGGTTGGTCTGGTGGAGGTCTGGAGGTGGAGACACCCTGAAAAAAGGGCCTACTCCTGTTTTTCAGCTTCTTACAAGACGGCATCCTGGATAGATTTGGCTTTCTCCAACCCCGCACTGTTAGCGGACATGTTGGAGGCGTCCTATCTCCCCAGTGGATTGTCTGATAGCCCACTGTCGGTGGTGCTCCGCTCCCCGGCCTCTCGTAATGCGGCACTTTGGCGGTTGGGTACACAATGGATCTCTCATCCTGACCTTTGTGACAAACTGCCGGACCAGCTAGCAGAATATTGGGAAAATAATGTGGGGTCCTCCTCCCCTGCAAATGTTTGGGATGCCTTCAAGGCATATACCATACATTTCCTGTATTGCTGACATAAAAAAAAAAACAGACGAGTATGACTCTCTCACTGCAACAAGCTATTGATAACTGCAACGACACATACACAATGTACCCCAACCCTACCAATTTTGACATACTAATGGAAGCTCAGAGAGACTTGCCGTTGCACCTGATGGAAATTACACGACTTGACATGTATAAGGGGAAACAGCGGGTCTTTGAACAGGGAGATAGAAATGGCCGTCTGCTGGCGATGATGTCTCAGCATTACCAGCCCCTCACTCTGGTGTCTGCCCTACAGACTCCAGAAGGTGACACCGTGACTTCCCCCTCGGATATACTACGGACATTCAGCGCTTTCTATGAAAAGTTGTACTCCTCAGGCCTCCCCACGGACTTTCGACCCGAGTCCCTCCACACCCTGTTGGACCAGTTGGCGCTCGGATGGTTGTCCGACTCGGAGAGGGAAACTCTGGTCCAACCTTTTACAATCCTGGAGGTCCTGGGAGCCATTCGATCTTTTCCCCCGGGTAAGGCTCCGGGGCCTGATGGGCAAACGATGGCCTTCTATAAAACCCATGAAGATCTCCTGGCGCCCCTAGGAGCCCAGCTCTATACCACCTGTCTGACTACTGGCGCTTTACCCGCCTCAATGTATCATGCATACCTAACATTGATTCACAAGGCCCCTAAGGACCCCACCTCTTGTGCTTCCTATAGGCCCATAGCCTTATTAAATTCCGACTTTAAAATATTGACCAAGCTCCTGGCCCGTAGACTTTATCCCATGCTTCCCTCAGTGATAGACTCTGATCAGACAGGTTTTATGCCCCATAGATCTACGGATATTAACCTCAGGGGGCTTTTTACTAACATTCATGCTCAACATTTAAATGTGGGAACCCGGGTGGTGGCCTCCTTGGATGTTGAAAAGGCCTTTGATACGATTGAATGGCCTTTTCTGTGGGAAACACTACGAAAAATGGGCTTCCCTTTACTGTTTATCAATTGGCTCCAGGCGATTTATAGAAGCCCTACCTCGGCGGTGCGACTGGGAGGGGCCCTGTCTGCCCCTTTCAGGCTCTTCAGGGGGACCAGGCAGGGCTGTACTCTTTCTCTGGCCTTGTTTGCCCTTGCAATCGAACCTGTGGCAGAGGCACTGCGTGTCTCGCCCCAGGTATCAGGATTGCGTATTGGGCTGCTGGAGGAGAGGGTGGCCCTGTACGCAGACGACATGCTACTCTTCCTGAATGATGCTGGTCCTGCGCTGAGGGGAGTGTTGGATGTGCTGGATACCTATGCTGGGGTCATAGGTCTCAGGGTGAATTGGTCCAAATCTCTTCTGTTTCCGATTGATCAGGAGGCAAGGGCCACATCGCTCCCGGACAACCCCCTGGTCTGGTTTGACTCCTTTAAGTATTTGGGGGTTCAGGTGTCGCACTCGGCATCAGACTACCTCACACTAAATCTTACCCCGGTGCTATTAGATGTCCAGTCTAAGCTTAAAGCATGGGGCAACCTGCCACTGTCACTTTGGGGGCGTGCAGATCTCCTTAAAATGAAGATCATCCCCAGATTTACTTACCTTTTTCGTCACTCCCCACAGTGGTTGCCCAAGTCGCTTTTCAAAAAACTGAACCAGATTTTTTCCTCCATTATTTGGGGCCCCTCACTACCCAGATACCGCCTGACCACTTTGATGAGACCACGAGCACAGGGAGGTATGGCTTTTCCAGATTGCTACAAATACTACCTCTCCGCGCAGCTGGTTACAGTGGCCTGGTGGCTGCAACCGGACCAAACAAACTCCTCCACTGTGCTGGAGGCTACTGTTGTGGGTTCGCTGGAGGCCCTCCAGCTTCTCATCTATCGAGGCCCTCGGGCCCCATATTTCTTGACGCCCTCCATGATCGCTACACTGCGAGCATGGCGGGCGGGGCTGGCCCTGGAGGAGTGCGGGTGCACTGATATATCCCTAAACGCCCCACTGTGGCTGAACCCTAGCCTTCCTCACCTCTACAAGATCCCTGACCCATACGCATGGACTAGGTATGGGATTAAGCTTATGTCGCTCTACTCCCCTTTGCCAGCCTGATCTCTCTGTACAACGTGCCTGGCCACTACCTATTCAGATACCTTCAATTGGTCCACGCGTTTGAAGCGCAATTCCCATGTTCCTCCTGCCATATGACACAATCGAAACTGGAACGCACACTTAGGGCCGACTGCGACAAAAAACCTACTTCCATCTTATACTCACATCTCATTCATGGGTCGCTGCCGGCTCTTGATAAACTTTGGACCAGATGACAGACCGACATCCCCACACTAGACACGGATGATTGGGATGGTGTATGGGATCTTCCTTTTAACTCCCTGGTCTCTATTCGAGACTGCCTAGTGCAACTTAAAATTGTGCACCGGGCCTACTACACCCCGTACAGACTTCATAAGATGAACCCCTCTCACTCTCCGAGCTGTTGGTGGTGTGGTGCCACACCTGGGGATTTCTCGCACATTTTCTGGCGGTGTCCAAGGGTCTAGCAGTACTGGGAATTAGTGCTGAATCTAATTAGAAAGGTCACCATGACTGCTGTGCCTTTGGCTATGGAGGTCTGCATGCTGGGACTCATCAAGCCCGTGGTGCAGTCCACTGCTAAATGCACATTGATTGGACTGTTGCTTTTTTATGCTCGCAAGAATATTGCTATGCACTGGAAAAAGGCAGAACCCCCTTCCATGGTGCAATGGAAACGCCTGGTGAACAACAGTCTTCCCCTATACAAAGATACCTACCTACACCGGGGCTGTCCAAGGAAGTACGATAAGATCTGGCACGCTTGGTTGGCTGACCCCAAAACAGCCTAGATGGTGGAGGGGAACGGGGCTGCTGACGGGGCTCTGTTCCCTGTCCCCCCCCCGGGTTTTGGGGGATGCTCTGTTCTTTTGTGAGTTTAACCACTTGGGTACCGCGCTATTGCCGAATGACGGCATTAGCGCGGACCTAGATTTCCGGGACCACGTCTATTGACGTCGTCCCGGTTACGAACGGCCTGCGCGCCCCCTGAGGGGCGCGCGCGGCGCGCTCTGTGATCGGCGAGTCTATGAGACTCGCCTGATCACCGATCCGTGCAAGGGGTCGATCCCGACCCCTTATCACGTGATCAGCTGTCAGCCAATGACAGCTGATCATGTGATAGAACGGAGCCGGTAATCGGCTATTATTCCTCCTCGCGCTGACAGCGCGAGGAGAAAAAAAAAAAGCCGATCACCGGCGGCCGTGATCGGGACATCAGTCCCGATCACGGCCAGCAATGCAAGGCACCACAAGCCACATGCCAATGCCCACCTGCCTCCCGCAGTGCCATCCTGAAGAATAACTAAAAGTAAGTGCCCCCCGTCTGTGCCCATAGTGCCCACAGTGCCACCCACAGTGCCACCCCACAGTGCCACCCACAGTGCCACCCAATCTGCCTCAAAGGTGCTGCACCCCAGTGCCGCCCATCAGTGCCCAGCAGTGCCGCCCATCAGTGCCCAGCAGTGCCACCTATCAGAGCCACCTATCAGTGCCACCTATCAGTGCCCATCAGTCCCATCTATCTGTGGTACCTATCAGTGCCCATCCGTGCCACCCATCCGTGCCACTTATCCGTGCCACCCATCCGTGCCATCTTATCTGTGCCCATCTTTGCCCGTCAGTGCCGCCTTATCTGTGCCCATCGGTGCCGCCTTATCTGTGCCTATTAGTGCCGCCTTAACTATGCCTATCAGTGCCCACCAGTGCAGCCTATCAGTGCCCACCAATGCAGCCTATCAGTGCCCACCAATGCAGCCCATCAGTGCCCACCAATGCAGCCCATCAGTGCCGCCTTATCAGCGCACTTCAATGAAGGAGAAAAATGACCCGTTTGCAAAATTTTATAACAAACTATTAAAACATGATTTTTTTTTTTTGCATCTTTTTTTGTTTGTTTAGCAAAAAATAAAACTCCGAGCTGTAACTAAATACCACCAAAAGAAAGCTCTATTTGTGGGAAAAAAATGATAAAAATTTCATTTGGGTACAGTGTTGTATGCCCGCGCAATTGTCATTCAAAGTGCATCAGCGCTGAAAGCTGAAAATTGGTCTGGGACTGAGGGGGGTTTAAGTGCCCAGTAAGCAAGTGGTTAAACAGGGGATTGAATATGATATGCCGGTTGAGCTGGGGCCCCCAGTGAAATACCCTCCTAATTGTGGAATGTTGAAATGCTGTGTTGCAATACATACTTCTGTGTCAATGAATGACTCTTGTATACTGTAAGCACTGTTGTTTTAAGTGTTGTCTGTTATGAAACTCTTTTTTTTTTTTTTATATATATATTTTTATTAAAAGTATGACGTTTGTTATTTAAAAAAAACAAAAATGGAACAAAAATAAAACAATTTAATGATGAAAATATGTAGAAAAACAGGTTATAAAATACAATTATACTGATTGAAGAATCCGGTCATCATGTAATTTATTATTTTCTTTATAGCATTCAGTACCTTGTACACATCATGGTGATCCAGGATGTGGTCAAAATCCTTGTATATATCATTTAGCATGTCGACAACTTCCATTGGTGTACTGTACTTGCAGATTGTGGTAAATCCAACAATATCACTGAAGTAAATGGTAACTTCCTCAAAAAATTCTGGTTCCACTAATCCAGTTTCTTTAAGTGACTTCACCACGGGCCTGAAATAACCACAAATAACATGATATTTTTATCATTAAATTGTAAATTAGCCGTAGTTTAGTTTTTCTGAAAATATGCACTAATAATCACATTTCAAATTGCACAGATAAAAATAAAATGTAAAAACTTCATATACTTCATAAACAAAAACATATTTCAAGCTGAACTGCAGGGAAGAAAATATTTTCCCCTTGCAGTGAGTCCCCCTCCTCACTACAAGGGTTGTAAACCTTAGACATAAAATATGAACATAGCATGTAAGTGGAAGCTGGGGCTCTAGCACACTTTTTAAACCACTTGACCTCCCAGGGCTGTAGATCTTTTTTTTTTTTTGCTGGGGGGGGGGGGGGGGGGGGTTCAGCCTTGAGTACCTAGAGAACAATAATTAGCACGCCTGCCATGCTGTGACAAATTGTGATGTATAAATACAGTATATACAGTGCCCCAGCAGGGACATCTGTTAGCGAAGCAAATAGTAAACATGGAATTAGGCTTAAATGTCTGGTTTCTAAAGAGGTCCGTCTGTAAGGCTATTTATAGAGAGGCTCTTCTTTATATTTAGGGCTGAGCTTCTGGCTAATTGTGGTGTCCTAACCGTGTGCAGGGAGAGCCTGTGTATCCACAGTTGGTTTTCCCTGCACAGCTGCTCTCTCCCCTGGCTTTCACTCCTCATGCCTCACATAGGTTTTGTACACAGCACTCTCTGCTGGAGTCCTCTCTTCACCCAACATCTCCTGGATTGAAGGTTGCTTGCTCCCCAGTCCCTGCTGGCTCTCTGCCTGCTCCTGCTTGTGGGTTCCACCAATGAATTCTACTTTGCCAAAATGCCTCCCCCTAAACTTTCTCCTTGCCACTGGGTGTGGCCAAATCAGGCTGTTGATGCAGTGAATCAGAGTTATCCTCTCCACTGTCCTATCATCAGGGCCACCATTAGAAATCATAGTGCTCAGTACAGACTTCGGCTAAGTCCCTTGGCCACCAAACTTAAAGCGGTAGTAAACCCGCAATTTTTTTATTTATTTTTTTAAACCTGCAAAGCAAAATGCATAATGAGCTAGTATGCACCGCATACTAGCTCATTATGAAATACTTACCTTAGAACGAGGCCCCGACATCTGGCCCGATCCACGCCGAGGGAACCGACATGCTCCCTCGGCGTCTCTTCCGGGTATCGCGGCTCCGGCGCTGTGAGTGGCCGGAGCCGCGATATCGTCACTCCCGCGCATGCGCGCGGGAGATTTCAGTCCGGCCGCACGAGCGCTGCCGGATTTTCACGGAGAGAACCCCCTTGTGCGCATGCGCCGCTGCAGTCAGCGGCGCATACCGAGGGGAATATCTCCTAAACCGTACAGGTTTAGGAGATATTATTTTTACCTACAGGTAAGCCTTATTATAGGCTTTCCTGTAGGTAAAAGTTAAAAAATTGACCATACTACCACTTTAAGTCTAAAATGCAGCTTGAGGAGGCTACTAACATGCCATGGCTGTGACAATTTTGCTTTGCAGCCATGGAAAATTTGACACGGCGCATTGAGTTGACTATCATATTTGCCCATTCTTGTCAATAGGGCCATTACACAACTGTGAGCCAAACACTTTGCTTGTGGTTGCAGTGCATTAGCACCATTATACACTGCCACTTGTCATGAGAAACAGGCATTCAGGGAACAATAGGGTCACCTCCTGAACACCTGACAGATGCTGCATTCTGAAAAGTGATCCACTAAGGATAATGTGAACTAAGCCCCATAATTAAAGAATGAACACTGCTCCTGGTTGGTTCATACCAAGCTGCCACTCACATTCAATAGGTGCTGGCTCAGTTCATAGGAAAATAGAATCTGCACTCCAGTAATCACCTTTAAATGTAAATTTAGGCAAAACTTTTCTTTTCATTTTGGATGGCGCAAGGAAGGGTTATCATCCTGTCATGTTTTTTTTTCCCACCATCTGTGTACTATTGTGGAGCTTTCCCTTTACTTCCTGTCCCATAGTTTAAACAGGAAGTCAGAGGAAGTTCCTGCAAATAAGGGAATTCCTTGGGGACCGCTAGGTCATCAAAACTAGTGTCCCTATTGGAAAATTTCACCTCTATTACTGTTCTGGGGACAACTCATAATGTAGGGTTCTTTTTTTTTATTTCATGTTCACTTTCAATGATAATATTATACAGGACAAATAGAGAGAGTGAATCTGCCTAATGGGGGCACAGACAGCAATAAAAACTGACAGGGAATCTAATCCCTCTCCACTCTCTCCAAAATGAAAAAAAAAAGTTTTGCCTTTAGTTATACCTTAATATAAAAATACAGCAATCACTGTGAAAATATGGGAAAAACGGTTGAAACGTTTCACGCTGAACTAGCGCTTACTCATAATACAATGTGCTATGGTTGCATTATGAGTAAGCGCTAGTTCAGCATGAAATGTATCCGTTTTTTCCCCCTACTTGCATTGTGATTGAACTTTTTGTATAGTAGAAGATGTTACTGGAGTGCAGATGTTCAGCCTAGTAACAGCTGTGTGTAGCCTTTTACATAAACGTGTGCACCCCCAAAGATCAAACACACGTGTGTGTGTGTGTGTGTGTGTGTGTGTGTGTGTGTGTGTGTGTGTGTGTGTGTGTGTATATAGATATAATATATATCTATATATACACACACACACACTTATATGTATACACACACTTTTATGATTGCTGAGTATTTTAACCACTTCCCGCCCAAGGTACGTCCAGGGACGTCCTTGACTTTGAGCGGGGGTATCTGAATGATGCTACAGACATCATTCAGATATTATTAGTGCCGGCGATTCCCTACACCATATGATCATAGCGGCTGTTCCGCCACTTGATCGTTCTTACGGGTGGTGAGAGAGAATGAACCCCCTCCTGATGCCCTCCGGTGCTTCTACCGACTTACCGCTTCCATCGTGATCGTTAAATTTTATTTTTTTATTATTTCAGGCTTCCCAGCCTAGAGATGAGATGTGGGGTCTTATTGACCCCATATCTCACTGTAAAGAGGACCTGTCATGCCATATTCCTTGTAATTGTAATAAAAGTGATCAAAAATTTCGATTTTTTATTAAAGTGTCAAATGAAAAAAACATTTTTTTTAAAATTAACAATAATAATAAAAAAAAAAAAAGTTTAAAGCGCCCCTGTCCCCGTGTGCTTGCAAACGCATACGCAAGTCCTGCCCATATATGAAAACAGTGTTAAAACCACACATGAGGTATCGTTGCGAATGTTAGAGTGGGAGTAATAAGTCTAGACCTAGACCTCCTCTGTAAATCAAAAAATTTAACCAGTAAAACATTTTTAATGCATCGCCTATGGGGATTTTTACGTACTGAAGTTTGGCGCCATTCCACGAGCATGTGCTATTTTGAAGCGTGATATGTTAGGTATCTATTTACTTGGCGTAACTTCATCTTTCACATTATGCAAAAAAATTGGGCTAACTTTAATGTTTTTTTTTTAAAGCTTTTTTTTTTTTAAAGCAAAAACAATGTGTTCGAAAAATTGCTGTGCAAATACCGTGCAAAATAAAAAGTTGCAATGACCGCCATTGTATTCTCTAGGGTGCTAAAAAAAAAAAAAAAACATATAATGTTTGGGGGTTCTATGTAATTTTCTAGAAAAAAAAATATGAATTTTAAATGTAGGAGAGATATGTCAGAATGGCCTGGATGGGAAGTGGTTAAAATTTGTGTTTATGGCAGGGTTCACTTCAAGGGTACGTTATGTACTGTACAGAGTGCAGGGTTCAGCAATTAGTTATGTAAGGAATGCAGAGTTCAGGAGTGCACCATGTAACAGCTTTTCAAGGTGTACTACATACAGAGTACAGAGCTCAGGGGTATGCTACATATAGAGTGCAGAGTTCAGGGCGTGCTACATACAGAGTGCAGGGTTTAGGGTGTGCCACGTACAGATTGTAAGGTTCAGGGTGTTCTACGTACAGGGTGCAGGGTCCTGGGTTTGCTACCTACAGAGTGCAGGGTCCAGGGTGTTATGTACAGAGTGCAGATTTTAGGAGTGCCGCATTTCAGCTGAAAAAAAGCCCGGAGTAAAAGTATACAGTGCAAACATGGTCTGCAGCCATGAATGATACAGCAAAGCACCTGTCATCATGCTGATGACCACACTGTACTTCATGTGACTAATACATATAGGCTGTACAGTGTAATTATCAGCACGATAATGATGATCACAGGTGCTTTTATGGCTACAGACAGCGTTTGCACTGTATACTTTTACTACTCTTGTCAAAAGTAGCAACCGCTGCAGTCTGAGACTGAGTCTCACTCTAGTACTATACTAGCCTGCTGGCTGAAGAAAAAATCTTAAAAGGACTGCAAGGAATGTATCAGGCTGCAGAACAGTTGGAAGTAAGCTGGGATGGAAAGGGTGTCAGGCAGACAGCATGTGGAGGCTGCAGGATGTGTCCCTGCAGATTTATGTGAGCAGAGAGCAGAAAGTAACAGGAGATAGTGAACTGGAAATGGGATGGAGAGTGAGGGATTGCTGTGTGTGTATGATTACTGCATAGTCTTACTGGGAACATGTGGAGCCATGTAGTACATAGAGGGAAGGGAAGTAAAGTTGGGGTGAAAGATGGCGATATAGCAGGAGAAAGTGAAAGTAACTTTTCTCCTTTCTCAGCTCCATCATTGCAGGAAGTTCTGCAGCTTCTGGAAGCCTGTGGGATGAATTTGAAGGGGAGGACAATGCACTTCGTGTACCCATTGGCTGAGGAGGCAAACACACCACCCCCTGCTGCCTTCCCAGCCCATAAGTAGCTGAAGCTCATCATAAGTGCATTCCTCCCTCCCGACATCATACGGGACCTCTCGAGTACTGACCTGTTTTACAATGCGGGCAGATCGGGAACAAATTTATTTTCAGCCAGTATCCAGTGTCTGCAGTTTAGCTCCCACAGCTGATAGGCTACACTAGCACCCTAACACCCCTTATCTATGTCCCTGTGACCTCCAGAAGGTTTTACCCCCTTCCTGACCAGAGTATTTTTTGCCATTTGGCACTGCGCTAAATTTTCCAAAAAATTGTGGCAACAAATGATATGCAAAATACAATGTCTCTAAAAAAAAAAAATAAAAAAAATACCTTGGGGTGTCTTTTTGAAAAGTTGTAATTTGGGTGGGGATAGGGGGGTTGTGTCTCCAAAACTGTGATAGGTAGTGAGAAAGTGAAATAAGCAATTTACACAAAATCCTGAAGGGAGAAGCAGCAAAATGTATTTTGGGGTGTAATTCCATAAAAATTGTAATCACTCCATTGCCACATCTGTAATTTTGAGAGCAGAAAGAAAACAACTATAGGTTTGGACTTTAAACGCAATTTGGACCACATAAGTTTTATAAAAATATATATTTTATTTGTACATACATGAAAACTTGCAAAAACAAAACACAGAATCTAAAAAAATGTAATCACATATGTGTAAGATTTGGGCCACAGGAAACAAGTGTTCTGTAAGATGTTTGTTACATCGTATCAATCGCGTGAGCCCCTGTGCGTCAAGGCATTTCACTGGTTCGCTTTATCTGGACACACGAAGGGATGATGTAAATAGAGACAGGTCTCACTTGCCTGAATGTGAATATACATGCATACAAATTGGATCTGCCCATGCGTGCCCCGGAGCAACAGGATAAGCCAGATGGTCTAAAACTCCACATGGTTTAATATGAGCATAAGGTTGGTATTCCAAAAATTCTATATACAAGAGAAAAATCTTTAACCACCTATCCAGATGGTATATAACTTAGAACCAGTGGCGGCTGGTGAAGTTTTTGGATGGGGGGACGCCAGACCCCGCCCATCATGACCCCGCCCATCATTTTGCCCCCCCCCACTTCTCATAAACCACGCCCCTTATGTAATCTGAAAAAAAATTGGCGTGGGTTCCCCCCTCCGAGAGCATACCAGGCCCTTAGGTCTAGTATGGATTCCAAGGGGAACCCCCTACGCCGAAAAAACGGCGTGGGGGTCCCCCCAGATCCCCCAGACCCTTATCCGAGCGCGCTACACGGCCGGCCAGGAAAGGGGGTGGGGACGAGCGGGCGCCCCCCCCTCCTGAGCCGTACCAGGCCGCGTGCCCTCAACATGGGGGGTGTCTTGGGGGAGTGGGGGCGTGCGCCCCCCCACCCCAAAGCACCTTGTCCCCATGTTGATGAGGACAAGGGCCTCTTCCCGACAACCCTGGCCATTGGTTGTCGGGGTCTGCGGGCGGGGGGCTCACCTGTGAAAAAAAGTACAAAAAAAAAACACAACACAGGGTTAAAATATTTTATTGCACAGCTCCGGGGGTCTTCCGTCTTCGGGGGGTCTTCTCGCCGGACTCCTTCTCTATCTTCTTGTAGCTCTTTTGCTAGCGGAGGAGCCCGGCTTTCTTCCTCGCCGCCGGCCTCTTCTCTCCCTATATAAGTGGCAGCGCAGCGCGTCCCTGGCATTGCGGCCGGAGAGATCGTCGAGTCAACATCTGGAGAAGAAGAAGAAGAAGAAGAAGAAGAAGAAGAACGGGCGGCGGCGGCGGCGACAGAAGACCGGGCCACCGCCTGTAAAAGAGCTATAAGAAGGCGTGGTGGCCCGGCAGAAGAACCGAAGAGGGGGACAAGACCCCCGAAGTCGGAAGAAAGCCGGGCTCCTCCGCTAGCAAAAGAGCTACAAGAAGATAGCGGAGGAGTCCGGCGAGAAGACCCCCGAAGACGGAAGACCCCCGGAGCTGTGCAATAAAATATTTTAACCCTGTGTTGTGTTTTTTTTCACAGGTGAATGGGTAGGGGTACATTGTACCCCATATTCATTCACATAGGGTGGGGGGCAGGTATCCGGGGCCCCCTTATTAAAGGGGGCTCCCGGATTCCGATAAGCCCCCCGCCCACAGACCCCGACAACCAACGGCCAGGGTTGTCGGGAAGAGGCCCTTGTCCTCATCAACATGGGGACAAGGTGCTTTGGGGTGGGGGGGCCACACGCCCCCCCTCCCCCAAGGCACCCCCCCATGTTGAGGGCACGCGGCCTGGTACGGCTCAGGAGGGGGGGCGCCCGCTCGTCCCCACCCCCTTTCCTGGCCGGCCGGGTAGCGTGCTCGGATAAGGGTCTGGTGTGGATCTGGGGGGGACCCCCACGCCGTTTTTTCGGCGTAGGGGGTTCCCCTTGGAATCCATACCAGACCTAAGGGCCTGGTATGCTCTCGGAGGGGGAACCCACATCAAATTTTTTTTCAGAAAAAGTTCCCCCTTCAGAGCTCATTCTCTGATTGGCCACGGCAAAAGTCGCCTGGCCTGGGGAAACCTTTCTGGCTGTGAAAGCTTTTTTTCCATTCATTCAGCTAAATGCATGAACATTCTCAACAAAGTAGAAACTAGAAAGCCTTTATGCGGTGACTCACCTCCTGCCTCACTGTCTTGCAGTTCCGCTCGGGCTGAGGAACGGAGCTGCCGACGTCACTTCCGGGTTTCGTGAAGCAGCCAAAAGCCGGAAGTGACCTGCCTGTCTAAGAATGACAATGCTCCCGCCCGTAGAATCACAGTGATTTTACGGGCGGAAGCTAGTCGGCGTTCTGCAGTGCGCCGCAAGGCGGTTTTTAACCCGCAAATGAAGCGCCATGGATGCAATCTTGTGATTGCATCGACGTGGCGCTTCTCATAGTGCACTGTGACCGGCGCCAGAGTACACTATGTTAAATTGTTAAATTAAATTTTTTTTTTTTTTTTTAAATGTCTTAAAGGGCCCGTTTTTTTTTTTTTTTTTTTTTACTTTTTTTTTTTTTTTTACACCTAGGGGGAGGGGGGGCGGCGCCCGGGCGCCCCCTATGGGCGGGCCGCCACTGCTTAGAACTCCACCAAGACATACACACATACTTCTCAAAACATCAGGGGAACAGCAGGCACATAATCGGCAGCATAACATCAAGTCAAAAAAAATATATATATATGTCCCTGCAGATTGAGCATGGTCAGTCCATGCTGCTCATAAGTAACCCCAAGAGATACTGCTCCATTCCACATATGCCCTAATGGCATGTGTTAGCAATATATCATTTAAATAACAACTTTGTGATAAAAAAAACACAACTTTAAATTACAACTTTGTGTGCCAAAAAATAAAATATTCCATGGACTCAACATGCCTCTCAGCAAATACCTTGGGGTGTCTACTTTCAAAAAGGGGTCATTTGGGGGGTGTTTGAACTATCCTGGCAATTTATGCTCACTGTTAGAAGCTTATGCCGCACATCCACCACTCTAACTACTTCAAGACCAAGCCTTTTCTGATAATTTTCGTTTACATGAACCCCCAAACATTATATATTTATTAAATTTTGTTTATTATTAAAGCAGAGGCCCTACAGAATAAAATGGCCGGTGTTGCAAATTTTTTGTCACATGGTATTTGCACAGCGATTTTCCAAACACAAATTTTTGGGAAAAAAAAAATAAAAATTCAATTTTAATGCAAAACACACACAATATTGCCCAATTGTTTGGTAAAACATAAAAGATGATCTTAGGCCGCGTACACACGGGCGGATTTTCTGTCCAACTTAGTCCGCTGAACAGTGTTTCAGCGGACAATCCGCTCGTGTGTGGGCTTTCAGCTGACTTTTTCAGCGGACAATCTGACGAACAAAGTCTTACGGAATTTCCGTAAGACAGTCCGTTCAAACTTGGTTTTGTCCGTCCAAACTTGGTTTCAGCGGACAGTCCGCTCGTGTGTAGGCAAGTTGGACGGACTAAGTATGGCGCATGCTCAGAAAGGGTTTACACGGCCGAAGGTTGCATTGCAGTGTATAGGACGTCGTTTTTCTAGTCCCGTCGTACGTGCTGTACACGTCATCACGCACGCTTTCAGCGGACTGTCTGCTCATCGTGTGTGGTCAAGTCCGTTAATGCTAATTTTGAACGGACTGTCTGTCAGATTGTCTGCCGAACTTAGTTGGGCAGACAATCCGCCCGTGTGTACGCGGCCTTACACCAAGTAAATAGATACCAAACATGACAAGTTTAAAATTCCGCATGCCCATGCAGCGGCGTCAAACTTTGTACAATTTGAAAAGCTTTTAAAAGCCTTTACAGATTACCACTCTAGATTTACACAGAAGGTCTGGTGCTAAAATTACTGCCCTCAACCTGATGTTTGCGGTGATACCTCACATGCATGGCGCAATTGCTGTTTACATATGTCACAAGACCGATTCGCCTTTGCGTGCACGCACAGGGGGACAGGGGTGTGTTTATTTTTTTTTTTTGTTTAACCACTTGACAACTGGGCACTTAAACCCTCGTTGTGACCAGACCAATTTTCAGCTTTCCGTGCTATCACACTTTGAATGACAATTACTCAGTCATGTAATACTGTACTTAAATTAATTTTTTGTCCTTTTTTTCATACTTTCTTTTAGTGATATTTGATCACCTCTGGGTTTTTTATTTTTTGCGCTGTAAATGAAAAAAGACCAAAATTTTTGAAAAAAAAAAGCATTGTCTTTGTTTCTGTGATAAAATTTAGCAAATTATAAATTTTTCTTCATACATTTTGGCCACAATTTATACTGCTACATATATTTGGTAAAAATAACCCAAATTAGTGGATATTATTTGATCTTTGTGTAGGTTATGCCGCGTACACACGATCAGACTATCCGGCGGACCAGAGTCCGCTGGACAATCCGCCCGTGTGTGGGCTCCGGAGGACTTTTTTTTCCAGGGGACTTAGAAAGTAGTTTTGACTCAAAAATTGTCCGACTGAGAGTCCGGCGGACAATCTGGCCGTCTGTGCGCTAGTCCGCCGGACTTTTGAAATGAAGGGACTTTCCCGCATGGAGAAAAGTCAGTTCATTTTGAACGTGGCACCAGGTAGACGGGACTAGCGAAGGAGCGAAGGAGGTCAACGTCGCCGCCTCCATGGGCGAGATTGACACATCGCTGGTCCGTCACCTGGTATGGACTTAAAGGGGAAGCCCTATGCCGAAAAAACTGCGTGGGGCCCCCCCCCAAAGTCCATATCAGACCCTTATGTGATCACAAAGCCTGGCCGGTCAGGAAAGGGGGTGGGGACAAGCGAGCACCCCCCCTCCGGAGCCGTACCAGGCCACGTGCCCTCAACATAGGGGGTTGCTTTGGGAAAGGGAGGGCCATGCGGCCCCCCCACCCCAAAGCACCTTGTCCCCATGTTGATGAGGACAAGGGCCTCTTCCCAACAACCCTGGTCGTTGGTTGTCAGGGTCTGCGGGCAGGGGGGCTCATCGGAATCCGGGAACCCCTTTAATAAGGCCCCAGATACCAGCCCCCCACCCTATGTGAATGAGTATTGGGGTACAATGTACCCCTACCCATTCACCTGGTGATTTTTTTTTTTAATAAAACACAACACAAGGTTTCAAAATAATTTATTGCACAGCTCCGGGGGTCTTCTGTCTTGGGGGGTCTTCCCGCCGGACTCCTCTGTTATCTCTTTTACTAGTGGAGGAGCCCGGCTTTCTTCTTCGTTGCCGCCCGGGGGTCTTCTTCCGACTTCGGGGTCTTGCCCCCCTCTTCGGTTCTTCTTGCTGGGCCTCTGCTTTCTTCCTTTAGCTCTTTTACTAGTGGTGGCCCGTTCTTCTATCGCCGCCGCCTCTTCTTCCAACTTTGGGTCTTATCCCCCTCTTTGGTTCTTCTTGCCGGGCCTCCGCTCCTTCTTCCAGCTCTTTTATTAGCGGTGGCCTGGTTGTCGGGAAGAGGCCCTTGTCCTCATCAACATTGGGACAAGCTGCTTTGGGGTGGGGGGGCCTTCCCCAAAGCACCCCCCCCATGTTGAGGGCATGCGGCCTGGTACGGCTCAGGAGGGGCTCACTTATCCCCACCCTCTTTCCTGACCGGCCGGGTTGCGTGCTCGGATAAGGGTCTTATATGGACCTTGGGGGGGAACCCCCACGCCATTTTTTGGGCTTCCCCTTTAAGTCCATACCAGGTGACGGGGCCAGCGACATGTCAATCTCGCCGCCAAAGGCGGTGACATGGACTTCCTTCGCTAGTCCTGGCTACCTGGAGCCATGTTCAAAATGAACGGACTTTCCTCCGTGTGTGGGCAAGTCCGTTCATTTCAAAAGTACAGCGGACTCTCGCCATAGTCCGGTGGACCTAGTCCGCCGGAAAAGTCCGATTGTGTGTGGGCAGGTCTGCTCGTTCAGAATGTCCGGCGGGCTTTCCGGTGGTTTGTCCGCCAGACTAAGTCCGCCGGATAATCTGATCATGTGTATGCTGTATTAGAGTCTACAAACTGTGGTGCAAATCATAAAACATTTATCACACCTGATGTACTAGTGGCCCATCTCATTTCTTGTGACCCGAACAAGCCAGGAAAGTACAAATACCCCCAAATGACCCCTTTTTTGAAAGTAGACATTCCAAGGTATTTAGTAAGAGGCATGGTGAGCTTTTTTCCACAATTCTTTGCAAAATTTTTGCAAAATGCAAATTTTTTTTTTTTCCACAAAAATTTAATTGTAATGGGTTATTTCTCTCACATGGCATGTGTATACCACAAATGACACCCCAAAATACATTCTGATACTCCCCCTGAGTATTACAATACCACATGTGTGGGACTTTTCCACAGCCTAGCCACTTAGAGAGGCCCAACATGCAGGGAGCACTGTCACATGTTCTAGGGGCATAAATTACACATCTAACTTGTTGACTACCTATTACACATTTGAAGGCCCTGGAGCACCAGGACAATGACACTGACCTAGCACTGATGACAGATGGCACTGATACGTGGCACTGATGACACATGACACCGATGTGGCACTGATGACAGATGGCACTAATAGGTGGCACTGACAAATGGCACTAATATGTGGCACTGACAGATGGCACTAATACGTGGCACTGATGACAGGTGACACTAATGACAGATGGCACTGATGACAGATGACACTAATATGTGGCACTGATGACAAGTGACACTGATGTGGCACTGATGACAGATGGTACTAATATGTGGCACTGATGACATGTGGCATTGATGTGGCACTGATGACAGATGGCACCATTCGTCTCTCCCTCCTCACACGCTGTCTCTGTGTGAGCAGGGAGAGCCGGCGATGAGAGATGATCTCATATGTCTACATATGAGATCATCTCTCATTGGAAGCTCCGATCGCGCCGTAAACGGCTGCTGTGATTGGCCATTTACAGCGATCTGTGACTGGCTGTGTCCAAGGGACATGGGCACTAGCGGGAGAACGCATCGTGGAACTAAACAGGAGAACATCCAGGGATGCCCTCCCGGCAATTAGTGTTCGCGTTGTAGCGCGGGTGCCTAGTGGTTAATTATGCATTTTACTTTTTATTTTATTTTTACATTGTCCCTTTTATTTATTTTTAATTTTTTGTATCACTTTCATTGTTCTCACAGGGAATGTAAATATCCTCAGTGTTAGCAATAGGCAAGGACATGTACTCTTTTTTTTTGAAAAATGTGGGATCTATTAGACACCGGTTTTTTAGACCATAGAGATGATTGGAGTCATTTGGGTTTCCGATCAGCTCTATAGTGAGCTGGCAGAACTGGCGGCTGCATTCTCGGGTTCCCTGGTGGGACAGAAGAGCCTGAGAAATTAGTGGGAGGAGAGGGGTTTCCCCTCCCACTGCTTGTAAAAGCAATCTAGCAGCTAATTAGCCGCTAGGATTGGTTTTACATGAAAAAGCCAACCGTCGGCTGAAACATTACCAACACCTGCAGGCATTATCTCAATATAACCACTTAAAGCCACTTATCAGTATCTTGTCATGTTCTTTTTATAGAATCTTATTGAATTTATTCAATTCATTTCAATACAATTCCTTTATTAATGTCTTCTTTTTCCCCGCTTCTTCTTCTGTTCACCCGTTTACATAAAGGAGAAGAAGAAGCGGGTAAAGAAGAAGACATAATAATTGTCAGTAACCGGCTATTGTCTTTTAAAATTTTTGACACTTTTTTTGTGAAATGGTAGGGGTACCCCATTACCAATTCAGACGGGGGGCCGGGATCTGAGGATCCCCCTGTTAAAGGGGGCTTCCAGATTCCGATAAGCCCCCTGCCCGCAGACCCCCACAACCACCAGGCAAGGGTTGTGGGGATGAGGCCCTTCTACTCATCAACATGGGGACAAGGAGCTGCCACAAAGCACCCTTCCTATGTTAAGGGCATGTGGCCTGGTACGGTTCGGGGGGGGGGGGGGGCGCTCTCTCGCCTCCCTTTTCCTGTGGCCTGCCAGGTTGCGTGCTCGGATAAGGGTCTGGTATGGATTTTTGGGGGGACCCACGACATACTTTTTTACATTTTGGCGTGGGGTTCCCCTTAAAATCCATACCAGACCTGAACGGTTTGGTATGGATTTTGAGGGGGGCCCCCACGCCATTTAAAAAAAAAAATTGGCGCGGGGTTCCGCTTAATATCCATACCAGATCTGAAGGGCCTGGTATGAAATTTGGGAGGACCCCCACGCATTTTATTTTTTAAATTTTCGTTCGGGGTTACCCTGTGGGGGAATCCCATTATGTTTTTTTCAATTACTTTTATGTGTATTGCCGGGACCGGTAATTCATTATAGCTGCGAGTAGTTTTAAATTACTTTTTCCTTTAGAAATGTTATTTTGCTCTCAGACTGTTCTAAACATTGGAAATATGCCCCACTTTACAGGCATACTATAGACACCCCCCAGGTACAAAATTTAAAGGAATATTTCACTTTGGTTTTACTTTAAGCATTACTCAAACACTTTTTATGATAATAACTTAGAAAAACAAATATGCTCAAAATATACATATATATTGCAAGCATTAACAGCGCTAATTATAGACATACTCCTTTATAGCAAGTTAATGTCCCATAAGGTGCTGAAAGTAAACAAGCAATGAAAAGGTGCACAAATCAGTCCATTCAAATATCCAATGAAACACTTAGCCCTTGTACACGCGGTCGGAGATTCCGACTGAATGTGTCCTATCGGACCGTTTTGTCAGATATTCCGACTGTGTGTGTTCTCCATCGGACTGTTTCCATCGGAATATCTGACGGACCAACTTTTCCAACTTGCCGGTAAAATTTTCCGACAAAATGCTCCGATCGGACATACTCCGATCATGTGTAGCCTACTCCGACGGACAAAGTGCCACGCATGCTCAGATCAAAGTCCTAGACCAAAGCTATTGGCTACTAGCTTGGACGTAGTCCCGTCGTAACGAAATAACGTCATCACGTTATGTACAACTTTGTCCGACCGTGTGTATGCAACAGTTTCGGACAAAATCCGTCGGACAAAATCCAACTAATTTAATTGTCAGAATGTCCGACCGTGTGTACAAGGGCTAACAGTCAGTGTACATTGCAATAAGTGATATACACCCATCCACCAAAAGAAAGTTCCTTAGGGTAGGCAATCACGACCACCAATAACTGCTGTAATTAATTGCCGGTAATCGTGAAAACAATGTTCCAAACACTTCAGCTGTTGATCCTCCACCAAACCACCAGGTGATTCCCCCTTTTGTGTGTAAGCTTAACAAACTTATAAGCCAACTGAGCCTGTCACTAGAGATGGACGAACTTCCGACGGGACGCTTCACGAATGCGAACCGCGAACGCGGCCAAAAGTTTGCGAACCGTAAAGTTTGCAGAGGGGCCCCATTGACTTCAATGGCAGACGAACCTTAAAAACCTACAGGTCATATTTTCAGCCACAAAATACTTACTAGCTGTGCACACATAGTCCCATCACATGGCCACTGACATAACACATGTATGAAGTGAATCTGGGATCGACAACTACAAGCATTCTTTTTTTATCTGTGAAATTTTGACAATTCGGGACTAAGGCCGCATACACACGGGCGGATTGTCTGCCCAACTTAGTCCGCTGAACCGTGTTTCAGCGGACAATCCGCTCGTGTGTGGGCTTCAGCGGACTTTTTCAGCGGACAGTCTGACGGACTTAGTCTTTCGGAATTTCCGTAATTTTGTCCGTCCAAACTTGGTTTTGTCCGTCCAAACTTGGTTTCAGCGGACAGTCCGCTCGTGTGTAGGCAAGTTGGACGGACTAAGTATGGCGCAGGCTCAGAAAGGATTTACACGGCCGAAGGTTGCATTGCAGTGTATTGGACGTCGTTTTTCTAGTCCCGTCGTACGTGCTGTACACGTCATCGCGCAAGTTTTCAGCGGACTGTCTGTTCATCATGTGTGGTCAAGTCCGTTCATTCAAAAGTTGAACGGACTGTCTGTCGGATTGTCTGACGAACTTAGTTGGGCAGACAATCCGCCCGTGTGTACGCGGCCTAAGGAGCGCATGAAGGCAATGGAGGAAAAGGTCAGGGTAGGCTATGAAGAGGGTGCAGGATATGATCACCAGCACCGTGATAGAGAGCACTGACACCAGCACAGAGATATAGAGCACTGACACCAGCACAGAGATATAGAGGACTGACACCAGCACAGAGATATAGAGCACTGACACCAGCACCGTGATAGAGAGCACTGACACCAGCACTGTGATAGAGTGCACTGACACTAGAACCGTCATATAGAGCACCGACACCAGTACCATGATATAGAGCACTTACACCAGCACCGTGATATAGAGCACTTACACCAGCACCGTGATATAGAGCACTGACACCAGCACCGTGATATAGAGCACTGACACCAGCACCGTGATATAGAGCACTGACACCAGCACCGTGATATAGAGCACTGACACCAGCACCGTGATAGAGAGCACTGACACCAGCACCGTGATAGAGAGCACTGACACCAGCACCGTGATATAGAGCACTGACACCAGCACCATGATATAGAGCACTGACACCAGCACCGAGAGAGAGAGCACTGACACCAGCACTGTGATATAGAGCACTGACACCAGCACCGAGATAGAGAGCACTGACACCAGCACCGAGATAGAGAGCACCGACACCAGCACCGAGATAGAGAGCACAGCATCCAAATCATAATCCCGTAACCAAAACCTCCTGGTCTCCACCATCTTTGGGCAGACTATCTCCTCAAAGACCAAAGCCAAGAGTCTCGGGGTTATTTTAGACGCACAAATGTCAATGGATGCGCAGATAGGAGCAGTAGTCAGTGGATCTCACCATCTGCTGCGCATGCTTCGCAGACTCATCCCTTTTATCCCAAAGAATGACAAAGCAGTGGTAGTTGGAACAATCATTAATTCACGACTGGACTACGCAAACTCGCTTTACATAGGATTACCACAATATCAACTTGCGCAATTACAACTGATCCAAAACACGGCGGCAAGGCTGATAACAGGAAAAAAAAACTGGGAATCCATCTCTCCTTCGCTGAGGAGCTTACATTGGCTAACCGTAAAAAAATCGGATCATGTTCAAACCCTTTGCCTCACCCACAAATGCGTGCATAGAGAAGCTCCGCAAAATACCTAATGGAGAAAATAAATCATTACACACCAAACCGCAGTCTTCGATCAGCCAACAAAGACCTCCTCCTCGTGCCCAAAGCCCGGTATAAATCCAAGGGGGATTGGAGATTCGCTGTCCAAGGGCCTCGGCTATGGAATGCTCTACCAATCAACATCCGCCTGGAAGAAAATCCCCTGGCTTTTAGGAAAAAACTCAAGACCTTCCTCTTTTAGCAGATGATCAAAGCTCGCCACAGCGCCTAGAGGCAATTCAGTTTGCATTGTGCGCTATACAAGTATTTCATTCATTCACTGACACCAGCACCGAGATAGAGAGCACTGACACCAGCACCGTGATAGAGAGCACTGACACCAGCACCGTGATAGAGAGCACTGACACCAGCACCGTGATAGAGAGCACTGACACCAGCACCGTGATAGAGAGCACTGACACCAGCACCGTGATAGAGAGCACTGACACCAGCACTGTGATATAGAGCACTGACACCAGCACCGAGATATAGAGCACTGACACCAGCACCGAGATATAGAGCACTGGCACCAGCACCGTGATAGAGAGCACCGACACCAGCCCCGAGATAGAGAGCACTGACACCACACCAGCACAGAGATCGAGAGCACTGACACCACACCAGCAACGAGATAGAGAGAGAGAGAGCACTGACACCAGCACCGAGATAGAGAGCACTGACAGAAGCACTGATACCAGCAACTTGCTGCTGGGCCCCAAAAATATGACACCGCTCAACCTCTTCAAACAAGAGGGTACGGGCATATAGTACGGTGTGCTTTTTTTTGTACAAGGAAGTGAGCCAAATGTAGAAAAAAGGTCTGTGGGCTCGAATAAATAAATCGTTTATAGAGATATACATGGTCTACTGGTCACATGTGTTGAATTCCTCCGAGATCCATGCCTCATTCATTTTTATAAATGTGAGCTAGTCAACACTGTCATGAGCTAGGCGAGTGCACTTATCGGTCACGATCCCCCTGCTGCTCTGAACGTCCTTTCGGACAGGACACTGGACGAGGGGCAAGCCAACAGTTCCATTGCAAATTGGGCAAGCTCTGGCCAGAGGTCAAGCCTGCCCACCCAGTAGTCCAGGGGTTCATCACTCCTCAGAGCGTCCACATCGGTCGTTAACCCGATGTAGTCCGACACCTGTCGGTCTAGGCGTTCCCTGATGCTGGATCCGGATGAGACCTGTCGATGGGTCGGCAGAAAGAATGATCTCATATCAGAAGTCACCAGAACATCTTCAAACCACCCTCTTCTTGCAGGCGCTGTTGGATTGGTACCCGCAACTCCTTCCCTGGGAGTGCGAATTCCTCCTCTGCCAGCGCACGCAAAAGCAGAATGCAGCATTTCTCGAAGCAAGGCCTGGAAGTGCTCCATTCTGACAGCCCTCTGTGACGGTGGTAACATTTCCGCCATTTTGTGTTTGTACCAGGGGTCTAAGTATGTTGCCACCCAGTACTGGTCCTTGACCCTTATGCTTTTTATATGGGGGTCCCTGTTAAAACACTGGAGCATGAAGGCCCCCATTTGCACTAAACTGGAAGCGGTGTGTTGGCCTGGCTCCTGCTCATCATCCAGGATAATGTCGTCCTCCTCGTTCTCCTCTCCACATCCACGCACAACAGGGATCCCAGAAAGGTTTAAAGCATGCTCTTCTTGCTCCTCCTCATCCGCCTGTCACCATCCTCCTCTGACTCATCAGACTCCTGTTGTTGACTTGTCTCAGATAGAGCAGCCCCCCCTGGGAATTCATCCAGCATTGAGACTTCCTCATCTTCCTGCTCCTCCACGGCTTGATCAATGACACGACACAATGCACGCTCCATAAAGGCGGCATAAGGTACCATGTCACTGATGGTGCCATGGCTGCGACTGACCAGTTTGGTGATCTCATCAAATGGCCGCAGATGTCTGAGCAGCCACTGGCGCGGTGAAAAAAAAACCGAGCTCCCCAGAACCTGTTCTGCCGCAGAGTACATACAGGTAGACGTTAACTGCGCGTTTCTGCTGGAGCAGCCTATCAAGCATATAGAAGGTTGAGTTCCATCGCGTCGGGCAATCGCAAATAAGACGTCTGACCGGCAGATTGTGTCGCCGCTGAATGTCAGCAAGGCGAGCCATGGCCGTGTAAGATCTTCTGAAATGGGCCGAGACTTTCCTTGCCTGCCGCAAGATGTCCTGGACCCCAGGGTATTTGACAACGAATCGCTGCACGACCAAGTTTAAGACGTGTGCCATGCATGGCATGTGCGTAATTTTGCCCTGTTTCAATGCGCTAAGCAGATTGGCACCGTTATCACACACCACTTTACCAACTGTCAAATTTAGCGGTGTTAGCCACTGATCTGATCTGACCTTCTGATAGGGCCGCTACATCTCAAATCTTCATTCCTTAGGACCCATTCTTCCCACAAAAGCATCTTCATTCCATGGGTCCCCTGGTGATCTTTTATTTTCCAGCCGCCCTCTACCCCCTGGCGTCCCCCTGTCACCTGCCCAAAGCCTGGCTCTGCATTATATATTTTAAAATAAACAACTAATGCGCACACCTATTTTTGATCAACCGCAGTAGTGAGAAGCTGCCAACGTCAAACAGGTTAACACAAACCCACAGATAAATTGAATATATAGCAAAGGATGTGACGCTAACCAGAATAAGATCAAAAATCCATTTGTTGCAAATAATGAGTCAAATAATATGCAAAATCCAACATAGCTAAAAGTACATCAAAAGTGTCAATTAATATTGAAATGTGCAAAATTCATATATAAACCATTCATTATAAAACCATTATAACCATTGGATATAATGGTTTTATAATTTAAACCATTATATCCAAACTATGTCCTTGGTATTAAAGCGCAAAAAGAATGCAAAAAAAAAAGGGGGGGGGGGGGGGTTAATTATAAGCATGGTTTATATATGAATTTTTTGCAGAAACTATTTTTATGCACATTTTAATATTAATTGACCGTTTTGGTGAACTTTTAGCTACCGTATGTTGGATTTTGCATATTATTTTAATCATTATTTTCACCAAATTGATTTTTTATGTTATTTTATTTAGCGCCACATCCTTTGCTATATATGCAGCCATATTCTATATACAGCTATATGCTATATATAGTGTACATAATATATATATATATATATATATATATATATATATATATATATATATATATATATATATATATATATATATATATATATATATACACACATACATACATACATACATACATACATACATACATATTTATATTACACAGCTATATATAGTATTCAATGGCTGTGCTGGGCCGGCCACCTGGATGGGTTCCTGCAGCACCACCATCCTCCGGCCTCCCTCGTCTGCTCCGGGGACTTCTCTGCCTGTCGGCTGCTCTCAGGACATCACACGGCGGCCCCCGGCTCATTTAAACTCACAGCGTCCGTTACTGTGGGGGCCGCCGGAGATAGCCAAGTTTTGTTAGCTGAAGCTGAAGAGCTGTCGGAGAGGAGGGGGGGGGGGGCGGGGGAAGCCGAGCGGTGACAGAAAAGGACGACTGTGGGCCGGAGGTGGCCGAAGATCTGTGCAGTGCCAGTATTCTGAAAGCACCGAGTGGGGGCGGAAAGAGCCGAAGTGCGCCGCGCTGCGCTGGGAAGTACAGCGGTGCTCAAATTAATGGCTGCGCGAGTAGCGCAGCCATTAATTTGGCAGGCTGTCACTGAAACCGGCCCACTGAGCCATCGGCCCACCGGGAAACTCCCGGAAGTCCTGATGGCCAGTACATGCCTGCGTGGCCATATAGCTCTGGGATGCCCTTCTGTGAGAAATACTTCCTTCCTGGGACCTTCCATTGTGGTGTTCCAATTGCCACAAATTTTCAAAAGGCCTCCGAGTCCACCAGTTTATATGGAAATAGTTGGCGGGCTATCAGTTCTGACAAGCCAGCTGTCAACCGTTGGGCAACATTTGGCCCACGGAAGCCTGCCTTTTTGCAGAAAAATGTGAGGACGGCATGATGGAAGGTGGAGTAGAAGACAATTGTGAGGAGAGAGGAGAAGGAGAAGTAGAAGACGAGGCTGGACGGTGAGAGCCTGGAGTGTTTTCTTTGTGGGTTCTGTTGCTCCCACTGGGCTCGGTGATGGCAGCTGATGTGCCTTCTTAAGGCGGTAGTCCCTAGGTGAGTGTTGGGCTTACCGAGACTTATGCGTTGACTGCAAAGATTGCAGATGGCAACACTATTGTCAGTAGCGGACATGTTAAAAAAAAGCCCACACTGAGGAGCCATATGCTGGTGTTCTGGGAGCGCCAGATGTGACCGTACATGGTTGATGCCTCGCTCCTGATACATTAGCAGTCTGCTTTGTCCCTCCTGTGCAATGTAAGTTCTTCCTGCTTCTCCTCCCTATCTGCTGGTCCATATCTCCCTCTAAGCTCCCCTCCTCTTCCTCTCTTGTGGGCACCCACGTGACATCACTAGACACGTCATCATCAACGTCACCTTCCCCACCGCTATAATTGGAGATCTCGGAGTAGGCAGCAACAGCGGGAACCAACCTCCTCCTTGGGCTGATCTGGGTACTGTCGTCAGACTGCTGAGTGGCGGTTGTTGCTACCTCCTCTTCCTGATCCAATGCCAAGAGTGGCTGCGCATCGGAAATGTCTTGATATGGATCGGAAAATAATTCCTGTGACTCAAGTGGAAGGTATATGGTGGTGGTGGTGTTGGTGGTAGTGTCTTTGGGGGTGCACATAGCAGAGAGTGAAGAAGAGGGTGCAGAAGAGTAAGGCTGAGTGAGCCACTCAACCAAGTCTGGTGCGTCCTTTGATGTAATCGCACGCACCTTCTGCAATTTGCCACTTTGGCTCAAGCCTGTTGCTCCTGCCCTACCCCTACCACCCCTGCGGAAGGGCCTGCCTCTTCCTCTGCCTGTCATTTTTTAAATGACCCTGTGACAAAAGTCTCTAGAGAAGTGCAGCATCTATGTGGAAGAAGGTATATAAACACCCCGTTTCAATCTGTCGTTTTTGGGGGCCACTGGTCTATCACACCAGTTATAATACTTTTTTTTTTATTGCGTTTGTCACTCTTTGTAGTATCGCTGCGGAACCGCTCAGCAGTCACAATGCTGCACAGTGAAAATGCACTATACTATTGTCATGGTTATGCAGTGATCTTCCTGTTTGCTTACCTCCCCTCATGTGTTCAGGCTAAGAGGCCAGCCACTTCCACCTGGTGGTTTTTATAACATCTCCTCTAAGCATGGCTCCACCCCAGGCCCTATCAGGGATCCTTATATTAACCTGTGCACTGCATGCCAACAGTGCTGATCAACCATTGTGTATTCCTTTGTGTGTTTGGCTTCCCGTTACCTGCCGTGTGCTCTTCTGTTGTACCGTTACCGACTTTGGCGTGTCTTTGACTATCCCTGTTTGCCTATGATCATGACCTTTTGGCGTGTCCCTGACTTTTCCCATCTGCTTGTAGCCCCGACCTTGGCCTTGTCCCTTACCATCCCTATCCTCCTGTTGCCTACTGTGGGTGTGAGCTGGGGGACCCTGGAGGTCGCGACCTGGAGCCAGTTGCAGCCAAGTCCATCCTCACCACTCAAGGCTCTGGTGAACACCTGCTGGCTCTTAGACTCCGCGCCCCAGGGAATCTTACGCTCTAACCCCGATGGGATCTGTCTCCCATCCGCAGCAGTCAGCCATAGGGTCCACAACCTTGCGGTGCACTCCTGATCCCTACGGTGTGCATCTGTCACCTCGCCTCAAGGTGACCTGACAACTATGCTTTCGATATGTGCAAGTATTTTATACGTGTATTACACACCTATATACTGCACACCAAATAGTACACCTAAAGCAGTCCTTAAAAAAGGACCTTTGTGGACCTAGTAGTAATAGCTAGCTAGTGATTAACCACTTGACCACTGGGCACTTAAACACCCTTAATAACCAGACCAATTTTCAGCTTTCGGTGCTCTCACATTTTACTCAGTCATGCAACACTGGACCTATATGAAATTTTTGTCCTTTTTTTCACACAAATAGAGCTTTCTTTTGGTGGTATTTAATCACTGCTGGGTTTTTTATTTTTTGTGCTATAAAAGAAAAAAGACCAAAAATTCTGTAAAAAAAATGAATTTTTCTTCGTTTCTGTTATAAAATTTAGCAGATTAGTAATTTTTTCTTCATAAATTTTGGCCAAAATTTATACTACTACATATCTTTGGTAAAAATAAGTACAAATTGGTGGATATTATTTGGTCTTTGTGAAAGTTATAGAGTCCCCAAGCTATGGTGCCAATATCTGAAAATTGATCACACCTGAAGTACTGACGGCCTATTTAAATTCTTGAGACCCTAACATGCCAGAAAAGTACAAATACCCCCCAAATGACCCCTTTTTGGAAAGAAGACATGCCAAGGTATTTAATAAGAGGCATGATGAGTTTTTTGAAGTTGACATTTTTTTCCCACAATTCTTTGCAAAATCAAGATTTTTTTTACTTTTTTTTTTTTTTCACAAAATTGTCATATTATCAGTTTATTTCTCACACACAGCATATGCATACCACAAATTACACCCAAAAACACATTCTGCTATTACTCCCGAGTACGGCGATACCACATGTGTGAGACTTTTACACAGTGTGGCCACATACAGAGGCCCAACATGCAGGGAGCGCCATCAGGCGTTCTGGAGCACCCAGGACAATTCTGACATTTCTCTCCTACATGTAAAAATCATCATTTATTTACTAGAAAATTACATAGAACCCCAAAACATTATATATGTTTTTTTTAGCAAACACCCTGGAGAATACAATGGTGGTCGTTGCAACTTTTTATCTCGCACGGTATTTGCGCAGCATTTTTTCGAATGCTTTTTTTTGGAAAAAAAAAACAGTTTTGTGCTTAAAAAAAAAAAAAACACAGTAAAGTTAGCCCCATTTTTGCACAATGTGAAAGATGAAGTTACGCTGAGTAAACAGATACCTAACATGTCACTCTTCAAAATTGCACACGGTCGTGGAATGGCGCCAAACGTCGCTACTTAAAAATCCCCATAGGCGAGGCTTTAAATTTTTTTTACTGGTTACATGTTTTGAGTTACAGAGGAGGTCTGGGGCTAGACTTATTGCTCTCGCTCAAACGTTCGCAGCGATACCTCACATGTGTGGTTTGAAAACCGTTTTCATAAGTGGGTGGGAATTACGTATGCGTTCGCTTCTGCATGCGAGCACATGGAGACAGGGGCGCTTTAAAAAAAAAAAAAAAAAAAAAAATTATTGTTCATTTTACTTTATTTATTTTAGTTTGAAATTTTTTTCCCCAAAAATAAATTTTTTGATCACTTTTATTCCTATTACAAGGAATGTAAACATCCCTTAGTAATAGGAATATGGCATGACAGGTCCTCTTTACAGTGAGATATGGGGTTAATAAGACCCCGCATCTCACCTCTAAGCTGGGAAGCCTGAAATAAAAAAATAAAATAAAAAGATTCTGGCTTTGATCGTATTGGCGAGTCGGTAGAAGCACCGGAGGGTGGCGGTAGGGGAGATGTCTATGGCTGGGTATTGCAGGGTATCACCGACTATGGCTGGGTATTGCAGGGTATCTCTGAGTATGGCTATGTATCTCCGGGTATGGCAATTTATGGCAGGGTATTGCAGAGTATTGGCTAGAATTTTATTGCAGGGTATTGGCGGGTACTGCAGAGTATTGGAGGGTGTTGCAGAGTATTTGCAGGTGTTGCAGAGTATTTGTGGGTATTGCAGAGTATTGGGGGGTATTGCAGAATATTGGGGGGTATTGCAGAATATTGGCAGGGAATTGAGGGGTTCAATTTGGGTGAGCAGCGATGTGGGCACTGCAGATGCAGCCCACAGCGCTGCTGACACCGATCTCTTCCCCCTCCGCTGTACCGATCGGTACAGAGAGGGGGAGGGAGGAACCGGCATGAGCGTTTACCATGATCCGTGATGTGCCGGGTCCTGTGGACCCGGCAGTCACGGATGCTCTCGAGTGTGTGCCCCAGGGGGGCGCGCGAGAGCGGAATTCTGGGAGGACGTCATATGACGGCCTCCCAGAGTTAAACAACCGCCCTGTAGCTGTCATTCGGCTATGGGCCGGTTGTTAAGTGGTTAAACTGACTGTCCCTGCTCCACACAGAGTCCTGTCCCTACACTGACAAAAGACAGCTACAATCACTAGCACAGCAGTGCACTGAACCCTATATACTGTACTACACCTATACCAGTCCTTAAAAGGATTTGCAGACTGTCCCTCAGTCCCTACACTGATAAAAGACTGCTGCAGAATAGGGCAGCAGTCATCAGCAGTGCACCACAACCCTATATATTGTACACCTATACCAGTCCTTAAAAGGACCTTTGTGGACCTAGTAGCTAGTGATTTGCAGACTGTCCCTCATTCCCTACACTGATAAAAAAACTGCTGCAGAATAGGGCAGCAGTCATCAGCAGTGCACCACAACCCTATATATTGTACACCTATACCAGTCCTTAAAAAGGACCTTTGTGGACCTAATAGCTAGTGATTTGCAGACTGTCCCCCAGTCCCTACACTGATAAAAGACAGCTGCAGAAACGTAAGTAATCTGCAGCACAGCAATGCACCAGCACCCTATATATTGTACACCTATACCAGTCCTTAAAAGGACCTTTGTGGACCTAATAGTAATAGCTAGCTAGTGATTAAACTGACTGTCCCTGCTATACACAGTGTCCTGTCCCTACACTGACAAAAGACAGCTGCAATCACCAGCACAGCAGTGCACTGAACCCTATATACTGTACTACACCTATACCAGTCCTTAAAAGGACTTTTGTGGACCTAATAGCTAGCGATTTGTGTCACTACAGTCTGTCCCTGCTCCACACAGCAACCTCTCCCTACAATGACATAAGACAGAATTTAAAATGGCTGCCAGATCAGGTCTATTTATAAGGTAGGGAGTATGTCCAATTGTCCATGCGCAGAAATGTCTCAATTGGCTGTCCTGTACCCCATGATGGATGTGTAATCATGGGTCAAAGTTCTTTCACACTGCAAACACATATGTCCGCCGGGCGAACAGCAGCAATAGTCCGCAGATCGGGCGAATCGCGAACATGCAAAATTCGCCGCAAATCGACCGCCGGGCAAACAGTTCGGCCATCCCTACCTGTCACCACTTCCTCCGCTGGAGGCTGCTGTGTCTCCTAATGGGTGCTGGGAATTCCCTTAGGCAGATCGATGTCTTATGTTAAGTGGACCATGCAAAGATACAGGAGGATACTTTCCATAGTGCAATACTGTATTAGAAAAGCAACTCCCTCCCTGTACAAATTATGCTTACTAGATCACATTAAAAACAGCCAGCATGTCACAGCATCTGCTCACCACTGCTGTGAGTCCCGGGAGGACGCTAAGGCTGTGCAGCTGGTTAGTTGCGTGGTCAAGCCTTGGCGTGTTTCGTGATGCACGTCTTCAGAGGGCATGGCCACGCTACACAACTTCACATTCATATACTGAACGGGGCGGGCTGCCTCATGCGCATCATCAGATGTAGCCACGCCCACAGCTCGGAACAGCAAAAAGTATGTACGTCGCCCCGGGAATCAGCATAATATATTCCACCCATCTTTCTTGCACTGGTGAGCGGCTGCCACTCGGCTCTAGATCTCTCATATGCTGAGAGTCTCCATTATCTGGCTCAGCTGTGACTGCATTTCTGCATCTCAAACTGGCCATGCCATATCTGTCCATACACGTTTCATATTTTCATAGTTAGTAAGGTTGAATAAAGACACCAGTCCATCCTGAGGGAGTGTCTACAATTGTCCCTATCCCTGTACATTGCACACTCACATTGGTCCCTACCCTCAATGGGCCCACAATCCAAGGTCCCCATTCATATACTAGGGCCAATTTTGGACAGAAGCCAATTGACCTACCTGCATGTCTTTGGATTGTGGGAGGAAACCAGAGTACCTGGAGGAAACCCACGCAGGCACAGGGAGAACATGCAAACACCAGGCAGGTAGTGTTGTGGTTGGGATTTGAACCAGCAACCCTTCTTACTACTATGCGAGAGTGCTAACCACTACACCACTGCACATACTCATGCTGTGTATACAAATATGATAATTAGCACATTGATTACCACATTAATAATAAATGGATAAAACACTTATTATGAAAATATAAAAACATTAAAAAAAATAACAACAAATAGGCAAAACACCCAATGTTTGATATGTTAATGATCTTAAAAGTATTATCACTCCCATTAAGCCTATACCTCATACTGAGAAATTTCATTAGGCTTAAAGCTTATAGTTAATGGGTACTCTCTCTGCAGTGCTAAATACAGATAACATCTCTGCAGAGCAAAAAATGAATCAGATATACCAGAATTAAAACAAATTGAATAAAATTAACCCTCAAACATAATAGTTAAAAAATATATATATTCCTTGTTTACAATCAAAGCCTCATGAGATCAGGATCCCTACTGTAGTGTAAAAACTCAAATCTAATATTTACTTATAAAACAGTTGAGGTCTAATTCAATGTTTAAGCCATTGGGACTGAGAGTGTTAGTTAACCACTTGCCGCCCGCCCTATTACAAAAAGACAGCTGCAAAGTGGTTTGATAATCCTGACATCACGTCATATGATGTCCTGCAGGATTCAATGTCATTGCGTGCTCCCAGGGGGCACGCACCACGGCGATTGAGGATGACGCTTGTCCTTCGGACATAGCGCATCCCTGGTCAGGGTAAACAGCCAATGAAATTGGCTGTTTCCCATGTGATCGGCTGTATCCAATCACAGCCGGTCACAAGTATAAACACTGTAGCGGTATCCAGGGATCTCTCCTCCTCTCTCCTCACACTGATCGTGAGGAGAGAGGAGAGATCTGATCAGTGAGTCAAACACCTTTTTGTGATAAATTTACTGTGCACAACACAAATCCCCTCTTGCCAATAAAGAGAACCTGTCACAGCCCATCAGAACCTGTCACAGCCCATCAAGGACCTGTCACAGCCCATCAGAACCTGTAACAGCCCATCTGGATCTGTCACAGCCTGCCATCAGCACCCCCATCGGTATCGCCATCAGCACAGCCACCGCCATCAGCGCCATCAGCACCGCCACCGGTACCGCCATCAGCACAGCCACCGCCATCAGCACCGCCATCTGCACAGCCACCGCCATTAGCACCGCCATCAGTACTGCCATCAGCACAGCCACTGCCATTAGCACCGCCATCAGTACTGCCATCAGCACAGCCACCGCCATCAGCACAGCCATCTGCACAGCCACCGCCATCTGTACCCCCATCAGCACAGCCACCATCAGCACCGCCATCGATACTGCCATCAGCACAGCCACCGCCATCAGCCCCGCCGTCAGTACCGCCATCAGCACCGCCACCACCATCAGCACCGCCATCAGTACTGCCATCAGCACAGCAACCACCATCAGCACCGCTATCAGTACCATCTGAATCTGACAGCCCATCTGTCACAGCCCATCTGTCACAAAGCCCGCCATCGGTACTGCCATCAGTACCATCTGGATCTGACAGCCCATCTGTCATACAGGCCACCATCAGTACCACTAACAGTACTGCTATCAGTGCCACTATCTGGATCTGACAGCCCATCTGTCACACAGGCCCGACATCACTACCGCTTCACAGTCCCGCCATAAGTACCATCACACAGGCCATCAGTAACCTGTCAGTACATCACACAGGCCCACCATCAGTGAGCTGTCAGTACACAAGCCTGTCAAAAGTACCACCATCATGTCCCAAAGAGTTTACACAGCTGAGGAGGCATATAACATCCTCCCCATGTTGGATGCAGTGGGAGAGCAGTGGGGAGCTCTCATTATCCAATTCTGGTTCGGAATATGAGCCAGTGGAGGGTAGTGGATCGGAGTCTGTGTCCACGGAGGAAACCGCCCCTCCTAAAAGAGTAAGGCGATCAGAACCTAGATCAGGACCAAGATCAGAATACCTGCCTACCACCAGCAGCGCCAGACCCCAAGAAGAGGAACCCAGTACAAGTACTGGAATTGCACATGGAGCCCAAAGAATCCAGGCCCAGTCCTACATTCCCGATGCCCTGGCAAACCCCTTATGGTTGCCTGCCAACCCAGGATCCGCTACAATTTCCCCTTTCACTGCACAGCCAGGTGTGCAGCCCAACACTTCAAATTTTGCACATTTGGACTATTTCTATTTGTTTTTCCCCGAAGATTTGTTGCAGTACATGGTGGACCAAACAAATCTCTATGCAGAGCAATTTATTGCTGCCAACCACAGTTCGTCCTACGCCCATGTTCCAATGGCGACGTCTAACACTAGACAAATTCAAATTGTTTTTGGGTCTTACTTTTAATATGGGGCTTACAAAGAAAAACGAACTGCATGCCTACTGGTCCATCCACCCCATCCACCACATGCCCATATATTCTTCTGTTATGTCCAGGTCACGGTACGATATGAATTTGCGCTTTCTACATTTCAATGACAATTCGCAGTGCCCTCCCCAAGATCATCCCAACCATGACAAATTATATAAGTTTCGCCCCCTAATAAATTCTTTTACCAAACGATTTTCTGAAGTCTTTATCCCCGACCAAAATATTTGTGTAGACGAATCCCTTATCCACTTTACTGGCCGGCTGCATATGAAGCAGTATATCCCAAGTAAGAGGTACGGTGTGAAATTGAATAAATTATGTGACCGAGCCACTGGATAAGTGTACTCATTTCGTATTTATGAGGGAAAAGACTCCAAGCTCCAGCCCGTGAGTGCCCCACATATATAGGAACCAGTGGTAAAATTGTGTGGGACCTTGCATACCCCCTGTTCAAAAAAGGTTACCACTTATATGTAGATAATTACTACAGCAGCTTGCCCCTTTTCGGTCACCTGTATCATGAAAAAACCCTGGCCTGCGGTACCTTCCGAAAAAATAGGAAGGGCTTCCCACAGAATTTATTATCAAAATGGCTACAAAAGGGGGAAGCCGCATTCATGAGGAATGAGGAGGTGTTGGCCATGATGTGGCGGGACAAGAAGGATGTTCACATGATGACTACCATTCACAATGACACCTTGGTGGAAGTTCAGAGAAGATGTGGCCCTGTAGTAAAGCCTGAATGTGTCAGTGACTACAATCTTTATATGGGGGGGGGTGGATTTAAATGATCAGATGCTGCAACCATATTTGTCAACCCGCAAGTCCAATTATTGGTATAAAAAAAGTTGCATTTCATCTGTCTCATATGGCCATGTTCAATTCATTTGTCTGCTATCAAAAATCACCTCAAAACCAGCCCATCAGCTACTTCAAATATATTGAAAACATCATATCACTGCCCTTATTTACCAGCAAGGACCCGCCCCAGTAAGCATTTGCTCTGACAGTGTGAGTCGACTTCATGAGCAACATTTTGCCTATAACATTCTCCCCGCAGAATCTGGAAGAAGACGCCAAAAGAGATGTCGTGTATGCTCAAGTGGAGGCGCTAGAAGAGATACAAGTTATTATTGTCCCGATTGTCCCTCCCAACCTGGCCTGTGTATCAGTGATTGTTTCAAAAATTATCACACATCCATTAGATATTAGTTCTCCTTATTAGTAACAGACTGCAATTTCCCCATTTCAATTACCTGTGTGCATCATTTGCCTGCCACCATGTTTCTACCTTCATGTTAACTGACCCTGGCCTGTTTACCGACAATGTCTTTGCCTGTCATTTTAAAACCAAGTTTCTGGACTTCCATGTGCACCAACCTCAGCCTGTTTACCGACAATGCCTTTGCCTGCCGTTTTAACCATGTTTCTGATTTCCACGTGCACCGACCTCGGCCTGTTAAAATCGACCATGTTTTTGCCTGCCACTTGGGCTGATCTTTTGCCCTTCTACTTCAGTACACAGGGGTCTCACATATGTGAGGGGCTTCAGAATAGCGTTCTGAGTAGAGAAAATCAGTTTTTGGTTTTCTGTGCTCCCAGAACAGGGTCTGGTTGCCCGGAGGCTTCAAAGAGATTTGGGTGGGAGAAGCCTCTACCCCTGTCCCCCTGGCCCTAAGCTTGATGGCCCTTCCTGCTGCCTGGACCAATACTTTGGCTGTGCTGACCATATCGCTGCCTGTAATGACCCAGGACATTATGGACTGTGTTTCTTTCTGCTGCCTGGACCAATAATTTGGCTGTGTTGACCATATCTCGGCCTGCTGCCTCTACTGAATATAGACAGCATTTCTGCCTGGACATCTCTGCCTGCTACCTGAACCAATGCTTTGGCTGTGCTGACAGTATCCCTGCCTGAACTAACTATGGACAGTATTCCTGCCTGCTGCCTGGACAATTGCTTTTGCTGTCACTGAGCACATCCCTTGCCTGCTGCCTGGACCGATGCTCTCTTCTGTGGACCACTACACTACTAAAACCACAGGTAATCTTTTGTTATTTGGTATTGTGGCAGCACGCAGGTAAAATCACCTGGTTGTATTCAGGATGGGAAATATGTGTGTCCTAGATTCAGGCTTTATGCAGACTTTTACAATTAGAGGGGAAGAGTTAATGAGCCCAGCTGTAGTAAGTGGGCTCATTAAGACCTCTACAAAAAAAACCAGCATGCATAGGGAGATGCTCCATCCTGGAACCAGTTTTGTGTGTATAGACTGGGGAGTCTGAGATCTGTTCTGTGCGGTGAGTTAACGCCTGTGTGGCAAACCCCTACAATAGGGACAGGGACTGGGGCAGCACAAGGCTGCACCCAGTTGTTAGACAGGGAGTCTACCTGTGTAGTTAGAGGTCAAGCTGACCAGGATTTATTTTCTTGTTTTATTTTGTTTGGCTGTTATATGTATCACTGCATGTAGCCTAAATAAACCGGATCTTTTGTTATTTGCACCTACAACGCTGTCTGCTGTGCCTGACTTTGTGTTGTGAACCCATCCAGGGGGTCACACACACCCGCTACCGAGCGAACCCCCTCACAGTTGGTGGAGAATGCGGGCAGTTTTTTTTTTTTTTTTTTTAGTTGTTAAGGCCAGCATGGAGGAGATACTGAGACAGCTGGCTCTAGCAAATGCAAACCAGCAGCAAACAAATGCAGCTTTACAAAAGAGCCTTGTAGCTCAACAACAAGCCCAGCAGCAGGCAAATGCAAATCAGCAGCAGAGTTTGGAAGCCCAGCAGCAGGCAAATGCAAATCAGCAGCAGACAAATGCAACTTTGCAGCAGAGTTTGGAAGCTCAGCAACAAGCCCAGCAGCGATCTGAAGCCCGCTTCATAGACCTGTTGCAGAAGCAAGAGCAGAATTTTCAACAGCAAATAGAGACATTGATACAGCAACGTCCGCAGACCAATGAAGCAAGTGGGTATAATAATACCGCAACCTTTGGTGTGAGCCGTTTACTGACAAAAATGACTGGAGAGGATGATCCGGAGGTGTTTTTGACCACATTTGAAAGGACTGCTGAAAGGGAAAAGTGGCCTAAGGAGCAATGGGCTGGACTGGTGGCCCCTCTGTTAACTGGGGAATCGCAGAAAGCTTATTATGACCTAGAGCCTGACCAAGCAAAAGACTATGTGGTGCTAAAAGCAGAAATATTGGCACGGCTGGGTGTCACCCTGGCAGTCCGGGCTCAGCGTGTGCATAACTGGACTTTTCAGGTTGGAAAACCTCCCAGGTCTCAAATGTATGATCTCATTCACCTGAGCAGGAAGTGGCTGCAGCCAGAGATTTTGACCGCACCAAACATTGTGGAACGTGTGGTTATGGATCGTTTCCTGAGAGCTCTTCCTACTGCCATCCAAAAATGGGTAAGCCATGGAGACCCAGAAAATGCAGATAAACTTGTGGATCTGGTTGAGAGGTACTTGGCTACAGAGAACTTGACCACCTCTTCCAGGGACTCACGGACTTTCCCCCCTAAGACCAGATCATCCCCAGTGGTGGGTAAGATGACTCCAAGGGGTGAGGGTGGAGAGAGTGAGAGGGTGGGAGTTCTACCTAAGGTCTGGCGGGAGCAGCCCAGGAAGCCCATGCTGCAAGAGGCAGCGAAAAAAATTATTTGCTACCGCTGCCGGCAAGAGGGACATATTGCAGCCAATTGCCCAGTTGTTGATGAGCCTATGCAATGTGACTTTATAAGGGAGAGACATCAGTCGCTGTTTGCGACAGTTGCATGCACTGCCATTCGGGGACCTGAGAAACATTTATGTAAAATGTGTATTAATGGTAGACATGTTGATGTGTTGCTAGATTCAGGTAGCCTGGTAACATTGATAAAAGCTGAATTAGTTACTACAGAGGTCTCTGGGAAGAACAGGGTGGCTGTTATTTGTGTGCATGGGGACACCCGAGAGTATCCTGTAACTTCAGTGTTTTTTGAGACCCCCAAAGGTAACCTCTCTCATCAGGTGGGGTTAGTGTCTCAGTTACCACATGATGCTATTGTGGGAAGGGATTTTCCAAAATTCTGGGAACTCTGGGATTGTCCTGAGGCCCCCATTGGTGCCCCTATAAACCAGGAAGATGACCAGAATTCCTCTGGGAGTGGTGAGGACTCTCCTGAATTTCCCTTGTCGGTATTGGCGGGGGAAACTCGAGAAACTGGGGAGGAGCCAACATCCTCAGATGAAAACATGCCGTCTGTGGAGTTTTCGGATCTTGAGGTTCACAGGGAAAATTTTGCCACAGAACAGTTAAAAGACCCCACCCTAATAAAGGCACAGGAAAATGTGGTGAAAATAGATGGCGAGTTAGTGAACCCAGATAAGACTTGCCCTTATCCTTACTTCACTATGGAAAGGGACCTGCTATATCGAGTGGCTCAAAGGGCAGAAGAAACCATTGAGCAACTTGTAGTGCCCAAACCTTACAGGAAGTTGGTGTTAGAATTGGCTCATGGACACATTCTGGGAGGTCATCTGGGGACAGAGAAAACCAGAGAGAGGGTATTGCAGAGATTCTATTGGCCTGGGGTCATGAAGGAAATAGAAAAGTATTGTTCCTCCTGCCCTGTGTGTCAGAAGTCGGCACCTATGCCACATTTCCGTAACCCACTGGTACCTCTTCCTATCATTGAGGTCCCCTTTGAGAGGATCGCAATGGATTTGGTAGGTCCGATAATGAAGTCTGCTAGGGGGCATCAGTACATTTTGGTTATATTGGACTATGCCACCCGTTATCCGGAAGCAATTCCTCTCCGAAATACCTCGGCCAAAACCATAGCCAAAGAGCTATCCCTTGTTTTTAGCCGCGTGGGTATTTGTAAGGAACTGCTTACGGACCAAGGTACACCCTTTATGTCCCGGGTTATGAAAGAATTATGCAAGTTGTACAAAGTGAAGCAATTGCGTACATCTGTGTATTACCCCAAACAGATGGGTTGGTTGAAAGATTCAACAAAACCCTAAAACAAATGTTAAAGAAGGTGGTGGATAGAGATGGAAAGAATTGGGATTGTCTAATACCCTATCTGATGTTTGCCATTAGGGAGGTACCCCAATCCTCTACGGGTTTCTCACCCTTCGAGTTGCTCTATGGGAGACACCCAAGAGGGCTGCTGGATATCGCCAAGGAAACTTGGGAAAATGAGAGTTCTCCTCACAGGAGTGTGATTGAGCATGTCGCCCTGATGCAAGATAGAATTGCACAGGTAATGCCAATTGTAAAGGAACATTTAACCCAAGCGCAGTTAGCACAGCAGAGAGTGTACAACCGTGGGGCCAAGACACGTACTTTTTCTCCGGGGGATAGGGTCTTGGTGCTAGTCCCTACGGTTGAAAGCAAATTTCTGGCCAAATGGCAAGGTCCATATGAAGTAATTGAAAAAATTAGTGAGGTGAACTACAGGGTTAGACAGCCAGGAAGGCGAAAGCCGGAGCAGATCTATCACGTCAATCTGCTGAAAGCCTGGAGGGATAGGGAATCCCTAGTCGCAGAGACTTTGTCACAAGTACAGCCTGATTGCTTAGTTCCTGAGGTTGGAATAGCAGATACCTTATCGAAACCCCAACAACAGGAGGTTAAAGAGTTTGTACTTCGTAACAAAGAGATTTTCTCTGAGCTTCCGGGACAAACATCTGGCGTAGAGCATGACATTATCACCCCGCCAGGAGAAAGGGTAAAACTAAAACCTTATAGAATACCAGAGGCCCGACGGGAGGCAATACGTGGGGAGGTTCAAAGGATGCTGGAATTGGGTGTGATAGAGGAGTCCCAGAGTGACTGGTCCAGTCCTATTGTACTAGTGCCCAAACCTGATGGGAGCTGGCGGTTTTGTAACGATTTTAGACAATTAAATAAAGTTACAAAATTTGACACCTACCCCATGCCACGTATAGATGAGTTGGTTGACCGGCTGGGAACAGCCCGATATATGACAACTCTTGATCTCACCAAAGGGTATTGGCAAATTCCCCTGGCCGAGTCGGCCAAGGAGAAAACTGCGTTTGTAACCCCAGATGGGGCATTCCAATATAAGAGAATGCCGTTTGGGTTACAGAATGCACCGGCAACATTCCAGCGGAAAATGGATAAGATTCTGAGGCCCCATCATAAATATGCTGCAGCTTACCTGGATGATGTGATTATCCATAGCACAGACTGGGTCTCACATTTGCCAAAAGTACAAGCAGTCCTAGACTCTATCCGGGAAGCTGGGTTTACGGCCAAGCCAAAGAAGTGTACCATTGGACAGGAGGAGGCCAAATATCTTGGGTACACTATTGGGAGGGGGGCGATAAAACCCCAAGTCAATAAAGTCGAGGCCATACAGAGTTGGCCACGTCCCAACAGCAAGAAACAGGTACGAGCCTTTCTGGGAATCGCTGGCTATTATCGACGATTCATTCCCCGTTATTCAAATCATAGGAGGGCAAATATTCAGTTATAAATCCCAAATTGAATATTCATTGTTAATATGCAAGAGAACATTATATATGAGCCCCATAGATATCAATTTCCACTTATCATAGTGGCTCAGGGATAGATGAGAGAAATGTGCAATATAAAATAGAGAATATATAGTAAAAAAATATAAATATATACATGCGGTATATTGCTTTTTTTACACTGATGTGAACATCTAGCCATAAACTGTACCTGACTGCTATATATATTGCTGCCAAAAGCATAAAAATAAAGTATATCAATATTACTATTAGGGATGAGCCGAACACCCCCCGGTTCGGTTCGCACCAGAACTTTCGAACGGACCCCAAATTCGTACGAACTTTAGAACCCCATTGAAGTCTATGGGACTCGAACGTTCGAAATTAAAAGTGCTAATTTTAACGGCTAATATGCAAGATACTGTCCTAAAAAGGGTTTGGGGACCTGGCTCCTGCCCCAGGGGACATGGGTCAATGCAAAAAAAAGTTTTAAAAACGGCCGTTTTGGTGGGAGCACTGATTTTAATGACGATTAAAGTGAAAAAAAAAGTGAAATATCCCTTTAAATATGGTGCCTGGGGGGTGTCTGTAGTATGCCTGTGAAGTGCCACGTGTTTCCAGTGTTTAGAACAGTCCCTGCACAAAATTACATTAAACGGAAATAACACCATTTAAAACTGCTTGCGGTTTTAATGTTATATCTGGTTCCTGCAATATGGTTGAAAATCATTGAGAAAAATGGCATGGGTAGCCCTCCCTGCCCATTACCAGCCTATTTGGGTCTTGTACGCATATTAAGGGGAACCCTGTACCCATATTAAAAAAAAAGGAAATGCGTGTGGCCCCCAGGCCCTATATACTCAGAACAGCAGTATACAGGCGGTGCAAACAAGACAGGGACTGTGTAGGTTTGTTGTGTTAAGTTGAATCTGTTTGTAATTTTCAACTGGTACATTTTTAAAGTGTAGCTCCAGTCAAAAAAACTATTTTTAAGCTTTTTGGAAAACATAGGGAAGGGTTATCACCCCTGTATAATTTGTTTTGTCGTCCATCTTTTTTCATCTCACTTGCTGTTGTCTCCTTCCGTTTGCAAGTAGGAGATGTTTGTAAGTTGGATGTTTGAAAGTAGGGGCCTGCCCTATATGCTCTGCAGAAATGGCGGAACAAGGTGTTGGTTTTGCCACAACATTGTAAGCCCTCAAAGTGACTCTTGGTGGGCGCTGGAGCGCCCTGCTGTGAACTTTTATATCAAGAATTGTAATTACATGCCATTGTTGAACAGTGGTAGAAAAATTGACCTTTGGTGGTTGTGGTGCTGGTGCCACAACACTATAAGTCCTCACCGTTACTCTGGGTGGACACAGGAAGGGGCCCTCCTGTGAAATATTATATCAAGAATTGTAATTACATGTCCCTGTTAAACAGGGGCAGAAAAATTTGGTCTTAGGCACTGGTGCTGGTGCCACCACACTGCAACCTCTGCCATATACTCTTGTTTTATTGCAGGAATTAGCCCTGCTGCAAAGCATTGCATCAAAAATTGTAATTAAACGCCCCTGTTAAACAGGGGCAGAAAAATTGGGCCTTAGGCATCACCTAGAACCAGAAATGTTCTTCCAACATATCAGCGGAGGAGGAAGAGGATAGACAATCAACATAACAGGACAGTCACTCAGCATCAGCATAGGCAGTCTTGAAGGGATGTGATATTTCAAAAAAAATTATTCGGTTACATCAGCTTCAGGTGCTTGGTAGCTGTGGGTGATCCAAGACTGATTCATCTTGATGAAGGTCAGTCGATCAACTGAGTCGGTGGACAGGCGCACCCTGTGATCGGTAACAAAGCCACCAGCAGCACTGAAGGTGCATTCCGAAAGAACGCTGGATGCAGGACAGGCCAGTAGCTCAATTGCATACTGTGCAAGCTCTGGCCAGTGATCCATCCTCAAGACCCAGTAAGCCAGAGGATTTTCGGTGGGAAAGGTGTCCAAGTCTGACCTTGCCCCTAGGTATTCCTGCACCATGTAAATCAGACGCTGGCGATGGGTGCTGGAACTGATCATACCTTGGGGCTGCGGACTAAAAAATTGTCTGAAAGCATCAGTCAGACGGCCACCTTCTCCACCGCTCCTTCTGACCGATGCCTCAGCAACACGTTGTCCAGGACCAGGAGTTTGTAACCTCCCAGTCTCTGGGAACGCGTTGCACAGACCTTTCTGCAAGGCCTCCCGGAGATGTCTCATCCTCTGCTCCCTCTGCGATGGTAAGATAAGGTCGGCAACCTTACCCTTGTACCGTGGATCAAGAAGAGTGGCCAGCCAGTAATGGTCCCTCTCCTTGATCCGAAGAATACGAGGATCCTTCCGCAGGCTTTGCAGGATCAGGGAGGCCATGCAGCGTGAGTTAGCTGAGGCATTCGGTCCGGAGTCCTCTTGGTCACTAAGGACAACATGATCCACAGCTACCTCCTCCCAGCCACGTACAAGTCCACGTGTTTCTTGAGACTGTAAATCATCCCTACAAGACTGCTGCTTCTGCTGCTGAGTGCCAGCCTCCACCTCCATGCTGACATAATCATCCTCCTCCTCATCCTCTTCCTGTGTGATGGGTGGCACAGCAGGAACACTGTCTGGATAAAGGGGGCCTTGAGAGGCAAGGAAGTCCTCCTCTTCCTGCCTCTGTTCTGCCTCAAGTGCCCTGTCCATTATTCCACGCAGCGTATGCTCCAAGAGGTGGACAAGAGGTACAGTGTCACTGATGCATGCACTGTCACTGCTCACCATCCTTGTGGCCTCCTCAAACGGTGACAGGACAGTGCATGCATCCCTGATCATGCCCCACTGGCGTGGTGAGAAAAAACCGAGCTCCCCTGACCCTGTCCTGGTGCCGTAGTCGCACAGGTACTCATTGATGGCCCTCTGCTGCGTGTGCAGCCGCTGCAGCATGGCCAACGTTGAGTTCCACCTAGTGGGCATGTCACATATAAGGCGGTTCTTGGGCAGGTTCAGCTCCTTTTGGAGCTAAGCCAGCCGAGCACAGGCATTAAATGATCGGCGGAAATGCACACAGACTTTCCTGGCCTGCTTCAGGACATCCTGTAAGCCGGGGTACCTGCCCAAGAACCGCTGCACCACCAGGTTAAGGACGTGAGCTACACAGGGCACATGGGTCAGTTGTCCCTGTCGGAGGGCGGAGAGGAGGTTGGTGCCATTGTCACAAACCACCATTCCTGGCTTATGCTGGCGTGGCGTTAACCACCTCTCGGCCTGCCACTGCAGAGCTGACAAAACATCCGCCCCAGTGTGGCTCCTGTCCCCCAAACAAACCAGCGCAAGCACGGCATGGCATCATTTTGCCTGCGTACTTGCGTAGCCCCTGGAACGCCTACGGAGCACCGTTGGTTCTGAGGACAGAGCACTGGAAGAGGCCATGGAGGAAGAAGAAGAGGAGGGGGTGGAGGAGAGAGGTGTGTCACAACCAATAGTAGCATTTTGGAGGCGTGGTGGTGGAACAACCTCCAACACTACTGCACCTTGTCCTGCATCCTTCCCAGCTGCCAGAAGAGTGACCCAATGGGCCGTGAAAGACAGGCAACGTCCCTGTCCATGCCTGCTGGACCATGAGTCAGCGGTAATATGCACCTTACCGCTGACCGCCCTGTCCAGCGAGGCAAGGACATTGCCTTCCACATGCCGGTAGAGAGCCGGAATCGCCTTCCGTGAGAAAAAGTGGCGTTTGGGGACCTGCCACTGAGGAACCGCACATTGTACAAACTCACGGAAGGGGGCCGAGTCTACCAACTGAAAAGGCAGCAGTGGAAGTGCTAGCAATTTAGCCAAGCTAGCATTCAACCGCTGGGCATGTGGATGGCTGGGAGTGAACTTCTTTCGCTGGTCCAGCAGCTGGGGCAGGGACATTTGCCTGCTATAATCGGACGTGGGTGTACCGCTAGCAGAGTTCCCGGAAGCACTTGGCTGTGACACACCTAATTCTACACCTACATTCCTCTCAGAGCAGGTTTCAGAGAGGACTGAAGGTCTAGTGGGGTTGGAGATGCCAGCTGATGAGGAGCAAGGAGAGGTCCGCTTTGTTCTTTGGTGTGGGTCTTTGAGGTACGCTTGCCAACGAGCTGCATGGCAGGTCAACATATGTCTGGTCAAGCATGTGGTGCCCAAGCGGCTGATGTTTTGGCCACGCGAGATACGCTTGAGACATATGTTGCAAATAGCAGCGGTGCGATCTGATGCACTCGTCTCAAAAAAGGCCCACACCAAAGAACTTTTAGAATAACGCGCAGAGGCAGCGCCCCGCACAAGCGGGGCTCTGCGGTGTGATTCAGTCGGTGTGCTGCCCCTAAGCTGGCCCCCGGAGGGCATCCTGCCTCGTTGGACATGTGCCTCCTCCTCCTCCTCCTCCTACCACCAGGCACCCACGTGGAGTCAGTGCCCCCATCATCCCCTCCCTCTTCATCGCTGTAGCAAACCTGGCAGTATGCTGCAGCTTGTGGAACATGACTGCCAGATTGCTGTCCTTCTTGAGCATCCCCTCTCTCTGCGCTCACGCTACTGCTGAGTGTCATCATCAGAGCCCACAAAACACTGGGCATCCTCCTGGAGCATGTACCCAACACTGTGCTCAAAGAGTTCAGGAGACTCCTCAGGAGGACGTGGTGGGTCTAGGGAAGGAGTCACTGATGAGGACACTGAGAGGAGGGAAGACGATGCGTTGGCAGCTGCTTTGCTAGTACCCTGAGACTGGGTGAGAGAGGATGAGGAGGATGAAGAGGGCTTGGTCATCCACTCTACCAAGTCGTTGGCATGTTGCGGTTCAACATGTCCAGCTGCCGAAAAGAAGGACAAGCGTGTCCCATGGCCACGTGCTGATGACAATGCACCGCGTCCACAACCAGCACTGTTGTCTCTAGACACAGAGCCTGCTTGCCCTCTTTTATCGGCTCGCGCCTGTCTGCCTCTCCTTGCTGGCCTTCCAGACATGGTAATGGCCTGAAGGGAGTTGGGTAAAACAGCAGTGTAATGGAGTCACACAACACCCACTAAGCCCTGCAGATGGCTCTATTAGAGAACAGCAATAAAGGGTAGATACAGGTGTATATTGTGCTGGAGGCACAAAAAACCCACTAACTCCTGCAGATGCCTTTTTTTATAGAACACCAGAGATAAAGGGGTATATACAGATGTATACTGTGCTGGAGGCACACACAACTTCCAATAACTCCTGCAGATGGCAAGTAGGCTCAAATAGAGAAGAGCTATGTAGGTGGATATAGCGGTGTGTACTGGGTACAGAGCACGCAGACAGCACGCACAAGCTCCTAACACTACTGACTGCAAGCTCTATTATAAAAGATAGATCACTAGCTATATAGGTGAGGTGAATATAGCGGTGTATACTGCGGTCAGGGCACACAGACAACAACCACTACACAACAGCAAGATCGAAAATCGGCCGAAAACGATCGGTGTGTACTGTGTTGAAGGTACACAGAACACCCACTAACTGCTTCAGACGCCAACACACTACACTAGGCCGCCGCGCTGGCGGCCTTATATAGTGTGGGGCGTGTACTACACAGCCTGAGCTATGATTGGCCACAGGCATCCTGCCTGTGGCCAATCATGGCTCTCCTCGCTGCTGGCGCTGTGATTGGCCAAGCATGCACTGTGACCCCGCATGCTTGGCCAATCACAGCGCCAATCATGAGCCAGCAATGCACTGCGATGACGCAGTGCATTGTGGGCCGTGAGCGCCACACAAATTTGGCGCGAACGGCCCATAACGTTCGGAATTCGCCGAACGGGCGAACAGCCGATGTTCGAGTCGAACGTATGTTCGAGTCGAACGTATGTTCGACTCGAACACGAAGCTCATCCCTAATTACCATCAAAGATTCAAAACTAAAAAAGGACAAAAAGAAGAAGAAAGCGGGGGAGGTATCGATTCATGGTCTCAAACAAGTAGGGGGCTCTTAATTAATAGTCGCTTATAAAACAATTTATATCAAGATCCACGTTTAACCCTTTCGGCGATAATGTGTCAACCAGATATATCCATTCAGTTTCTCTTTTAGAGAGTTCACATACCAAGTTTGATCCTCTCCAAGCTGGTTTCATGTGTTCTATACCCCAAAATTTTAACATTGATGGGTCACGGTTGTGGTGAACTTTAAAATGTAGGGACACATTATGGTCCTTAAAACCTAGTTTTATATTAGCAATATGTTCAGCTATACGGATCCTCAATAACCTTTTGGTCCGGCCTATATAAATCAACCCACAGGGGCACTGTAAGGCGTAAACTACATAAGAAGTGTTACATGTGATAACATTTTTTATTTTAAATTCTTTATTATTTGATGTAGCTGTAAATCGGTCTAAGGCCCTCAAGGGTCTGTTGACTTCCTTACAGGCCCTACATTTTCTGCAGGCATAAAACCCATCTTTTTCCCAAAAAGTGGGAGGGTGAGATGGGGGATCCAAAACCTTTTTTACTATTTTGTCCGCATAATTTGGGGCCCTCCTATAAATGAAGCTAGGTTTAGAAGGAAGTACAGAGTGGAGAGTCTTACCCATTAACATAATGTGCCAATGTGCTGTAAAGATGTCTTCCACTTCTCTGTATTGCGCATGAAACCCAGATATAAAGCTCCATTCTTGACGATTTGTAGACTGTCTAGGGCTAATGTCCTTCAAATATTCATCTCTTGGTACTGATGCTACTTCTTCAATAATTTTCTCCAGATGTTCCTCCAAATATCCCTTTTCCATGAACTTCTTTATAGTGTTTGCTTGAGAATGGACGTCATTATTAGAACAGTTCCTCCTTATTCTGGTTATCTGTTCCTTAGGAATGTTTTTCAGCCACATTGGGTGGTGTCCACTCTGGGTGGGCAGATAACTATTTGAATCCGTTGGCTTAAAATAAACCTTGGTACATAATTTATCACCTTGTTTATATATGTTGACATCCAAGAAGTTGATATCCACCATACTCACTTAACGTGTTAGTCTTATTTGGCTATTGTTGTTATTAAATTCCTCAAGGAATTCATTGAGGGATAATCGTGACCCTGACCATACAAATATCAGGTCATCTATACATCGCCTGTATAGGAGTAGCTGTTGTCTTTTGATTGAAAAAATATTTTTATCCTCCCATTCTCCCATAAAAAGGTTTGCTATGCTTGGTGCAAATTTTGCTCCCATAGCCACACCTCTGCGTTGTGAATAGTAATTTCCCCCAAACCAGAAATAATTATGACTTGGACAGAAGTCAAGGGCATTCCGTAAGAAGATCTTCTGATTGTGGGATAGATCATCTCTCCTGAAAAATGCCCAATTCAGGGCTAAAATGGCATCATCATGTTGTATGATGGTATAAAGAGATGCAACGTCTGCCGTAACCAGGTATATTTCTTCTTTCCCTGCCAGATCAAGACCTTCTAATAGTTGTAATAGATTTTTTGTTTCCCGGAGATATGCCTTCGTTTGTACGACACTTTTCTGTAAGAAGAGATCTAGAAATTGGCCCATTCTGGATGCGATGGAACCTATCCCATTCACAATTGGTCTTCCAGGTGGGCATTGGATGTTCTTATGAATCTTAGGTAAAGTGTATATAGTAGGTATTCTGCTACTACATGGTGTTAAATACTTCATTTCTTTGTTGGATAAAACCCCCATAGAGTGACCAGACTCCACCAGTACTTTTAGTTCTTCTTCATACTGTCTGGTTGGATCCTTTTCTAATTTGATGCAAGTGTCTCCATCCATCAACATTTCCATTAATTGGTTATTCTAGAATTCCTTTGTGAGGATGACTATCCCGCCCCCTTTATCTGCGGGTCTTATCACCAAGTCTTTTCTTTCTTCTAACATTTCGATTCCTTGCTGTATATACCGTGGGTTTACATCCTTCTTTGGTATTAAAGTCTCTAGGTCACGTAATACCAGTCCTTTAAAAACATCAATATGTTGGTTGGCACTATTATTAGGGTTAAACAGAGATTTGTTACGTAGTCCACTGTCAGTTTGCACAGATGAAATCGCAGTGACAGGTTGAGAATTTGTTTAGGAAATACTTTTTCATATTTATCTTCCTCATGTACTTGTGTACATCTATAAACACGTTGAACTTGTTAACAGGTCTTTTCAAACCACATTTTAGGCCCAGATTTAATATATTTGTTTCCTTATGCGTTAAGGAAACCCCAGCCAAGTTAAATATGCCTCCTTATCCTTCTCTCGCCTTCGTTTTCTGGACCCTTTGTCCTGCTCTGCACCCTCTTGTTCGTCTCTCCTCTGATATTGGTATTGATTTTGATTCCTTTCCCATGATATTTGTTCTCCCCAGTGGGCTCCTTGTGATGGCTGGAGGTGCATCGGTGGTCTCCCTCTCCTGGGGAAGCCCCGTCCTCGTTTCTGCCACCCCCTCCCTCTCCCTAAAAAAGGACGCAGTGATTGGTATCGTTCTCCATTCTCATATTGTAATGGGTTAAATCTATTATACACTGGGATCTGATGTTGACTATTTTGTGGTGGATGTCTTGTGGGATACGCCCCTCTTCCTCTTGTCATAGTCCCTTTCCCATTGGTATGATTTCTAATTGGAGTGGACTGATTGACAGGCAGGTGGAGAGGACTATCAGTTCTCTGATAATCCCTCACTAGGAGATTATTGTTCTCAGCAGATTGTGGTCCAGTTTGGAGTTCATCCATCTGTCTATTAGTGCCTCTATTCCTTTCAGGGCAGGTCCCATTAGTTTGCTGCCACAAATATATAGAGTTTTTTTGAAAATCTCCCAGATCTCTATGGAATTTTTTTGTATACCCTTTTTTGGTTTATAGCTTGTTTATCATTTTTTCTCAGCAGCCATGGATGCACTCCATTTTTTGAAGAATAGAACTATAGATATTAACAGCATATTTTCTATTAATGAACAAACTTCCATTCAGGCCAATTATAATGGGGCATTAACAGCTCTAGGAAATGCCCTTGAAAAAAAAGTTAGAACTTGGTGGGACATTTGTACATTTGAACAGTACATAAAAGAAAATATCATTGTGAGGAGCTTAAGATGGGAAGTTACCCCACAAGATGGACTTGATGATCCTGAGTCCATGAAAGAGTGGTTAGAATTTTTTAATGGGGTGGGTTTTAAATTACAGGATTTAGTACTAAAGAGAAAGCAAAGGAAAATGGCTAGATTAGAGGCAAAAATGAATGAATTAAAACTAGAGTTGGACCCCATTAAAGACTCCCAACAGGTGATAGACTTTAATACGCGTATAAAAAAGAAGCTGGAAAAAATTGACAAAGACACAAAGAAAGAAAACAAAAAAATTCCATAGAGATCTGGGAGATTTTCAAACAAACTCTATATATTTGTGGCAGCAAACTAATGGGACCTGCCCTGAAAGGAATAGAGGCACTAATGGACAGATGGATGAACTCCAAACTGGACCACAATCTTCTGAGAACAATAATCTCCCAGTGAGGGATTATCAGAGAACTGATAGTCCTCTCCACCTGCCTGTCAATCAGTCCACTCCAATTAGAAATCATACCAATGGGAAAGGGACTATGACAAGAGGAAGAGGGGCATATCCCACAAGACATCCACCACAAAATAGTCAATATCAGATCCCAGTGTATAATAGATTTAACCCATTACAATATGAGAATGAAGAACGATACCAATCACCGCGTCCTTTTTTAGGGAGAGTGAGGGGGTGGCAGAAACGAGGTTGGGGCTTCCCCAGGAGAGGGAGACCACCGATGCACCTCCAGCCATCACAAGGAGCCCACTGGGGAGAACAAATATCATGGGAAAGGAATCAAAATCAATACCAATATCAGAGGAGAGACGAACAAGAGGGTGCAGAGCAGGACGAAGGGTCCAGAAAACGAAGGCAAGAGAAGGATTAGGAGGCATATTTAACTTGGCTGGGGTTTCCTTAACGCATAAGGAAACAAATATATTAAATCTGGGCCTAAAATGTGGTTTGAAAAGACCTGTTAACAAGTTCAACGTGTTTATAGATGTACACAAGTACATGAGGAAGATAAATATGAAAAAGTATTTCCTAAACAAAAATTCTCAACCTGTCACTGCAATTTCATCTGTGCAAACTGACAGTGGACTACGTAACAAATCTCTGTTTAACCCTACTAACAGTGCCAACCAACATATTGATGTTTTTAAAGGACTGGTATTACATGACCTAGAGACTTTAATACCAAAGAAGGATGTAAACCCAAGGTATATACAGCAAGGAATCGAAATGTTAGAAGAAAGAAAAGACTTGGTGATAAGACCCGCAGATAAAGGGGGCGGGATAGTCATCCTCACAAAGGAATTCTAGAATAACCAATTAATGGAAATGTTGATAGATGGAGACACTTACATCAAATTAGAAAAGGATCCAACCAGACAGTATGAAGAAGAACTAAAAGTACTGGTGGAGTCTGGTCACTCTATGGGGGTTTTATCCAACAAAGAAATTAAGTATTTAACACCATGTAGTAGCAGAATACCTACTATATACACTTTACCTAAGATTCATAAGGACATCCAATGCCCACCTGGAAGACCAATTGTGAATGGGATAGGTTCCATCACATCCAGAATGGGCCAATTTCTAGATCTCTTCTTACAGAAAAGTGTCATACAAACGAAGGCATATCTCCGGGACACAAAAAATCTATTACAGCTATTAGAAGGTCTTGATCTGGCAGGGAAAGAAGAAATATACCTGGTTACGGTGGACGTTGCATCTCTTTATACGATCATACAACATGATGATGTCATTTTAGCCCTGAATTGGGCATTTTTCAGGAGAGATGATCTATCCCACAATCAGAAGATCTTCTTACGGAATGCCCTTGACTTCTGTCCAAGTCATAATTATTTCTGGTTTGGGGGAAATTACTATTCACAGCGCAGAGGTGTGGCTATGGGAGCAAAATTTGCACCAAGCATAGCAAACCTTTTTATGGGAGAATGGGAGGATAAAACGATTTTTTCAATCAAAAGACAACAGCTACTCCAATACAGGCGATATATAGATGACCTGATATTTGTATGGTCAGGGTCACGATTATCCCTCAATGAATTCTTTGATGAATTGAACAACAGCAATAGCCAAATAAGACTAACAAGTGAAGTGAGTATGGTGGATATCAACTTCTTGGATGTCAACATATATAGACAAGGTGATAAATTATGTACCAAGGTTTATTTTAAGCCAACGGAGTCAAATAGTTATCTACCCACCCAGAGTGGACACCACCCAATCTGGCTGAAAAAACATTCCTAAGGGACAAATAACCAGAATAAGGAGGAACTGTTCTAATGATGACTTCCATTCTCAAGCAAACACTATAAAGAAGAAGTTAATGGAAAAGGGATATTCGGAGGAACATCTGGAGAAAATTATTGAAGAAGTAGCATCAGTACCAAGAGATGAATATTTGAAGGACATTAGCCCTAGACAGTCTACAAATCGTCAAGAATGGAGCTTTATATCTGGGTTTCATGCGCAATACAGAGAAGTGGAAGATATCTTTACAGCACATTGGCACATTATGTTAATGGGTAAGACTCTCCACTCTGTACTTCCTTCTAAACCTAGCTTCATTTATAGGAGGGCCCCAAATTATGTGGACAAAATAGTAAAAAAGGTTTTGGATCCCCCATCTCACCCTCCCACTTTTTGGGAAAAAGATGGGTTTCATGCCTGCAGAAAATGTAGGGCCTGTAAGGAAGTCAACAGACCCTTGAGGGCCTTAGACCGATTTACAGCTACATCAAATAATAAAGAATTTAAAATAAAAAATGTTATCACATGTAACACTTCTTATGTAGTTTACGCCTTACAGTGCCCCTGTGGGTTGATTTATATAGGCCGGACCAAAAGGTTATTGAGGATCAGTATAGCTGAACATATTGCTAATATAAAACTAGGTTTTAAGGACCATAATGTGTCCCTACATTTTAAGGTTCACCACAACCGTGACCCATCAATGTTAAAATTTTGGGGTATAGAACACATGAAACCAGCTTGGAGAGGATCAAACTTGGTACGTGAACTCTCTAAAAGAGAAACTGAATGGATATATCTGGTTGACACATTATCGACGAAAGGGTTAAACGTGGATGTTGATATAAATTGTTTTATAAGCGACTATTAATTAAGAGCCCCCTACTTGTTTGAGACCATGAATCGATACCTCCCCCGCTTTCTTCTTCTTCTTCTTTTTGTCCTTTTTTAGTTTTGAATCTTTGATAGTAATATTGATATACTTTATTTTTATGCTTTTGGCAGCAATATATATAGCAGTCAGCTACAGTTTATGGCTAGATGTTCACAAGCAATATACCGCATATATTTTTTATTTACTATATATTCTCTATTTTATATTGCACATTTCTCACATTTCTCTCATCTATCCCTGAGCCACTATGATGAGTGGAAATTGATATCTATGGGGCTCATATATAATGTTCTCTTACATATTAACAACGAATATTCAATTTGGGATTTATATCTGAATATTTGCCCTCCTATGATTTGAATAACGACAGAGGAAATAGGGTATATATATTTATATTATAATTTTAGAATGTTTAAAGTGGAAGTAAACTCCCCTATCATTTTCAGCCAAGGAAGCTGCCATCTTTGCCTCTGTTTAATCTTCAACTGCTATGGTGCTGCACATGTGATTCGTTATGACACCAGCCATTGGATGGTTTGATAGTTTGGCTGAGAGCACAGCCAATGTGCAGTTAGCATGCCTTTTTTTTTTTTTAACTGTTTAAATCCATGGGTTTACTTCCACATTAAATAGCTTACTCTTTTGATAATATAAATTTGTTTTAATATTTTGCCTTAAGTGGTGATTATATAAACCAATATAGGCTATATACACATTTTATCACAAAAAATATATATTAAATGTGGTTTTTCAATGATTCTATATATTATTAGTGCAATGCGTTTATAATTGCATCAAAGTTGCATCGCAACATATACGATTTTAATGATGAAGTAAGTTTATATCCATTTTCCTCAGAACAGTGTGCGGTGTAGCCTTTTACACTAGCAGTTTGTTATGGAACAACAGCAGCTCTGTAGGAATATATAATTTCCAAGATTTAAACAATGTATGTTTTCTATCTTAGTTTTGCCTGTTCTCTGGTTGCCATTTTCGCTTTGTTTCATATTTTAGATGTATGCTTTTAAATGATATATGTCTGTGTTCTGTTCCGGTGTATGGATGCCATAGCTTTGCTATGGAGATCACCAAACTCTATAGTTTCTATTTGGCCAGCATTTATTGCCTGGTTTTCCGCTGTATAGTGAAGCCTGATCTGCCTGGTTTTCATGGCAACGGCTACACATATGAGTCATCAGGATGTTCCGGGACTGGCTCATGCGGCGGGGGATAGGGCTATTTTAATTTATTTAGATTAGCTTTGAAACCGCCTCCGTTTGGCATTGAGCCGGATCAGCTGTGTTTCCATGACAATTGGGACGCCCAGCGGGACGTTCCGTGATTGGTGTATGCAGCGGAGGACGTGACTATTTAAATGCTCTCTAAAGTCGTATAGCCACGCCCTCAGTTGAAGTTGGAAGTGACGAAACGCATCAGGGCCTGGCCTATACGACATTGACCGGAAGTTACAGCTGCTTTCCACCGTTAACCAAATCCAGGAAGTAACAACAGTGTCAGCAAAAAAGACACATGGGGAAAGTTCCTGGCATCCATCTGAAACGGTGACAGAACACACTGATGTTCTTATGCTTATTTTCTTTTTATTAAATGTACGCAGATTGACATTAGGGTTTTAAATGTGTGACCATTTTGAATAAAAAATAGAATTACGCTATGTGCGAATCTTTTGATATTCAATGACGTTGTGGAAGCGTGTTTGGCAGACGAACCCTGGTGGAGGACATTTGAATTGTGGTGTATAAAAACTGGATTATTCCCTTAAAGGCGCTAGTTATTCTTGTATCTGGTGAGTTTAACCCCCTGAGGGGATACGAGCTTCACGTGGTGAAATATTGGTGCAATCCTGGTGGATGGAGTAGCTACAGCACTTTTTGATGAACATTATGATCACCCTACAGCGTTGATTATACCATCATTGTCACCCTTTCTGCACAATCTCCTTTTGGATCTTTATGCTGTTATTTGGGACTTTAAACTATTTTTTATTTGTGTACTATTTGTTTTATGAATACAATAAGTTTGTGTAAAAAAATAAAAAAAGTCTTAATTTTCCCAAGAATTGTGGGAAAAAATTACAACTTCAAAAAAACTCACCATGCCCCTTACTAAATACCTTGGACTGTCTACTTTCCAAAAAGGGGTAATTTGGGGGGTATTTATACTTTCCTTGATTGTTAGTGTCTCAAGAAATGAGATAGGTCTTCAGTACATCAGGTGTGATCAGATGTGATAAATTTTCAGTGATTTGCACCCTAACTTATAGGTTATTTTTACCAAAGATATGTAGCAGTATACATTTTGGCCCACATTTATGAATAAAAAACAGAAAATTGTTCCATACTTACCGTAATTTTCTTTTCCTGGTGCCTATCCATGGCAGCATACCTGTGACAAGCTCCGCCTTGGCTCCTCCCTCAGGACTAGTGAATATTATAAAAGAAAAGGTTAGTACAGCCCCCGCATTCTCGTTAATATAGAATACCGAGGGTGGGAATGTATGCTGCCATGGATAGGCACCAGGAAAAGAAAATTACGGTAAGTATGGAACAATTTTCTGTTTTCCTGGTGCCTCCATGGCAGCATACCTGTGACAAATAACTAGCTGAGACGGGTGGGATAATGCTTAGAGGTTTATTTAAAGAATTTATTATTTAGAAGAGGCTAAGGCCGAAGTGATTGCCTGTCTGCCAAACTCCACTGAGGAGAGAGCTCCTGGGTCCACCCTGTAATGTTTCAGGAATGTGTGTTGGGATGACCAGGTTGCTGCCCGACAAATAGTTTCGATCGACACATTCGCTCTTGCCGCCCAAGAGGCAGAGACCGCTCTTGTGGAGTGCGCCCTGACCGCTGAAGGGGTCTCTAGTCCCTTTGTCCTGTACACCTTGTGGATGAGTTTGACGATCCATGAAGCGATCGTTCTGGCTGATGCCTCCTTTCCTTTACGTTTTCCCCAGGGAATTATGAACAGTCTGATGGAAGCCCGGAATGGAGCTGTGGCTTGGAGATAGCATTTCAGAGTGGAGGCGATGTCTAATTCATGAAGAGTGACAGAGTCCTGTTCAGAAAATGTTGGGAGTGCCCAGGGTTCTGACATGCTCAAGGATGAAGCGACCTTGGGAATGAACCCTCGTATTGTTCTAAGTTCCACTCTATCTGGGTAAAAAATAATATGATCCTGATCTGCTCCCAAAGCTTGGAGCTCTGACACCCGCCTGCCGGAGGTTATGGCTATCAGAAAGGCTAATTTTAAAGTTAGGTTCCAGAGTGATATTGAGTCCGAAGGGGCAAAGGGTGGATTGGCTAAGGACTCCAGGATGACCGTAAGGTCCCAAGTGGGAAAAGATTGTTTAGACGGTGGTCTGATCTTCCTGACGGCCTTAAAAAATTGGATTAACAATGGGTCCTCCGCCCATCTTCTACTGGTTGCTGCTGAGATCGCTGACACCTGTACCTTCAAAGTACTCAATGCAAGACCCAGGTCCAGGCCTGCCTGCAGGAACTCAAGAATTTGAGATGACGAAGGGGAACCTGGATCACAGTTTCTATCAAGCATGAAGGTCTTGAAGTTGTTCCATACTTTATCATATATGTTGTTTGTGGATGGTTTTCTTGCCTTGAGCAGGGTTGCGATCACCTTGTCGGAGCACCCTAGGGATTGGAACCTTTCCCTTTCAGTTGCCAGATGTGAAGGTCCAGCCTGCGGGGATCTGGGTGGGTGTGACATCCTTGCGACAGGAGGAGGGGTACTATTGGAACTTTGACTGGAGGACTGGTGCTCAGATCCATTGCCGTAGGGAACCAAGGCCTTCTTGGCCAGTATGGCAGAACCGCTATCACCGTCGATGTCTCCCTCACGAGTCTTGACAGGAACCTCGGTATGAGGGGCTGTGGGGGAAAAGCGTAGGCCCGATCGCATGCCCACGGGGCTGATAGGGCATCTGTTGCCTCCGCCTGGGGGTGCGGAAATCTCGAGATAAACCTTGGCAGTTTGGTGTTGGATGCTGTCGCAAAGAGATCTAGCTCGAGGGGCCCCCACTGGATCATTATCCAGTTGAAGATTTCCGGGTGTAAGGACCACTCGTTGGTGTCTGCGAACCTGCGGGAAAGGCTGTCTGCCCTTGAGTTGAGATGGCCGGGCAGATAGACTGCCCTCAGGTCCTTCAGATTCCTTTCGGCCCAGAGGAATATGGGCTCCACCTCGTTCAGGAGGGATCTGCTGCGCGTTCCCCCTTGACGGTGCACATAAGATACCGCGGCCCTGTTGTCCATTCTGAGGAGAACTGGTTTGCCCGAAATCTCGAACTCCAGGGCTAGCAGTGCAAGATAGGCCACTCTGAGCTCCAGGACATTGGACACCACGCCTGCTGCATTGAAGGACCATCTCCCTTGTACTGAGGTCTTGTTGGAATGTGCTCCCCAACCAGCTGCGCTGGCATCGGTAGTAATTATGATCCAGTCGACATGCCCTAGCGGGCGAGACTTCAGAAGCGACTGTCTCTTCATCCACCAATGTAGACTCCTGAGCATCCGGGTTGTCAGGTGTATGGGTTGGGATAGATATCGTTTGTTCCACATTCTTAAGAACTCCAGCTGAAAATGTCTCAAATGCCAGTGGGCCCAGGGGACCATAGGGATGCATGATGACATCCGACCTATCAGGCTCAAACAATTTGAGGCTGTCAGGTAGGATCTCAAGCTCACCTTCTTCATCTGTTGGATAATGGAAGATACCTTCTGAGGAGGGAGAGACACTGATCCTTTCATTGTATTGAACAGGGCTCCCAGATAGACCATCTCTTGGGTCGGAGAGAGAAGACTTTTCTCGTAATTTATCTTCCAACCGAAATCCACTAGTGTTGTTAACAGGATATCCCTGTGTTCTAATAACTGGGTTGGGTTCTTCGCCAGGAGTAGAAGGTCGTCCAGATAGTGATACACCCGGAGCCCCAATTCTCTCAGAGGTGCTATGATGGCAATCAGGGTTTTTGTAAAGACTCTGGGTGACGTGCAGAGGCCAAACGGAAGGCTCCGAAATTGGAGATGTACTTGCCCCACCGCAAATCTCAGGTATTTCTGGAACGTAGGGAGTATAGGTATGTGTAAGTAGGCGTCTTGCAGGTCTATAGACAACATCCAATCCCCTGGTTGGACTACGCGAATGATCGTCTGAAGAGACTCCATCTTGAACTTTTCCAGAAAAATGTAGCGATTTAGCCTCTTTAGGTCTATCACAGGTCTCCACCCTCCGTTTCTTTTGGGGACTAGAAACAGGGTGGAATAGAAACCTGAAAATCTCTCAGGTGGAGGCACTGGAACTACTGCCTGTTGTTCCTGTAGGGAAAGAAGAAATCACTTCAGAGCTTCCGCCTTTTGAGGAGATCTTGACACCCTTGTCGGAGAAAAATAGTCCTTGGGGGGTTGGTTTAGGAAGGACCAGGAATGACCGTGTTTGACTGTTGCAACTACCCAGGGATCCCTGCATTTTTGTTCCCAAATCTTTGAGAACTGTTTCAACCTGGCCCCCACAGGGATCACTTGGGCTGGCCTGGCGTCAAAAAGATTTTGATGGCTCCTGTGGGGTAGGTACCGGCCTCTGCCTCCTGGACTTGAGAAACGTCGACTGTGTGCTCTTCCAGTTGTGCCTGAAGCCTTTCCCTTGTCTTGATTGTCGGTAGTCCCTATTTTTGGAATATTGGAACCTTGGTGCAGAGGATCTGAAACGTCTAGATCGCCTGTCTTGAGGAAGTAGGCCTGACTTTCCGCCGGTGACCCGAGAGATGGCTTTGTCGAGTTTTTCCCCGAACAAGGCTTTACCGTCAAAAGGTATCTTGCACCAATTTTGCTTCGAGGCAACGTCCGCTGCCCATGGTTTTAGCCACAGTGCCCTTTTGGCCATTACTGTGTGAAGCATTGCCCTTGCGGAGCAACGAATGGAATCGATGGCGGCTTCTCCAATGAAGTCGGCTGAGAGCTTCAGCTCATCCAATGCCCTTATTATCTCTTCTTTAGGGATATCCTGTTGGATTGCCGACTCTATATTATCTGTCCAGACGCGTAGTGCGTTGGACACTGATGTCAGAGCTATTGCAGGTTTACAGGCATATCCTGCCATCTGATAGGCCTTCTTAAGGTCAAGGTCCATCCTTCTATCCAGAGGGTCCTTGAAGGAGGTTGAATCATCTAGGGGTAAAGTGACGTTCTTGGCCAGCCTTACCACTGCGGCATCTACCACCGGCGGGCCGTCCAGCATTTTGGAATCTGCCTCGGAGAGAGGGTATAATTTTCCCAATCGATTGGTGGAAAGTCTTTTGTCTGTCCTCCCCCATTCTTCCTCGATCACCTCCCTGATTTCCTCCATAAGAGGGAAGAAGGAGATCTGGCGCTTAAGGAAGGGGAAGTATGATTTGGACTTCCTGACCTCCACGGAATCCTCCCAACCGATTGCTTGTTTAACGGCCTGCACATAGGGCTGGACCATGGCAAAGGCAAAGCCAGAGGCATCTGTGTCATCTGAGGAATCCTCTGAAATGGCCATTTCGTCCTGATGCTTAGAGGAGGAGGGAGGGAACAGACGACCACTTCCACTGGTGGATGGACCAGGAATGGAGGCCTCCGCCATCAGCTCCTGAGGAGGAGATGCCGGTTGTTGTGTCGGCCTTGTAGCGACCAATTCCGTAAGGGAGTCTTTTACTGCCTTTTTAAGGAGATCTGCCACCTGTAGGCTCTCAGACTCTCTGTCTGCTGCATAGTCTCTAAGGCAGTCTCGACAAATTAGTTTGTCCGGAAGTGGGGAGCCTCCGCAGGCCTGACATCTGGTAGGTCTAGGTCTCGGGGAGCGCGAATGACGGCGCCTCTTAGCTGAAGCTTTCCTGCCGCTTCTGTAATGCCCATGTCTGGGTGACCTGTCTCTGCTGTGACAGGAATCATCATCGTCATCTCCATATCGCCTTGAGGTCTTCTTAGACGTCTTCTGGCGTACAGGACTGAAATACAAAAGTATTGTCCTTAGTGCACTCTTTTTTTTTTTTTTTTTAAACTTACCTGGGCGTAGGTCCTTACCTTGGGAGTAGAGTAGGATCTTGAGCGGGCGGCGAAAGGCTCATGTTTAGGCGGCTTAGCAGAGGTAACGGCTAGGAAAGAGTCAGAGGAAAAAGGCGTCAACCAGTCGTGCGCTGATTCACGGAAAAGAAGGGAATTTGCCTACAAAAGTGACGATTCCCACCCCCCGTTACTGTGTGTTGTGTTTTTGTGTTTTTTTTTTTTTTTTAAATCCATTTTTTATATATATTTTTTTTTTTTTTGGAGGCTCCGATTTAAATAATTTAATATATTAATAAATTAATTCTTTTTAAGTGAAAAGAGACATTCCATCAGAGCTATACCAATATATTCGGATGATCACAAGTACAAAAACAAATGCATTAAAACATGCCTTACCTTAACAGGGGTGGGAATAGCCTGGAACTCTAGAGTGTAATTCTCTTGTTGACCACAGGCATTTCACTTGTGCTGCTGGGGAAATAAATAGGAGGAGGGGAAGTGATGTCGTGCTAAAGCTCCTCCTCTGACACTCTGAGGGCAAAAAGAACCATTCGCCCTCAAAAAAGATGGCCGCCGAAGCTTCCGACGCTACCGCGCACGCGCCGAACGTCAAAACTGACCGTCGAAACATACGACCCGCCGGCGCATGCGCAGACGACGGCGGGAACGCTATACTATTATAAAATGACACAGACTCGCCGCGCGCGGCCCCTAGTGAGTCTGGGAGTGACAAACACACATGGGAAAGGAAAGGGGGGCCTGCTAGGACTATGGGGACCGCGGAAACAGAGCGCAGGAGAGAGGAAGGACAGATGAGACTGGAGGGAAAAAACAAACCTCAGGGACAGAGCAAAAGCTGCTACCTCTGCTGCCATAGACTGGAGCCTGAACGCCCATACTGCAGGTAAAGCTCTTACTTAAGAGACAAACTGCTTGTCCCAAAAGATCCTACAGAAGGGACTTCCAACCTTATAAGCGCATTTAGCTGCCCAAGAGAAGGAACTGCGTCCGGGAGAGGCTTGAACCCGGACGGACGCTGCCGAATGCAGAAGGTAAGGACGCCGACCAGGATTCACTGCCATGAGGTATGAGGAAAAAAAGGAGAATGCGGGGGCTGTACTAACCTTTTCTTTTATAATATTCACTAGTCCTGAGGGAGGAGCCAAGGCGGAGCTTGTCACAGGTATGCTGCCATGGAGGCACCAGGAAATTACTTATTTGCAAAATTTTACAATATAAAATAAAAAAAAAAGTGTTTTTTTTTTCAAAATTTTCGCTCTTTTTCTGCTTATATCGCAAACAAGAAAAACCCAGCGGTGATTAAATAGTACCAAAAGAAAGCTCTAATTGTAAGAAAAAAATGATAAAAGTTTTGTTTGGATATAGTGTAGCTTGACAGAGTAATTGTCATTCGAAGTGTGAGAGTACTGAAAGCTGAAAATTGGTCTGGGCGGGAAGGTGTTTAAGTGCCCTTTATTGAAGTGGTTAAAAATATTTAGTGCAATTCGCATTTGGAAATTTTGCGTACCATGTTTGCTCCTCTCCACCTGGGGGTGTATTTTATCAATCCCACAGAATTTAAGACCACTGAGGTCTCTATTGGGTTTCTCTCTAAAGTGAAGCAACACACTGTGTTCATTGAAACCTATAGTTATTTTGTATATATGCTCCGACACCCTCTTGGCTAGAGTTCTTTTAGTGCGTCGTATATACACATTAGCCCGCACGGCATTGCAGGGCATGCACCACATGTGTTGACATATACTAAATAAACTCTCACTTGAAATTGTTTACCATTTGCAGTGGATGTAAAGTTTGTCAAACCTTTATATGGGTATAACCTTATAATATGGAGAGTATGATAGAGAAAGCAAAGGGATTTTAACGGTGCATCCTATGTTTGTTTATAGCAGCGATGCTGTTTTGGCATGTACCCTCCCCTCCCCTTCCTGGCCCACTAGGATTATGGGGATTGTAAGCCTAGAGCTCTCCTATCTATGGGAGCATGCGCACTCGCGCTCATTCGTCCATATCGAGCCAGTGATGTCAGACGCCAGCTCGGTAGCAGGGCATTATAAAAGCCAGCGTTTGCTTGTCATTCCTCGTGGTGCACGCCTGAGGATATGACTATATTCCCTTGGAGTCTGAGTAGTCTTTTTGGTGAGTGGCTTATCACTAATATCTTTTCTCTTGTGTGGTGTAAAATTACTCTCGATTACTATTTATATAATATACTTGTTGCCCTTATACTACCTATTTCTATGCTGTTTCATTACATCTTTCACACTCACTGCTTCTACCTACCTTCACTTCCATACTTGATATACATGTATGAGCCATCATGTAGTTGGTGGATTTTTCCTTTAGTGCCTGTTTGGTACAATATGCACTGAAGACCCATACAGTCTCTTTTTTATATTTTTTCACACAATTTTGTCATTTATTTTCCTTTTTTCCCCCTTTTCCTTTTTCTCCGTTTTGCTATTTATTTCTTTATTTATTTTTTCTTCCCCTTTTTTTGTCTTTTTTAAGGTTGATTTGATACTTAACCAGCTCATTGGCACTTCTTACTAGAGTCATGCCTCTATGTGGTCCATTTTATTGGTTTTATGTGAATAAGCAAACAATTTCCTTATAGCTAAATTATTTTTTTTTTTTTTCTCAATCAAAAGTTTTATTGAAAACAAAGTCAGGTTTACAGTCAATGTTTGAATACACGTATTATAGCCGTCTATCTGTAAACAGAAAAAACAAATAATTACATCTCCAGTGTATTCTGATTTGGTGAACGATAAAATATGAGGTGATTACACAATAGAGGACATTAAACAGCGTACAATATTTGAGGAAGGGTGAGTATTGAGTGGGGTGTTTGGGAGGGGGGGGGGAGAGGTGGTGGCAGGGGGTGAGGGGAGGGGAGGGGAATGTGGGATGTGGCTCGCCCTTTGCAATAGTATATAACTCCGCTTGTTACATATACTCTTTGTCATTCTGAGCCTGGTTCCTACTCTGTTGAGGGTCAAAATATGTTGGAAAGGTTAGCCTTTAAGTGTATGAAATTCGGGAGAGAGTGTGAAGGCCAGCCATGGTTGCCATGTTTTGTTAAAATTTGTGCTGTTTTCATGTTTGGTTGCCACAATCTCCTCCATCTTGTAGATATATTGTACTCTGTTAAGCCAGTCTGTAATTCCCGGGGCTTGGTCGTTTTCCAATGAATTGGTATCAGTGTTTTGCCAGCTGTGAGAAGATGTCGGGTCAGCGATTTTTTGTATCGGTTTAAATTGATGGAGACCAGATTAATCAAGCATGTGGCCGCATTCAATTCCAGGAGAGTTTCTGTGATGTGCTTTATCCAGGTTCTAATTGCATCCCAATAGGTTTGTAGCTAAATTTTTTTTATCAACTCTTAACCACTTTCGGACTGGGCCATTTTGCTGGCTTAAGACCAGACCACTTTTTGCGATTCGGCACTGCGTCGCTTTAACTGACAATTGCGCGGTGTGTGCTCCCAAACAAAATTGCCGTCCTTCTTTTCCCACAAATAGAACTTTGTTTTGGTGGTATTTGATCACCCCTGCGTTTTTTATTTTTTGCACTATAAACAAAAATAGAGCAACAATTTTATAAAAAAAAAAAAACGCATTATTTTTTACTTTTTGTTATAATAAATATCCCCCAAAAATATATATAAATTTTTTTTTTTACCCCTCAGTTTAGGCCGATACATATTCTTCTACATATTTTTGGTAAAAAAAATAAAAAAATAAAATAAAAATCGCAATAAGCGATTATTGATTGGTTTGCACAAAAGTTATAGCGTTTACAAAATAGGGGATAGTTTTATGGCATTTTTATTAATATTTTTTTTACTAGTAATGGCGGCGATCAGCGATTTTTATTGTGATTGACATTATGGCAGACACATCGGACATTTTTGACACATTTTTGGGACCATTGTCATTTATACAGAAATCACTGCTATACAAATGCAGTGATTCCTGTGTAAATGACACTGGCAGCGAAGGGGTTAACCAGTGGGTGGCAGTGTAGGGGTTAAGTGTTCCTAGGTGCGTGTTACTAACTGTGGGGGGCTGGGCTTTGTTTTAGTGAAAACTGATCTCTTCTCCAATCACATCGAGCAGAGATCAGCGTCAGCGTCGGGGAGATGCTGTTTACAACGGCATCTCCTCGTTCAGCCGCCCCGTGAGATGATCACGGGTATCCCCGCGGCAATCGAGTCCACATGACCCGCGACCAGACTCACGGGGGTCCCGACCGCCACGCGAGCACACCGCCGGCCGCGCGCTCGCGATGGCAGGGCGGCATTTAAAACTGCATGTACCTGTACGCCAATATGCCTGCCCGTGCCATTCTGCCAACGTACATCGGCGGGCGCCGGTCAGGAAGTAGTTAAATATTGACAAGGAGAGTTTAAAAAATAAAAAAATAAAATAGAAAAATTTGGAGGATCATTATCCCCATTTGTTGAGCTTTTTGGCAACATATTCATTCTATATATATTTTATTTTGCAGTAGATATATTTATTGTTTTTTTCTTTAGTGTTTTGTTTTTCTTTTTTTTAGCTGGACTTTTAGCCTCTATGGTCTATTTGGTAACACTAGACTTGTGGGGTGGATAAATAGCTGTTTGTCCATCTGGCAGTGCTTGGAGGTGGGTCGTGTGGCGTGGGGTTTAATGTTGTTCCTTGTCAGTGTGTTTCCCTGTATATTTTTTCTTATGCATGTTTTGATTGAAATTCTTGTATATTCCCTGTTTTAATTTAGACATTTTATCGCTGGAATATTCGCACATCCCCTGAGGAAGCAATTCATCACTGTCCTGTATAACATTATATTGCTATTGTTTGCATATTTCATGTATGCATGATAATTTTATTCCTGAGCTAAATAAATATTTAAATTAAAAATTTTTTTGTATAATTTGTCACTATATGAAAAATAGGATGCACCGTTAAAATCCCTTTGCTTTCTCTATCATATTTTCCATTTTCTTGGGATGTGGTGCCTATTCTTATGGGTGCTTATTCTGTTTAGTTGAACCAAATCTATTTTCAACCTTATAATATGATAATAACTTGCATATAAACCTTTAAAATTAGCACTTTTGATTATTCATGTTCATGTCCCATAGACTTTAACGGTGTTCAAACTAATTTTTTGCCTGTTCGCCCCATCGTTCTCATCTGTCATGCTCAGTATCCTGTTGGCCTCTTCACTGGTGTACCTTTTGTTGGAAATTTTAGCCAATAAATTTACAGGTACCTTGTGCAACTTACAGGTAAAAAAGCACCTGGCTGTCAGGGACTGTTTGAACCACTACAAAAAAAAAAAATAATGTACCTGCTATTGCTAGCAGAGATCAGGCCTGATCTTGCCAACGCTGCGGTTTTGTGTGTATCAGAAGTGACACTGCACATGTTGGGGGGGGGGGGGGGGCAGAGGGGCTACACACAGGTGCTGGCAGGTGGCAGAGGGGCTGATCCTACCAACACTGCATTTTTGGGGACATACTATTAGGGACGCTAGTATAGTTCTGATCTGATCAATGATATTGATTCATTCAGTCACTATACTAGTAATGAATGTTTATAGTGTGTGTGTGTGTGTGTGTGTGTGTGGTACTGGCAATCAAAGGGTTAAATGTGGTAATGAATGTGTGGCAGGCAATCTGACACTATCTGGGATTGATGCTAACTGACGCCAACACTATCTGGTGTCACTCATACAGTGATCCGAAAAAAAGATCTGTACACTGTACTAATAATACTGTGACAGGGCAGTGAAAGGGTTAACTGGGGGGCAATCAGGGAGTTACAATTTATTAGGGAATATGTGGTGGGCAAACTGACCCTATCTGGGACTGATGCTAACTCTATCTAGTGTCACCAATGACACTAATACAGTGATCAGTAAAAAATCGTTTCACTGTACCTAATGACACTGACAGGGCAGTGAAAGGGTTAACTGGGGGGGGGGGGGTGATCAGAGGGTTAAATGTGCCTAGCTATGTGAACTGGTGTTAGTGTAGTGCTTTTACTCATAGTAGCTGTTGTCTCTTCTCTTTGTGGAACTGAAAAAGGCTCCATCAGAGAAGAGCGTGTAATTTCCTGTGCCTATGTTTAGTAAACACAGGCACATGCGGTTCTGTAATTCGTCAGAACCGATCAGCAGATCCAGACCAAAAATTATTGGAATGAATCACAGTACCGCTGGATCGGTGGGCACACATATGCATGCCCCCTACCCTAAATGCTGGTCACTTACTAGGTACGTGATCTGGCGCAGAGTGGCCGTCCTGCTGCAGTAAATGTGCCATGGGCAGTGTGCAACTGGTTAAATGAAGCCTCCAATCACTGACTGTGGCTCATTCTGGTAATTTGTTTTTATTTCTCTGCAAATTAAGCTGTACATCGGTGTTGCAGAGGCATAAACACAAGGGGCTTGGGGCTCTAACACACTCTTTAAATAAAACCTTTCCTCACTGACTATGGTTCATAAGCCCCAGCCAGTTTATTTTCACCAATGCTTACTTCGCTCAAGCATCAGATTAGAGCTCACTTATAGAGAGGCATAAAGCATCTCGAGTCCTCCACTTACAGTATTGTATAGGTGGTGGCTGGGGCTCTAACACACTCTTTAAATAAAACATCTCATTGCTGCCTGGCTCATATGTTCTGGCCAGCATTATTCATTTTGACATCAAATTTTGATTTGTTTTTAGTCATAGTCTTTTGATCAAAATGCCATTTTAGTTTGAGTCATATTTTAGTAATTTGAATGGTTTTAATTTCAGTCATATTTTAGTTGACTAAAATCTCCAATACATCTTAGTCTACTTAAATTCAAGCAGTTTCATAAACAAATACAATTTTTGCTTTTTGACAAACAGAAGTGCAACTTTAATAAATAAATAAAAAAAACTGTAAACTATTGGCTGTGATGTCATTGCACGTTACCTGAATATATTACCAACAATAAATATTAAGAAAAAAAAGAAAAATCACATTTTCTTAATTTTTTTTCTTTCAGCAGCTTAGTAGATGCCCCCTACATATTCTTCATTTTGACCTCAAATTTCAATTAATTTTAAGTCAGTCTTTTGACTAAAATGCCATTTTAGTTTTAGTCGTATTTTAGTAAACTAAAATAGTGTTAATTTAGTGTACGAAAAAAAAATTTGTTGGCAAAATTAACACCACTGGTCAGTGTATTTATATCACACAGTTTATGTTGGATAATGCCTTTTTAACCAGTTAACAACTGGCCCATAGCCAAATGACTGCTACAGGGCAGTTGCTTAACATTGGGAGGGTGTACAGTGACGTCCTCCAAGAATTCCGCTCTTGCGTGCCCCCTGGGGTGTGCACTCGAGAACATCTGTGACCGCTGGGTCGCTCAAATGACAGAGTGATCACTTATAAACAAACCGGCCTCATGTCATGATGCCGGTTCCTCCCCCCCCCTCTGTACCGATCGGTACTGTGGAGGGGGAGAGATCAGTGACAGCAGCGCTATGGGCTAGATCTGTAGTACCCACAGCGCTGCTCACTGACAATTAACCCTGCAATGCCCTGCCAATACTCTGCAATGCCCAGTAATACCCTGCCAATACTCTGCAATGCCCTGTCAATACTCGGCAATAAACTGCCATACCCAGCCATACTCGGTGATACCCAGCCAAGAGGGGACATCCCCCCCTCCCGCTGCTCTCCGGTGCTTCTACTGACTCACCGCTACGATCAAAGCCAAAAACGTTTATTTTTTTATTTCAGGCTTCCCAGTCTAGATGTGAGATGTGGGGTCTTATTGACCCTATATCTCACTGGAAAAAGGACCTGTCATGCCATATTCCTATTACAAGGGATGTTTACATTCCTTGTAATAGGAATAAAAGTGATCAAAAAATGTATTTTTGAGGAAAAAAAGTGTCAAACTAAAATAAAGTAAAATTAACAATACATTATTTTTTTTTTTAAACCGCCCCTGTCCCCGTGTGCTCGCATGCAGAAGCGAATGCAAGTCTCGCCCACATATGAAAAAACGGTTTTCAAAGCACACACGTGAGGTATCGCTGCAAACGTGTGAGTAAGAGCAATAATTTTGGCCCTAGATCTCCTCTGTAACTCAAAACATGTAACCAGTACAAAATTTTTTAAGCGTCACCTATGGGGATTTTTAAGTAGTGAAGTTTGGGGCCATTCCACGAGTGTGTGTAATTTTTAAGGGTGACATGTTGGGTATCTATTTACTCGGTGTAACTTCATATTTCACATTATGCAAAAACATTCCAAAAAAACACGTTCGAAAAATTGCTGCGCAAATACCGTGTGACATAAAAAGTTGCAATCACCACCATTGTATTTTCTAGGGTCTTTGCTAAAAAAACATATATAATGTTTTGGGGTTCTATGTAATTTTCTAGCAAATAAATTATGATTTTTACATGTAGGAGAGAAATGTCAGACTTGGACTGGGTGCTCCAGAACGCCTGATGGTGCTCCCTGCTTGTTGGGCCTCTGTATGTGCCCACACTGTGTAAAAGTCTCACACATGTGATATCGCCATACTTGGGAGTAATAGTAGAATGTGTTTTGGGGTGTAATTTGTGGTATGCATATGCTGTGTGTGAGAAATAACCGGATAATATGACAATTTTGTGAAAAAATAAAAATAAAAAATCTTGCTTTTGCAAAGAATTGTGGAAAAAAATAACGTCAAAAAACTCACGATGCCTCTTACTAAATACCTTGGAATGTCTTCTTTCCAAAAAGGGGTAATTTGAGGGGTATTTGTGCTTTTCTGGCATGTTAGGGTCTCAAGAAATGAGATAGGCCGTCAGTACATCAGGTGTGATCAATTTTCAGATATCGGCACCATAGCTTGTGGTCTCTAACTTTCACACAGACCAAATAATATACACCAATTTGTACTTATTTTTACCAAAGATATGTTGTAGTAGTATAAATTTTGGCCAAAATTTATGAAGAAAAATTACTAATTTGCTACATTTTATAACAGAAACGAAGAAAAATTAACTTTACTGAATTTTCGGTCTTTTTTTCTTTTATAGCACAAAAATTAAAAATCCATCGGTGATTAAATACTAGACATGTGCACACTGAAATAATTTTGTTTCAGAATTTCGTTTTCATCCGAAAAATACATTTAGTTACTCCCGAAATTCGTTTTTATTTATTTCCAAAATCCAAATTAATTAAGGTTGAATCTGTCATTAAAGTCTTATGGTGCCTGTTGAATGTTCAAAAAAGATTAGATGGAGCAGTTAAACTGTATGACTCTATATAGTTTAGCTGCTCTGTTGAATCTCCATCTAGAACATTTGACAGACACCGTAAGCCAAAGATTCGATGTTTGTATGTTTTTCGCTGTTTTGTTGAATCTTTGTCGTTCATGTTGAATGTATATAGTTCAAACAGAAAATGGACTGGTGATAGTGATCACTGATCAGACAGGTAACAAGATATGGTATATAGAATCTATATAAAATCTCAATCTATAATATAGAATCTATAATAATAAATCCTCCCCCCCCCACAACACGGGCAGCCTCTAAAGGGTATTACACTAGCATCACTATCAAGTTCACAACACTAACACAATAGCAGCAGATTATTATGAAAAAGTTAAGTTGAACTGTAGCTTGCTGTGCTTATGCTTAATTGCTAAATAATTTATTTTCTCTGACAAACGGACAAGCTAAGATTGACTTCTGAAATGATTCAGTGTGTGTGTGTGTCTCTCTCTGCTAGCAATCGTAAGTGAAAGAAAGTTGGCTGTACGTGTGTACTTAGTTCTAGCTATTTTACTGCTCCTCCTCTTTGGTTACAATCAGCCAATAACATTCATCATCATCATTTTTATTTTACTTCCCCCACCCAATTCCAGCAGCGATCTTCTCTCTCTATGTCAAATCTTTCCTCTCTATGTCGACTCTTTTCTCTCCATGTAGAATGATCTTGGACTTATAGAGTTAAGTTTAAGCACATTCCACCATGGGTTCGATAGACACAGATTGTTATTGTCAGCGTCATATCTATATCGAACTGTTGTCATGAAAATACAAAAACGAAATAAGGCATTTGTTCATGTCGGATGCTTTGTTTTTGTTAAAACGATAACGAAAATACCTGAAGTTCGGACGAAAAATAAATGCACATGTCTATTAAATACCACCAAAAGAAAGCTCTATTTGTGTGAAAAAAGGACAAAAATGTCATATAGGTACAGTGTTGCATGACTGAGTAATTGTTATTCAAAATGTGAGAGCACCGAAAGCTGAAAATTGGTCTGGTTGTTAAGGGGGTTTAAAGAGGGATTCCGCCCAAAAAAAAAATATTAAAAGCCAGCAGCTATAAATACTACAGCTGCTGACTTTTAATAAATGGACACTCACCTGTTCCGGGTTCCAGCGATGCCGGCAGCCGAGGCCGATCGACCGCTCGGGCCTCGGCTGCTGCTGCCGCCATTCTAGGTGAGGGAATCAGGAAGTGAAGCGAATCGGCTTCACTTCCCGGTTCCCTACTGCGCATGCGCGAGCGGCGACGCGCAATAGGAAATCTCCGCGCTGTCACTGGGACCCGTGTGTGTCCCAGCAGACAGCGCGGCAGGGCAGGAAATGGCGTAGACTCCCGTGGGAGTCTATGCCCGGAAGTGGGTGAAAATACCTGTCTTTGACTCTGCATAGTGTAACTTCAGCTCCCCACCCCCTGCTTTTTGAATGGATGTAGAGAAGAGAAGACTTCAGATAAACAGGTACAACTTATATAGGAGGATTTGTTTCATCTCTGTGTATTACCTGAGGCTCATTACTTTAGTGGGCATATTTAGGGGTTTACAACCACTTTAATTATTATTAAGGCAACATACTTACATGGGCGTCCGCAGAACTTTTTCCAGGGGAGAGCATCATCCATGCACCGCCCCTTTTTCGACAATGTCATTATCACATTATCATGGTCAGAGACTGAAGACGTAGTACAGTTCCTAGGATAAGTAATGGATAATGGCCAACAACCCCTTTTACCAGACCCAGCGAAACTACAGCAGTAATCCCTCCGGCTGGATGATCGTTCACTCTGGGTTCCCCAGGGGCGACGCTGGTCAGTAGTGTAGCATGTCTGTACCCTGGTAGTGGCTCAGTCTCTCTCTCTCTGGTGGTGCTGGGAAGCGTGGCCCTCTCTCTGGTGGTGCCGGGAAGCGTGGCCCTCTCTCTGGTGGTGCCGGGAAGCGTGGCCCTCTCTCTGGTGGTGCCGGGAAGCGTGGCCCTCTCTCTGGTGGTGCCGGGAAGCGTGGCCCTCTCTCTGGTGGTGCCGGGAAGCGTGGCCCTCTCTCTGGTGGTGCCGGGAAGCGTGGCCCTCTCTCTGGTGGTGCCGGGAAGCGTGGCCCTCTCTCTGGTGGTGCCGGGAAGCGTGGCCCTCTCTCTGGTGGTGCCGGGAAGCGTGGCCCTCTCTCTGGTGGTGCCGGGAAGCGTGGCCCTCTCTCTGGTGGTGCCGGGAAGCGTGGCCCTCTCTCTGGTGGTGCCGGGAAGCGTGGCCCTCTCTCTGGTGGTGCCGGGAAGCGTGGCCCTCTCTCTGGTGGTGCCGGGAAGCGTGGCCCTCTCTCTGGTGGTGCCGGGAAGCGTGGCCCTCTCTCTGGTGGTGCCGGGAAGCGTGGCCCTCTCTCTGGTGGTGCCGGGCAACGTGGCTCTCTCTCTGGTGGTGATGGGCAACGTGGCTCTCTCTCTGGTGGTGATGGGCAACGTGGCTCTCTCTCTGGTGGTGATGGGCAACGTGGCTCTCTCTCTGGTGGTGATGGGCAACGTGGCTCTCTCTCTGGTGGTGATGGGCAACGTGGCTCTCTCTCTGGTGGTGATGGGCAACGTGGCTCTCTCTCTGGTGGTGATGGGCAACGTGGCTCTCTCTCTGGTGGTGATGGGCAACGTGGCTCTTTCTCTGGTGGTGATGGGCAACGTGGCTCTCTCTCTGGTGGTGATGGGCAACGTGGCTCTCTCTCTGGTGGTGATGGGCAACGTGGCTCTCTCTCTGGTGGTGATGGGCAACGTGGCTCTCTCTCTGGTGGTGATGAGCAACGTGGCTGTCTCTCTGGTGGTGATGGGCAACGTGGCTCTCTCTCTGGTGGTGATGGGCAACGTGGCTCTGTCTGGTGGTGCTGGATGGCACATTCCTCATTCTTTGTCCTGTAGCACTGTCTCCCTCTGCTTTTTCCAGGCTGCAGTCTCTCAATCTCTCTCTTGATCGTGGTATAGCCTCCTCCCTGCTCAAAATGGCGCCACCAATCTTTAGGACTACATGTCCCATGATGCTCTCCTCTCCTAGTCTCCTTTAATTGGCTCTCAGTTGTGCCCAATAGGGAAGGAACGGAGTGGGCAGGAAGCTGGGGGAACCTGATGAGAGCCACCATCTCTTCTCCGTGACAGGAGAAGGGGGGGCAAGCGGGGGAAACCTCCGACAGCCCGTAGCTCGCCTTTCTCCTGGCACAACACTGAGTTCTCTGCTGGACTGTGCAGGGAAAAGAGCCGAAGTCACACAACACTGATGGGGGGCGGGGGCTTGACAGCACCTTGATGGTGTCACTCCACTGGTGGGCTGCCCACACCCCAATAGTGACGCAACTGTGCTGAATTTAAGATCTGATCCTTGATTCCAGGGGGGGCACTTGACCCCCCCTTGCCCCTACCTACGGACGCCCATGCATACTTACCTTATTCCTCACCCCACTGGCAGCCAGCCCTCTCCTTTGCTGTCCAACACTCCCAAATTCTGAGCATGCCATCAGTGCCCTTCTTTTGCAGTGTGAGCCTGCTAGTTCTGCATTGTGTGGGATAACAGAGGGCTTTGACTGGTCAGGCAGAGAAGGGAGGTGACCTTGGGGACTGGTCAGATGAAGAGGAGTAATCCTAAGAGAGCGAGGAATACGTTACGTATATGATGGGCAACACAGTGGCTAAGTGGTTAGCACTTCTGCCTAGCAGCACTAGGGTCGCTGGTTTGAATCCCAACCACGAAACTACATGCTTTGAGTTTGCATGTTCTCCCTGTGCCTCCATGGATTTCCTCCCATACTCCAAAGACATGTTGGTGGGTTAATTAAATCTTGTTAAAATTGGCCCCAGTGTATGTATGAATCTGAGTTAGGGACCTTTGATTGTAAGCTCCAAGACACAAGACACAAACAGGAAATGCGTCCTTTGCAGGGCTCTGTTAGGGAGCTGCGTCACACCCAAACCTATACTGCTGACAAGCTCACAGCTATGGAGGACCGCTTGAAACATAACAATCTGCGCTTCTTGGGGTTCCCAGAGGGCTCAGAGGGCAGAGACCCGGAAGCCTTCATGTAGCACTTACAGCGCCTCCACCTTCTCACGGCTGTTCGCCATCAAACGGCACATAGAGTTCCCCTGCATCCCATGCATCCTGGAACCACACCACGTGCCATACTCAAATTATTACACTTCAGAGACTGGGAAGCCTTCCTCAGAGCTGCCAGAGAAAAGGGCAAAATATCCTTCACCGGCACTGGAATCACTATCTTTCCTGATTTCTCAGCAGCCACTTGGAAACAAAGGGCTACCTTTCTGGCCGTCAAAAGGAGGCTAAGGGAGCTCCATCTACCCTATGGCATGCTTTATCCTGCAAAGTTGAGGATCACTTACCAGGGCAAGGCCTACTTCTTTACAGATCCTAAGGAGGCGTCACATTAGGTGGATACCCTAGGATGCCCGGATCACAAAGATCAGAACCGGAGACCACCTCGTCATTGAAGTGGCTTGAAGAAGAATACAATTTAATGCCTATGGCCTGCACCCCCCCCCCCCCCCCCATTTGTTTGAGGTGGATTGGGGAAGGAAAAGGGACAGGGACAGATTCCTACAAATGTATGGCTCCGTTACTTATCGGGCCACCCGCTGGACCATCCTTATTTTTACATCTCGGGCCATGCATGTTAGCTATACAGGTTGTCGATGGATACTAACCTTATATTTCTCCTTAAGCATTTACTCCCACTAACTCAGGAATTGTTTTTCTAGAATTCGGGTGCACATATTTTTGTTTTGTGCGGACGTGGATGGAAGACCATGGCTACAGACTTTTCATACCTCAGGGTTTGTGGGTTGTGGGACAGTGACATGTCCCCCTTGCTTTGCAGTTTTGGGAATAAAGCTCTCATGTGTTTGGGTTTGGGAGCCGGGAGGGTTAGGGTGGTTTTGAGAGTTTTGGGACTGTTCTTTGATCTTTTTTTTCTTTTTTCTGCAGATCTTACTCGCTAATACATGAGTATCTGGTTACGGGTTTGGCTGGCCTTTTTGGCCTGCAACCGATCCATTCAAGGGGCACTTTTTTGGTGCAATGCTGGTATCTATCAATCATTCTATGTACTTTTATCTAGTAATCTAACCAACCGATATGGTGTACAACTGATAACTATGCAAGGCAGGCTGTGGTTTCACAGGTATGATTCGCCCACACTGTTATGCACTTCTCATGGCACGCTGGACTTTAGGCTATGGTTGCCCCCAGCAGGCTTTGAGAACTGGGCTTCAATAGTCATACTTTGTTTTTGCTCATGTCTAGATTACGTATAGTTTCCTGGAATGTTCAGGGGCTTAACTGAAACTGAAACGATCCCTTGTGTTTGAATATCTGGCGAGACATAATCCGCATGTGATTCTTCTCCTGGAAACCCACCTCCATGGGTCTAGGGTCATGGCCCTTAAGAGAGCGAAAATTGCATATGCCATCCACTCCACGTACTCCATGTACGCTAGGGGCACATCCATCCTCATAGCTAAATCAGCACCCATCAGCATTAAACATATCAAACTTGATCCCAATGACTGCTTTGTAATAGCCGTGCTTGACTCCTGGGTAAGCCATACACAGTGACTAGTATATATGCTCCGCCACCCTTCACTAAACTATTTTTGACCGGGGAGTGAGCTCTATACTGGCAATAGCGGAGGGCCCTTTATTAATAACGGGTGACTATAATACAGTACTGGATAACTCTATTGATAGGTTCTGTTGCTCTACAATGCCCCCCACACCCTTGGGTTCTTTTTTGATTCAATTTGATCTAGTGGAGGCGTGGAGATGGAAACATGCGGATAAGAGAGAGTACTCATGTCAATCAGAATCACATGGTACTTTATCTCGTATTGATCTCTGTCTAGTCTCGTCAGATTTGCTCAATATGCTGATTGATGTTAAGTACCTCCCTAGAGCAGTATCTGACCACTCTCCTTTATATGGTAGACCTTGCCCTGGACTCCCCCTCCTCTTATCGGGTGTGGAGACTGAGTGGAGACTGAGTCCTTTGCGGCTAGCTGATCAGGCCGTTGTGGACCAAAGTATGGCTGAAATGAAATCCTATCCTAACAAACAGAGTGCCCCCATCCCAGTGGTCTGGGATGCTTTTAAGGCCACTACACACGGCTCTTTTGCTGCAGCAGCTAGGCAAGCCCGCAGGGCATCTCAGTCCAGACTGGTGGATGCGGAAAGGTGTCTCAGGGAGGCGAAAGCTGCATATTCTGCAGCCCCCACCCCTGAGACACATATGGCCTGGAAGGATATGGCCAGGGAACTAGATTTGGTACTTTTGGAGCGCACCCAGAAGAAGTTGCTGTATCAAAATCAGCGACTCCGAGTTCGGTGACAAAAACAGTCGCCTACTGGCTTATCTCTCCAGACCCGATTATCAGCCATGTAGCATCCCAACATTTAGAACCGCGGAGGGAATAGTGGTAGACCAAAACAAAGCGATAATGACGCATTTGTCGCATTTTATTCCTCATTATACACTACCAGGGCTCATTACACAATTGTGGAATTGGATGACTACCTATCTGATATCTCGCTGCCCAGACTTCAAGATCATCAGGCTTCACTTCTTGATGCCCCTCTAACGGCTGAGGAAATTGGGGAAGCCATACAATCCTTTGCCAGAAACAAAACGCCAGGGCTGGATGTATTCCCCCATCGAATGGTATATGTACTTCAGAGAACTACTAATACCCCACCTACTGAAGGTATATAATTATGCTATGCAAACCGGACAGTTATCACCCTCTATGTCAGACGCTGATTGTCCTTATTCCCGAACCCCATAAAGATTACCCGCTTTGTGAATCGTATAGACAGATTTCGCTTATTAATTCAGATATCAAGATTCTAGCCAAGGTGCTCGCCCGGCAACTGAACACAGTCATCTCTGCTATTATTGGCGCATACCAACCTGGGCGATCAACCTCCATCAATTTATATAGGCTTTTTACTAATCTGCAAGACACTCATGATAATGTGGGATCTCGAGCCGTATTGGCCTTGGACGCTCACAAGGCATTTGACTCAGTTGAATGGCCATACCTGTTGGAAGTTTTAGCAAAATTCAGATTCGGCAACACCTTTATCAGGTGGGTGCAACTACTCTACTTGAAGCCCACCGCTAGACTAAGGCTGCGTACACACGCGGGGACTGTTCGCTCAACTTTGTCCGCTGAACAGTGTTTCAGCGGACAGTCCGCTCGTGTGTGGGCTTCAGCGGACAGTTTCAGCGGACAGTCTGACGAACAAAGTTTTTCGGAAATTCCGTAAAACTGTCCGCTGAAACTTTGTTTGAGCGGACAGTCCGCCCGTGTGTAGGCTTGTTCGTCAAACTAAGTTCCGCGCATACTCAGAAAGGATTTACACGCCGAAGGTTGCATTGCAGTGTATAGGACGTCGTTTTCTAGTCCCGTCGTACGTGCCGTTCACGTCATCGCGCACGGTTTCAGCGGACTGTTCGTTCGTCGTGTGTGGCCAAGTCCGTCCATGCTAATTTTGAGCGGACTGTCCGCTCAAACTGTTTGACGAACAAAGTTGAGCGAACAGTCCCCACGTGTGTACGCGGCCTAAGAGTAAACGCAGCCGTGTCTGATCCCTTTCTGATAAAGAGAGGCACTAGACAGGGATGTCCCCTATTGCCACTGCTATTTGAATTGGCGATAGAACCTCTGGTAGCGCTAATAAGATCCAGTGGGGAGGTAGTGGGACTGACGATTGGGGGGTCTGGAAGAAAAGGTGTCTTTGTACGCTGAAGATATGTCAATTTACCTGTTGGACCCCCAGTCGTCTCTCCCAGCCCTGCTGGAAATTATTCAGAGGTTTGGTCACTTCTGGGTTCCAGGTCAACTGGGACAAATCTCTTCTCTTTATGATAGACCAAGAAACGTCGATAGTGCCACCTCCCTCCTGCCCCTTACAAATAGTAAGTTCCTTCCGATATCTGGGGGTTACGGTGCAACAACCAATCTCCTCCTACATCAAAATCAACCTAGATCCTCTTATCAGAAGACTGAGAACTACATTAAAGATGTGGATCAATCTCACCCTAAGCCCCTGCCAACCAAATCCGTCAGATTTAGTCCGACGGATTGTGTCCGAAACTGTTGCATACACACGGTCGGACTAAGTTGTCGAAAAGTCCGATCTTTCAGAACGTGATGAACGTAATTTCGTTACGATGGGACTACATTCAGGCTAGTAGCCAATAACTTTGATGTAGGAATTTGATCTGTGCATGCGTGGCACTTGGTCCGATCAAAATTCGCTACACATGATCGGAGTATGTCCGATCAAACCAGTTGGTCGGGAAATATTTCCAACATGTTGGAAAATTGGGTCCGATGGAGATTCGGACGGAATCAGTCCGATGCATACCACACACAGTCGGATTATCTGACGACACGGTCCAATAAGACGCATTCCGACAGATTCTCCGACCGTGTGTAGAAGGCTTAAAACTACTAGGTAGGATAAACATCTTTAAAATTATCTTTTTACCATGATTTCTGTATATCCTGAGTAATTCGCCTGTATATGTCACCAAGGTCAAATTTAAGGAAATAGACTCTTACCACTTTCATTTTGGGGGGGGGGGGCAGTTAGGATTGTGAAAACCACCCTGCAGTTACCAGTAACGGAGGGCGGACTGGCTTTACCTTGCCTTCAAACTTATTATATCGCCTCGCAGTTGGCCCATGCGCACTGGTGGTTTTATCCTGCAGCCAACAATGCGGCCACTGCCTTGGAGGCTACTATACTCACCTTTTATGAATCTCTTCAAAACTTGATTCATCGTATGTCTCTTAGAGGGAGAGAGAGGGTACAACTATACTAGCAATGACCCTACGGATTTTTCGTCTTACTAAAATGCTGCCATCCAACGAACGCAATACATACTCACCAATAGTGATGGATGAACTTCGACGGGACGTTTCGCGAACGTGAACCGCGAATGCAGCCAAAAGTTTGCGAACCGCAAAGTTCGCGGCGGACCCCAATGACTTTAATGGAGGTTTTTAAGGTTCGCCTGCCAGGTCATATTTTCAGCCACAAAATACTTACTAGCTGTGCACACATAGTCCCACAACATGGACACTGACATAACAAAAGTGAATCTGGGATTGACAACGACAAGCATTCTTTTTTTATCTGTGAAATTTTGACAATTCAGGAGCGCATGAAGGCCATGGAGGAGAGGCAAGGTCAGGGCAGTCTATGAAGGGGGTGCAGGAGATGATCAGTGCCACATTCAGGGCAGCGCAGTCCTGTGCCAGTGTCCCAACCTTTGCTTGAGCCCCTCCCTCTGCCCGGCCCTTACCCCCACCTAGGCAGGGCTCCACTGCGGTGGTCCGGAGGTGTCAGTCCAGTGCTGATCCTCTGCCATGGTGCTGGCACTGCCTGCTGATTGGTTTCTCCGCTGCTATCTCCCTCACTGACACCAGCACCGAGATAGAGAGCACTGACACCAGCACCGAGATAGAGAGCACTGACACCAGCACCGAGATAGAGAGCACTGACACCACACCAGCACCATGATAGAAAGCACTGACACCACACCATGATAGAGAGCACTGAGACCACACCAGCACCATGATAGAGAGCAATATATATATATATATAATTGTGTGTGTGTGTGTGTGTGTGCGCGCGCGCGCGCGTGTGCGCGTGTGTGTGTTTACATGGATGTATGCACATTTTATGTAAAATGCTGTTTCTCCAAAAAGCGATCCATGCTCAGATCGCTTTTCAGAGGCATTTGACAGCCGGTAGAGAGGCAATATGTTGCCTACTGACCACCTGTTTTAACCCCTTAAATGCATCGTCACTATGCTGCAACTGCATGCAATGCACACAGTTGCAGGGGGGTTGCAGTGCAGCCCCATTCACCTAGGGGTGTACTTCAAGGGTGCTGTGACTGGAAAAAGATTGTGAAACACCGACATAGAGGAACCGATCTCTCCATTTTCCTCCTGCAGCCGCTGAATGTCTGTAAGTGGGAGAGGAGGAGAAGGGGGGAAATGGAGAAAATCGGTTCCTTTATATATACGGCCACCCACTTGGGACCGGGCCCTGGTGTTCCACCATCAGGCTCTGAGAAAAGAGCCCTGTCCGGAGGTCGGGGGGGGGGGGCATCCATGGTTTCTTGCATCGGGGCCCTGAAGGTTCTAGTTAAGCCACTGCCTCTGCCTCCTGGCCCTGCTCATATGGTTATGCGTGACGTAGTGGAGAGTACACAGGGGGATCACGGCTCTATGTAATTCAGTGGCGCTCGTTCCTCTTCCCTCAGAGACAGCAGGGATCGGTGTACATTTACACACAATTTTCCCCTAATTTTCAGGGGGGAAAAGTGCATGCTATACACTGATAAATATGGTATATTGTTTTATTTAAAGTGGAGGGCCACCCTGAAAACACTTTTCACCTTATCCTCTCCCTTTTAATGTCCTAAAAATCATTCTGTAAAAAAAAAAATTTTCACTTACCTGGAACACCCTGTTGCTATGCAGAAGACCTAATCTGCCTTGTTCCTCCTCCGCGGTGGTGTTTTTCTCTTCCTTAGCTGCAGTGCTTCATGAGAAATGAGTGTCATCGTTTCCCATGAGTCTGTGGGCTGGACTGTGCTGAAAACACACGAGATTTGCAGGCAGGAAATGACCCGATTTGAGGCAGACAGCAGAGCCATTTTTAAGAAGGGAACAAAGCCTTTATTGCCAGAACACACGTGGATGTCCTGGGGAGAGCATCTGACCAGATAGGAGAGAAGATCAGTCGGGATTCAAGCAGCTAATTCACCTAGAAGATTTACCCAGAAAAGGTAAGTGTTTGTAATAATGAAATGTAGGTCTAAATGTGCTCACTGTGTGTATACATGTCTTGTATGTCTTGTATAGGTTTCATTTGGATTGTTCCTTCTTTGTTATTTGTAATGTCATTTTTTTTTTTTTTTGTCTTCCATTTCTTTCTGCTGTGTGTTAGCATGTATTTTCTCTTTTCTTTGATTAATAGATGTCCTGTTTTGAATTTTTTTTTTCTGCTTGTATATGTAGTATGTCTTTGCAATGCAATTGACTGTTCTAAAAATATATGCAATTATAATGTGTTTATTATTTTTTCTTAATTTTTTTTTTTTTTTTTTTTTTTTGTAGTGATATATTTTGTTCTGACCGTCCTGAATATTTTTTCTATAATTGTTATAATTCCATCTTTACTCTTTATACCCTGGTATGTCTACAAAAACTATTGGGGGGGGGGGGGGTTGTGGTGGTGTGTTTTTTATTTTTTCATCCTCTCCTCTCCACCATTTTGTCCTGTAGTTTCTCCTGTCCTCACTCCTCCGTCCTGCTCTGTCTTCCTCCCTGCTCCTGTTTTACTAAGCCAACAACTACTTACTACTACACCTCCCTCCTCCCCTCCTCCATCCTTGTCCTCAGTCCTCCCTCCTCACTCCTCAGTTCTTGTCATTCCTCATTCGTCACTCCTCTGTCCTTGTCGTCACTCCTCTGTCCTTGTCGTCACTCCTCTGTCCTTGTCGTCACTCCTCTGTCCTTGTCATTCCTCAGTCCTTGTCATTCCTCACTCCTCTGTCCTTGTCGTCATTCCTCTGTCCTTGTCGTCATTCCTCACTCCTCACTCCTCACTCCTTGTCCTCATTCCTCACTCCTCAGTCCTTGTCCTCATTCCTTCCTCCTCAGTCCTTGTCCTCATTCCTCCTAATTCCTCAGTCCTTGTCCTCATTCCTCCTAATTCCTCAGTCCTTGTCCTCATTCCTCCTAATTCCTCAGTCCTTGTCCTCATTCCTCAGTCCTTGTCCTCCCTCCTCCTCCTCATTCCTCAGTCCTTGTCCTCCCTCCTCCTCCTCAGTCCTTGTCCTCCCTCCCTCCTATTCGTCCTTACTTTATCCACCAACCTCATCTATACTTCTATTCATAACACTTAGACCCCTTTCACACCAGGGCGTTTTGCAGGTGCTATAGCGTTAGAAATAGCGCCTGCAATCCACCCTAAAGAAGCTGCACCATTATGTGTAGTGTGAAAGCCCCGAGGGCTTTCACACTACAGCGGTGCGCTGGCAGGATGTCAGAAAAAAGTCCTGCCAGCAGCTTCTTTGGAGCAGTGAAGGAGCGGTGTGTTTACCGCTTCTCCACCGCTGCTCCCCATTCAAATCAATGGGGCAGCGCTGTAATGCCGCCGGCAAAACGCCGCTATTGCCGGCAGTTTTAACCCTTTCGCGGCCGCTAGCGGGGGTAAAAACGCCCCGCTAGCGGCTGAAATGCGCCGCAAATCTGGCGGTAAAACGCCGCTAAAAATAGCGGCGTTTTACCGCCGACGCTATCAGCGGTGTGGTGTGAAAGGGGTCTTAAGCAACCTCCACTCCTTTCCAAATATATAACGATAACTTTTTTTTTTTTTTATTGTTTTTCGTAGATCCAAATTCCATCTGTCCAAAGCGATTGATTGACTTTCATCGACATCTTTTATTGCAGGTATGTTAAACTTTCAGTGCAATTAAATAAACTGTGACATTATCTTAAAATCTGATTAATGCAATTTACAAAAAAGATATGCGTGTGTGTATTTGTTTTAATTTTTTTTTTTGGTTAAATTTATTTATCTAATGTTTTTATTATATTTATTAATGCATTATTTATTTATTTTTATTCCATAGATAAACCATGCCTGAAAAATTCAAGTTTAATACATTGGTTTGATTTATTAATTCTGTATCCTAATTTTTTATTTTTATTTTGGGGGGGGGGGGGGGAGTTGTGTGTCTCTTTTTCTCGCTCACTCTTCACTCACTCGCTCACTCTTCATTCGCTCACTCTTCTCTGTTTCTCGCTGACTCTATGTTCGCTCTTCACTCGCACGCTCTTCTGTCGCTCGCTCTTCTCTGTTACTCGCTGACTCTTTACTCGCTCTTCTCTGTCACTCGCTGACTCTTCACTCGCTGACTCTTCACTCGCTGACTCTTCACTCGCTGACTCTTCACTCTTCTCTGTTTCTCACTGACTCTTCTCTCGCTCGCTCTTTGCTCGTTCTTCTGTTTCTCACTCGCTCTTCACTGGCTCTCTCTTCTCTGTTTCTCGCTCACTCTTCACTCGCTCACTCTTCTGTTGCTCTCGCGCTCTTTGCTCTCGCGCTCTTTGCTCGCTCTCGCTCTTTGCGCTCTCTCTCTCTCGCTCTTTTCTCTCTTTCGCTCTCGCTCTTTTCTCTCTTTCGCTCTCGCTCTTTTCGCTCTCTCTCGCTCTTTTCTCTCGCTCGCTCTCTGCTCTCGCTCTTTGCTCTTTTTCTCGCTCTTTTTCGCTCTTGCTCTCGCTCTTTTTTTCTCTTTTTCGCTCTTGCTCTCGCTCTTTTTTTCTCTTTTTCGCTCTTGCTCTCGCTCTTTTTTTTTTCTCTTTTTCGCTCTTGCTCTCGCTCTTTTTTTTTCTCTTTTTCGCTCTTGCTCTCGCTCTTTTTTTTCTCTTTTTCGCTCTTGCTCTCGCTCTTTTTTTCTCTTTTTCGCTCTTGCTCTCGCTCTTTTTTTCTCTTTTTCGCTCTTGCTCTCGCTCTTTTTTTCTCTTTTTCGCTCTTGCTCTCGCTCTTTTTTTCTCTTTTTTGCTCTTGCTCTCGCTCTTTTCTCTCGCGCTCGCTCGTTTCGCTCTCTCTCTCGCGCTCTCTCGTTCCTCTCGCTCGCTCTTTTCTCGCTCGCTTACTCTTTTCTTTCTCACTAGCTCTTTTCTCTCTTGCTCACTGCTCACTGTTGTGTTTTCTTTTTTATTTCTGCCTCTCTCGCTTCCTCTTTTCTTGCTCGCTCTTCACTAGCTGTCTTCACTATTTCTCTCTTTCTCTCAAATTAGGGTCTAAATAGAATTTTATTTTTTATTTTTAGTTTTGAATAGTTGTGTGTGTGTGTATTTATTTATTTTTTTTTTTTTTGTAGATTTGTCTTTGAATAAAATGTTTAATAAAATTATTTAAAATTAAATAAAATTCTTCTATTTTAATACTGTTGCTGTCTTTTGTTTTTCTTTGAGTGTGTGTGGGAAAAAAAAATATATAATATAATCTAATTTTTCTCTCTTTGTAGTTAAAAAAAATGTATGCCAATATAAATACCAAGTAAATAAAAAAAAAAAAAAATATATATATATATATATATATATATATATATATATATATATATATATTATATATATATATATATATATATATATATATATATATATATATATATATACACACACACACACACACACACACACACACACACACACACACACACACACACACACACACACACACACGGTCAAAACCAGCCAGAGCGGAGAATCATAGAGGAGAGAGCGGCGCTGGAGTTAGAGGAAAGGTAAGTATTAAAGATCTTTTACCTTACAGCAAAAAATATTATAAAGATTAATTAAACTTAAATTATTATTATTTTTAATTTATATATTTTAAGTTTAATTTATCTTTATAATATTTTTTGCTGTAAGGTAAAAGGTCTTTTTATTTACCTTTCCTCTAACTCCAGCGCCGCTCTCTCCTCTGATTCTCCGCTCTAGCTGATTTTGACCTTGTTTATCTTTGTTGCCATCACAACGGGGCGGGACTTCCTACGACGACGCCCGTTGTGATGAGAACCTGTGGGGTTGATGGCGGCGTTACTGCGCATGCGTGAGATTGGCGCTCGAACGGGGGCGGTGCATGCTGGTCCATCAGCAGCACCGTATCCCGGAAGAGGATGCCTGTGGGCTTCACATGCCCACAGGCAAGATGACAACGGGCAGCATGACTTTTTATAAGTTGCATCATGTGTAAAAAACGGACAGACAAAGTATTTTGAAACAGAACAAGTGAGTGATATAATTGACCATGTTAATCGTGATTTTGCAAAAATAAAAAAAAATGTTGGAGACAGTGGAACCCCGCTTTAAGCCCACTTACTGTGACAAAGTACCCCATGATTAGTGGGTCCTACGCTATCCATAAGCTGGGAGATCCTGCTTCTCTAAACCATGGGAGCAATACACTCCTCTATATGGGAGAACTAGAGGTCACCCAAAAGGATTTGGTCAGAATCCATACAATAGACAAACAATATATTTGGGGGCACACCCTAAAAGATGCAGTGATCACAACCCGACAGGGGTTCTAATCCCCCTCCATTCCGCTCTTCTCCAGTTGTATCGGTTCCTCTCCTGGACTGAAATGGCTTCCTCTGATCTCACCGCACACTGTGAGCTTCTCACCATGTGCATTAGAAGTTGCAGCAAATCAGAGAGAGTCCGGCTCATTTCCTGGCCGGGGTGGGGGGGGGCAGTCAGCGTTATCTTGCCCTTTTCTCCCCAGCCTGACTGTCACTGACCCCGCCCCTTTCATTTATTGAATTCCAGCCAGGGCTGTCTTTAATATTGATTGGATCCTGGGTATATATTTTCTTGGGCCCTTCTGAATCCACCTATTAAAATGGAGCTCCACCCTCTTTTTTTAAGTCCTCTGCATACCCTGCTTCTCTGCCCCCTTAAACACATTTGGTATATATATATATATATATATATATATATATATATTTTTATTTTTTATTTTTTTTAAACTCACGGTTTTATTGTCAATTGTTTTGTGTGCTTCCTGTTTCCAGCTGCGTTATTGCCCATCCGCTATGCCTCCTGGGACATGATTTTTAGCAATCCCAGAAGGCAATAGGGGCCGCTGGGCTGTAGTATCGCATTATTTCCAAACCGGAAATGACGCAATACAAGGCGGCGCCGGCTGGCGCCATTTTAAGTAAGGGCGATGTGGCTTTTGTTGCCAGTAAACTCGGAAAGCGGCATCATCGGCAGTACAAGCGCCTTTCTAGTGGAAGATCTACAGCAAGCAGCTACTTCTCGGAGGTAAGTACTTTTGTCATCCATGGAGTGTTATGGGTGCAGTGTCGAGTGGGGCAGATGGAGCTGTGCTGGGGCAGATGATGATGATGATGTGCTGGGGCAGATGATGATGATGATGTGCTGGGGCAGATGATGATGTGCTGGGGCAGATGATGATGTGCTGGGGCAGATGATGATGATGTGCTGGGGCAGATGATGATGATGATGATGTGCTGGGGCAGATGATGATGATGTGCTGGGGCAGATGATGATGATGATGATGTGCTGGGGCAGATGATGATGATGATGATGTGCTGGGCCAGATGATGATGATGATGTGCTGGGCCAGATGATGATGATGATGTGCTGGGCCAGATGATGATGATGATGTGCTGGGCCAGATGATGATGATGATGATGATGTGCTGGGGCAGTTGATGATGATGTGCTGGGGCAGTTGATGATGATGTGCTGGGGCAGATGATGATGATGATGATGATGTGCTGGGGCAGATGATGATGATGATGATGATGTGCTGGGGCAGATGATGATGATGATGATGTGCTGGGGCAGATGGTGATGGTGATGTGCTGGGGCAGATGGTGAAGGGGGTGATGTGCTGGGCTGGGGGTGATGATGATGGTGCTGTGCTCGGGGTGCTGCGGGAGATGGTGATGGTGCTGCAGGAGATGGTGGTGATGTGCTGGGATCCCCCCTCTCTCTCTCCTCCCCCCCCCCCCTCTCTCTCTCTCTCCCTCCCCCTCTCTCTCTCTCACCCCTCTCTCCCTTTATTGTAATTATAAAAAGTCTTTTACAAATATTGTTAAATTTATAAAAATATATTTTTGTGTGTCTTTTTTTATTATTTTAATATATGGTTATAGGTCACTTTGTATCTCTCACGTAACACTAAGAATATATACATTTATTTCTCTATCACAGGAGATGGCAAACAAAAATCTCTCTCTCTCTCTCTCCTATATTTTTTGGTGGAAATTCATTAGTCCTTGTTGTGCACCTGGGCACACTTTTTGACCCTACCATCTGATTGTTAGAACAGAAAATGAGACTCCTCAGACCAGTCAACATTTTTTCAATCTTCTATTGACAAAATTTGGTGATCCTGTGACAATTGTAGCCTCAATATCATCATGTACTTAGATGACTGGAGTGGCACCCAGTGTGGTCTTCTGCTGCTGTAGCCCATCTGCTTGAAGGTTCAAATTTGTTGAGCATAAAGAGATGGTATTCTGCATACCTTGGTTGTAAATAGTGGTTATTTGAGTAACTGTTGCCTTTCTAAAATCTGTACCATTAAAAACTCCGAACTCACATATGAAGTAGGGATTTTAACACACAAATAACAAATGGTCCATAATGGAGACACACTTACCACACCCCCTATCCATGCCCCTATAGGGAGCACCGTGCTCAAAGCCCACCCACTTGTGTGACATTAGCAAATTTAAAATCATTATTGTGACACTGATTTTCTCCCAGTCAATCATGGGAAAAGGGTCCTGAGACACAACTGGGTGGGAGTCCTACCTAAGACCCGATTGGCTGTGATGAGAAGCAAACGCCATTACTCGGTGGAGATGCAGGGGTAAGCCACCATAGCCATGACATAGATGGGGTAAGTGCGGGACTGGCAGGCAGCCAATGGGCGAGCAAAGTGGCAATCAAAGGATGTTGTGTGGGTGGAGTGAGTTTGCTAGGTGGACCACCCCACCCCCCAAAAAAAAAAATTAAGCAAAAGCAACCAATGCACATAGATGATGCCCTGTGCATATTTACTCATTTTTAACATAATTATATATCTATATAACATAGAGAAAGTTGTTTGTGCAAATAGTTGTAAATTAGCACCATCCCATCTAACACCATAACACATGCCCCATTTCTACATTAATATGCTCAGTTTGAATACATTTAGATGCATAAATGAATTTTGTTGCTGAGATTATTATTATTATTTTTTTTTTTTTATGAAAAGGTGTACAGAAAAAAGTAGCCACTGGGTGAAAAAAAAAAAAAAAATATATATATATATATATATATATATATATATATATATATTCACACACACACACACACAACAAGATACATATATAATAAGAGATATATCTACATAGATATGTACATACATACACACATAACAAGATACATATATAACAAGATATATATCTCTTGTTATGTAGATATATCTGCACAGAAACAAATGATTTAGTTTACAATTAGTATATATTTAAAACTCCTTCCTTTTGCTGCTAATTTATGTTGTTATAAATGCACTATATTTCCTGGTTCCTGGAGGGAGGAGGGGTTTGCATAGCTAAGGGGAAGCAACTTCCTCTGGCACTGCCGTTGCTATGGAAACCTGACCTGAAACTTATTTCACTGCTTGTGCAGCACTGAGCATGTGCGAGATTTGCAAGGCTGAGATCCAGGAAGAAATACAGTCTGGCTTCAGATGCCCACACCTAAGATGGCCACAGTCTGCTGCAAGTTTATAAAGTTACAAAATACTGTAATAACCTAACAAAACGGACCTTTGTTTACAGACTAACTTTACTAGAATGCATTAAGCTTGTGTATGATAAGTTATTTTTATTTAAAAAATCAAATTTGGCCGGACCACCACTTTAACCAGTTGCCGACCGCCGCACGCCGATGTACGTCGGTACAATGGCACGGGCAGGCATAAGGACATACATGTACGTCCCTTGCCTCCCGCGGGTCGGGGGCCCAATCGGGCCCCCGCCCGGTGCCTGCGGCGGTCGGTATTCGTACGGGAGCGATCCCGGACGAGGGGACGGCCATTCATTCATGGCCACCCCCTCGCGATCGCTCCCGACGAATAGAAATCCCCGGTGACATCACTTCCTCTCCTGTAATGTAAACACAGGAGAGGAAGTGATGTATTCTCTCCTCCGTGTCGGTATTTTTCGTTCCGACACGGAGGAGAGCGGATCAGTAAGTTGCACCAACACTCTACACACACAGTAGAACATGCCAGGCACACTCACACCCCCCCTTTACCCCCCGATCACCCCCCCAATTACCCCTGCCCCCCAGTCACAGTGACACCAATGTCATTTATTTTTTTATTTTTTTTTGCATTGGTGTCATTTGTGACTGTAATAACTGTTAGGGCAGTTAGAGTTAGCCCCCTTTAGTTCTAATGTACCCCCCTAACCCCCCCAATAAAGGTTTAACCCCGTGATCACCCCCCGTCGCCAGTGTCACTAAGGCTGGGTTCACATTGCAGCGGTTTATGAGAACGAATGTGATTCGCACCGCACTGCAGTGCAAATCACATCCGATCTCTGTGCGATTCGAGTTCAGCCATTCGCCGCACCCGCCACACCCGCCGCACCCGCCGCAAATTCGCACGGGACCCTTTTTTTGGCCCGCAGCAGAATCGGATCGCATGGGTGTTCACACCATGCGATCCGAGTTTGCAGATCGCACTGCGATATGCGAACTGATCTGGGGGTGTCAGTAACATTTCACTGACACTCCCAGCAGTTCGCATAGGGCAGTGTGAACTGCCGCCGGGAGGCATGCGATGCGGGAACCCGCCGCGGATTCGCGGCGTTTCCGCATCGCTCCAGTGTGAACCCAGCCTAATAAGCGATCATTTTTCTGATCGCCGTATTAGTGTCACAGGTGACGCTAGTTAGGCAGGTAGGTATTTAGGTTCGCCGCAGCTTTTTATAGCGCCAGGGACCCCCATATACTACCGCATAAAGCCCCCTGATTGCCCCCTAGTTAACCCTTTCACCAGTGATCACCATATAACTGTTACAGGTGACGCTGGTTGGTTAGTTATTTTTTTATAGTTTCAGGGCACCCGCCATTTATTACCTAATAAAGGTTTAACCCCCTGATCACCCGGCGGGTGTCATTTGTGACTAATAACTGTTAGGGCAGTTAGGGTTAGCCCCCTTTAGTTCTAAGGTACCCCCCTAACCCCCCCAATAAAGGTTTAACCCCGTGATCACCCCCCGTCGCCAGTGTCACTAAGGCTGGGTTCACATTGCAGCGGTTTATGAGAACGGATGTGATTCGCACCGCAGTGCAAATCACATCCGATCTCTGTGCGATTCGAGTTCAGCCATTCGCCGCACCCGCCGCAAATTCGCACGGGACCCTTTTTTTGGCCCGCAGCAGAATCGGATCGCATGGGTGTTCACACCATGCGATCCGAGTTTGCAGATCGCACTGCGATATGCGAACTGATCTGGGGGTGTCAGTAACATTTCACTGACACTCCCAGCAGTTCGCATAGGGCAGTGTGAACTGCCGCCGGGAGGCATGCGATGCGGGAACCCGCCGCGCATTCGTGGCGTTCCCGCATCGCTCCAGTGTGAACCCAGCCTAATAAGCGATCGTTTTTCTGATCGCTGTATTAGTGTCACAGGTGACGCTAGTTAGGCAGGTAGGTATTTAGGTTCGCTGCAGCTTTTTATAGCGCCAGGGACCCCCATATACTACCGCATAAAGCCCCCTAATTGCCCCCTAGTTAACCCTTTCACCAGTGATCACCATATAACTGTTACAGGTGACGCTGGTTGGTTAGTTATTTTTTTATAGTTTCAGGGCACCCGCCATTTATTACCTAGTCTCACTAGTGTACCCCTAAATTTAGGGGTGTCTACTTTCCAAAATGGGGTCATTTGGGGGGGGGTTGTGCCATCTTGGCATTTTATGGCCTTCAAAACTGTAACGCCCTTAGAAAGCCTGAAGGCGGTGCTTGGTTTTCGGGGCCCCGTACGCGGCTAGGCTCCCAAAAAGTCCCACATATGTGGTATCCTCGTACTCAGGAGAAGCAGCAGAATTTATTTTGGGGTGTCATTTCACATATGCCCATGGCATGCATGAGCAATATATCATTTAGTGACAACTTTGTTAAAAAAAATAAAAATAAAGTTTGTAATTTTCCCGCAACTTGTGGCAAAATATAAAATATTCCATGGACTCAACATGCCTCTCAGCAAATAGCTTGGGGTGTCTACTTTCTAAAATGGGGTCATTTGTGGGGGTTTTGTGCCATCTTGGCATTTTATGGCCTTCAAAACTGTAATAGGTAGTGAGAAGTGAACTCAAAAATTTACGCCCTTGGAAAGCCTGAAGGCGGTGCTTGGTTTTCGGGGCCCCGTACGCGGCTAGGCTCCCAAAAAGTCCCACATATGTGGTATCCCCATACTCAGGAGAAGCAGCAGAATTTATTTTGGGGTGTCATTTCACATACGCCCATAGCATGTGTGAGCAATATATCATTTAGTGACAACTTTGTGTAAAAAAAAAAAAAAATTTTTTTTTTTGTCATTATTCAATCGCTTGAGGCAAAAAAATAAAATATTCAATGGGCTCAACATGCCTCTTATCAATTTCCTTAGGGGGTCTACTTTCCAAAATGGGGTCATTTGGGGGGGTTTTGTACTGCCCTGCCATTTTAGCACCTCAAGAAATGAGATAGGCAGTCGTAAACTAAAAGCTGCGTAAATTCCAGAAAACGTACCTTAGTTTGTAGATGTGACAACTTTTGCGCAAACCAATAAATATACAATTATTGACTTTTTTTTTACCAAAGACATGTGGCTGAATACATTTTGGCCTAAATGTATGACTAAAATTGAGTTTATTGGATTTTTCTAATAACAAAAAGTAGAAAATATCATTTTTTTTCAAAATTTGCGGTCTTTTTACGTTTATATCGCAAAAAATAAAAATCGCAGAGGCAATCAAATACCATCAAAAGAAAGCTCTATTTGTGGGAAGAAAAGGACGCAAATTTTGTTTGGGTACAACATTGCATGACCGCGCAATTACCAGTTAAAGCAGCGCAGTGCCAAAGTGTAAAAAGACCTCTGGTCATTTACCAGCAAAATGGTCCGGTCTGAAAGTGGTTAAGGACACTTTGGAAAATTTGTATATTGCATTTATTCAGTATTGTTTACATTAAATGCACCTTATATCCCTCTAGCCACTTGCTTACTGGGCACTTAAACACCCTTCCTGCCCAGACCAATTTTCAGCTTTCGGTGCTCTCACACTTTGAATGACAATTACTCAGTCATGCAACACTGTACCCAAGTGAATTTTGTGTCCTTTTTTTCCCACAAATAGAGCTTTCTTTTGGTGGTATTTGATCACCTCTGGGGTTTTTATTTTTTGCGCTATAAATGAAAAAAGACCGAAAATTTTGAAAAAAAACGCATATTTCTTTGTTTCTGTGACAGAATTATGCAAATTATTAATTTTTCTTCATAAATTTTGGCCACAATTTATACTGCTACATGTCTTTGGTAAAAATAACCCAAATTAGTGGATATTATTTGGTCTTTGTGAAAGTTAGAGAGTCTACAAGCTGTGGTGCGAATCGCACAAAATTGATCACATCTGATGTACTGGTGACCTATCTCGCTTCTTGTGACCCGAACAAGTCAGGAAAGTACAAATACCCCCCAAATGACCCCTTTTTGGAAAGTAGACATTCCAAGGTATTTAGTAAGAGGCATGGTGAGCTTTTTGATGTTGTCATTTTTTTCCCACAATTCTTTGCAAAATGAAGATTTTTCATTTTCTTTATTTTTCTCCACAAAATTGTCATTGTAATAGGTTATTTCTCTCACGTGGCATGTGTATACCACAAATGACACCCCCCAAAAAATTCTGCTACTCCTCCTGAGTATTACAATACCACATGTGTGGGACTTTTTCACAGCCTGGCCACATAGAGAGGCCCAACATGCAGGGAGCGCCATCACGTGTTCTAGAAGCATAAATTACACATCTAACTTGTTGACTACTTATTACACTTTTGAAATACCAGGACAATGACACGTGACACTGATGACAGATGGCACTGATACGTGGCAATGATGACACTTATTCGTGGCACTGATGACACGTGGCACTGATGACAGATGACACTAATATGTGGCACTGATGACACGTGGCACTAATACGTGGCACTGATGACACGTGGCACTAATACGCGGCACTGATGACACGTGGCACTAATATGTGGCACTGATGACACGTGGCACTAATACGTGGCACTGATGACACGTGGCACTAATACGTGGCACTGATGACACGTGGCACTAATACGTGCCACCGGTGACAGATGGCACTAATACGTGACACCAATGACGCGTGACACTGATGACAGATGGCACTGATAAGTGGCATTGATGACACGTGACACTGACAACAGATGGCACGTGACACTGACAGGTGGCACTGATGACAAATGCCACTGATACGTGGCACTGATGACAGATGGCACTAATACGTGGCACTGATGACAGATGGCACTATGTGGCACTAATAACACGTGGCACTGATGACAGATGCCACTTATACGTGGCACTGATGACAGATGGCACTGGGGACAAATGGCACTGACAACAGGTGGCACTGGGGACAGATAGCACTGCGGGCAGGTGGCACTGGGGTGGGGTGGATTGCACTGGGGTGGATGGCACTGGGGCGGATGGCACTGGGGCAGGATGGCACTGGGGTGGATGGCACTGGGGCGGATGGCACTGGGGCGGATGGCACTGGGGCAGGATGGCACTGGGGCAGGATGGCACTGGGGGGGGGCATGGCACTGGGGGGGGTGGCACTGGGGGAGGATGGCTCTGGGGGAGGATGGCACTTTTTTTTAAACTTTTTTTTTTTACTTTTTTTTTTTTTTTCTTTTTTACACTGACGGCTGCTGCAGCCGTTCTTCTCTCCCCTCTCACACGCTGTCTGTGTGAGGAGGGAGAGCGGCGCTGAGAGATGATCTCATATGTTTACATATGAGATCATCTCCCATTGGACACGCCGATCACGCTGTAAACGGCCGCTGTGATTGGCCGTTTACAGCGATCTGTGTTTGCCTGTCCCCGGGGGACACGGCAAACACAGAACTTCCGCGATGCGCGCCCGCGGCGGCGCGCATTGCGGAAGTAAACACCAGGCCGTCCAGGGACGGCCAGGCGAGGGAAGCCGCCCGCCCTAAAGCCGTCATTCGGCTATAGGGCGGGCAGGAAGCGGCTAGGGATATTTTTAGATTAATTTAGCGCTGCACTTGTTTTGATTTTGCTGGCTGTGGGGCCACTCGATAGGAGGGAGGGGCCAGGAGCAGCAAAGAGGGAGGAGGATCTGGGCTGCCACTTGCAAAACCAATTTCACAGAGCAGGTAAGGATAACATGTTTGTTATTTAAAAAAAAAAAAAAAGAAAAGAAGAAGACTTTACAATCACTTTATACATTATATTATCAAATGTTTGTAGACATTTATGTTCATACATGCAATATATATATATATATATATATACACACACACACACACACATTATTTTTACAGATATACATTTATGATTTTTTACATATTTTATAATATATACTGTGAGGGGTTAGCTCGGCAGTGGGTGTGTGTGACCCCCTGGATGGGTTCACAACACAAGATCAGGCACAGCAGACAGCGTTGTAGATGCAAAAAAACAAAAGATGCGGTTTATTTATGCTACATGCAGTGAAACATATAACAGCCAAACAAAAATAAAACATGAAAATAAATCCTGGTCAGCTTGACCTCTAATTACACACTTATGCCGCGTACACACGGTCGAACTGTATGACGTACTTAGTCTGGCGGAAAGTACGCCAGACTGTCCGTCGGACTTTCCGAACGGTCCACACACGGCACTTTTTGAGCGGACTAATACGGCGTACTAAGTCCGCCGTACTATCCGCCCTACTTTTGAAATGAACGGACTCGCCCACACACGCGGAGGAAAGTCCGCTCATTTCGAGCGCGTCTCCAGGTAGGCGGGGCCTGCGAAGGAGACGTCGCTGGCCCCGCCGCCTGGTATGGACTTAAAGGGGAACCCCAACACTGAAAAAATCGGCGTGTGGGTCCCCCCAAGTCCACAGCAGACCCTTGTCCGAGCACGCTACCCGGCCGGCCAGGAAAGGGGGGCGAGCGAGCGCCCCCCCTCCTGAGCCATACCAGGCCGCGTGCCCTCAACATGGGGGGGTGCCTTGGGGAAGGGGGGGGCCGCCCCAAAGCACCTTGTCCCCATGTTGATGAGGACAAGGGCCTCTTCCCGATAACCCTGGCCGTTGGTTGTCGGGGTCTGCAGGCGGGGGGCTTATCGGAATCCGGGAGCACCCTTTAATAAGGGGGCCCCCGGATACCGGCCCCCCACCCTATGTGAATGAGTATGGGGTACAATGTACCCCTACCCATTCACCTGTAAAAAAAAAAAGTACAAAAAAAAAAAACACAACACACGAGATAAAATACTTTATTGCACAGCTCCGGGGGTCTTCCGTCTTCGGGGGTCTTCTCGCCGGACTCCTCCGCTATCTTCTTGTAGCTCTTTTGCTAGCGGAGGAGTCCGGCTTTCTTCCTCGCCGCCGGCCTCTTCTCCCGACTTCGGGGTTCTTGTCCCCCTCTTCGGTTCTTCTGCTGGGCCACCGCGCCTTCTTATAGCTCTTTTACAGGCGGTGGCCCGGTCTTCTGTCGCCGCCGCCACCGCCGCCGCCGCCTTCCGTTCTTCTTCTCCTTCTTCTCCAGGAGATGTTGACTCGACGTTCTCTCCGGCCACAATGCCAGGGACGCGCTGCACGGCCACTTATATAGGGACAAGGGGCGGTGTCACATGGCTTTATGTCACATGGGTTGGTCACATGGGTTGATGTCACATGGGGACTGTGACATCGTAAGGGGGCGGGGTCACCATGTGACACCAACCCATGTGACACCGCCCCTTGTCCCTATATAAGTGGCCGCGCAGTGCGTCCCTGGCATTGTGGCCGGAGAGAGAGAGAAGAACAACAAGAACAAGAACAAGAAGAAGAACGGAAGGCGGCGGCGGCGACAGAAGACCGGGCCACCGCCTGTAAAAGAGCTATAAGAAGGCGCGGTGGCCCGGCAGAAGAACCGAAGAGGGGGACAAGACCCCCGAAGTCGGGAGAAGAGGCCGGCGGCGAGGAAGAAAGCCGGACTCCTCCGCTAGCAAAAGAGCTACAAGAAGATAGCAGAGGAGTCCGGCGAGAAGACCCCCGAAGACGGAAGACCCCCGGAGCTGTGCAAGAAAGTATTTTATCTCGTGTGTTGTGTTTTTTTTGTACTTTTTTTTTACAGGTGAATGGGTAGGGGTACATTGTACCCCATACTCATTCACATAGGGTGGGGGGCCGGTATCCGGGGGCCCCCTTATTAAAGGGGGCTCCCGGATTCCGATAAGCCCCCCGCCCGCAGACCCCAACAACCAACGGCCAGGGTTGTCGGGAAGAGGCCCTTGTCCTCATCAACATGGGGACAAGGTGCTTTGGGGTGGGGGGGCCCCATGTTGAGGGCACGCGGCCTGGTATGGCTCAGGAGGGGGGCGCTCGCTCGCCCCCCTTTCCTGGCCGGCCGGGTAGTGTGCTCGGACAAGGGTCTGCTGTGGACTTGGGGCGTTGGGGTTCCCCTTTAAGTCCATACCAGGCGGCGGGGCCAGCGACGTCTCCTTCGCGGGCCCCGCCTACCTGGAGACCCGCTCGAAATGAGCGGACTGGCATACACACGGCCGGATTGTCCGCCGAAATGCGAGTACGACGGACAGAATTTCGGAAAAAAAGAAATTCTTAGTACGCCGGACTGCACGCTGAAAAAGTCCGCTGAAGCCCACACACGAGCGGATTGACCGCTGAAATGTGTTTCAACGGACTAAGTACGTCATACAATCCGCTCGTGTGTACGCGGCATTAGATTCCCTGTCTGACAACTGAGTGCAGCCTTGTGCTGTCTCGGTCTCGGTCTCGGTCTCGGTCGTAGAGGTTTGCCACACAGGCGTTAACTCACCGCGCAGAGCAGAACAGAACAGAACAGAACAGAACAGAACAGAACAGAACAGGTGTCACACTCCCCAGACTATACCAACACAAAACTGGTTCCAGGATGGAGCATCTCCCTAAGCATGCTGGGGTTTTTTGTAGAGGTCTTAATGAGCCCACTTACTTCAGCTGGGCTCATTAACTCTTCCCCTCTAATTGTAAAAGTCTGCATAAAGCCTGAATCTAGGGCATACATTTTTTCCATCCTGGATACAACCAGGTGACTTTACCTGCGTGCTGCCACAATATTTACATTTGAATTCTTTTTTAACCTCCTCCCGCCCGCCCTATAGCCGAATGACGGCCGTGGGGCAGGCGGGTTCGTCCGGGCGGTCGTCCCTGGACGGCTTTGTGTTTACTTCCGCAATGCGCGCCGCCGGGGGCGCGCATCGCGGAAGTTTTGTATCCGCCGTGTCTCCCGGAGACAGGCGAATACAGATCGCCGTGAACGGCCAATCAAAGCGGCCGTTCACAGAGCGATCACAACTGCCAATAGGAGATGATCTCAAATGTAAACAAATGAGATCATCTCCCATTGCCTGTCTCTCTCTCCTCACACAGAGACAGCGTGTGAGGAGAGAGAGCGGATCTGTGAATGTTACACTGAATTACTACTGTGACTAACATCTGTCAGCCCCAGTGCCAGTGCCAACTGTCAGCCCAGTGCCATCTGTCAGCCCAGTGCCATCTGTCAGCCCAGTGCCATCTGTCAGCCTAGTGCCATCTGTCAGCCCAGTGCCATCTGTCAGCAGTGCCGCCAGTGCCAGCGCCAGTGCCACCTGCCAGTGCCACCTGCCAGCCCCAGTGCCGTCAGCCCCAGTGCCGCCAGTGCCAGTGCCGCCAGTGCCGCCAGTGCCACCAGTGCCAGTGCCGCCAGTGCCAGCGCCAGTGCCACCTGCCAGCGCCAGTGCCACCTGCCAGGGCCGTCAGCCCCAGTGCCGTCAGCCCCAGTGCCGCGAGTGCCAGTGCCGCCAGTGCCAGTGCCACCTGCCAGCGCCACCTGCCAGCGCCAGTGCCATCCGTCAGCCCCAGTGCCGTCAGCCCCAGTGCCGTCAGCGCCAGTGCCGTCAGCCCCAGTGCCGTCAGCCCCAGTGCCGTCCGCGCCAGTGCCACCTGCCAGTGCCACCTGCCAGTGCCAGTGCCATCTGCCAGCCCCATTTGCCAGAGCAATTAGCCAGAGCAAATAGCCAGTGCCATCTGCCAGTGCCAGCCCCAGTGCCATCTGCCAGCCACATCTGCCAGCCACATCTGCCAGCTACATCTGTCAGCCACATCTGCCAGCCACATCTGTCAGTCCCATCTGTCAGCCCCATCTGCCTCCAGTGCCACGTGTTGTCAGTGCCACGTGTCGTCAGTGCCACGTGTCGTCAGTGTCACCTGCCACATCAGCGTCGCCTGTCAGTGCCATTTGTGATCAATAAAAATGTCACAAAGATTGTATTCAGCTGAGGAGGCATATGATATCCTTGCAGCCGACGAGAGCAACAGGGAGGTTTCCGCTTCGGATTCCTCCTCATATTCAGATTGTGACTCTGACGTGGACTATGAGCCTGTCCTCAGCAGTGGTACCATGACAGCCTCAGAGGAGGAAGATGATAGTCCGCCCGTCAGATGAAGGCGCACTGGTGAGGAGGCGGTACCATCCACCAGCACCGCAGAGCCATCCACCGGCAACCCAGTGCCATCCACCGGCACCACAGTACCTCGGCAAAGGCCACGTACCAGTGGGGTGTCAACTCGGCCCCAAAGGGTTAGGTCCCATGCCAGCCTTCCCTATTCCCTCCAGAACCCCTTGTGGCTTCCTCCTAACTCAGGAGAAGCCAACGTTCCCCCTTTCACTGCCAACCCAGGAGTCCAGGTAGACACACAAAATTTTTCCCTGATGGACTTTTTCCACCTAATTTTTACAGAGGACTTGCTTGAATCCATTGTGGTCCAGTCCAACCTATATGCCCAACAATTTATTGAAAGCAACCCAACGTCCTCTTATGCCCGTCCCTACGAGTGGAGAGCCCTAACAGTGGAGGAGTTAAAAAAAATTTTGGGCCTCACATTTTGTATGGGACTAAACAATAAAAATGAAATACGTGCATATTGGTCATCCCGCCCCATCTATCACATGCCCATCTTTTCCTCAATAATGTCCCGGACCAGATATCTAACGATAATGAGATTCCTACACTTTAACGACAATACCCAGTGCCTTCCCCGGAATGATCCAAATTTTGATAAACTTTACAAAATTCGGCCACTAATAAATTATTTTTCTCAGATTTTCCCCCAGTTGTTTACCCCAGACCAACACATATGTGTGGATGAGTCCCTGATAAAATTTTCTGGCAGGCTGGGGCTAAAGCAATTTATTCCCTGCAAAAGGGCCCGCTATGGAGTGAATATGTATAAGTTGTGTGACCGAGCCACAGGGTATACATATTCCTTCATGGTATACGAAGGGAAGGACAGCCAGCTACATCCCCCTAATTGCCCCGAATACATCGGATCGAGTGGAAAAGTTGTTTGGGAACTCATAAACCCACTCCTTGAGAAAGGCTACCATCTGTATGTGGACAATTTTTATACCAGTTTACCCCTGTTCCGCAACCTCCATAGAAAGCAAACTCCAGCATGTGGCACCGTACGAACGAACCGGAAGGGCTTTCCTCAAAGCCTCGTCAACAAAAGGCTAAGAAAAGGCGAAGCGGCGAGCTTACGGAACGAGGAAATTTTGGCTGTGAAGTGGAGGGACAGAAGGGATGTCTACATGCTTTCTTCGATCCACAACAACACTTTTGTTGAGATCACCAGGAGGGATGGCCCAATACAAAAACCCACTTGTATCCATGAGTACAACATGTTCATGGGGGGTGTCGACTTGAACGACCAGATGCTCGAACCCTATCTTGCCATGAGAAGAACATACAAGTGGTATAAAAAAATTTCAATTTATTTCTTTAATTTGGCCATATACAACACATATGTCATTTATCGTAAGTCCACAGAAAGACCCATACCCTTCCTTGGCTACCAGGAGGAAATCACCACTGCCCTTATATACCCCAACGGCCCGCCACAAAACATTCGATCCGATGTAATTAGCAGACTCTCTGAACGCCACTTTCCTGACAAAATCCCTCCCAAACCAACAGGCCGAAGACATCAGAAAAAATGTCGGGTGTGCAGCAAACGAGGAGTGAGAAGAGACACCACTTATCATTGTGCCCAATGCCCTTCCCAACCAGGCCTCTGCATAGGTGACTGTTTCCGCCATTACCATACTTTAGTGAATTATTAGTGAAGTATGGTAACCCTAACCCTCACTTCCTGCCATTTACCTTCAAACCCCTTATGCCTCTGCTTGCTCTGTAACTGACCCTGGCTTGTTATTCGACCACGCTTCTGCCTACTGATTTTGTACATACCTCTGCCTGATCTGGAACTGACCCTGGCTTGTTATTCGACCACGCTTCTGCCTACTGATTCTGTTTATGCCTCTGCCTGATCTGGAACTGACCCTGGACTGTTATTCGACCATGCTTCTGCCTACTGATTCTGTACATACCTCTGCCTGATCTGGAACTGACCCTGGACTGTTTGACCATGCCTTTTGCCTGCCTCTTGGACTGATCTTGTACCCTCTCAGTGGACTAGTGGGATTCATAACAGGGGTCTCACATATGTGAGGGGCTCCAGAATAGATTTTTTGGATGAAGAAGACAATTTCCTTTGTTTTCTCATTCCTAGGGTCTGGAGACTCGGAGGCTTCAAAGAGATTTGGGTGGGAGAAGCCTCTACCCCTATCCCCATTCTGTCCTGAACAAGGCCCTACTTCTGCCTGCTGCCTGTAGGACCTATACCATCATGCCTCTGCCTGTCGCATGAACTGACCACACCACATGGATGGACCATGTTCCTGCCTACTACCAGGACCAATATTTTGGCAATGCTGACGATCTCTGCCTGCACTGACCTTGGACTGTATATGGACAGTATCCCTGCCTGCTGCCAATATTGACTATGGACAGTATACCTGCCTGTTGCCTGGAAAATTGTGTTCACTTTTGCTGACCAAGTCCCTGTCTGCTGCCTGGACCAGTGCTATCATCCTGTGGACAACTGCGCTGCTAAAACCACAGGTAATCTTTTGTTTACTCTTTTCTCGGCAGAATGTATTTTGGGGTGTAATTCTTGGTATGTGCATGCTATGTGTCCCTGGAACACCTGATGGTGTTCCTTGCATGTTGGGCCTCTGTATGTGGCCAAGCTGTGTAAAAGTCTCACACATTTGGTATCGTTATACTCTGGAGGAGTAGTAGAACGTATTTTGGGGTGTCATTTTTGCTATGTAAATGTTATGTGTTGGAAATATCTTATAAATTTACAACTTTGCGTAAAAATAATGCGTTTTCATTTTTTTTCCACATTTTCCCAAAACTTCTGGAAAAAAAATGAACAATTCAAACGACTCAATATGCCTCATAGATTATACGTTGGGGTGTTAGCTTTCCAAAATGGGGTCACTTTGTGGGCATTTCCATTGTCCTGGTGCTCCAGGGCCTTCAAAACTGTAATAGGTGGTTGAGAAATAAGATGTGTAATTTATGCTCCTAGAACGCCTGATGGTGCTATTTCAATATTGGGCCTCTGTATGTGGCCAGGCTGTGTAAAAGTCTCACACATTTGGTATCGTTATACTCAGGAGGAGTAGAAGAATGTATTTTGGGGTGTCATTTTTGCTATGTATATGCTATGTGTTGGAAATATCTTATAAATGGACAACTTTGCGTAAAAAAAATGCGTTTTCATTTTTTTCCACATTTTCCCAAAACTTCTGGAAAAAAATGAACCATTCAAACGACTCATTATGCCTCATAGATTATACGTTGGGGTGTTAGCTTTCCAAAATGGGGTCACTTTGTGGGCATTTCCATTGTCCTGGTGCTCCAGGGCCTTCAAAACTGTAATAGGTGGTTGAGAAATAAGATGTGTAATTTATGCTCCTAGAACGCCTGATGGTGCTATTTCAATATTGGGCCTCTGTATGTGGCCAGGCTGTGTAAAAGTCTCATACATTTGGTATCGTTATACTCAGGAGGAGTAGAAGAATGTATTTTGGGGTGTCATTTTTGCTATGTATATGCTATGTGTTGGAAATATCTTATAAATGGACAACTTTGCGTAAAAAAAATGCGTTTTCATTTTTTTCCACATTTTCCCAAAACTTCTGGAAAAAAAATGAACCATTCAAACGACTCATTATGCCTCATAGATTATACGTTGGGGTGTTAGCTTTCCAAAATGGGGTCACTTTGTGGGCATTTCCATTGTCCTGGTGCTCCAGGGCCTTCAAAACTGTAATAGGTGGTTGAGAAATAAGATGTGTAATTTATGCTCCTATAATGCCTGATGGTGCTATTTCAATATTGGGCCTCTGTATGTGGCCAGGCTGTGTAAAAGTCTCACACATTTGGTATCGTTATACTCAGGAGGAGTAGTAGAACGTATTTTGGTGTGTCATTTTTGCTATGTATATGCTATGTGTTGGAAATATCTTATAAATGGACAACTTTGCGTAAAAAAAATGCGTTTTCATTTTTTTTCCACATTTTCCCAAAACTTCTGGACAAAAAATGAACCATTCAAACGACTCATTATGCCTCATAGATTATACGTTGGGGTGTTAGCTTTCCAAAATGGGGTCACTTTGTGGGCATTTCCTTTGTCCTGGTGCTCCAGGGCCTTCAAAAGTGTAATAGGTGGTTGAGAAATGAAATGTGTAATTTATGCTCCTAGAACGCCTGATGGTGCTATTTCAATATTGGGCCTCTGTATGTGGCCAGGCTGTGTAAAAGTCTCACACATTTGGTATCGTTATACTCAGGAGGAGTAGTAGAACGTATTTTGCGGTGTCATTTTTGCTATGTACATGCTATGTGTTGGAAATATCTCATAAATGGACAACTTTGCGTAAAAAAATGCGTTTTCATTTTTTTTCCACATTTTCCCAAAACTTCTGGAAAAAAAATGAACCATTCAAACGACTCATTATGCCTCATAAATTATACGTTGGGGTGTTAGCTTTCCAAAATGGGGTCACTTTGTGGGCATTTCCATTGTCCTGGTGCTCCAGGGCCTTCAAAACTGTAATAGGTGGTTGAGAAATGAAATGTGTAATTTATGCTCCTAGAACGCCTGATGGTGCTATTTCAATATTGGGCCTCTGTATGTGGCCAGGCTGTGTAAAAGTCTCACACATTTGGTATCGTTATACTCAGGAGGAGTAGTAGAACGTATTTTGGGGTGTCATTTTTGCTATGTACATGCTATGTGTTGGAAATATCTTATAAATGGACAACTTTGCGTAAAAAAATGCGTTTTCATTTTTTTTCCACATTTTCCCAAAACTTCTGGAAAAAAAATGAACCATTCAAACGACTCATTATGCCTCATAGATTATACGTTGGGGTGTTAGCTTTCCAAAATGGGGTCACTTTGTGGGCATTTCCATTGTCCTGGTGCTCCAGGGCCTTCAAAACTGTAATAGGTGGTTGAGAAATGAAATGTGTAATTTATGCTCCTATAACGCCTGATGGTGCTATTTCAATATTGGGCCTCTGTATGTGGCCAGGCTGTGTAAAAGTCTCACACATTTGGTATCGTAATACTCAGAAGGAGTAGCAGAACGTATTTTGGGGTGTCATTTGTGGTATACACATGCCACGTGAGAGAAATAACCTATTACATTGAAAATTTTGTGAGGGAAAAAAAAATAAAAATCTTCATTTTGCAAAGAATTGTGGGAAAAAGATGACAACATCAAAAACCTCACCATGCATCTTAGTAAATACCTTGGAATGTCTACTTTCAAAAAAGGGGTCATTTGGGGGGTATTTGTACTTTCCTGACTTGTTCGGGTCGCAAGAAATGAGATAGGCCACCAGTACATCAGGTGTGATCAATTTTGTGCGATTCGCACCACAGCTTGGAGACTCTCTAACTTTCACAAAGACCAAATAATATCCACTAATTTGGGTTATTTTTACCAAAGATATGTAGCAGTATAAATTGTGGCCAAAATTTATGAAAAAAAAATTATAATTTGCAAAATTTTATCACAGAAACAAAGAAAAATGCTTTTTTTTTCAAAATTTTCGGTCTTTTTTCTTTTATAGCGCAAAAAATAAAAACCCCAGAGGTGATCAAATACCACCAAAAGAAAGCTCTATTTGTGGGAAAAAAAGGACACAAAATTCATTTGGGTACAATGTTGCATGACTGAGTAATTGTCGTTCAAAGTGTGAGAGCACCAAAAGCTGAAAATTGGTCTGGGCAGGAAGGGTGTTTAAGTGCCCAGTAAGCAAGTGGTTAATTTTTTATAATTATTATATACACAGTGCTTTGCAAAAGTATTCACTCCCCTGGCTTTTTACCCATTTTTTTACATTATAGCCTATAGTTCAATGCTTTTTTTTAATCTGAATTATATGTGATGGATCAGAACACAATAGTCTGAGTTGGCGAAGTAAAATTAGAAAAATGTATACATAAGACTATTTTTCATAAATAAAAAACTGATAATTGGCATGTGCATATGTATTCACGCCCTTTGTTATGAAGCCCATAAAAATCTCTGGTGCAACCAATTACCTTCAGAAGTCATATAATTAGTTAAATAATGCCCACCTGTGTGCAATCTAAGCCCACGTACACACGGTCGGAGATTTTGCCACCAAATCCGTCGGATTTTGTCCGTTGGATTTAGTCCGACGGATTGTGTCCAAAACTGTTGCATACACACGGTCGGGCCAAGTTGTCTGATTTAGCGGTTGCCAAGAATGCGGTGACGTAATCCGTGTACGGCGGGACTAGAAAAAGGAAGTTCAGCACCACGTCAGGCACCCTTTGAGGTCCTTCTGCTGATCTCGTCTTTTAGTAGAAGTTTGGTGAGAGACGATTCGCGCTTTTCAGATTAGTGATTCAGATCGCTACCGCTCTTCAGTTTGTGCTTGTCTTTGCGTATCTGATAATCAGTGCGTGCAGTCATTAAGTATTTGCTTCTCATTGTGGACTATATCTTGGTATAGTACTCTTTGAAAGGCATTTTTTATTGTCTGCTTGCTTCTGCTATTCAGGTCATCCTTTCAGGCCTTGCTGTTTATCGGTGCTTTCTGGTGTCCGTTCTGACCAGCCGACCGTTTTCCAAACATGTTTCGTCTACGTACTCATCGTACAGTTTGTGCTGTGCAGGGGTTCTTACTTTGACTTTGACACAAGCCCAGTCCATGAACAGGGAGGGGAGGAGTTTGTGGACCAAGAATTGGTTGCGCCAGCGTCACCAGTTCTCCCACATGCCTTTGCTCCGCGAGATCCGCGAAAATAATCCTGATCATTTCTGGATTTTTCTCAGGATGACAGACCCCGTTTTTCACTGTCTGCTGGCTTTTCTCACCCCTTATATCACCAAGCAGGATACCTGCATGCGGCAAGCCATCACTCCGGAGCTCATCGCCACGTTGCGCTACTTGGTGTCAGGGAGAAGCCTTCAGGACCTCAAGTTCTCTACAGGCATCTCCCCCCAGGCTCTGGGGATCATTATTCCAGAGACCTGTTCTGCCATCATTCAGCTCCTGCAGAAGGACTATATTATGCTAATATTTAGCCTTAAACATCACATTCTATGTATTTCATGATTGCTAATGTCTTGCATTTCTTTCCTCATTCCCTAATTACCATCATTGCAATATGCTCTAATTCATATGCTCTGCCCCTTTGTCCTCATGCAGATGTGCCTCACTAACTTCCCCACCATGCTCTTCTTGGCCCCTAAAACTATAGTCTAGTCCAGTGATGGCGAACCTTGGCACCCCAGATGTTTTTTAACTACATTTCCCATGATGTTCATGCACTCTGCAGTGTAGTGGAGCATCATGGGAAATGTAGTTTCAAAACATCAGGAGTGCCAAGGTTCGCCATCACTGGTCTAGTCACTTAACAATGTCTTTTGGCAGCTCCATAGTATTGCTTTACCCTAAACACCCCCTAAAATCTCTACAAATGTGATGTGTGTGCTTCAATTCATGCAAAGTGACCTTTTTTTGTTTTTTTTGGAGTTGTGCCAAACTCATTAGGAACCCCCCTCTCCCCAACTGCTAGCTCAGCTGATAGCAATCTTCTATCTGATGACTTGACCCAACCCAATACACACTCTAAATACCTTTATCATGATCACATTTATGGACAAATTCACCAAAGCATGTAGTGTAAGGGCCTGCCTCAATACTTTCAAATGCTATTTTTATTTTTAAACACATTAATTTTCTTGCTATGTAATAGCAGAATGTCAAAATGTCCTTCCATTTTGTTATTATGACACTTCTTACCTGTCCGGTGGGCTGCCAATAGTGTAAGTAAGGAGGGGCTTCACAAAGTATCACACATTATTTAGGCATTCAGCTCTCAATCAAGTGGAGAGCGTTACCTGTTCTAAACATCCCCCCTCATTTTTTAGCAAGGGCCCATCAGATGGGGGGGGGGGGGGGGGATATGACTCTCATAAGGGGACCTTATACTTTAGGCTTTAAATACTCATTTAAAAAAAGTTATACTAATTTTGCCAAAAAATGTGGGTGTCTAATCTGCATGCAATGTTGATTTGTCTAATTACTAGTTTTTTTTCTTGTGTCACTACACAGTGTCCTTCAACGCCACAGGAATGGCAGACTGTGGCCTCCCACTTTGCCATTTTTATTATAGTTGTGCCTTTTTCACCAACAGTGCAAACCCAAGTTCAGAGCGAGATGAGGGGACAGTCTCTTCTTCAGATAATCTTATTATGTTGTGGGTCTGCTACACACACACCTTCTTTTTGTAATTAATATATGTAGTGAATTACTGACCAAAATCATGCTAATTTTCAGCACCATGGCAGGAAAATGGCATGATTGTCCAAATTTACACATCACTGTGGGTGCTTTTTACTAAAGGCACATCCACTATGCACTACAAGTGCACTGCAAAAGTACACCTGAAACTGCACTTGGAGTGCAAAGTAGAGTTGCCTTTTTAAATCGCACTCCTTCTCAGCACAAACTCAAATTTGACTACAAATACATTTTAAGCCCAATGAAAAAGGAAGCCACACATTGTTGAGAATTCAACTTTTTAATACAAGCACATTCATATGTGCGTTTATTAAAGGTTTTTACAACAAACCAAGAGATTTTGGGTATCCAAAACAGAGTTTAATCATATTTTTTTTTTCTTGTTTTTTTTGTGTAAACAGGCATGTATCAAACCGTAAAATACAGAACACAGGAACTTACAAAGTTCAACTTGGAAAAGTGAAGACAATATCAGACATGAGTATGTACAAACTGGGCTGATATTGCCTTCATCACATGGGGTGGGACCCCTGAAAAATCCAAATTTGGAAGATGCACACAGTGTGTCAACATGTGCTAATTCCCATCATGGGGGATCAATGTACATGCTTTGGGGCTGCAACCCCTTCATCTCAGACACTTTCCACAAAACATGTAGATAGCGCATGTTTACACACTCTGTGCATCTTCAACATTTTTAATTATGCAAAATACAACATTTTTATGTTAAAAAGCAAAAATAAAACCCTATCTAGTTTTTTATTTTTGACACTCTCCCCAAAACATCAATGATGTTCTTCATTTTATTTTTAACATCATTGATGTTTTGTTGTACAATTTTTCCAAATCCCTATTGCACCCCATTATCTCCCCGATCAAGATCTGGGCACTTTCACTGGTAAAACGGGAATCTTCCTCCACATCACCTAGAAAACAAAGCAAACAAACACACCATGTAATCCAAATATGGTGATATACATTGATGAGCTTACCGGAAGCTGTGTTCTCCGACACTCACCTGTTGTGGTGACAATTTGTCCAACCTCCACGATCTCTACTTCCTCCTCCTCCTCCTGCTCCTGCTCCTCTGTTTCTTCTTTTGGAAGTTGCCATTCTTTTGGAGGGGTGTGGTCCCTGGTGTCCTCATGGTCCCTGGTGTCCTCATACTTGCCGAGTCTTCTCTCCCCTATGAGAATGTAAACAAAGATTAATTAGCACACAGAGGGCAGAAATAGGAATCTGAAACATTGCTTGGAAGTGTTGTACAATTGTGTTTTTGGGCCAAGTTACAAGGTGAGAACATTATTGGGGACACTTTGTTAAGCTGGAATACTTCCCTGCAGAACGATGTTTCATACGAACGAACGAAACCATGACCTTGAAAGTGGCCATTTTAAAATGCACAACATGAAATCAAAGCACATGGAGCATTTATGCAAGCAAGAATAATCATATGAACACACGAAAACTACTTACTTTTTTTAAGAACACGCTTGATCCTTAGGTACTGCTCGTGCTCCCTCAGTTTCAGGTCTGACCAGCATTTTCTCAGTTGATCCTTGGATCAGCGTACCCCAAAATTCTTCAGAAGACTCTTCACAACTTTATTCATAATCTTGGCCGTTCTGATATTTGGGTTTGGGTAAGGTCCATACTTCCCATCATAGTCGGTCCTGTTCAATATGTCGACTATCTCCAACATCTCTCCAAAAGACATATTTGAGGCCTTAAATCTTGTCTTCCTGGATCGGGACGTTTCAAGCTTCGGGCTTTTCTCACCCTCCTCCTCGTTAGTGGAACTATTAGTGCGCACCTGCGTTCTCTCCACCATGTGCTCTCCCCACTGCGCGAGAAGCGAAGGGGCGGGGAATAGTCTGTAAAGAACGTCAGGGGCGGGCGGAGTTTCACGCATGCGCACTGTATATAAAACGCAACACATGTGTATCGTCTGTACGATCTGGGAGGAGAGTGTGAGTCACGGACGCGGCGAACGTGGTAATGAAGGTAACATTTTTAACTTGGTGCTTCACTAGACTAGACTGCTTGTATCTAGGCCGATGTTGGGACAAGATTAGGAGGGATTTTAATTGCATTATTAGTATTTGAGGGTTTGTCTTGTGTTGTATCTTGCAGACAAAATGGATCCATTCAACAATGCCAACTTTATGGGGCTATTCATAGAACTGTACATGGAGATGCCCTGCCTGTGGCAGTTCCACAACAAGTTTTATAATGACAGATCAAAGAGGAACGCAGCACTGGAGAAACAGCTTGCTTTGTTGCAGATCAGGGTCCCCATGGCAGACATGACCTATCTGAATCGCAAAATTGTGGCCATGAAGCTTACATATTTCAGGGAGAGAAAGAAGCACCTGGAGTCCTTGAGAGCAGGAGATCCAGATGCTGTTTATTACCCCAGGATGGTGCACTTTGACAGGCTGCATTTTCTGGTAGACCAAGGGGTACCCAGGCCACCACTCAGGCCACCACTCTCCAGGCTTCCTCCAAGGCATCCTTCACCCCCAGCTGAGGCTTCTGATGTCCAACCTGGGCCTTCCAGGCAGCACCATGTGGTGGGGCCCAGCTTGAGACAGGTATTGCATTGTTGAACATATTTCTTGTGTTACATTTAATGATGTTAACTAGATGCTCTTATTGATCAGTAAGTTGAGATTTCTCCAAGTGGTTTACATCTCAATAGACAGTAGTGACCAAAAATGATTGGGACGGGAAAGAAAAATGCTGGTGTCAGAATGATAGTCTGTTCTATTTGGTAACATTCAATTAGCAAAAGCCAGGAGCACAAAATGGTGTGATTGATGATCAAAAAACTAAAACTATGTCCCCTTTTCATACACAGGATGACCTCAGTCGGGGGGAGGCTGTGGCAAGTGGCAGCCAGGAGGTCCACCAACGCCCTCCTTCTCCTGCCCCAGCTACAGGAGCCCAGCCACAGCCTGGAAGGATGCCTGGTGGGAAGTCCCAAAGGAAGACCAGAGAGTGATGGCCTGGGTTGAGTCTGGTGTACCAGAAGATGCAGCCTCTTGAAGATCCACATCCTGGGGACAGAAATGGCATCTGGATTTCCTGCTCTCTAGGACTTCGGGACCAGACTTCTCTCCCTGAGATATCTACTCCTCAGGCCACCAATTTTTTTATATCTCATTTAGTCATGTCTGCCCTGGAGGCCAAAGGCTGCACCAAAGTTAAGAAGTTTCTCCAGTGCTGCGTTCCTAGTTTTATTTTCTAGCAAACAAAATAATTATTTTTTTTCTTTGATTAAATACTTGTGTAATGTGTTTTCCTTCAAAAAGTACAGTTTATTTGTGAGCAGGCAGGTACATTTCCAAAATACAAAGTGAACTAAATAACAAGGGGTACCAACACTAAACAACCTCCTGTAGATTAAAAAAGAAAAAGAAAATATAAAAAATACAATAATGTTGTTGTTGTAAGTTTACACACAAAAAAATAAATAAAAAAAATAAGGAGAAATGAGCAAAGCGTCTTTAAAGGAGATTTTTAGGAAATCCCCCCCCCCCCCAAAACATCTCAAAAATAAAAAACAAAATCAAACATTGTGTAGATGTGACGCAAACTAAAATTGTATTGCTGAAATGGTTAAAAGAGTAATGAAATCTGTTCGGGAGAAGTGTGTGTGACTATGAGTATCAAAAGAAGTTCGTTCTTGCAGCATTGTTAAAGAACAAGAGAATGCGCTTGATGAATGAATTTTGAACATTGCAGCGTGACGGATGTGCTATATCGCTTACGAGCAGTAGTTTTACCTGAACGAGCGCTTCCGTGTCGGAATTTGAATGTGAGCATGCGTGGCACTTGGTCCGATCAAAATGCTCTACACATGATCAGATTAGGTCCGACCGGCCCAGTTGGTCGGGAAATATTTCCAACATGTTGGAAAATTGGGTCGGACGGAGATTCGGACGGAATCAGTCCAATGCATACCACACACAGTCGGATTATCTGACGACACGGTCCGATAAGACGCATTCCGACAGATTCTCCGACCGTGTGTACGCGGCATAAGTGTTACATGATCTGTTATTACATATACACACCATTTTGAAAGGCCCCAGAGGCTGCAACACCTAAGCAAGAGGCACCACTAACCAAACACTGCCATGAAGACCAAGGAAGTCTCCACACAAGTAAGGGACAATGTTGTTGAGAAGTACAAGTCTGGGTTAGGTTATAAAAAAATATCCAAATCTCTGATGATCCCTAGGAGCACCATCAAATCTATCATAACCAAATGGAAAGAACATGGCACAACAGCAAACCTGCCAAGAGACAGCTGCACAACAAAACTCACGGACCGGGCAAGGATGGCATCAGAGAGGCAGTACAGAGACCTAAGGTAACCCTGGAGGAGCTGCAGAGTTCCACAGCAGAGACTGGAGTGTCTGTACATAGGACGACAAAAACCTGTACGCTCTATAGAGTTGGGCTTTATAGCAGAGTGGCCAGAAGAAAGCCATTACTTTCAGTTTGAGAAACAGCATGTGGGAGACCCTCAAAATGTATGGAGGAAGATGCTCTGGTCTGATGAGACAAAAATTTTACTTTTTGGCCAAAGAAAAAGCTATGCCTGGCGCAAATCCAACACATCACATCACCCAAAGAACAACATCCCCACAGTGAAACATGGAGGTGACAGCATCATGCTGTGGGGATGTTTTTCAGCAGTCGGGACTGGGAAACTGGTCAGAGTTGAGGGAAAGATGTATGGTGCTAAATGCAGGGATATTCTTGAACAAAACCTGTACCACTCTGTGTATGATTTGGGGCTAGGACCGAGGTTCACCTTCCAGCAGGACAATGACCCCAAACACACCGCTAAAGCAACACTTGAGTGGTTTAAGGGGAAACATGTAAATGTTTTGGAATGGCCTAGTCAAAGCCCAGATCTCAATCCAATAGAAAATCTGTGGTCAGACTTAAAGATTGCTGTTCACAGTGCAAACCATCCAACTTGAAGGAACTGGAGCAGTTTTGCAAGGAGGAATGGGGCAAAAAACCCAGTGGCATGCTCAAAGCGACTTGGAGCTGTGATAGCCGCAAAAGGTGGCTCTACAAAGTATTGACTTTAGGGCGGTGAATAGTTATGCACATTGACTTTTTCTGTTATTTTGTCCTATTTGTTGTTTGCCTCACAATGAAAAAAAAATAAAAAATCTTCAAAGTTGTGGGCATGTTCTGTAAATTAAACAATGCAAATCCTCAAACATTCCATGTTTATTCCAGGTTGTGAGGCAACAAAACACAACATGCCAAGGGAGATGAATACTTTTGCAAGGCACTGTATATATTTTTCAATATTTGGGTATTTATTCATATGCATTATCTGCTTTTGAACTTTCATACTGATGTTTTTTATATTATTAGTTGATAGATTTTTGTTATAGTGAACGGAAATTTCTTGAGCCCTGAAATGCTCTAGCTAATGTATTTCTGCTGGCTGTTACTGCTAAGAATAAAGATATATGGAAAAAATGGGAGTCGGACCAAAGATGGTACAATGGATTAAAACACTATATCATCACCCCACAGCAACTATAAAGATTAATGGGACACCCTCCCCTCCCTTCGAGATGAAAAATGGGACTAGACGAGGGTGCCCATTATCACTCCTCTTATTTGTGATATCGCTGGAACCATTGTTCTCTACGATTCAAAACGACTCAGAAATAATGGGAATCAAGGTTGGGAATGATGTTCATAAACTGGTTGCTTTCGCAGATGACATATTGTTCTATATTAGTAAACCTAGAAATACAATGCCAACGTTAATTAAGGCCTTGGAATATTATGGGGAATTGTCAATTTTTAAAATAAACCAAGCAAAATCCGAAATTCTAAATATCAATGTTAGTAAACAAGAAGTACAGCAGCTCCAAAAGGAATGTAAATTTTCATGGGGGAAAGAATTGAAATATTTAGGAATAAAATTAGCTACTAAATGAAATCAAAACTGAAATTAAAAGACTAACCAACAGATCACTTTCTTGGTTGGGACGTATAAATGCGTTAAAGATGTTCATACTACTAAAGATCCTTTATAAATCTCAGATGATGCCGATTGAATTATCTGCCTGTTTCTTTTCAAAGCTGAAATCCCTGTTGATAAACTATGTGTGGAACAACAAAAAACCAAGGATTTCCTTTTCAATATTAAAACAGGGAAAAAAACGTGGGGGGTTAGTGGTTCCAGATATCCAAAAATATTATAAGTCAATAGTGTTGTCGAGAATTGTTGAATGGGTAGGGGAAGAAGAAAGGGAAAAAAGGTGGGTGAATTTAGAATGCACATATAGTAAGGCACAACTTGGCAAGGTAGTATGTAACCCTCCAAAACACTGGACACTAGATCCGAATACAAATGAAATGACACGAAATGCACTTAAGATTTGGGAGGGGATTTATAAAAAAATGAAATGGTCACTATAACTCACCGTTAATAGCACTGAAGGACAATAAATATTTCCCACCAGGAAGTGGGATAATAGGAGGGAATTGGATGAAAAAAGATAAAATAAAAATAAAGGATATAGTTAAAGAGGGAAAACTCATACCATATAGAGCATGGGTCTTCAAACTACGGCCCTCCAGTTGTTTAGGAACTACAATTCCCATCATGCCTAGCCATGTCTGTGAATGTCAGAGTTTTACAATATCTCATGGGATGTGTAGTTTCGCAACAGCTGGAGGGCCGTAGTTTGAGGATCCCTGATATAGAGACTTGAAACATAAGGGATTAATGGTAGTTGATGAAATTATTAGCATTAGAGGACTTGAGGTAATGAGGAGCACAAACTCGCAGCGTTCGCAGATGACGAGCTTTTTTACATCAGTGACCCCGGGAATACTATGCCCAATTTGTTGAAAAGTCTGGAAAAATATGGGGAAATCTCAAACTTCAAAATAAACTTAGCAAAATCTGAAATATTAAACATTAACTTGAAAAAAGAGGAAAGGAGAATATTGCAGCAGAAATATGGGTTCCCGTGGAGGAAGGAGTTAAAATATCTAGGAATTAAGCTAGCAAATTCCATAAATAAGATTTATAAAATAAACTATATCCCCTTATTAAACGAGATTAAAAAAGATAGTAAAGAGAAGATAAATAGGCCCCTCTCGTGGCTAGGGCATGTAAACACGTTCAAAATGACGATCCTACCTAAGATAGCGTACAAGTTCCAAATGCTCCCCATCCCCTTACCGCAAGTATTCTTTAAGAAAATAATGATGATGAACTTTATATGAAAAATAGGAGACCTAGAGTCACCTACTCTGTATTAAAGCACGATAAAAACATGGAGTTTTAGCAGTCCCTGACTTACAAAAATATTATAATGCCGTGGTATTGTCCCGGATTCCGGAATGGGTTAAAGAAAAAAAAAAAAAGGTGGGTTAGTATAGAAAAAGCACTTAGTAAGGTTAGGTTAAACACTATAATATGGAATCCCCCCAAAGTGAGAGCACTAGATAACTATACTCATATAATGACATGTAACACATTTAATATATGGGATAAAGTATATAAAAAATGTATTGGGAAATATAATTTGCCACTGATAGGATTATTTTAAAATGACTATTTCGCACCAGGGAAAAAATCGATAGGTCGAGGGTGGTTAAAAGATGAGAAGGCACATTTGAGGGATGTGATAAGAGGGGGTCAAGTCTTACCACTAGATGAAATTAAAAAAAAAGGGAATTTAGGAAAATTTATTAATGGCGGTATTTACAGTTATGCCATTTTGTAAAAAATTTACCTCAGCCTATGAGAACAAATGAGGAATTGAAGCCCTTGGAAAGATTATGCATGTTAGAAAACACCAAGAACATGATATCAAAAATGTATCATTTACTTTTAAAGATGAATGAACTGGAGACTCCGCCATTCATGAATAAATGGGAAAGAGACTTAGGCACACATATGGAAAGGGATATTAAAAAGAAAATATTGATACTAACCCACAGCTCGATAGTTGATAGTGGCACTGCAGAGATGAACTATAAGTGTTTATCGAGATGGTATGCCACCCCTTTTAAAAGAGTAAATTTCAAGGGGAAATCTCAGCAGATTGCTGGAGAGGGTGCGACGCAGTAGGTAGTATGGGTCATCTATGGTGGGGCTGCCCTATTATTAAAGAATACTGGGAAAAAAATCTCCAGATATATTAGAGAAATCACTAAAAAGAAGATAGAGATTGATCCATGGGTCATTTTGCTGCATGGAACAAAGGAGGGCATTGAACAATACAAAGACTCTCTGGTGCCTCACCTTTTAAATGCAGCAAAGAGACTCATACCCAAAAAATGGAGAGTGCCAGAGAGTCCAACCGAATGGGAATGGGTAGACGCAGTTGAGGGAACCTATAGAATGGAATGCATGAAGCAACATTTGGAAGAAAGAAATGAAGGGATAAGAGGAAAGTGGGAGTGTTGGAGGAATTTCAAAAGATCTTGGTACTATGCCGAAATTATAAGGTCACAGGAAATTGATAAATAAAGAACTAACATCACAAGACAAAGGAGCTAGATGGCCGCTCAGAGGTGGGGGGGAGGGAATAATGGAGGGGAGTGGGGGGGAGGGAAGGGGGGGATAGGGAAGGAAGGGGGTGGGGGAAAAGGAAAAAAAAAAGTTTGTTTTAATATATATATGAATAAACAATAATATGTTTTAATAATACTTCCCCCCTTACATTTGGGGAATATAAGTCCACAAGGGACATCAAGGTAACCTGGGTCTCTGGAGTTTGAAACACTGAGGTAGCAAGAAAAAGAAAAAAAATGAAAAAAAATGGTAGTTGATGAATAGCGGTATCTGCAGCTGGCCCATTTCATCAGAAGTTTGCCTCAACCAATAAGATCTGAAGATGAGCTGACTATGCTGGAGCGATTATGTACAACAGATAATTTTAAAGGCATTATTTTCTAGGATATATAGGCTTTTGATGTGGGTTGACGAGCTGGAGATCCCGCCATATGTTAAAAAATGGGAAAATTAATTAGGAACACAGAGAGATAAAGAAACAATAGGTAAAATATTTAAATTAACGCACAGTTCAGCAATTGATAGTAAAACCGCCGAGATGAACTAAAAATGCTTAACTAGATGGTATTCTACCCCAGATAAGATTGCTAGATATCAACAGGGAAAATCAGCGGAGTGCTGGCGAGGATGTAAAGATAAAGGAACAATGGCACATCTATGGTGGAGTTGCCCAAAAATTAGAACATTTTGGCGAAAGATTTTACAAAAGGTAAAAGAAATAACTAAAATAACAGTGAAAGCAGATCCTTGGATAGTACTTTTTCATGGTATAGAAGGGGGGGGGGTAAAACAATATCAAGCGACAATAATCCCAAATATTTATTATGGAAACCCTAAATATAAGCAATGGTAATACAAGTGATGTATTAATAAGAAAATGGAAATGTTGGAAAGATTTTTAGAAATTTGGAGCTATGCAGAACTACTAAGAGCTTAAAGACCTATATGGGAATTGGGAAAGGGTAGGGGAAAAACACTGACATGGGGAGGGAGGGGGGGGGATAAGGGGAGGTGTATGAGGGGGAGGGAAAAATAAGGGTGAGGTTTGTGAAATATACGATATGTAATAATCCCCTTTATATTAATAAGGAAATAATATTTAAAAAGGAATGAGAAAAGGGGAAAAAAAGACATAAGAGTAATAATTATGCTACGATGATGTGAAGACGAAAAGAGACAGTAATGAACGGAAAGTTGATTCGAGTCTCTCTAGAGAATTCGCTGAGGTGGCAAAAAGAAAAAAAAGAAAGAAAAAAAAAGAATAAAGATATATGTACTTTATGTGAATGAAAATGATTTATACAGTTTTAGTTTCATAACAAGTGGGGCTTATTCATTTAACTACTTCCAGTATGGGCCAATTCTGACACTTCTCTCACACTGTACATGCTTTTTTTTTTATAGAACATTAATTAGAACCTCCAAACATTATATATTTTCTGAAAGCAGAGGTCCTGGAGATGGTGGTTGTTGCGATTTTGCCCAATATTTGCACAGCCGTTTATCAAATGCCCTTACTCTGGTGTTCGCAGTGATGCCTCACATGTGTGGTAAGTCATCAATTACATAAGCATATGGAACATGAGCATGGGGGTATAGGGGTGCTTTAATATTTTTTTTATTATTTACATTTTTTACAGTGTTTTTTTTTTAATGGACTAACTTTACTGCTATCACAAGGGATGAATAACATCCCTTGTGATAGCATTGGCAGGGAAAGGTCTGGGGTCTATTGGACCTCTAATTTTTTCTCTACCCTCAAAAAATCTGATCAAACTGGTAACAACTAGTAAACAAATAACTGAAACCAGAATGGACGTAAAATACACTTTGCTTCCAGCTTAATTTATCACAGAGGAGGGGACGCAAGGATGTTCCTTCTCATCTGTCTGCAGCCGGCCCTACATAGTGTAGCAGTCCTGACACAAGAGAGCCTGGGATTGGCAGCTGGCTGTGGTGGGAGGAGGCCCCTTTCTGTACCTTGTAAAAGTGATTGGCTGACTGTAGAGCCATTTTGATCACTTTTACAGAAAAGATTATCACCAGTTCTAATAAATTATAACCACCCATTCCCTATGACATACAGGTACATCCTAGGGATGGGAAATGGTTAAATGCTGTTTTTCTATGTGCTTGTGAAATTATGTAAGAAATTTTGTCATACTTGAACCATTCTGGAAAGTGTATTTGAACATTTATTTTTTATAGCTGTACCAGTAGGGGCTGCTCACGTAGATAGGCTGCCATTTTTTTGCACACACTGGAAATTATTTACTATCAGGGTGAGTGTGTGTGTGTGGGGAGGAGGGGCATTGTAATTGCTCAAGTGATGCTGCCATTGTATCTTGACAATTGCAGAAACTGTAGGGCTACTAGCTGTGCTAATGACTCTTCCTGCTGCTATTCCCATACGACTTCTGCTCAATGCCATCTAAAGATCTTGAATTGGTTGTGTCTATTTCAAATTATGCAGATAAACCTGGGTGGAGAAAGCTAGGGTTTGTCCAGGGCATAGTGATAGTAGTGAATAAAGAGCACCATATGAATTGTCATGCTTCATTCCTAAGAGTGTTGTGTTGATACTGTGCACAGATGGTAGGAAAGGCTCATCTCTATTCCTCTATTGCATTTATTTGTCATGTTACCATAAAATTCAATGATACTATAATGAGTTACTTGGAAGGTCTATTTTTATTTCTTGAAATCAAACAGTGAAGTGTACCGTATAAAGCTAATGCTATATACAGTTTATACAGCACTTCCAATGGGTGCATCTCTTAATTTAGCAAATAGTTTGTTTAGACTAGCTTTGTCCATTTGAACTATTTAAAGCTATTTAAACCTATAATAATGCTTTAATATATTATAACTTTTGAAAATAATAATATGTTTAACCCAAAAACAACCAGCAAGCACAAAAATATTCTTATGTATATATGTATATATATATATATATATATATATATATATATATATATATATATATATATAAAACCATATATTCACTTTTTCACTGGTGCTGGAATTATCATCACAGAAGATTTTGAATAAACACACTTAAAAATGTTACATATTCACTAACCCTGGTAGCAGCATGAAGTTTAAATGATCTGCGCGGTCTCTTTCTGCTTTGTACAGCTGTGTGCGTTCCTCCACTAAATGCTCCAAGTTTCTGGAGTACATTTGAAGCCGCCTTATTAAGGTGTCCATGTAACTTTCATTGGTCTGATTATGGAAGTTGCTGCATGCAGAAAATAATTGCAATATTGTTAAATTAGAAAAAAAATCATCATAAAATACCTACAACGGAAGTTTTTGGTAACCATCCATAACAGAATTGGCCTCTGTAAAAAAATAAAAAGAAAGAAAGAACAACATCATCAGCAATACACCCTTCTATTCTAAAAGGACTTTTAAGTATTAAATGTTTTAGAAAACATTTTAAAATAGAACTTTAGTTTTAAACATATATAGCACATAGCACCTGGAAGCAGTGGTGTAACTAGAACCTTCAGGGCCCCGATGCAGGAAACCATGGAGACCCCCCCCCCCCCCCCGGACAGGGCTCTTTTCTCCGAGCCCGATGGTGGAACACCAGGGCCCAGTCCCAAGTGGGTGGCCCCATATAAAGGAACCGATTTAAAAAACATCAATTACAGCCACTGTGCCCATCAAACGCCACCACTGTACCATCAAATGTCACCACTGTGCCCATCAAACTCTGCCGCTGTGCCCATCAAATGCTGCCACTGTGCCCATCAAATGCCGCCACTGTGCACATCAAATGCCGCCACTGTGCACATCAAATGCTGTTGGTGTGCCCATCAAATGCTGCCACTGTGAATCCCCACCACCCGCTTGCTGTCTGCCTGCCACTTCCCCTTTCTTGGTGGGGCAGCGGGTAACGGCCATGAGCGGGGTCCTCCATGCATCTCCTGCCATCCTCATTTCCTGTCCTCTCCTCCTGATAGGCGTCCAATAGCTGCGCCTATCGTTTCAGCCAATCAGGTGATGGGTAACAGACCCGCACACCTGATTGGTGGAGAGGCAGTTCAGTGTTAGGAAAGTGAATATTAATTCACTTTTCTAACACACCTGGGTAGACTGTGAGCGTCAAGCATGGTCCTCGCAGTTCACCTATTTTGAAGCATATTAGAACCCATGGCTCTAATCAGGTGCTGCAAAAACACCCCCCGCCGCTGTAATTCAGGCGCCCGGCACCCCAAAAGGGACCAGACACCTAAATATGGGGGTGCCAGCGGTGGCCATGGATAGATTCATGCTATGCTATGCATGAATCTATCCATTGGTCATAGAGGGGGTGGCTGGAGAGAGGGGGCGGCACCTGTGCACCCTTTTGGATACACCGCTACTGATAAACACATGCACATTCACATACATACATATGCATACATGCACACTCACATACATGCGCACACACACATGCATACATACACATACATATATGAACACACACACACACACATACAAGCATGCTCTGACACACACACACACACACACACACAAGCATTCTCACACACACAAACACATGCTCACACACACACACATACAAGCATGCTCACACATACAAGCATGCTCACACATACAAGCATGCTCACACGCACACATACAAGCATGCTCACACACACACACACATACAAGCATGCTCACACACACACACACACACACACACACACACACACACACACAAGCATGCTCACACACACACACACAAGCATGCTCACACACACACACACAAGCATGCTCACACACATGCACATACAAGCATGCTCACACACACACACACATACAAGCATGCTCACACACACACGCATGCTCACACACACACAAGCATGCTCACACACACACACAAGAATGCTCTCACACACACAATCATGCTCACACACACATACAAGCATGCTCACACACACACATACAAGCATGCTCACACACACATGCTCACACACACACGCACATACAAACATGCTCACACACACACCCACACATACCCACACATACATGCTCACACACACACACACACACACATACAAGCATGCTCACACACACACATACAAGCATGCTCGCACACACACATACAAGCATGCTCACACACACATACAAGCATGCTCACACACACACATACAAGCATGCTCACACACACATGCTCACACACACACGCACATACAAACATGCTCACACACACACACCCACACATACATGCTCACACACACACACACACACACATACAAGCATGCTCACACACACACATACAAGCATGCTCGCACACACACATACAAGCATGCTCACACACACATACAAGCATGCTCACACACACACACATACAAGCATGCTCACATACACATGCACATACAAGCATGCACACACACACACACACATTCACATACATACATATGCATACATGCACACTCACATACATGCGCACACACACATGCATACATACACATACATATATGAACACACACACACACACAAGCATGCTCACACACACAAACACATGCTCACACACACACACATACAAGCATGCTCACACATACAAGCATGCTCACACGCACACATACAAGCATGCTCACACACACACACACACATACAAGCATGCTCACACACACACACACACACACACACACATACAAGCATGCTCACACACACACACACACACACACACACACACACACAAGCATTCTCACACACACAAACACATGCTCACACACACACACATACAAGCATGCTCACACATACAAGCATGCTCACACATACAAGCATGCTCACACGCACACATACAAGCATGCTCACACACACACACACATACAAGCATGCTCACACACACACACACACACACACACACACACAAGCATGCTCACACACACACACACAAGCATGCTCACACACACACACACAAGCATGCTCACACACATGCACATACAAGCATGCTCACACACACACACACATACAAGCATGCTCACACACACACGCATGCTCACACACACACAAGCATGCTCACACACACACACAAGAATGCTCTCACACACACAATCATGCTCACACACACATACAAGCATGCTCACACACACACATACAAGCATGCTCACACACACATGCTCACACACACACGCACATACAAACATGCTCACACACACACCCACACATACCCACACATACATGCTCACACACACACACACACACACACATACAAGCATGCTCACACACACACATACAAGCATGCTCGCACACACACATACAAGCATGCTCACACACACATACAAGCATGCTCACACACACACATACAAGCATGCTCACACACACATGCTCACACACACACGCACATACAAACATGCTCACACACACACACACACACACACACACACATACAAGCATGCTCACACACACACATACAAGCATGCTCGCACACACACATACAAGCATGCTCACACACACATACAAGCATGCTCACACACACACACATACAAGCATGCTCACATACACATGCACATACAAGCATGCACACACACACACACACATTCACATACATACATATGCATACATGCACACTCACATACATGCGCACACACACATGCATACATACACATACATATATGAACACACACACACACACAAGCATGCTCACACACACAAACACATGCTCACACACACACACATACAAGCATGCTCACACATACAAGCATGCTCACACGCACACATACAAGCATGCTCACACACACACACACACATACAAGCATGCTCACACACACACACACACACACACACACATACACAAGCATGCTCACACACACACACACAAGCATGCTCACACACACACACACACACACACACACACACACACACACACAAGCATGCTCACACACATGCACATACAAGCATGCTCACACACACACACACATACAAGCATGCTCACACACACACACACACACAAGCATGCTCACACACACACACAAGCATGCTCACACACACACAAGAATGCTCTCACACACACAATCATGCTCACACACACATACAAGCATGCTCACACACACATACAAGCATGCTCACACACACATGCTCACACACACACGCACATACAAACATGCTCACACACACACACCCACACATACCCACGCATACATGCTCACACACACACACACACACACACACACACATACAAGCATGCTCACACACACACATACAAGCATGCTCGCACACACACATACAAGCATGCTCACACACACATACAAGCATGCTCACACACACATACAAGCATGCTCACACACACACATACAAGCATGCTCACACACACATACAAGCATGCTCACATACACATGCACATACAAGCATGCACACACACACACACACACACATGCATGCTCTCACACACACACACACAAGCATACTCACACACACACACACACACACACACACACACACACACACACACACAAGCATGCTCACACACACACATACAAGCATGCTCACACACACACATACAAGCATGCTCACACACACACACACACAAGCATGCTCACACACACACACACACACACACAAGCATGCTCACACACACACACAAGCATACTCACACACACACACACACACACACACACACACACACACACACACACACACACACACACACACACATACAAGCATGCTCACACACACATACACACAAGCATGCTCACACACACGCACATACAAGCATGCTCACACACACAAACACACACACACACATACAAGCCTGCTCACACGCACACATACAAGCATGCTCACACACACACACAATCATGCTCACACACACACACACACAAGCATGCTCACACACACACATATAAGCATGCTCACACACACATACAAGCATGTTCACACACATATACAAGCATGCTCACACACACACACACACAAGCATGCTCACACACACACATACACGTATGCTCACATGCACACATACAAGCATGCTCACACACACATACAAGCATGCTCACACACACATACAAGAATGCTCACACACACACACAAGCATGCTCACACACACATGCACATACAAGCATGCTCACACACACACATACATGCATGCACATACAAGCATGCTCACACACACATATATGCATGCTCACACACACTCTCACACATACAAGCATGCTCACACACACACATACAAGCATGCTCACACACACACACACACACACACACACACACACACATACATGCTCACACACACATAAATGCATGCTCACACACACACACATATAAACACAAATACAGTAGCTAGTCTTAAGCCGCGTACACACGGGCGGATTGTATGGCCTACTTAGTCCGTCATACAATCCGACGGACAGTCCGTCCTACTTTTGAATGAACGGACTTGACCACACACGGATGCACAAACAGTCCGTCGAAAGCTTGCGCGATGACGTGTACAGCACGTATGACGGGACTAGAAATAGGAAGTCCAATACACAGCAATGCAACCTTTCGCCATGTAAATCCTTTCTGAGCATGCGCCATTCTTAGTCCGTCGAACTAGCCTACTGACGAGCGGATTGTCCGCTGAAACCAAAGTATGACGGACAGTATTACGGAAATTCCGAAATACTTAGTACGCCAGACTGCACGCTGAAAAAGTCCGCTGAAGCCCACACACGAGCGGACTGTCCGCTGAAATGTGTTTCGACGGACTAAGTTGGCCATACAGTCCGCCCGTGTGTACGCGGCTTTATAAAAAAAAAACGGCAGACATTTACCTTGGCTCTTCCTGCCGGGTACTGCACTGTAGGGGGAGACAAAGAGCACACGCTGTGCTTTCACTTTACCCTAATGTGAGAAGCTCCCTGCATAGTGCCGATTTCAGTTCGGCTGATGATCGGGGAGCTCCTCTCAGCCTCCCCTCCTATGGAAGAGTACAGGGGACCCTCAAGGGCCCCCTGCAGCAAGGGGCCCAGTCGCCATGGCGATCTTGGCGACCCCTATAATTCCGCCACTGCCTGGAAGACGTTTCATCTGCCCCCTTACTGGATGAAAGCCCTGATGTAGCACTGACATTGGTGTTAATAATATATATATATTTTATTATGTACACTCACACACATATAGTAAGTGGGACACTTGTGTATAATTAATATCGGTGCCAGTGCTTTGCTAAACAATACAGTCTAAATACAGAAGGCATGTGTATTCTTACTTGAATCTTGGTGTGCTGTGTGCATTTCTTCCAGAATATTTCTGTCTACAACAGAAACAACTCTTGAACATTGCCTCTGTGTAGGACTTACTGTAATAAAACTGGTAACAGCTTCTATCTCTCTCCTTGTGCAGGGTTATTGTATATGTGTCCGCCCTCCTATAGCTTTCCATGCCTCTGCTGTGTTTACAGACTAAGTGGAGCACAGTTATGATGTGACAATTACTTCCCCATGGCATCGGAGGGGGGCGGGGTCGCCTGTTTACGTCCCGGATGGCCCTGCCCTCAGCTGTATAACAGCTGTCACCAAGAAGAAGTGTCACTCAGCGGGAGCCTCCCATGTCGGCGGAACTGCATTTTTTTTTCTTTTTCGGTCCTTCGGGTTGCGTGAATTTACATCGCTGGACATTTTTATTTTTTTTATTTTTTTAATAAAAGACTAGTCCCAAGCTGTCGCTTGTCTTTTTTATCATGTTTGGCACTTTTTTTGTGAAATGGTAGGGGTACAATGTACCCAGTTACCAATTCACATAGGAGGGCCGGGATCTGGGGGTCCCCTTGTTAAAGGTGCCTTCCAGATTCCGATAAGCCCCCTGTCCACATACCCCCACAACCACCAGGCAAGGGGACAAGGTGCTTTGGGGTCAGACCTCCCCATGTTGATGGCATGTGGCCCGGTTTGGCGGTCTCTCGCCCCCCCCCCCCTTTTCCTGTGGCTTGCCGGGTTGCGTGCTTGGATAAGGGTCTGGTATGGATTTTGAGGGGACCACATGCCATTTTCTTTTTAATTTTGGCGCAGGGTTCCCCTTAGGTCAATACCAGATTCGGGTCTGGTATGGATTTTGGGGGGTCCCCTATGCCTTTTTGTTTTAATTTGGCTCAGGGTTCCCCTTAATTTCCATACCAGACCTGAAGGGCCTGGTGTGGATTTTGGGGGTACCACCACCCAATTTTTTTAAAATGTTTTGGTTTGGGGTTCTCCTTAATATTCATGCCAGACCCAAGGGGCCTGGTAATGGACCTGGGGGGGGGGGGGACCCATGCCATTTTATTGCTGAGACCCGACAATTCATTACAGCCGTGATCAGTTTTTCCTTTAGAAATGTCATTTTGCTACTGTACTGTTCTAAACAAGGGGAAATGCGGTACTTTACAGGCTACTATAGACACCCATGAGTTTTAAAGAATTATTTCATTTTTATTGTTTCACTTTAAACATTAAAAAAAAAATCACTGCTCCTGAAAAAACATCAGTTTTTAAAAAATAAATTTGCATTGATACATGTGCCCTGGGGCAGGACCCAGGTCCCCAAACACTTTTCATGACAATAACTTGCATATAAGCCTTTAAAATTAGCACTTTTGGTTTTTCAGATTAGTGTCCCACAGACGTTAATAGTGACCCGCGGCTTTCAAATTTGCCACGAACACCGCATAATGTTCGTTGTTCGAACAACCAAAGTTCGGCCGAACTTATGCTTGGTCCAAACCGTTCGCCCATCCCTAATCCTAAGCCAAAATTGTATATTTGCAATTATTGATACAGAAAGTTCCACTGACAGCCTAATGCCGTGTACACACGAGCGGAATTTCTGACAGAAAAAGTCAGACGGGAGCTTTTCATCGTATATTCCGATCGTGTGTATGCCCCATCTGACTTTTTATGTCGAAAATTCTGACAGACCTAGAAATGGAACATGTTCTAAATATTTCCAACAGAGCCAATTCCTATCAGGAAAACCACCTGTCTCTATGCTATTCCGATGGACCAAGAACAACTCATGAAGCAAGTATAAGACAGAATCGCTTGGTGTGGTAAAACTAGCGTTCGTAATAGAGCTAGCACATTTCTCATGCAGCAAATTCTGTGATCTTTCAATGCAGTGCATTCTTTTCTTCTTTATTATGCTAGAAGGATGTTGTTTTGCTGCTCATATTCACACAGAGTTCACACAGAGTTCTCACAAACTTATTTCTTGATTATTTCTCCTGATTTCATGAATAATGTTGTATTTTTTAAAAGCCCGATCTCCATAATAATGTTTACAATTATTTTTTTTATAGTCATCTTTTTTTTATTTCATCAAGATCTCCTTTTTTTGGATTATTGAAAAGTTATTTTCTAGTGATCTCCATATATATTTTTTTTTGTGTGTCAAGTTTTCACAATAACATTATTATCTTGTATTTTTTATTAACCTCAAGGAGGTTTGTGTCCCTTGTTAATTTGACATTGTCTTTTAGAAAAGTACCTGCCTACTCACAAACTGTCCTATTTGAATAAAAACACATACCGTATATACTCGAGTATAGGCCGACCCGAATATAAGCCGAGGCCCCCAATTTACCCCCAAAAAAACTGGCAAACTTATTGACTCGTGTATAAGCCGAGGGTGAGACATGCCTGTCCATCCCTGTGTGTGTGTCCGTCCATCCCTGTGTGTCCGTCCATCCCTGTGTGTCCGTCCATCCCTGTGTGTCCGTCCATCCCTGTGTGTCCGTCCATCCATCCCTGTGTGTGTGTGTGTCCATCCATCCATCCATCCCTGTGTGTGTGTGTCTCCATCCATCCATCCATCCATCCCTGTGTGTGTGTGTCTCCATCCATCCATCCATCCATCCATCCCTGTGTGTGTGTGTCTCCATCCATCCATCCATCCATCCCTGTGTGTGTCTCCATCCGTGTGTGTGTGTGTGTGTGTGTGTGTGTGTGTGTGTGTGTGTGTGTGTGTGTGTGTCCAGCCTACCTTTGTCCCGAGCCTCCGTCCCGTGCCTTGCCTCCTTGCCTCCGTCCCGTGCCGGGCCTTGCCTCCTTGCATCCGTCCCGTGTCGTGCCTTGCCTTGCCCCCGTCCCGTCCCGTCCCGTGCCGTGCCGTCCCGTGCCCTCTTCGTCGGCGGCCATTGTAAGTTCAAAAGCTGCGCCGCCGCCTTCGCCTGTGATAGGCGGAACACTGAATTTCCCAGCAGCCTGTGTTCCGCCTATCACAGACGTCGTATCATCCTCGTCCGTAGTACGAGGATGATACGACGTCCGTGATAGGCGGAACACAGGCTGCTGGGAAATTCAGTGTTCCGCCTATCACAGGCGAAGGCGGAGCCGGAGGCGCGGCTTTTGAATAGAATGGCCGCTGTCTGTCTGCTCGACACGCTGATCGAGCGGGCAGACAGCGATGACTCGAGTATAAGCCGAGGGGGGCACTTTCAGCCTCAAAAAAGAGGCTGAAAATCTCGGCTTATACTCGAGTATATACGGTAGGCAAGTATTTTCAGAAAATAAAATCTCCATTTATTCTGGGTAACAAAATAAAGAGGGAGGCAGCGCTGGAGAAACTTTTGGAATTTGCAAAGCCTTTTGGCTCCCAGGGCACACATCAAGTCTGTGGAAAATAAAATTGTTAGCTTGAGGAGTCCATATAATTTGGAGCACAATCTGGTCCAGGACTCCCAGAGATCAGGACCAGCAGGAGCTGACATATATGTCCCCAGGCTGTGGTACTACACCAGCTTGCATCTTCTGTCAGACCAGACTTAAGCCAGGTCATCACTTTCTTCTCTTCGCTGCAGCCTTCCCTCCACGCTTCCCTACAGCCTTCCTTGGAGGCTGTGGCTCTGGTGGTTGACTTGTGGCAGGAGGAGGAGGATGGGCAAGCTCATATATGTGGCTGTTCTCAGTCAGCTGGCCCCTCAACTCCTTCTGAAGGGCCTCAACAATAATTCCTTCACAGAGGAGGCATTGGCCCTCCTCCAATTTCAGCAATCTAGTTGCTAGATAGCAGCCATATGCCTCTTCAGCATCGGGGTGGCTCCTGAGGACATCACTTGCTTTCCCAATGAGGCCCAGTGCTACCTCCTCCTCCATCATCCCCTTTCTGGGCCTTTTGGTTGTAAGGCAGAGGGGAGGCACCTGTGATTGGGTGAGGCTCCTACTGGGCCTGCTCACCTTCTGGCTGACACTGGGCCTGCCCTCCTCCTGGCTGACACTGGTCACGGCCTCCTCCTGGCTGCCACTGGGCACAGCCTCCTCATGACTGCCACTTTCCAAACCCTCCTCCTGGCTGAGCTCATCCTGTGGATAAAAAAGGGACATAGTTTTAGTTTTTGGTTCATCAATCACACACAATTTTCAGCTCATGGCTTGCAAATTGAATGCTAATAAATAGAAAAGACTATCATTCTGACCCTGGTATTTTTCATTCTTGTCACAAACATTTTGGCCCCTACTGTCTTGATATGTAAATCACTTTTTAAAAAATCATTAATTTGTTATTGATTATAACATCTAGTTAACATCATTAATATTAGGACAATAAATATGTCAAAAAATTATATACCTGGCTCCAGCTGGGCACATCCACTTCTTCCAGGATGGAAGGCCCAGGTTGCCCCTCATCAGCCTCTGCTGATGTTGAGGGAAGGGTGGAGGGGAAGGCTGCAGGGAAGGGTAGAAAGAGATTCCCTGGCTTCAGTCTGGTCCTCCAGAAAACACAGCTTGTTGAAGTACCACAGCCTGTGGACATACAATTGTGCTGCTGATGCTCCTGATCGGAATGATTTCTGGATCTTATTATGCTCCTTCTTATACATGTTCCTCAAGATCACAATTTTATTTTCCAAGAACACGATGGTTGCATCGGGGACCCGAGTCTTCATAAATTCCAGAAGTTTCTCCAGCGTTGACCTCCTAGCTTGTTTATTATAATATAAGCTCTGTTTCACCTCCCACAAATTCCTCATCTCCCTGTACTTGTCAATGAAACTGGCCATAAATTCTGGGTCCTTAAAGTAATTTATATTTTCTGTAAGACAATACACAAGACAAAAACACTAATGTCAGCCTAAACTCTCATAATCATATCCCAATATAGGCCTCAGTCTTGAAGCATTATAGGCCACTGATGTACCAAAGTTAAGATTTTACCTTTGTTAGAATGTTCGTCCTCCTTCCTCAGCACACCGAGCATACGTATGACACATGTGTGTTACTTTATATACACTGCACATGCGTCACCCGCCCCTGACGTCCCCTTCTCTTCAGCGAGCAGTAGGAGCGACATGGTGGAGACACAGCAGGTGTGTGATAATAATTTGAGTAACAAGGAGGAAAGCCCAGAGGCAGAAATGTCCCGACCCTGTAGGCAAAGATTTAAGGCCTCAAATATGTCCTTTGGTGAGATGGTGGACATCTTGAGTAGGAATGACTATGATGGCAAAAATGGACCATAAACCAACCCGAATGTGAGAAAGGCCAAAATCATGACAAAAGTTGTGAAGAGTATGCACACAAATTTTGGGGTATGACGATCAAAGGAGCAAATAAGGAACTGCTGGTTATACCTGAAACTAAGGGAGCAGGATCAGTATAGAAGGATTAAGAAAGTGCTTAGAATAAGTAAGTAGTTGTCGTGTGTTTGGATTCTTATTATTACTTGCATGCTGCACCATGTGATTTTCTTTACTGTAGGACATTTTAAAATGGCAAGTTTCAGGTTAGTGGGCACAGTAATCGGTCATAGTAAACATCGTTCGTTAATTAAATACGATGTTTTCAGCAAATACAGGTTAAATACATTTGGTCATGCCTAAATATCTGTGTGTTAAAGTATACCTTTTGTTTCATTCTCATAGGGGACCAAAGACTTTGAGGACACCAGGAACATCCCTACCTGAAAAAGAAGGGGATCTCCCAAAAACACCACACCCCCGAGGATCTGGAGGAAGGAGAGGTGGAGGAAGTGTGCGAACTTGTCACCACAACAGGTCAGTGTCTGATGCCCCAGCTAATATATGTATACCTGCATATCTATAATACATGTTTTTTTCCCAAAATGTTTAGGTGATTTGCTGGTTGTGGAAGAGCAAGCTCAAAAATTCACAAGTGCACAACTCCTAATCCAGGACATCATGACATGGAATCATGAAATCGACATCATAAGAAAGAAACAACATTTTCTTGAATAACAAATTAAGAACATGATTGATGCGTTGGGGAGAATTTAAAAGATCTTCAAAATGCAACCATTTTAACATTTGTTCTAAAAACACAATTTTTTTGTAATTAGTAAAAGCCAAATTTTGAAGATGTACACGGTGTGCCAACATGTGCTATCTGCCATCAGGGGATTTCAGTGTACACGTTTTGTGGGTGCAACCCCTTCCTCCCAAATGAAGTAGGTGAGAGGAAGGGGTTGCACCCCAAAACACGTCCATTGATCCCCCATGATGGCAGATTGCACATGTTGAAATTAGGTATGGGATTAGGTGGTAAATACCCATTTTGATTCACAAATTGTGTTCATCTTCAAAATTTGGCTTTTACAGGAGTGACATCAGCCTATCTGATGAAGGCAATATCCAGACATTTAAGACATATAATGTCTGATATTGCCTTCTGGTTTTCTACGTTGAACTTTGTAAGTTCCAGAGTTTTGTATGTTATGTTATTAAACATACCTATTTTGAACAAAAAACAAAAAAAAATGTATAAAAACCGAACAAAAAAATAAATTTTTACCCAAATATTTTAGAACGCACAAGTGTGAATGTGCACAGAGTAAACACTTTGCTTATCAATGTGTGGCTTCTTCTTTCAATGGTCAATACCAGTTTTTGAAGTCATTTTGTGTTTACAGTGACAATAGGGCTTATTTACTAAAGGAAAATCCACTTGGCACTACAAGTGCACTATAGGAGAACCTAGGAGACAGTCAAAAACAAACACAAGCAATAAAGAAAATTCTATTTTATTCAAATTTTATCAGATATTGTTTTTTTTTAGCATAGCAATGGCCCCCTACCCATAAAAGAATTTACATATTTGTGCTGAACTTCACGGGCGCTTTGGGGGGCCAAGCCAGTACAGCCAGTATCCAAGCCTGTCAGGAGATTAACAGGAAGTCCGGCTTCAGGCCCAACTAAGGCAATATAATTTTGGGCATTTTTCCTTAAAAAATTGTGCAATATGCATTAGGATAGGATGATATGGTTGATTTTGTATTCCGCCATATGGATTGCTGTCAGAAACAGGCAGAACCGGCAGGCCATTATCCCAAAGGTATTTCCAACAACTCTTCCCGCTCTGGTCAGCCAGTAGTTAAAAACCCTCCTCTCCAGGATGAGGGTCCTTTGGGGGAATGGCCTCATCAGGTGCTCGTCCAAACCAAATGGTACATCAGCAAGAAAGATGAATGGGAGTCCTTCCACGTTGTCCACATCAGGTGGCAATGCCACTAGTCTGGGGAGTTTGGTAAAACTCCGTCTGGGTGAAGACTCCGCCATCCGGCCATTCTTCCCCACGTCCACAGAGGAACACGATACCACCGCCATTAACACTATACTATTATACCCCTAATAGTTATAATAGTAAGACCCCGAATGGGGTGGTGGCACGATGTGGACGTGCTTCCCATCTATAGCCCCTCCACAGTTATTAAAGTCGCAATGGTCGGCAAAATGGGAGGCCACAGTCTGCCATTCCTGTGGTGTTGAAGGGAACTGTGGAGTCAAAACAGAAAAAATATATAAGTACTTTTGCACATAACATTGCAAGCAAATTAAACAAAAACATTCTTGGCCGACATACTTTTTTAAAGGAGTATTTCAAGACAAAAATATTAGGTCCAATTATCAGATTCCTCCCCCCTCTGATGGCCCATCGTAAAAAAATTTGGGGGGGGGGGGTTATAAAAGAATTTAAGGACACACATAACATTTGTACACATTTTAGGGGGTGTTTTAGGTGAAGCACAACAATGGAGCTGACAAAATACATTTTTAAGTGACTAGGCTATAGGTGTATATGGGCCCAGGATAGAATGCTGGGGAGGTTAGCGAAGGCAAATATGCATGAAGGCCAAAAAAGGAGCATTAACAGCTTACAGCTTGCCTGAGTATAAAGGGGACATTACAATCATGGCAATTAGGGAATGATGAAATAAATACAATACATTATCACACATTAAATACATATAATGTGATGTTAAAGGAGACAACTTACCCTAATATAGTCCTTCTGCAGTACCTGAATAATAGCAGAACAGGTCTCTGGAATAATGATCCCCAGAGCCTGGGGTGAGATGCCTGTCAAGAACTTGAGGTCCTGCAGGCCTTTCCCAGTCGCCAAGTACCGCAAGGTGGTGGCTAGCCTCTGCTCCGGTGTTATGACTTTCCGCATGCAAGTGTCCTGCTATATAATATAAGGGGTGATCAAAGCCAAAAGACGGTGAAAAACAGGGTCCGTCATCCTGAGAAAGTTCCTGAAATCATCAGGATTATTCTCCTGGATCTCATGAAGCAGAGGCATGTGCGAGAATTGGTCATGCTGGAGTAACCAATTATTGGTCCATGAACTCCTCTCCACCCTGTTCATGGACTGGACTTGGGTCAAAGTATAAACCCCAACACCAAGCCCCCACACAGCACGAACGCTATGACCAGTACGTACCTGCAACATGGTTTCAAAACGGTCAGCTGGTCAGAGTGAACTTAACAGAATGCACTGAAGAACAGCAAGGCCTGTGAAGAGCAAGCTGAAAATCAGCGAGCAGACAAGAACGCACTGAAAAACAGATACCAACTGACTGCACACACTGACAACCAGATACAAACCCACAAGCACAAACTGAACAGCAGTAAAACGATCTGAAAAAGCAGGAGTCTAAAAAGTGCGACTCATCTCTAATCAAACTTCTATTAACACCAGATTAGCAGAAGGAGCCCAAAGGGTGGGGCAGTGGCTATTGAACTTCCTTTTTCTATTCCCGTCGTATGTCACCGGGTTCTTGATGGTCGGACTTTGGTATGATCGTGTGTACGCAAGACAGTTTCAGCGGAATTCTGTTGGAACTCCGTCAGAAAAACCTTCAGAGTTTATTCTGACGGGAAAGCTGGTCGTGTGTACAGGGCATAAGACTTCCACCCTTCCACTGCTGTCTAGACGTAGTAACAATCTTTCTACTCTTTCTAAAAAGGAGTGAACCATAGAATGCTTTAGGCACTACTCAGTTCAAGAGCATTCAATACTATGCCTAATAAGCTTAACATTCCATGACTTTGAGCAGCCTGCTCTTTAAAATGCGTCTAGCTGGGGTTTGGTGTGATAATGTTCCATCCAAAAACAATTAGTCGGTTATGAAGAACAAAAGATACTCCGGCACTGTACTGCTGGAAGAGGACTTCACTCCCAAAGCACCTTTGGCTTCCTCTATTAGTGGACCGATATTCCCTTGTGGACTTTCTACTGAATTTATCCATTGCTATTGCAGACAGTAAGATCTTTATGAATGCCCTGGGGGAGATGTACAGACCGAAGGGGAGGCACTGAAACTGGTAGAGGAATTGAGGGTGAATTGGGAAAAGTAGGTGTCTGATAAACCTACAGAGCATCCAGACTCCCTGTTTTATCGATAATATAATTGATAGGAGGTTTTTCCATCTTGCACAACTCCAACTTCCTGTGCTTGTTGAGTTTTTTTTTTTTTCTTCAACTTTAGCACTGGGCAGATTACATGATTTTTATTTTCATTTTTTTTTGCTAGGAACAGAGGTGAACCAAATCCTCATCTCCCCTGGGTAACTGGAACCTTCACGATTGCCAATTTATTTTTTCACTCTAGCTACAAACTGGACCAGAATTTTTTGACCAGTGTCATGCCAATATAATCTAATTTTCGGACTCCTTGAATGTGACAGCAAGGTGACATGCCAGCTATATTACTGATGCATCCACCATCGGAGGAGGCTGATGCAGGTTGACTTTAGCTTTTTCAGGGTATACAATTTTGACAGCCTGTTTATACGGGCATTTTTCTCTGACCCCTTCAATTTTTCCAGGATTAACTCCTCCAGTTGTTCAGTGAAGAGAATGAGTACTTTTTAACCTTGTAGAGAGTGTCTTCCACTTCACCCCAGGCAATTGCGTCCTTAGCTGCCCTTGTAAAAAGGCTCTATTGAGCAATCTTCAAAGCTTGTGGCCCCTTTAATGCATTCTTCCCATGGCAAGCTTTCCAATTTGGACACCACCTACTGGCTCCAGTTGGAAGTGCTTGGCAATTCAGCCACTGACTGGGGAGTACAGGTTTCATGCATTAACTCTTTGGCCGATTCTTTAATCAAGGCGGCTACTTTCCAGACATCCCCTTCTTTGCTCCAAGTGGACTTGACATGCCAGCTTGTCAAGCAATGACTTTTCACCACAAATGCAGCACACATTAGGGCTGATAATCTATGGTGTTTGTAAATGGGGAGCAATAATCATGAGAGGTGAGATGATGACATTTATAAATGTTGCCTGGATGTCTGCTTTTGAATGGTGACTGTTCTGGCTTTTAGCAGGCTCCCTCCATCTTGAGGACCTTGCAGGGCTGTATGGAACTTGCTCCAGGCAGACTTGACATACTAGCTTGGCAGGCAAAGACTTTCTACCACAAATACAGTGACTATTAGGGCTGGTAACTTGTGATGTTGGTAAACGGGGAGCAATGATAATGAGGGGTGAGATGATGACCTTAATTAACATTGCCTGGATGTCTGTTCTTTGATGATGACTTGTCTTGACCTTCAGAAGGCTCCCTCGATCTTGTGGTCCTTACAGGACTATAGGACTCAATCTTCACTACTTACGTAATCCCTATACCTTAACCACTTGCTTACTGGGCACTTAAACCCCCCTCCTGCCCAGATCAATTTTCAGCTTTCAGCGCTGATGCATTTTGAAAGACAATTGCGCGGTCATACAACACTGTACCCAAATTAAATTTTTATCATTTTTTTTCACACAAATAGAGCTTTATTTTGGTGGTATTTAATCACAGCTGGGGTTTTTATTTTTTGCTAAACAAACAAAAAAAGATGGAAAATTATGTAAAAAAAATCATGTTTCATAGTTTGTTATACAATTTTTCAAACAGGTAATTTTTCTCCTTCATTGATATGCGCTGATGAGGCGGCACTGGTGGGCACTGATAGGCACAGTTAAGGCAGCACTGATGGCCACAGATAGGCCCTGAAGGGTGCCACTGATGGGCGGCATTGTTGATGAGGCACGGATTGTGGGCACTGATAGATGGCACTGTGGGCACTGATAGGTGGCACTGTTGTGTACTGCCAGGTGACACTGGCAGGTGGCACAGATGAGCTTAAGGCAATCTTCTTAATCGGGACCGATGTCCCTATCACAGCCACCGGTGATCAGCTATTGTCAGTGCGAGGAGAAAAAATAGATGATTACCAGCTCTGTTTATATCACATGATCTGCTGTCATTGGCTGAAAGCTGATCACGTGGTAAGGGGTCGGGATCTGTGATCCAGAGAGTCTCATAGACTCGCTGATCACAGGGTGCGTGCAGGCCGCTCGGGCATGGGAAGATGTCAATAGACGTACTCCCGGAAAAGCAGGTCCACGCTGTAGCCGTCATTCGGTTATAGCGCGGATCTGAACTAGTTGAAAGCAATGGGTGGTCTGCCTAGACAGTGTTCCCCATAGAAACAGTGCATAACAGCAGATTGAAATGAAAAACAGCAGAAGGCTATGTCTCCACTACTGCGACCTGAAAGTCGCGTGGTTTTGCTGCAAATTTGATGCGACTTGAAGCAATACCTGTGTATTCTTCAAGTCTATGGACACAGATATGAACGGCACTCATTGGAAATCATGGGAGGTGACTTTGCAGTGACAAATCTCACTAGTGGAAGCCGAGCCCAACACAGTAATTCCAGAGCAAGCATTGAGAAGGAGATTGGAAGAGCTCAGGTAAATGCCATAAAGAGCACACTGATCCTAGAGCAACACTGAGAAGGAGATAGGAAAAGCCCAAGTGAATGCCATAAAAATGGAAAACATACCTGCAAACAATGACCACATAAGCATCCAGCATGCATGAGTAGGCGAGCTCCACCATTTGTTGCCCAAAAATGCCATAAAACCGTTTAAAACTCACATTTGCCATTAATGAGGATATCAGTGCCTGAGCATGCTCAGATCGCCATCCTGGAAAAGCTCTAGCCAGCAAACTAGTCACAGAGGCCACATCACTTCCTGCCTCTCATGGTCACAGTGTACTAGCACTGCTGCCACCTTCTTGGAAATGGCTAACGCCCATAACACAGAGAGAAGACCCCCCACGTACCCTCACAACTACCAGGCCAGGGTTGAGGGGAAGAGACCTTTTATCAGGAATGGCTTCACCTGCTGGTGGCACTGTGGCACACCATTAGGGTTTAGTTCTGGTGTCCAACAGCAGGTGTCTCTCAGCAGCCAGAAGTTCCTAAAAATTAGTCATCAGCTTACTCTGACTGATGGTGGTATATTTAGTCCCTCCTCTGCAACTCCATCTTGTCTTGGTGTTTTGCCCATGTTACATAGTTACATAGTAACTCTGACCTGCATATCCTGCATTCAGCTCCAGGTCCCATTCCTGATCTCTCAACTGCCTGCTTATTCCTGCTCCTGTGTACCCTCTCCCTGTCCTGGCTTGCTCCCTGCTCCATCTGCCTGATCTGTATGACCCTGGCTCTAATACTGACTACTCTTCCTAGTCTTACCCTGCCCTGCCCTCCATACATAGTTAGCTTGGTTAGCTGGGTTAGTGATCACTCTCACCCATTATGCTTACTGGTTTATATTCTTAGTTTATGTTAGTTACAGTGTTTCAAAAATCAGAATACACCCCTCACATTTTTGTAATTATTTTATTATAACTTTTCATACGACAACACAGAAGAAATGAAACATTGCTACAATGTAAAGTAGTGAGTGTATAGCTTGTATAACAGTGTAAATTTGCTGTCCCCTCAAAATAATTCAAAACACAGCCATTAATGTCTAAACCGCTGGCAACAAAAGTGAGTAAACCCCTAAGTGAAAATGTCCAAATTGGGTCCAATTAGCCATTTTCCCTCCCGAGTGTCATGTGACTCATTAGTGTTACAAGGTCCCAGGTGTGAATGGGGAGCAGGTGTGTTAAATGTGGTGTTATCGCTCTCACTCTCTCATACTGTACACTGAAAGTTCAACATGGCACCTCATGGCAAAGAACTCTCTGAGGAGCTGGAAAAAATAATTGTTTCTCTACATAAAGATGGTATAGGCAATAAAAGTTTGCCAATACCCTGAACCTGAGCTGCTGCACATTGGCCAAGACCATACAGCGGTTTAACAGGACAGGTTCCACTCAGAACAGGCCTTGCCATGGTCGACCAAAGATGTTGAGTGCACGTGCTCAGCATCATATCCAGAGGTTGTCTTTGGGAAATAGACGTATGAGTGCTGCCAGCATTGCTGTAGACATTGAAGGGTAAGGGGGTCAGCCTGTCAGTGCTCAGACCATATGCTGCACACTGCATCGAATTGGTCTGCAGAAGGAAGCTTCTTCTAAAGATGATGCACCAGAAAGCTAGCAAACAGTTTTCTGAAGACAAGCAGACTAAGGACATGGATTACCATGTCCTGTGGTCTGATGAGACCAAGATAAATTTATTTGGTTCAGATGGTGTTGAGTGTGTGTGGTGACAACCAGGTGAGGAGTACAAAGACAAGTGTGTCTTGCCTACAGTCAAGCATGGTGGTGGGAGTGTCATGGTCCGGAGTTGCATGAGTGCTGCCAGCACAGGGGAGCTACAGTTCATTGAGGGATTCATGAATGTCAACATGTACTGTGACATAATAATGACCCAAAACACACCTCAAAGATGACCACTGTCTTGCTAAAGAAGTTGAGGGTAAAGGTGATGGACTGGCCAAGCAGCAGTCTTCAGACCTAAACCCTATCGAGCATCTGTGGGGCGTCCTCAAAGGGAAGGTGGAGGAGAGCAAGATCTCTAACATACACCAGCTCCGTGATGTCGTCATGGAGGAGTGGAAGAGAACTCCAGTGGCAACCTGTGAAGCTCTGGTGAACTCCATGCCCCCAAGAGGGTTAAGGTAGTGCTGGAAAATAATGGTGGCCACACAAAACATTTGCACTTTTGGCCCAATTTTGACATTTTAACTTAGGGGTGTACTCACTTTTGTTACCAGCGGTTTAGACATTAATGGCTGTGTGTTGAGTTATTTTGAGGGGACAGCAAATTTACACTGTTATACAAGCTGTACACTCACTAATTTACATTGTAGCAAAGTGTAACTTCTTCAGTATTGTCACATGGAAAGATATAATAAAATGTTTACACAAATGTGAGGGATGTACTCACTTTTGTGAGATACTGTATATTGTTGTTTTACTGTCATACTTGAGACCCACGCTATAGCTGAATGACGGCTACAGAGCGGACCTCCTTTGCCGGGTCTATTGACGTCGTCCCGCGCACGAGCGGCCTGTGCGCCCCCTGAGGGGCGCGCGCGGCGCGCTCTGTGATCGGCGAGTCTATGAGACTCGCCTGATCACTGATCCGAGCAAGGGGTCGATCCCGACCCCTTACCACGTGATCAGCTGTCAGCCAATGACAGCTGATCATGTGAGACAACAGAGCCGGTAATCAGCTATTATTCCTCCTCGCGCTGACAGCGTGAGGAGAGAAAAAAAAAGAGCCGATCATCGGCGGCCGTGATCGGGACATCAGTCCCGATCACGGCCAGCCCTTCCTGTGCCCACCTGCCCCCTGCCAGTGCCACCTCATTAAAAAATAAGTGCCCCCCGTCAGTGCCCATAGTGCCACCCAGCAGTGCCCACAGTGCCACCCAGCAGTGCCCACGATCTGCCTCAACAACGGTGCTGCACCCCAGTGCCACATATCCGTGCCCATCAGTGTCATCTACCAGTGCCCATCAGTGCCCATCAGTGCCGCCCTTCAGTGCCCAGCAGTGCCACCTATCAGAGCCACCTATCAGTGCCACCTATCAGTGCCCATCTATCAGTGGTACCTATCAGTGTCCCTTAGTGCCCCCCATCCGTGCCACCCATCCGTGCCACCCATCCGTGCCATCTTATCTGTGCCAATCTTTGCCCATCAGTGCCGCCTTATCTGTGCCCATCAGTACTGCCTTATCTGTGCCTATCGGTGCCACCTTATCTGTGCCTATTAGTGCCGCCTTAACTATGCCTATCAGTGCCCACCAGTGCAGCCTATCAGTGCCCATCAATGCAGCCTATCAGTGCCACCTCATCAGCGCACTTCAATGAAGGAGAAAAATTACGTCTTTGCAAAATTTTATAACAAACTATTAAACATGATTTTTTTTTTTTGCATCTTTTTTTGTTTGTTTAGCAAAAAATAAAACTCCCAGCTGTAATTAAATACCACCAAAAGAAAGCTCTATTTGTGGGGAAAAAATTATAAAAATTTCATTTGGGTACAATGTTGTATGCCCACGCAATTGTCATTCAAAGTGCATCAGCGCTGAAAGCTGAAAATTGGTCTGGGCATGAGGGGGGTTTAAGTGCCCAGTAAGCAAGTGGTTAATAAACCACATTATTTTATTATTTTATCATATATCACTGCTTTGCCGGGGTAGGGAGGCTGAAAGTACCTACTCATGTTTGCCCCCCCCCCCCTTTCCTGGCGTGCCAGGCTGCATGCTCGGATAAAGGCCTGGTATAGATTTATACATATCTCTCAACCATCCCGGATTCCGCAGGACCTTCCCGCAATTGAGGGGTCCAGCAGACCTGGGCTGAAATCCCGGGGCTAGTAGCTCCGTGCCCTCCCCCCCCCCATTAAAAGAAAGGAAGAAGTCTGGAATACAGGGGACATTGACAAGCTGAGCCACTGTAGCACTGGCTCTGGCTCCACCTCCACCTGTCCTGATCTCTCACCCATGCAACCCCTATCTCTCTCCCACCCCCATCTCTCTCACTCTCCCACCCCCCATCTCTCTCACTCTCCCACCCCCCATCTCTCTCATTCACCCACCCCCAGTTAGTAATCCCCCCAAGCTCAGCCTCTGAACCCATCCCCCGAGCACTGCCACTCATCCACCCTCACCACTGTAACTGATCCCATCCTCCTAATGAAGGACTACAAGTCCCAGCATGAACCTGTGAGATCTAAGAGAGATAGACCCTTAGATCTCATGGGTTCATACTGGGACTTGTAGTCCTTCGATTTTGGAGGGAGTTACATTCTTAGAGCTAAGGAGTTAATGTTGTAGTCCTTAATTTTTGGGGGATGTGACACCCCCAAAAGTGAAAGACTGCAAGTCCCAGCATGAGCCCCTCAGAGCTGAGGATGCTACATACCCCCTTAATGGAGGGGTAGGAATCAGGTAGGTCAATGTAGTGGTCATTGTAGGAATCTGGTAGGTCAGTGTAGTGGTCATTGTAGGAATCGGGGAGTTTAGTGTAGTGGTCATAGGAATCAGGTAGGTCAGTGTAAGGGTCAGTATAGGAATCAGGTAGGTTAGTGTAGTGGTCATTGTAGGAATCAGAGGTAGGCCAGTGTAGTGGTCATTGTAGGAATCAGAGGTAGGCCAGTGTAGTGGTCATTGTAGGAATCAGGTAAGTCAGTGTAAGGGTCATTGGAGTGCACTCTATTTAAAAAAAAAAATGATATATATATATATATATATATATATATATATATATATATATATAGAGAGAGAGAGAGAGCGAGAGAGAGAGAGAGCGGGGGGGCATTAGTAAGAGAGGAGGGGGGAGTTGGTGAGAAAGCTGGGGGGAATTAGTAAAAGAGGAGGGGGAGTTGGTGAGAGAGCTGGGGGTATAACTAAGAGAGGAGGGAGCATTTGGTGAGTGAGCTGGGGGGTATTACTAAGAGAGGAGGGGGCATTGGTGAGAGCTGGGGGGCATTTCTAAGAGAGGAGGGGGGCATTGGTGAGAGAGCTGGGGAGAGCATTGGTGAGAGAACTGGGGGGGATTGCTGAGAAAGCTAGGGTGGGGGCATTGGTGAGAGAGCTGGGGGGACATTTGTGAAAGGTGAGATAGCTGTTTTTTTTTAAACTAAGCCCCTCCCACCATTAAAATGTTGGCCATACCCACATTTTGCCATTATGTGCGCCACAACTCATTAACTCCCTCATTCAAAAGTTGGGAGGTATGTTTATAGTAGATCTCAAACCATTTTTTTTCCCTTCTTGGTATGAGGTGCCCCCCCCCCCCCACCAGAATCCATTTGAAACCAAAAGAGCCTTTCTTTTGTCAGCTCTTTTGTTTACAGAATTCTCTGCTGACAGCAGGTATGAGTCATGGTTGTTAGGATGCTAATGGGTGCTGGTTCCTAACAACCTGTGCAAACAAAGATGCATACATTTATCATTTGTCCCTTTGCATCTGTTTAGGTCCGCTTCCATTTCTTTAAACAGAAAAAAATGGAGATTTGTTCCATTTAACCACTTGCTGCCCACCCACAGTACATTTCTGCTGGTGGGCATCAGCTCCAGGCTAAGCAACATACTAATATGCCACTCAGCACATATGCACTAGCGCTTTCTGGTGTGTGCAGAGGTGCGATCCCATGACAATTGGGATTAGTGGACAATGCCAATCATGGTGCTCGGTACCCGTCTGCTGTGAGCCGCTAGGATTTCACGTTATCGCTATGACCAAACATAGCAATCACATGACTACATGTTAGCAAAACAGGCATGAACGTCTTCCATTAATGACAGCTTACTTACTACTGTGATGCTGTGATTGGCCCACTGCTATCATATGGTACCTGGCACCCTCTACCATGTGATTAGCTGTAGCAGATCACAGCTTCACAATGGTAAGCAAGCTGTTATGAATGAAAGCCATTCATGACAGTTAAAACTATTGATTATAACAGTAAGTAACTGGTATCAGTAACAGTATGTAAGAAAAATATTGTGAAAAAAAAAACACATTTTATTTAATTTCTTCATTTTCCCAACCTTGACAAAAAATTACAACTTCTGAAAACTCACCATGCCTCTTACCAAATACCTTGGACTTTCTACTTTCCACAAAGGGATAATTTGGGGGATATTGGTACTGTCCAGGCATTTCAGGGCCTCAAGAAATGAGATAAGCAGCCAGTACATCACAACAGATCAATTTTCAAATATATATAAACTGATTGGGTTATTTTTGCACAAGGAATGTAGCAGACTACATTTTGGCCTAAATTTATGAAGAAAGAGTATTTGTTTGCAAAATGTTATAATACAGAATGTGGGTTATTGTCTAAATGTTTGGTATTTTTTGTTTATATACCAGTGGTGATTAAATAGTAAACTATGTGTGAGAAAAATTATATAAATTTTAGTTGCGTACAGTGTTGATGGCTGAGCAATTGCCAAATAAAGTAGCATAGTGCTGGATAGCAAAAAATGCCCTGGTAATGAAAGGAGTAAAACTTTCCAGAGGTCAAGTGGTTAAAAAAAATGCACCTGAATGGATGCAGATGTAAACAGGTGATCATTGGACAGTAATCATAATGTCCATATTTAAATAGTAAAAAAAAGCTAGAGGAAGGGAGCAAGGAAGTTAAAGAGGAGTTCCCCTAAAAAAAAAAAAAAAAAAAAATTAAAGTCAGCAGCTACAAATACTGCAGCTGCTAACTTTTAAAGTGGTTGTAAACCCTTACAAACCACTTTGACCTACAGGTAAGCCTAGATTAAGGCTTACCTGTAGGTCCAAGAAATATCTCCTAAACCTATACGGTTTAGGAGATATTTGCCCGAAGACAGGCACCGCTGTCTACGGCGCATGCGCACTGAGCGCGGCATTTCCAACAAAGGAACTGCCGCGTGTGTCGGCTCCCGTGCGCATGCGCGGGAGTGACGTCATCGCGGCTCCGCCGAATGACAGCGGCGGAGCTGCGAGACCCCACCAAAAAGATGGATGTGCCGGACTACAGGGGACAGCGGTGACATCGCTGGCTCCTGTGTCAGGTAAGTGACACATAAAGGGCTACTATGCGATGCATAGTAGTCCATTATGCTTTGCCTTTGCAGGGAATGAAAGAGGAAGTAAACCCATCAGGGTTTACTTCCTCTTTAATAATCGGACACTTACCTGTCCCAGGGTCCAGTGATGCAGGTGAACGAAGACCTGCTCATTCCCCCCTCCGCTCGGCGGCACCGACTAACTGTGGGCACCCAGCTGCGGCTTCACAAGCGCTGTGATTGGCCGCGCAGTCATCCTGGGATCTGTCACGTGTCCCAGATGACTGGCAGGAGGGAGGGGGCAGAGCTGAGCCCTTCTTGCACTGAGGGGAAGTGACGCCAAGAGCCCAGGCACTGAAGGAGGCAGACTACGAGGGACCCCCTAACAACAGGCATTTAGAGGTGAGTTAAAAAAAATCCAAATTTTTTAAAAAATGTTTAGGAATTTTGGTGAATTTGTATATTTTATGTGCAACACCACTTTAATAAAAAAATAATTAGGGGTCACTAAAATTTTTGAATTAAAAGTGAAAAACTAATTAGGATTAACTACAAACTTAATTCTAGTACAAAGCATTTTTTTAATGTGGCACTATAAATTAAAAACAAATAGGCCCCTTTCACACTACCTATGCGTTCAGGTCCGCCTGTCAGTTTTTCAGGCGGACCTGAACGGATGCTCCATAGAGCTCTATGGAGCGTTGGATGTCAGCGATGACATGTCCGCTGACATCCGACCCGCTCCGATCCGAAAAAGTTTTTCCATCCGTCATCGGATCGAGCGACGGCGGTCACTGCAGTCCGTCGTCACCCGATCTTCCATAGGGGAGAGCGGCGCTGTGACAGGTCCGTCCCTGCGCAGTGTGCAGAGACAGACCTGTCATCTTCCTGCTCAGCGGAGATCGCTCGGGCGAGGGGGTTGGGATTTATTTGTTGAATTTAAATTGCTGGTTGCTGAAACACTTTCCATACAGTATAGCATGCAGTCCTTCAGAATATGAGTTTGTTTCAGGCCCCTGGTACATAGGTTGAACACCACTGTTCTAACCCATCACTACTCTAGTCTAAGCACCTCCGAAAAATGTTTAAGAGTGCTTAAGATTAAATTTATTAAACTTGATAAATTAAAGTTAGATACACTTAATAAAAAAAAATATTATTTAATAAATGTTATCTGCTTATATTACTGACAAGAACAATACCTAAAGACTTTAGCCAATGCGTTTTCAATTTTCTTGAAGTCCGGTCTCCTCTCTGGATCCTCCTCCCAGCAGCTCTTGACGAGTATATAAACCTGACAGAACACATGATAATGAAGCACAGTAAAGTCTAGTAAACCTTGTTTCCTCCAATTTGTTCTCCAATCTTAATTTGTGACATAATTTAAGAACATGGTGCAGACTACAGTTATGGCACAGCATGCAACAGATTTGCCTTGCTATCTTGCTGGAACCGTACTATTATGATTAAACATTCTATATTGCAATGAAGGAAGACACATGTTATACGTGTTATATGCCAATAAATACGATATAATATAAGTGTCCTTTAGTTTAATCAAACAACATTGAATCTCTTTCAAATTTAGTTTACATTTTTTTTTTATTTAAGTAGATAAGTAATGTTCAGCACAATATAAATCATGGTACACGTGTTAAAGCTGTTTTGTAGTAACAAGTTGATAGTTGGAAAAAAAAAAAAAAGAGGTAGGAAAGGTAAATTAAGTTTTTACAACCCAAAACGTAAATGTATTTTATTGGGATTTGATGTGATAGACCAACACAAAGTGGAAGGAAAATGAGAAATGGTTTTAAATTTTTTTTACGAATAAATATGTTAAAAGTGTGGTGTGCATTTGTATTCAGCCCCCTTTACTCTGATAAACCCAACTAAAATCCAATTGCCTCCAGAAGGCACCTAATTAGGAAATAGAGTCCACCTGTCTGTAATTTAATCTCTATATAAATACAGCTGTTCTGTGAAGCCTTCAGTGGTTTTTAGAGAACCTTAGTGAACAAACAGCTTTATGAAGGCCAACAAACACACCAGACAGGTCAGAGATAAAGTTGTAGAGAAGTTTAAAGCGTAAAATAATATGGCACAACTGCAAACTTATCAAGACATGGCCATCCACCTAAACTGACAGGCTGGGCAAGGAGAGCATTCATCAGAGAAGCAGCCAAGAGGCCCATGGAAAAACTGGAGGAGCTACAGAGTTCCACAGCTCAGGTGGGAGAATCTGTTCACAGGACAGCTATTGATTGTGCACTTCACACATCTGGCCTTTATGAAAGAGTGGCAAGAAGAAAGCTGTTGTTGAAAGAAAGCAATGAAAAGTCCTGTTTGCAGTTTGCGAGAAGCCATGTGGTGGACACAGAAAACATGTGGAAGAAGGTGCTCTCGTCAGATGAGACCAAAATTTAACTTTTTGGCCTAAAAGCAAAACTCTACGTGTGGCTGAAAAACTAACACTGCACATAGCCCTGAATACACCATCCCCACCGTGAAACATGGTGGTGGCAGCATCATGTTGTGGGCATCATTTTCTTCAGCAGGGTCAGAGAAGCTGGTCAGAGTTGATGGGAAGATGGATGGAGCCAAATACAAGGCATTCTTAGACCTTGTACACACGGTCGGACATTCTGACAACCAAATCCATTGGATTTTGTCCAACGGATTTTGTCCGAAACTGTTGCATACACACGGTCGGACAAAGTTGTCAGAAAATCCAATTGTACATAAGGTGATGACGTTATTTCATTACGACTGGACTAGGCTCAGGCTAGCCAATAGCTTTGGTCTAGGAATTTGATCGGAGCATGCGTGGCACTTTGTCCGTCGGAGTAGGCTACACATGATCGGAGTATGTCCGATCGGAGCATTTTGTCAGAAAATTTTACGGACAAGTTGGAAAACTTGGCCTGTTGGAGTATCCAATGGAGACCACACACAGTCGGATTATCCGACAAAACGGTCCGATTGGACACACTCCGTCGGAATCTCCGATAGTGTATACAAGGGCTTAGAAGAAAACCTGTTAGAGTCTGCAAAAGACTAGAGACTGGGGCGAAGGTTCACATTCCAGCAGGACAGCGACCCAAAACATACAGCCAGAGCTACAGTGGAATGGTTTAGATCAGGGGTGTCAAACTCAGTTTCATCATGGGCCACATCAGAATTATGATTGTCCTCAAATGGGCCAGTTGTATCTGTAAGATTAGATGTCCAGCGCATCCCCTCCCCTTACACTAGATGCCAAGAACCACCCTACCATCAGAAGTTGAGTCCCCTACTCTCCCTTACATCACAGTGCACCCCCTTCCTTATGTTGCTGCTGGGAAGAGGCTGGATGCATTGCTTGAAAGCAGATAGTAGGGGTCTGGAGGAGGGCCAGAGGAGGGCTGGAGCTCTCCTGCAGCTGCAGGAGAGGTGTGAGGGTCATGTGAAATGGCCTGGAGGGTGGGATTCAGCCCGTGGGCCTTGTGTTTGACACCTGTGGTTTAGATCAAAGCATATTCATGTGTTAGAATGGCCCAGTCAAAGTCCAGACCTAAATCCAATCGAGAATTTGTGGCAAGACTTGAAAATCGCTGTTCAAAGACGCTCTCCATCCAGTGTGACAGAGCTTGGGCTATTTTGCAAAGAAGAATGGCCAAAAATGTCACTCTCTAGATGTGCAAAGCTGGTAGAAACATACCCAAAAAGATTTGCAGCTGTAATTGCAGTGAAAGGTGGTTCTACAAAGAATTGAGGGGGCACGCCACACTTTTAACATATTTATTTGTAAGTCCATCTAGTTCACAAAAAATATATTTTGTGCATTTAGGAAAAAATCCAGGTTTTTTAAAACCTACTCTTAAGGGAGTCTAGTCCACATTCAATCCCAGACCCTATATCATTTATAAATACGGTATATTAAAAAGTAAGGGTCCCAACACTGAACCTTGGTGTACACCACTAATAACCTTAGACTATTCACAGTATGAATCAGTAACAAGAAAAAACAAATGCTCCTGCACTCGAAAAGGTTGCGGGTAAACTCGAAAAGTGGGAGAAGAACTTTTCACAAACTACACTACTGCATTGGCTATGATGCCACTCTCAACAGGTTGGGGAGAACCCAGGAGCAATTCTAAAAGAAAACAAGGACCAGCCTTGCAACATAATATTGTTTTTATTAAAGACTGTTCGAATTTGACTAAAGAAGGCCAGTGGAACCAAGACGGGTAATGCCTGGAAAAGATAAAGGAATTTAGGTACTATGTTCATTTTCAATATATTGCATCTCCCGAACCAAGAGTGTGTAGATTTTCTCCATCTATCTAGTAATGTTCAAACTTCCCTAAGTAGAGCAGGAAAATGTAAGCCATATGTATCTGTTAGTTTAAGTGTTATCTAATTTAATGCAGCAGATGTCCACCTAAGCTTAAAGTTATTCTCTAGGCTCATTTGTATGGGGCCCTCCAGAGACACCCCCATCACCTCCGATTTGATATAGTTTATTTTGAAATTCGTCAGGACTCTGTATCGCTCCACCTCCTTTATAAGATTTGGTAACTATTTTTTGTGGGCTAGTTAGTGAAAAAAGTAAGTCATCCACTTAAGAGGAGACTTTATACTCCTGTTCTCCCAGAGGGATACCCTTGATATCGGGGTTCTGTCAGATTCTATTTAATAAGGGCTCCAGTGTCAAAGCAAACAAGAGAGGCAACAGAGGGCATCCCTGGCATGTCCCATTTGATATTGAAAATTTTTCTGAGTGTGCCCCGTTAGCCTTCACCTGGGCTTGTAGTGTTGAGTATATTCCAGCAATCCAATTTAGCATTTGATCCCCCAAGCCCATGTGTTTTAGCACTACTAACATAAAGGGCTAACTGACCCTATCAAAAGCCTTTTCTGCATCTGTATTCACAAAGATATTCAACAACTTCCTTTGATTTACATATTGGATTAAATTCAAAACTTTAATAGTGCTATCTCAAGCTTCCCATGTGGGGATAAAACCCACTTGATCGAAATGAACCAACTGCGTCAGAAAGGGTTATAAACGAGATGCGAGTATCTTTGTGAATATTTTCACGTCCACGTTCAGTAGCGATATCGGACGATAACTGCTACACACCGACTGGTCCTTCCCTTCTTTTGGGATTAACACAATATGTGCTCTTAATTCTTCTGATGAAGGGACCGATAATTGTCCTAATGTATTAAATGTTTTAACCATGTATGGGCCTATTGATGGGAAGAAACTTTTAAAGTATTGTAAAGAGAACCCATCTGGGCCAGGTGCCTTCCCATGCTTCATCTTCTTCATTACTCTAGACACTTCTTCTATTGTAATTGGTGACTCCAGTTTTATTCGAGCTGAGGACAGCAATATCGCTAAATGTGAGGATATTAAATATTCTTCCAGAGATGAAGAAGAAAGGGAAGGCACCAAAAGATTATATAGTGAGATGTAAGACTCTCTAAATTCCCTTACAATGTCTTGTGGCATTGAAAGTCTTTGACCTCCTTTTGTTTTGATGTATGGTATATATGACTGTGACTTGTTTTTTTAATTTTCTTGCCAACACTTTGCCACACTTATCTCTGGATTCATATATCACCCTCCTCCCTTGTTGTAAAATTGCCATTGCTTTATACCGAAGGAGATCAGAGAGTTGTCTTCTCAGATGTGCTAATACAATTCCTGTTTCCTTTCCCAATGTCTTCTTGTGTTGTATCTCTATTTCCCTTATACTTTCCAGTAACCCTCTTGTCTGCTCCTTTCTGGCCCTCTTTATTCGGGAACTGTGTTTACTAAATTCATCTGGGCAAATAAGTGCCCAAGGATTAACAGAAGTCTGCTAACACTACCTAAAGAGGCAGGTGGAATAGTGGTGCCAGACTTACATAAATATTATCAGGCCCTGCCTCCTGTTATAGGGGATGTCGAGATAGAGGCACGCTCCTTCATACCTTTTGGGAGTGTAAAGCCTTAGCACATATCTGGGCCAAAACCTCCGCATTGATCGAAAGGATCACTGGTACCTCTATCGCTCTTACGTATAAGATGTGTGTTCTCTATGCAGATATCCCAGGAGTCCCCCGTCCACAACAAATGCTGATCCATACCCTCTTCAACGCCATTCAGTGGGCGGTAGCGTTGAATTGGAAGAGCCCCTTGGTGCCATGGTCGCAGGTTATTCTCCGCATGGAGTCAATTAGACTGATGGAGCGCATTCACCATACTCTCTTGGACTACATGCACATATTTGATGGGAAATGGAATGGGTGGACGGCCCTCCTCCTTACATCTAGGCTCGAGGACCCCTGACCCACATGGGCGACAGGCAATAAGGTTATAACCCATGGAAGGGGGGTCCCCTCTCACACCAGAAGAAGGGTTGGAATGGCAAAGGTTTTGGTGCCTCTGAAACACAGCTGTCATCATGGCTTGGATAGGTCACTGAGCTAGTGCATCGAAGGCTTTTATTTCTTTTTTGTTTTACTGTTGGTTATTCTATTTTCCAAATTTTTCTCGGTGATACCTTATGGTGGACTCTTTAGGGACATCTCTGTACCATATCTGGCCTTCATTTTGATATGACACTCACCTGTTAGTTGGATATGCAAAGTTGGATGTTTTATTTCTATCTAGATTTGTCACCAACTATATTATTGCTAATGGCCTTGTAACCATTGATGCTTTTTTGATACTGGTATTCTCTGTAAAAAAAATTCCTGTATTTTCCTAATAAAATCGTTTGTAAACAAAAAAAAAATATTATCAGGCCACCCAGTTAGGCAGAATCATTGTCTAGTGCCGACATGGAGATAGTAAACTGTGGACCATCATTTAACAACAAGTAAGTCCAATCCCATTAAACAGAGCAATATGGTGTTATGCGACTGTACCCTCAAGGTTAAAATGACATCCTCTTCGTATGGGATCTAGGGTTATTTGGAACCCTAAATTTTCATCACCAAATTCACCCCTGTTCCTTATCTTGGGTAACCCAGATTTTACACCTGGTCTGGAGCCAGGGGTATTTGGGAAACTGAAACTGAAAGAGAAAAGATGCCGGGAGGACAATATGAAATACCTTTCTGGCAGGCGTGACAGATTACAAATTTTTTCGAAATATTGGGACCGACCGAAGGGTACGGTCATCCACTCACAAAATTTGAGAGGTACTGTGAGGAGAAGGAGCCCCTCTCCCATATTATTTCTAAGATATACGCTCAGTTGACAGCACCCTCGGAGGACTTTAGTATGATAAGTCTGGGTAAGTGGGAGAAAGACTTGGAGCAAATTATTACAACAGACCAACGTCAGAAAATAATACACTTAACCTTTAAATCATCTAGATGTACTAAGACACAGGATTTGAATTATAAATTATTAACAGGTTGGTATTACACCCTGTCACTAATGAACACATTTTCCCCAGAGGTGTCGGTTAGGTGCTGGAGGGGATGTCAAAAGAGAGGTACTATAGCCCATATTTTCTGGGCATGTCCAGTTATTAGACAGTTTTGGCAAGAAGTTCAGAGAATCACTCAAATATTAAACTGAATATCAGATCTCTGAGGACCCGGCATTTTTTTTTTATTACAATGTTCACAAATCCCAATGGAGAGATATAAGAACTCAGTGATATGTCATCTGGTGAATGCAGCTAAAAGCTGCATCACCACATGTTGGAAAGAGACAGGAGCACACCAGATTTCGATGTGGCTTAATAAAGTAAGAAGAATTGGGATTATGGAAAAAATTATACCTATGCCTTTGGAGTTTAATAGAATGCATTTCCCAAATATGGGCTCCCTGGAAGTTATTCTTGCAAATGGATGAGGGGAAAAGGTTGATCAGAGAGGAAACAGAGGAGTAGGTTAGATTGTTAAATACTACAAGATCCTGAATCCCGTTGGAGGGGGGGGGGGGGGGGGTTGCCTGTTCTATAAGCCCTTTGTGGGGTTCTGGGCTTTAGAACAGGAGGTTGTAAAGGGGAATTGATATTGTTATGAATGTATAAAAACAACAGGAGTACGTTCTAAGATTTAAAGATTATGTTTTGATTTGAAATTTGACTACAAAAGTAGCATTATGCGACTGTAATTATTGACTTATTTTTGTATCCCTGTAAAGAAATAAAGAATGAAAAAAAAAATAGTTTTTATTAGCGCATGTACAACTTATTTTGCGGCTCCTGTTCAACTTACACAACGCCATTAGCCCCTGGAGTGACATAGCCGACTGCCAGAGATCCCCGTATTGGTAAGATTGGCTTCCAAAAAGTGATCTACAGAGGTTTTATCCCGCCGCTACTGTCGCGGCCTATCCACAATATGGAGCACCTCCTGGATAGGCCGCAATCCCTGGCCTCGAGTGATCCGCCCAGCCCGAGTGACACTCCCAAATCCCTCTCAAACGCCTGGAAATACAAGCCCGGAGGACCACATGTCCCAGCAATCCCAATCACCCGACAATATTACGACTGCTGTGACTGTGGCTGTATTTGACTTCAATCTACAATCATTACTCCAGGACCTCACCCACAACATTGCTAAAGAGGTGGGTAAAATAGCACATGAACTGGGAGAGATAGATCAATTGGGGGAACGCATTGACACTTTAGAGGGTAAATTTGATGAACTAACCCAGTTTGTACATGCTCTCGAAGAGAGCCCTCTGAAGACAATGTCACCACAAAACATACAGTCTCCCAGCTCCAGCTACAGCAGGAAGATTTGGAGAATTGGGGAAAGACGCCAGAATCTGAGAATCAGAGGGATCCCTGAAACGGTCAGTGACAAGGAACTACGCTCTTACCTTTTGGGCCTGTTTATTACCTTGGCTCCCAATATCCCTGACATAGACTGGCGTCTTGACAGGACACACAGATCCTTGGCTCCAAAACCCCCCCAGTGCTAACACCAGAGACGCTATTGTCCGTTTCCACTACTATACAAAACAAATCACGCATTGACTTTAAACAAACCAAGATACAGATCTTCAGTGATCTCTCCCCGATCCCTTGAGCTAAAAGGCGTAGCTTTCGCTCAGTTAACGCACATCTGCAAAACCATCAGGTCTCCTACCACTGGGGGTTCCCATTCTGCCTGTCCACTTCCAAAGATTGTGTCCAATACTCACTGAGAGACCTCTACGAAAGTAAAGCCTTCTTCTGAAACCTTGGCCTTCCACCCATCCCTGAAGAAGATCTTCAGCCCTAAGCTCCAAACCCTAAGCTGCTCACAACCCCGGCCAAGATTTGGACCCCAGTTCAGCGAAGATCACAGAAGGCTTTTTCCACCCTTCAACGAGCTAACTCTTACAGATTTCCAACCTTTCATTTTCCATACCATGACCAAATACGTTTTTAGTCTAGGTTATGATAGTGATCCTCTTTGAGACAGGTCACCCTCTCTCACAAAGAGACACTCCTCACTGTTTGATAGAATCTATCACCCATAATTTTTCCAGGTAGTTGTATCTACCCCCCTATTTTTGATTGTCTAGTTTTACCTCTGAGCAGTTTTTTGGAGGGAGTTTAGGTCCTCCAATGCGGAGGTAATTGTGATTCAGGAGACTCATTTTAAATCCAGTGGATCATTCAAATTTACTTCCAAACTCTTCTCCATGGCCTATGTGGCCTCAGACCCGTCTGAAAAGGCGGGAGTAGCGATTCTTATTAAATGATCCCGCCCGATCTGGGTTATTTCATCTCATCTAGATCCTCTCAGTCGATTCTTACTCCTGAATTGTAGTCATCTGAGTACTCATTTCACTTTGGCTAACATATATGCTCCAAATGTAGGACAAATCAGTTTCCTCACAACAGTTTTTGAGAAGCTGCAATCTTTTTCTCAGCCTTTTATGATCCTGGGTGACGATTTCAATGTGTGCATGTCCCCGACCAGAGATAGAAGAGCCTTATTCCAAGACACCCCACGGGTCGCTACCCAGAAACTATCTGCCTTTTTTCGTAAATTAACTAGATCACATAATCTTTTTGACACCTGTGGAGAGTAAAACATCCCACTCAGAAAAGCTACACATTCTTCTCCCCCCCACAAGCTATATTCTAGATTAGACCATTTCTTCATTATGGCACCTCTCCTCCCTTATGTAATTTTCTTAGAGATAAACCCCATTACCTGGTCGGACCATGCACCCATTGAACTTGAACTTGTTTTAACGTCTTCCAGTCCCAAGATGTGCCATTGGCGTCTCAATGAATCCTTGATCAAAAATCCAATGTCCCAAACTTCTTACAACAGAAGCTAACTGAATTCTTCCAACTAAATGAAGGTTCGGTATCGGATATATCCACCTTGTGGGAGGCCCATAAGGCCTTCTTCAGAGGCAAATGCATATCTACAGGCCCTCGCTTGAAACAAGACTGCCAAATTAAAAGTCAACCTCCTTGCTCACCTACAAACTGCAGAGAAGCATCTACTGGAATCCCCCACGGTGGAAAGACTGAGAGCTGTTATCTCAATCCGAAATCGAATCAAATCATTTGACATTACCTTACTATAAGCCAGACAAAAATTTGATGAATTTCCAAATAAACCGCATAGGATGCTAATTAACAGGTTGAAACCACGGCCCTTTCTATTAATACCTGACCATTTGATGCAGCCTAATGGCACCCCTACATATTGTCCTACAGCTATGACTAGAGTATTCAGGGATTTCTATAATCAGTTATATAACTGTTTAAGCTCTGATTCTAATTCCCAATTCTCACAGTCGAAGTTTGATAGATTCATGACCTCCCTATCATTACCCAAACTATCCAATGAACAAATTTCTACTCTTAACACACCAATCACCACAAGCAAATAGCAGAAGTGATCAAAAACCTGCCAGCCCACAAGTCCCCAGGTCTGGATGGCCTTCCCGACATTTATTAGAAAACTTTCTCACAGACTCTAAACCCCTACCTGCAATCTCTATATTCTTCTCTCTTCAAGGGTGCCATCCCACATTCACAGTTTCTCCATGCTTATATAACAGTCATTCCTGATTCATTCCTAAACAGGGTGCAGACCCTGCACTACTAGACAACTAACGCCCCATTGCTTTATTAAATTTGGACTACAAGATTTTTACTAAAATACTAGCCAATAGACTTTCACCCCTACTGACGACTTTGATCCATAAAGACCAAGTGGGATTTGTCCCAACCAGACATGCAGGGGACAACACAAGAAGAACTATAGATCTGATTGACCTAGTAACTAAAACTAAACAATCCACTGTCGTTCTAAGCTTAGATGCACAAAAGGCCTTAGACCGTTTAAGCTGGCCATTTATGTTTGCAGTCCTGTACAAATTTGGATTCTCGGGTCCCTTCATACATTCCCTACAAGCCCTGTATTCTCATCCCACCTCCCAAGTTCAGATGTCTTCCTACATGTCGTAGTAGTTCACCCTTAGTAATGGTACTAGGCAGGGGTGTCCTTTGTCACCCCTGCTGTTTATATTGAGCCTTGACCTCTTGCAACGGCCATTAGATCTCACCCTGATATCCGGGGTTCCCGCTGCAACAACAAGACTACAAGTTATCACTTTTTGCAGACAACATCCTACTGACTCTTATGCCTCGTACACACGATCAAACAATCCGGTGGAAAAGTCCGGCGGACAATCCACCCGTGTGTAGGCTCCAGCGGACTTTTTTTACCTAAAAGTCCGGCAGACTAAGAAAGTATTTTTGCACTCCAATCTGTCCACTGGACTCGCATTTCGGTGGACAGTACGGCCGTATGTGTGCCAGTCCGATGTACTTTTGAAATGAACGGACTTTTCCCGCCCGGAGCATCCTCTGGGACTGTGACATCATAATGGGCGGGGACATCATCCGGTGATGTCCCTATATAAGTCGCCGCATGCCGCATGTCCTGTCATAGTGACCGGAGACAGCGACGAGGCAACATCTCCAGAAGAGGAGAAGAGAAGAACAGAAGACGGCGGTGGCAGCGGCAACAGAAAACCGGGCCACCACTTGTAAAAGAGCTAGAAGAAGGCGCGGTGGCCTGGCAAGAAGAACCGAAGAGGGGGACAAGACCCCCGAAGTCGGAAGAAGAGGGCGGCGGCGAAGAAGAAAGCTGAGCTCCTCCTCTAGTAAAAGAGCTAGCAGAAGATAGCGGAGGAGTCCGGTGAGAAGACCCCCGAAGACGGAAGAAGACCCCCGGAGCTGTGCAATAAACTATTTTATTTCTTGTGTGTTTTTTTTTTACTTTTTCTTACAGGTGAATGGGTAGGGGTACATTGTACCCCATACCCATTCACATAGGGTGGGGGGCCGGGATTCCGATAAGTCCCCTGCCCACAGACCCCGACAACCAACGGCCAGGGTTGTCGGAAGAGGCCCTTATCCTCATCAACATGGGGACAAGGTGCTTTGGGGTGGGGGAGGCGCGCGGCACCCCCCATGTTGAGGGCACGTGGCCTGGTAGGGCTCAGGAGGGGGGAGCTCGCTCATCCCCACCCCCTTTCCTGGCCGGATGGATAGCGTGCTCGGATAAGGGTCTGATATGGACCTAGAGGGGGACCCCCACGCCGATTTTTCAGCGTAGGGATTCCCCTTTAAGTCCATACCAGGTGACCTGGAGACGCGCTCAAAATGAGCAGACTTTCCTCCGCGCGTGTGGGGGCGAGTCCGTTCATTTCAAAAGTCCAGCGGATAGTCCGGCGGACTTAGTACGCCGTATTAGTCTGCTGCAAACGTATCGTGGGCAAGTAGCTCGTTCAGAAAGTCCGGCGGACAGTCTGGCGGAAAGTCCACCAAATAGTCTGCTACGTGTGTACGCGGCATTACTCACCCCGACATTTCCTTACCCACCTTACATGACATTCTATTTACCTTTTAATCTCTGTCGGGTTTCAAGATTAACCAGCCCAACAGAAACCCTACCCATTAACAACCCCAGACTCGCTCAGCTCACTACAAGACAGATTTAAATTCAGATGGTGCTCGACTTCCTTGAAATACCTGGGTATCCATCTTACCCCCTCATATTTCTCCCTCTACCAAGCCAACTTCCCTCCTATGTTCGCTGAAATAACCAGAAGTATGCATTTTTGGTCCTCCATTCCGATCTCTCTCCTTGGAAAAGTCAACGTTCTCAAAATGTCTCAAAATTTCAATCCTGCTTAAATTACTGTACTTATTTGAAACACTGCCAATCCTGGTTCCACTGTCACAGCTGAAGAACTTCCAAAGAAAATGCCTCAATTTTATATGGAATAACTCCTTTCATAGAATCACTGAATCGGTAGTTTTTGCTCTCAGAACTAGGGGGGGCTGTCTGCACCAGATTTTATTAAATATTATTATGCCTCTCATCTCAGGGCATTGACTTCCTGGACTTCTAGGAAAGCTCAGAATAGATGGGCTGAAATTGAAATGGGGATCACTGTCCCAGTACATTATTGCTACATGCTATGGCCATCCTCAAATAAATGTATGCTCCATTTGCGATCCCCGATGCTTTTCACTCTATCCATTTGGAGGAAATGTGCAGACCGATTCTCCCTCTCCTCCCCTTGTTCTCCACTCCTGAACGTCCTTTTTAATCTGGATATTACAGATGGAGTTTCATATTTACGAACACTCCCATGGACCCAGGTAGGCATTTTCCAGCTGCAACATCTGGTATACACCGTTAAACGTAAACTCCTGTCCTTTTCAGATCTACAAATTCAAACATTTTTTACTCACCAAAGCACCCTCACTATCCTTGGAGAAGCCCACAGACATTGAAATACTATGCGCAAATGGTCCCTATGAATCTAAACTTATCTCATCTATATATAAAATGCTTCACAAGACGTCCCTTCTAACAGACTCCACACACAATTACATGGAAAAATGGCCCTGAATATTACAACGTCCAATCTAATTGTTGGACTGGGGTAAAATATGGGAATCGACCTCAAAAATCTCAAGATGTGAAGCACAAAAAGAAACTGCCATTAAGATATTATTCTTTTGGCATAGAACGCCTGACCTGTTACATGCCTTTAATCCCTCCATCTCTAACCTGTGCTAGAGATGTGGGGAGTCTGTGGGCTCTCATTTCCACATCTTCTGGGAATGCCCTGTCATTGGCCCATATTGCACCGAGATCCAAAAACTTTTACAAACATTACTTTCCATAACCATCCAATTGAATCCTATACATTTTCCTCCTAGGCCTCCCTATTCCGGATATCTCCAAAGCACTACAGAAACTTGGGTTCTTTATACTCTTGGCAGCGAAAAGAGCCATTCCTAGATATTGGCTCTCAACCTCTCCTCCCACTTTCCACTATTTTCTTTCTATAGTAGCAGACATACGCTGGATGGAATATATGACTGCAAAGATCGATGGTAACTTACTCTTATTTGATAAGATTTGGAAAGTTTGGCATGATTCAGTGTATCCTCTTGAATCCGATAACCACACTCCCTTATGATCTCCAATAGAAATTTCCTTTGAATATCCTCTACCCTAATATTACGGTTTAACACATATCTACCTGATCAGATTTGATGTAGATACTGCAGGAAAATTATGTTTTTTTAATCAACAAAGGTTTTTATTGATGAGAACTTAAGGCACCACATGGAGTAATTACAAAGGTACACAGTCAATGAACAGTAATATCTGTTACAACTCCAACATTCTTAAGAAGTTTGACAATGTATAGCCATTGACATCTAACCCATATATTAAGAGTCACTGCACGGGACCTGACATACTCACTGCTCCCCTGTCTAAGGAGGGCTCTATTTGCACTGCCAACCCCGTCATTGAAAAGGTTATGTGTATATTAGTAGGTCCCATCTGGCGTACCTTGCCAAGTACTTTGCCTTTTTCCTATAATACTGTGCTCAGAGCCGTTCATCCCACTAGCAATCTATCTAGTGCCAGTTGTGGGGGTGCCACATCTGGTGATCCCAGCCAACACTGTCATATACCATAAAACTTATTGGGAGATTTCCTGTGCTGATATGTGTTTTTTCCCCTCACAAGGGTGGCGTTAACCTGCTGGACCCACTGTGTAAGCCTAGGTGCACTTGTCGAGAGCCACAGATGGCCAATCAATTTTCTGGCCAAGTATAGGAGTCTCATGAGCGCAATGCACACCAAAGGGGTATACAGTCCCTCATTGAGACTGCCCAAGAGGCACGTCAGTGGGTCTACTGCCAACCGCACCTGGAAGACATTATTACTTTTAGCCACAACAGCACTCCAGTACCTCACCAATTTAGAGCATCTCCAGAGCATATGGATTAGGTCTCCTGTATGGGCCTGACATTTTGGACAGATAGGAGTGTCTCTCCTGCCCCACTTATGCAGCTGCTCCGGCGTGCGGTACACGCGGTGCAATATGAACAAATGGGATAGCCTCTGAGCTGCAGACACGAACACCACCGGTCCCACCTCCAGGATCTGTTCCCAATGTTCAGCATCAATAGGGCCAACATCTCTTTCCCACTTCTCCCTACATGGCAAGAGGTCAGGAGCTTGTATATACAAAAGTAGATGGGTATCGAATCTAGAAATAGCCCCTTTCTTTTCAGGTTCAACAAATATAGAATTCAGAAACGCAGATTCGTCCAGGCTTAAGTCAGACTGTCTGCCCTGCATTCCCACTGCATGTTTTAATTGGATATATTGGAAGTGATGACCCCCGAGGACCGGAAATTCCGCCGATAGGAGAGGGTATGGCTTTAGTCTGGTTCCCTGTAAGATCTGATCTATAAACCTTATTCCTGCCCTTTTCCAAACTGGGTGCTTGGGGACCTTAACCAGGTCGGGGTAATTTCGGTTTCGCCAAATTGTGGTACAACACATGTATTCCGTTATTCCTAATGTACTCCTGACCCCTTTCCATATTTTCCTTAGCAGTTGAGCTGTGGGGGAGTTAAATGGCACATTAGGGAATAGTGATGGACGAACTTCCGACGGGACGTTTCGCGAACGTGAACCGCGAACGCGGCCGATAGTTTGCGAACCGTAACGTTCGCGACGGGCCCCATTGACTTCAATGGGAGGCGAACTTTACAAACCTACAGGTCATATTTGCAGCAACAAAATAATTACTAGCTGTGCACACATATTCCCACCACATGGCCAATGACATAACACATGTATGAGGTGAATCTGGGATCGACAACTACAAGCATTCTTTTTTTATATGTGAAATTGTGACAATTCAGGACTGTGGAGCGCATGAAGGCAATGGAGGAGAGGGAAGGTCAGGGTAGGCAAAGAAGAGGGTGCAGGAGATGATCACCAGCACCGTGATATAGAGCACTGACACCTGCACCGTGATAGAGTGATCTGACACCAGCACCGTGATAGAGAGCACTGACATCAGCAGCGTGACATAAAGCACTGACACCAGCACCGTGATATACAGCACTGACACCAGCACCATGATATACAGCACTGACACCTGCACCGTAAGCAGCCCCAGGAGGAAGTCAGCATAGCACAGGGATGGTGGGAGCCCCTCATAATGAGCATAGCACAGGGATGGTGGGAGCCCCTCATAATATGCACAGCAGAGGTACAGCCCCAGGAGTAAGTGAGCAGAGCACAGGGATGGTGGGAGTCCCTCATAATAAGCAGCCCCAGGAGGAAGTCAGCACAGCACAGGGATGGTGGGAGCCCCTCATAATATGCACAGCAGAGGTACAGCCCCAGGAGTAAGTCAGCATAGCACAGGGATGGTGGGAGCCCCTCATAATAAGCAGCCCCAGGAGGAAGTCAGCATAGCACAGGGATGGTGGGAGTCCCTCATAATGAGCATAGCACAGGGATGGTGGGAGCCCCTCATAATGAGCATAGCACAGGGATAGTGGGAGCCCCTCATAATATGCACAGCAGAGGTACAGCCCCAGGAGGAAGTCAGCACAGCACAGGGATGGTGGGAGCCCCTCATAATAAGCAGCCCCAGGAGGAAGTCAGCACAGCACAGGGATGGTGGGAGCCCCTCATAATAAGCAGCCCCAGGAGGAAGTCAGCATAGCACAGGGATGGTGGGAGCCCCTCATAATATGCACAGCAGAGGTACAGCCCCAGGAGTAAGTGAGCATAGCACAGGGATGGTGGGAGTCCCTCATAATAAGCAGCCCCCATTCACAGACATGACTAGGCATGATGGGAATTATAGTTTCTGAACAACTGGAGGGCCATAGTTTGAAGACCCATGGTCTAGGCGTTCCCTGATGCTGGATCCAGATGATACCTGTCGATGGGTCGGCTGAAAGAATGACCTCATATCAAAAGTCACCAACACATCTTCAAACCGGCCTCTTCTTGCAGGCGCTGTTGGATTGGTACCCGCAACTACTTCTCTGGGAGTGGGAATTGCTCCTCTGCCACCACACGCAAAAGCAGAATGCAGCATTTCTCAAAGCAAGGCCCGGAAGTGCTCCATTCTGACAGCCCTCTGTGACGGCGGTAACATTTCCGCCATTTTGTGTTTGTACCGGGGGTCTAAGTACGTTGCCACCCAGTACTGGTCCTTGACCCTTATGCTTTTTAAACGGGGGTCCCTATTAAAACACTGGAGCATGAAGGCCCCCATTTGCACTAAACTGGAAGCGGTGTGTTGGCCTGGCTCCTGCTCATCATCCAGGATAATATCGTCCTCTTCATTCTCCTCTCCCCATCCACGCACAGCAACAGGGATCCCAGAAAGGTTTAAAGCATGTTCTTCTTGCTCCTCCTCATCCGCCCCGACACCATCCTCCTCTGACTCCTCTTCAGATTCCTGTTGTTCACTTGTCTCAGATAGAGTAGCCCCCCCTGGGAATTCATCCAGCATTGCGACTTCCTCATCTTCCCGCTCCTGCTCCTCCACAGCTTGATCAATGACACGACACAATGCACACTCCATAAAGAAGGCATAAGGTACCATGTCACTGATCGCGCCATGGCTGCGACTGACCAGTTTGGTGATCTCCTCAAATGGCCGCAGAAGTCTGCATGTGTCGCGCATGAGCATCCACTGGCACAGTGAAAAAAAAACCCCAGCTCCCCAGAACCTGTTCTGCCGCAGAGTTCATACAAGTAGACGTTAACTGCACATTTCTGCTGGAGCAGCCTATCAAGCATATAGAAGGTTGAGTTCAATCGAGTCGGGCAATCGCAAATAAGACGTCTGACCGGCAGATTGTGTCGCCGCTGAATGTCAGCAAGGCGAGCCATGGCCGTGTAAGATCTTCTGAAATGGGCCGAGATTTTTCTTGCCTGCCGCAAGATGTCCTGGACCCCAGGGTATTTGACAACGAATCGCTGCACGATCAAGTTTAAGACGTGTGCCATGCATGGCACGTGCGTAATTTTGCCCTGTTTCAATGCGCTAAGCAGATTGGCACCGTTCTGGGGAGCTTGGGCGGCGCAGCGGAAGAGACGCTAGCAGCGGAAAAGGAGGAGTCAGCCCAGGAGGAGAGGGAGGAGGATGGAGTAGGAGGAGGAGAAGAAGAAGAGCCAGGCCTGCATGCAATCCGTGGCGGTAAAACCAAATCTACACGGGTGCCACGGGTTACATGCTTGACGGCCGTCAGAAGGTTCACCCAGTGGGCAGTAAAAGTGATATACCTTCCCTGCCCGTGTTTGCTAGACCACGTGTCTGTGGTCAGATGTATCTTGGCACCAACACTGTGTGCCAGAGATACAGTCACTTGCCGCTGAACATGGCCATATAGCTCTGGGATGCCCATCTGTGAGAAATACTTCCTTCCTGGGACCTTCCACTGTGGTGTTCCAATGGCCACAAATATTCGAAAGGCCTCCGAGTCCACCAGTTTATATGGCAGTAGTTGGTGGGCTATCAGTTCTGACAAGCCAGCCGTCAACCGTTGGGCAAGAGGGTTATCCGGCGTCATCATTTTTTTACGCTCGAACATTAGGCCCACGGAAGCCTGCCTTTTTGCAGAAAAACGTGAGCTTGGCGTGATGGAAGGTGGAGTGGAGGACAATTGTGAGGAGAGAGGAGAAGGAGAAGTAGAAGACGAGGCTGGACGGTGAGAGCCTGGAGTGTGGCTTTGTGTGTTCGGTGATGGCTGCTCATGTGCCTTCTTAAGGCGGTCATCCCTAGGTGAGTGTTGGGCTTACCGCGACTAATGCGTTGACTGCAAATATTGCAGATGGCAACACTATTGTAAGCAGGGGACATTTTAAAAAAAGCCCACACTGCGGAGCCATGTGCCGGCGTCCTGGGAGCGCCAGATGTGACCGTACATGGTCGATGACTCGCTCCTGATACATTAGCAGTCTGCTTTGTCCCTCCTGTGCAATGTAAGTTATTCCTGCTTCTCCTCCATATCTGATGGTCCATATCTCCCTCTGAACTCCCCTCCTCTTCCTCTCTTGTGGGCACCCATGTGACATCACTAGACACATCATCATCGACATCACCTTCCCCACCGCTATAAGTAGAGATCTCGGAGTAGGCAGCAACACCGGGGACCAACCTCCTCCTTGGGCTGATCTGGGTACTGTCGTCAGACTGCTGAGTGGCGGTTGTTGCTACCTCCTCTTCCTGATCCAATGCCAAGAGTGGCTGCGCATCAGAAATGTCTTGATATGGATCGGAAAATAATTCCTGTGACTCAAGCGGTGGTAGTGTCTTTAGGGGTGCACATAGCAGAGAGTGAAGAAGAGGGTGCAGATCGAGAGGATGAGGAGGGTGCAGAAGAGTAAGGCTGAGTGAGCCACTCAACCAATTCTGGTGCTTCCTTTGATGTAATCGCACGCACCTTCTGCAATTTCCCACTTTGGCTCAAGCCTGTTGCTCCTGCCCTACCCCTACCACCCCTGCGGAAGGGCCTGCCTCTTCCTCTGCCTGTCATTTTTTAAATGACCCTGTGACAAATCTCTCTAGAGACGTGCAGTATGTATGTGGAAGAAGGTATATAACACCCCGCTTCAATCTGTTGTTTTTGGGGGCCACTGGTCTATCACACCAGTTACAATACTTTTTTTTGGATTGCGTTTGTCACTCTTTGTAGTATCGCTGCAGAACCACTCAGCAGTCACAATACTGCACAGTTTCTATATGTGTAAGTATTTTATACGTGTATTACACAACTATATACTGCACACCAAATAGTACACCCTTACCAGTCCTTATAAGGACCTTTGTGGAACTAGTAGGTTGTAATTAGCAGACTGTACCTCACTCAACCCTATATACTGTACTATGCTATACCTTACCAGTCCTTAGAAGGACCTTTGTGGAACTAGTAGGTTGTGATTAGCAGACTGTACCTCAGTCCCTATACTGATAAAGGACTGCTGCAGAATAGGGCAGCAGTCAGCAGTAGTGCACCTCAACCCTATATATTGTGGACCTATACCAGTCCTTAAGGATTAGCAGACTGTACCTCACTCAACCCTATATACTGTAGTACACTATACCTTACCAGTCCTTAGAAGGACCTTTGTGGAACTAGTAGGTTGTGATTAGCAGACTGTACCTCAGTCCCTATACTCATAAAAGACTACTGCAGCAGAAGGGCAGCAGTCAAGTATAATATTCTTTCTATATTTGGAAGAAAGAATATTATACGTGTACAACCCTATTACCATACCAGTCCTGAAAAGGACCTTTGTGTACCTAATAGTAACAGCTACTGATTAAACTGACTGTCCCTCACTGCCACACACAGCTTTCTGTCTGTCCCTATTTAAACTGACAAAACACAGGCTGCTGCAACAATAACTTGAATAGCACTCAAAACTATATCCTGTACTACTATACCATACCAGTCCTGAAAAGGACTTTTGTGGACCTAATAGTAACAGCTAATGATTAAACTGACTTCCCCTCTCTGCAACACACAGTGTCCTATCTGCCCCTCTCTCAGCACTGACAAAAGACAATCTGCTGCAACAATGACTTGAATAGCAGTGCCTCAAACCTATATCCTGAACTACACCTATACCATACCAGTCCTTAAAAGAACTTTTGTGGACCTAATAGCTAGCGATTTGGGTCACTGCAGTCTCTCCCTGCTCCACACAGCAACCTCTCCCTATAGTGACAGTAGAAAGAATGTAAAATGGCCGCCGGATCGGGTCAATTTATAAGTTAGGGGGAATGTCCAAGTGTCCATGTGCTGTAATGTCTCAATTGGCTGTCCTGTACCACATGATGGATGTGTCATCATAGGTCAAAGTTTTTTTACACAGTAAACACGTAAGTCCGCCGGGTCAACAGCGGCAATAGTCCGCCGATCGGGCGCCGCAAACCGACCGCCGGGCGAACCGTTCGGCCATCCCTATTACGGAATCCCATTTCCATATGGGACAGAGCTGTATAAACCTTGTCCTGGTCCATTAATAGTCTCCTTGAGGGGTCCCTGTTTGTCGCTAGGTCCCATCCCGTAAAATGTTGTAACTGGTCCGCAAAATAGTACATTTGTGGATGCGGGAAAGCCATGTCACCTTGATCCTTTGGGTATTGTAAAGTAGTTCATTTTATTTGTGCCACCCCACCTTTCTAGATAAGGGCTCTGAATTGTGAGTCACCACTATTCCCAAATATTTGAAAGAGGTAACTACAGGTATGTGTGAGAGATCCACCGACAGTGGTCCTGGCAAGGGGTCTAGTGGTAAGAGCTGACTTATGCCAATTAATGGCGAAGCCAGACAACTGACCAAATTGGTCAATCAATGCCATGACTGCTCTCAGGGACTCACCAATGTCACCCAAGTACAGCAGTGTGTCATCAGCGTATGAGATTTTTTCTTCGTGATGTCCGCTCCGCAAACTCACAATGTTAGGAGATTCCCTCACTCTAGCTGCCAGAGGTTCCAACGCAAGGGCAAACAACAGTGGCGACAATGGGTACCCCGCCGCGTGCCCCTGAACAATGTATGTATGTGTGTGTGAGCATGCTTGTATGTGTGTGTGTGTGTGAGCATGCTTGTATGTGTGCGTATGAGCATGCTTGTATGTGTGCGTGTGAGCATGCTTGTATGTGTGTGCGTGTGAGCATGCTTGTATGTGCGTGCATGTATGAACATGCTTGTATGTGTGTGCATGTGAGCATGCTTGTATGTATGTGTGCGCGTGAGCATGCTTGTATGTGCGTGTGAGCATGCTTGCATGTGCGTGTGTGAGAGCATGCTTGTATGTGTGTGTGTTTGAGCATGCTTGTATGTGTGTGTGTTTGAGCATGCTTGTATGTGTGTATATGTGTGTGTGTGAGCATGCTTGTATGTGTGTATGTGTGAGCATGCATGTATGTGTGTGTGTGTGAGCATGCTTGTATGTGTGTGAGCATGCGTGTGTGAGCATGCATGTATATGTGTGTCTGTGTGTGTGTGAGCATGTATGTGTGTGTGAGCATGCTTGTATGCGTGTGTGTGTTCATATATGTATGTGTATGTATGCATGTGTGTGTGCGCATGTATGCGAGTGTGCATGTATGCATATGTATGTATGTGAATGTGCATGTGTTTATCAGTGGCGGTGCATCCAAAAGGGTCTCTCCAGCCACACCCTCTATGACCAATGGATAGATTCATGCATAGCATAGCATGAATCTATCCATGGCCACCGCTGCCACCCCCATATTTAGGTGTCTGGTCCTTTTTGGGGTGCCAGGCGCCTGAATTACAGCGGCAGGGGGGGGTTGCAGCACCTGATTAGAGCCATGGGCTCTAATAGGCTTCAAAATAGGTGAGCTGCGAGCGCCATGCTTGACGCTCACAGTCTACCCAGGTGTGTTAGAAAAGTGAATTAATATTCACTTTCCTAACACTGAACCGCCTCTCCACCAATCAGGTGTGCGGGTCTGTTACCCATCACCTGATTGGCTGAAACGATAGGGGCAGCTATTGGACACCTATCAGGAGGAGAGGACGGGAGATGAGGATGGCAGGAGATGCATGGAGGACCCCGCTCATGGCCGTTACCCGCTGCCCCACCAAGACAGGGAAAGTGGCGGGCAGACATCGAGGTGGGGATTCACAGTGGCAGCATTTGATGGGCACACCAACAGCATTTGATGTGCACAGTGGCGGCATTTGATGGGCACAGTGGCAGAATTTGATGGGCACAGCGGGAGAGTTTGATGGGCACAGCGGCAGAGTTTGATGGGCACAGCGGTGACATTTGATGGGCACAGTGGCTGTAATTGATGGTTTTTAAATCGGTTCCTTTATATGCGGCCACCCACTTGGGACTGGGCCCTGGTGTTTCACGATCGGGCCTGGAGAAAAGAGCCCTGTCCGGAGGTCGGGGTGGGGCCCTCCAAGGTTTCCTGTATCGGGGCCCTGAAGGTTCTAGTTACGCCACTGATTTAATGTGTGTATTGTCCTGCTGGACTCTAGCAATCACTGCAAGCAAATGACCAGTATTTTCCCCTTCATTGAAATATTTTTGTTGGAGAAAGAAGCGTTAGTTTTCTGCAGCTGATATGGAAACCTGTCTATATAGGACCTGTGCCTCTTGCCATTTACGCTCTGACTCAGGGCAAGGATCAGAGATATATTTTTCCTCTGCCTTGGCCGCCTCTTGCATCACTAGATTCTCCCATTCTTTGGTATTTGTTTTAATGGAGATGATTTGCCTAAATGATCAGTCCTCTCAGGTGGGCCTTCAAGGTATCCCAAATCACTACAGATGTTGCCGAGCCTCGATTAATCTCCAGGAACTCCCGAAGGGCTCCAGGAGACGGCTCAGGCTCTGGGAAGGTTGCAAGCCAAAAAGGGCTTACCTCCCACAACTTGCATCTGGGACTGGGGACAGTGTTGACTCTTGCGCACATGAGAGATGTTATTCAAGTCCCTCCCCCCAATGGGAGGGCCAATGAAACAGCCAAATAAGTAAACAAATGATAAAATACATAAGTAGATGAGTTATTAATTCCCCATTAGGGGTATAAGTCACCACATATCGCCTGCAATATCCAAACAGTCCCCATATAAGTACATGTGTATATCATAATATGCATACATCCAAAAAACACCTGCACCTACATATGAAAGGACAGGTGAAAACTGCAGCAAACACTTCCACAGTGATCCAAACCAATTAAAATAGCACAAATATACTGTATGTCTTTTTTTTAGACGTCTCAAAAAATACCAACTGTTGTGTATTATTGTGTGGGTACTCTCTCTGTATTAGTGCCAGATGTAAATGATAATGGGATGTACATGAGGCCACAGTGGTAAAGGTTGTCTCCATGAAGCCAAACATTGGGTAGATGAGGAAAGCCGTGTACATGTATAAGCTCTGCTTCAATGTTTTAGGCTGTGGAATGTAAGTGGGGCTACTTGAGTGCAGGCTATTTCCACAAAAGCTGTGCAAGCCCTGCATCAGTATGTCAGGGTGTTGGAATGCATGCCAGTCTGATTCCAGAAAGGAACTCAGACTGAGTCACGACATCTGGTCTGTGACCCGCAACCGTCACTTTTGGTGACATAATGGGGCGTGATCTCTAGTGGCGTCCACTGGAGGGGAGGAGTCTGGGACAGTCATGTCTGGTGTGGGGAACATCTAATGGCATATAGGAAGCAGCCAGGAGCCGAAAGATGACACCACCAGTGGCACATCTGGATGCTCATTGCCATGGGGACACCCAGACAGTGCAATGACCACCTCCAGTGTCGATGTGACAATGGCAGCGTACAACACTGGAGCTGGGCAAGACAGCATCCATAGGGGAAAGTGAGCATCAGGCGCTGCAAGAGGGTGCCATGCAGTGCTAGCCAGTAGCACACATTCATCTCACAGCACTTTGGAGCTGGAGCCCATCAGAACTTGCAAAAGTACATCCAATTTGCAAATAAACACACTGGCTAGATCTGATGGAAATCAGATGTAAATGAGCATATCTTACTTGGTGCTTAATAGGGACTAAAACCAACTACCTATTTTGTGTGTCAAAAGTGATTGTATCCTGTATATACAGCCATACTCAAAAGTTTGCATACCCTGGCAGAAATTGTGAAATTTTGGCATTAATATTAAAAATCTGACTGATCATGCCAGAAAACTGTCTTTTATTTAAAGGATAGCAATCACATGAAGCCATTTATTACCACATAGTTTTCTGGATCCTTTTCAAAATCAGAATAACAGAAATCACCCAAATGGCCCAATACAAAGTTTACATTTCCTGGAATGTTTGGCCTTGGTACAGACACAGAAGGTGGCACACACAGGTTAAAATGGCTATTAAAGATTAATTTCCCATGTTTGTGGCTTTTTAAATCACAATTAGTGTATGTGTATAAATAGTCAATGAGTTTCTTAGCTCTCACATGGATGCACTAAGCAGGCTAGGCACTGAGCCATGAGGAGGTAGAAAAGAACAGTCAAAAGACCTGCGTAACAAGGTAATGAAACTATACAAAGATGGAAAAGGATATAAAATTATATCCAAAGACTTGAATATGCCAGTCAGTACTGTTCATTCACTTAAGAAGTGGAAAATTTGGGGTTCTCTTGATGCCAAGCCAAGGTCAGGTAGATCAAGAAAGATTTCAGTCACAATTGCCACAGGAACAGTTCGAGATACAAAGAAATGATACTTATGGATTTTGGAGATATGGTAAAAGTACGGTGTAACTGGATATTTTTTATATAAGAAATGAAATTCATCTTTATTTAGTACTCCATATCCCAAAGCCAAATCCAATAGCATTTTAAGTTCCTTCTGGTATTGTGCGCCTGGGCAGCCATAATACTTTCTATGTAAAGATCAATTATTCCATCATCAACAAATTTGGTTCTTATATGACAGCATTAAATTTGCCTTACCCCACAACAATTTCTCATACTTGGGCAAACACTACAGGCAAATACAAGGGACCACTATAGTAGCCAGGTTCACACCTCGCTACGCCAACCTTTTTATGGGTTATTGGGAACAATTCAACATCTGGTCACATAACCCGTATGGTGAGAACCTGGTCTTATATGTGAGGTACACTGATGATAGTCTCATCATTTGGGATTGTACGAATGAACAGCTTGAAGGGTTCCTCCATCATTGTCAGAACAACCAGTATGGTATTCACTTCACCCACATTTTAGACAGTAATAGTCTAATTTTCTCGGATCTAGAGTTGAGGTCAGAACACGATGGCTCCATCATTTCTAAAACTAATTTTAAGCCCAGTGCTGGCAAGTCTTATTTTCATGTCAACAGTACTCATCATCCACGTTTGATAAAGAATGTGCCCTTTGGGCAATTCTGTAGGCTGAAACACACTTGCATCTTAAGACAGGACTACATCGAACAAGGTGATACCCTAAAAATAAGTTTTAAAGACAAAAGCTACTGTGATTCTCATATAGAGGAGGCATACGACAAATATCTGTTTCAATATGAGATTACAATTACCATTAAAAACATCAACAGTGATGCAATAGATGATTCCTCTAAGGAAATACATACTCAGGATAAGCACCAGATGCAACTACATTTCTGCACTAGATACAGCAACAGGGCCTAGCACATGTAGCAAATTCTTTGGAAGAATTGGAATTTGATTCCTGACAGGCCCGGTTTCATTTAAAAAAAAAAACTTGTGATATGAGGAGTCTAGTTGCCCCAAGCAGAATAAACCCCAAAAAATCACCTAAAAGTAAATCAAATGAATGGTCTTACTTTTTTGACCAAAAGGGTAATTTTAGATGTGGGGTTAGGAACTGTGGTTTCATGTGGCAACGCAAACAAGAGGTTCTTGGAACTGACGGTCAGCCTTATTTGATCGAACAGCTCATTAATTGAGGCAATCCTTTTGTCATATATGGGATCCTATGTCCATGTGACCAGCTTTATGTTGATCGTACCACTCGTCCACTCAGGGTTCGGATTGATGAACATAAGTGCCGTATTCGTAACAAAGGGACAAGTATTCTGCCCGCGTCACTTTAAGGATAAACATAGACCCAACTGTCATGAGAATATTTGGTATTGAAGCCATCTTCGATGAACTTGACAGAGAGAGGAGATACCAAATTTTCTGTAAACGTGAAAGTTTCTGGATTTTTACCCTTGGTTGCCTTGCCCCGAAAGGGCTAAATGAGGATCTGGAGGTACACAATTTGTTATACTGAAGGTTATCGAACGATACCATCCTGTTGACACACCCTGTTCATGGGTCTTTCTTCCCTTCTTCCTTCACCTCCATTCCCTTCCCCCCTCTTATCACAACCACCTTTCCTTTCTTCTTTTCTGATTTTATAGTATGATCGCCTCATTACAATAGTAATGTAATATAAATGTATATATCTTTATCATACTAAATGTTTATCATATTATTAGTTTAATTTAGGCATTATAGCCAGTTGAGCTGGAATGTATTCATGAAGTCATGGCTTCTTGGTTCCCTCTATCATTGGATGTCACCCTCTTGCAGCGTCTGCAGCTCACACTCCTCTGTGGGTGCTGTCATGCCCAGCTACAGTGTTGTACACTGCCATCAGTGCATCGACACTGGAGGTGGTCCTTATATTGTCTGGGAAGTCCCCATGGCAATAAGCATTTGGATGTGCCACTGGTGGGGTCATCTTCTGGCTTATAGCTGCTTCCTATATGCCGTTAGATGTTGTTCCCCATACTGTGCTCCTCCTCCTGCCCTCCAGTGGATGCCACCAAAGATCACGCCCCATTATGTCACCAGAAGTGAGGTTTGCACAGACGAATGTCAGTGCGGTCAGTCTGAGTTCCTTCCTGGAATTAGACTGGCGTGCGTTAAAAAACCCTAACATACTGATGCAGGGCTTGCACAGCTTTTGACATTGTAGAAATATCCTGCACTCATGTGGCCCCACTTACATCCCACATCTTAATACATTGATGCAAGGCTTATACATGTACATGGCTTTCCTCATCTACCCAATGTTTGGCTTCATGGAGACATCCTTTACCACTGTGTCCCCATGTACATTCCATTATCGTTTACATCTAGCACTAGCACAGAGTATCCACACAATAATACATGACTGATGGTGTTTTTTGAGACGTCTAATAAGACATATATTTGTGATATTTTAATTGGTTTGCATCACCGTGCTACAGTTTTCATCTGTCCTTTCATATGTAGGTACAGGTGTTGTTTGGATGTATGCACATCATGATATACACATGTACTTATATGGGGGCAGTTGGGATATTGCAGGTGATATGTGGTGACCTTATACCCCTAATGGAGAATGAATTACTCATCCACTCATGTATTTTATCATTTGTTTACTTATTTGCCTATTGTTTCATTGGCCCTCCCATTGGAGGGAGGGGCTTGGATCACATGATCTGATCCACCTGATTACAGCCTTCTTAAAAACCATCTACCTTCAGTTCAAACTTAGCTCTGAGGAAGAGGGGTCACCTTCAAAAAGCAGAAGCAAGTGCCCCTCAGCCTCTCTCCATGCAAGACCTGAGATCTGTTGCAGAGGACATTAAAGCCACTCTTGCCTCTGCTATCACTGATCTCAGGAGAGATGTCCAGGCGATGGCTGTGCGGATGGATGATCTGGAGGAAACAACAACCATCCATGCCAATGCCATCCAGCATGTACAGACATCATCCCACTCCCAAACTACACAGATCAGGGATATTCAAAGGCAAATGGAGGATTGGGATAATCGTGGCTGCCGCCACAATATTCGGCTAAGAGGAATCCCTGAATCCGTTGAAAACGCGCAAATCGCAAAAGCCACTATCACCATATTTAACGATCTTCTGGGTAGACCCCCTGAAACACCCATTGACTTTGAACGCTTACATAGAGCTCTAAGACCCAGAGGCAGAGACACAGATCCGCCTAGAGACGTCATATGCTGTTTGATCAACTTCAAACTAAAGGAGGAAATCCTTCACAGGGCCAGAGACCGTCGCTCCCTAACCTACCAAGGAGCGGACATTAAACTGTTCCAAGACCTCTCGCCAATCACCCTTCAAAATAGAAGGGACCTACGCCCTCTCCTTGATCTCCTACGCACCAAAGGGATCCAATATCGATGGAAGTTCCCCTTCTGCCTCTCTGCTTCCTTTCAAGGCCGTACAGCAAATCTACGTGTGCCAGAAGACCTACCCGCCTTCTGTGAGACACTGAATCTCCCATGCGTCGACATCCCAGATTGGTATAACACCCTTCGTCCGCCACGTGTGAGAAGATCAACTTCCACTGATGCCATCCCAGTACGTGATGACTTTCACATCGGACGCCGCAGAACCACTCCGCCGAGAGAATCCGACATTTCACACTCCCGGAATGTGGTACCCAACAGCCCAACGGCCTCCCCAGCTCATAGAAGAGCCCGTCATGACAGATCTGATTGAGAGGCCTCTCATCTACTCTTCTATGCACCTGCGAACCGAATGCACCTCATCATGATAAGAGCCTTTCTGCGACTCCCGTCGGTGACACCCAAGAAGATGGGATCTTGCCACATACGGATACAGCGAAGTACTTCTTTTCATTTCCTCCCCAGTGACTGCCTACACCAGACTCCTGATTGATATCTACTATACCCCTAGGTTACTTTACTTTTAACAAATGGCTACAATGTACGTTTGATGCCCACGTTTGAGAACCCTCTTGCTTGGTAAATCCTTTCGAGACCAACCAACGGTCTCCAAGGAGAAAGATGTCCCCCTAAGAATAGCCATAGACCCCCCAGCAAAATGCCTCAGTCTGTGCTGTGAGACTGGATAGTTCTGAACGATGTATATCTGATCTCAGGAACGGAACTATAGCACCAAATACCTCCCCTTGCCCTCCCCAGGGCCTCCCCCTCCAACGCTCCTCACCCTTCCCCGCGCTTCCTCTACTCGCCCCTTTCCTTCCCTGGGCCCCTTTCCCACCCATACCCATCCTCATCAAGTGCTTCCATATATGAACCTTTGTAGCCTCTCCACTCCAGGAATTACCCTTAACTACGGTTCAATAATTGTAACTCTTTCTCATGGACGGGGTTTTTTTTTTTTTTTTTTTGGGGGGGTGGGGGATGAGGTTGCATGGAGACCTACTCCATCATCGCATAGAACCATGACACTGCTTTACATACCTCCTCTGGAGGCCCCGTGAGAGAAGGGGGATATACGAATCTTTCAAGATTGGTCTGTACCAGAGGGTTCCGTCTCACATATCAGCTTTTACCTCAAACACTCAGTCGCTCGACTGACCTTAAAAATTCCCAATTCACGCACACACACCGTCTGGGCCTAATCACCCCCGCCTCCAGAAGTCTCTAGTCTATTTCACCTTGCGCCTTCTGGAACGATAAACACACCTTTGGGGTTCCTGTCACCCACATTCCAACCCACTCATACTCAGACTAGACCCTGGCCAAAGCTGACTGCAACTTAATCGTTGCCTAGCCAAACTCAAGTATGGGGAAGTGGGCTCTCTGATACAGCCTTGACCAAAGTTGTCTTTTTATACGTTGACATAACACGATATATATAATGTTGATCTGTTCTGTTATTAGAGACTCTTTACATCTCCCCCTTATTGGAGATGTAAGAAAAGTTATTTTTGGGTAAAGATAAATTTGTATTCTTGTGATGGTTATTCTAATAGTATATGATGTTTTGCATTCTGGAACTGTTCATGTACATTCAAAATACATTTGCTCAATGACCCTAAGCACATACCGTTTGTTTGGCCTCCCTGAGTTTGGCCCTATAGCTACTACTTCAGACACCTGTAACAAGGGCTCCCCTTTTACAATCAACAGAATGAACCTCGGCGGATGGAAGACATTGAATCGTGACCGTTCCGCTCCGACATCCTCCACCTCCTCACAAGACGGGAACTTTGGTGTTCCTGTCACACTTTACCGGATACTATTTTACTCTCAGGGTAGGTTAAGTACAACCTCCCTGAATCCGGACTACTGATTACCTTGTGGTCGTCTAAGACCTAGGCTTATTCCCCTCCCTCACAGACTCTCTCTTCTCCCCCCTTCTTTTTCCCCCTCCTCAACCTCTCGCTTTTTCTCCCTTAAGCCCTCCCCCTTCCCGTTTTTTTTTTCCCCGCTCCCCTCTCTTCTTCCCCTCCCTCTCCTCTCCCTCTCGGGCTCACAGCCTCCGCAACCACCACACCCCTTTCAGGACAAAAAACGACTTAAGACCTTGCCTCTTCCCGGATCCCTTCAGTTTATTCGTGAAGAGGTATCTACCCGACATCCCACAACTCCCTGTGCATTCTCAAGTTACACAACAACGCACTATGACACGCATACGCACAACCCAAAAACTCTCCACACTTAAGATAATTTCACTGAATGCAAAGGGCCTCAACATACCCGAAAAATGTAGTCAAGTGCTTGACATGATGTATAAACTAAAGGCAAATGTAGTATTTCTACAAGAAACGCATTTTCGCACAAACAAAATCCCCAGACTTACAAATCATATGTTTCCAACTGTGTATCATGCGACCAACCCACTTGCAAAAACCAAAGGGGTCTCAATTTTACTCTCGAAAAACCTTGATTGGCAACTCGTAGATTCTCTCCTGGACCCAGAAGGCAGATACGTATTTCTAAAGGGCCGACTCCAAGGACGACCCGTGACTTTGGCTAACATATACAGCCCCAATACAGCACAGGTTTCCTTTTTCAGATCGATCTCAAAACTACTCGCAGAATTCAATTCTGGTTTAACCATCCTGGGAGGGGACTTCAACGTAGCCCTCTTCCCCATTCTAGATACATCCTCAGGTTCAGCCTCACTGCCGTATAAAGCCATTCTGCAAATTAGGATACAAATACAAGATCCTCTCCTACATGATACATGGCGTACCCTTCACCCTGACGACAGAGATTTTACCTTCTTTTCTGCCCCTCATAATAAATATTCTAGAATAGACTACTTGTTCCTATCCCAGAAAGAAATTCCCTTCCTATCCTCCGCCACCATTGAACCAATGTTACTCTCGGATCACCACCCAATCACAATGACCTTGACATTTCCTGACAAACACGTCCCCAAAAACATCTGGCGACTAGACTCTTCACTGCTCACCTCAGAAGAGGTTGCTAACGACGTCCGTAACTGCATACAGGCATTTTTTCGTGAAAATGACACACCTGACACAGCCCCAATCACTCAATGGGAAGCCCATAAATGCACTATCCGTGGGAAACTCATTGCCCTTAAAGCAGCCCGTCAGAAAGCCCACCAACTGACAATTACGCACATCCTTGACAAAATCAAAAAAAAATGTCAGCTAACCTGGACTATTCTCATCTCACTCAAGTTTACTTGGCAGCGGACCCTGTTGGACGAGGCCATTGATGGGCAAATTTCTTGCTTGATTTAATCACTCATTTGAGTATAATATTTTATTCAATAAAAAATTCTTTATGTTGCAAAGACAATATACAAGGCTGGTGGCGCCCTCTATCCTTGTTTTCTTTTATGAACCAGTAACCGCATAGTTACATATTAGGTGAGGTTGAAAAAAAAAAAAAAGTCCAACCTGTGTGTGTGCTTTTATGTCAAAATTGAAATGATCGATGCTCCCGACTGAAACCACTACCTGTGGATGAGAATTCCACATCCTTGCCGCTCTTACAGTAAAGAACTCTGTACGCAGTTTAAGGTTAGACCCCATCTCTTCTAACTTTAGTGAATGGCCGCGTATCTTTTTAAATTCCGTTTTGCTGAAACGTTTTATCTCTATTGTCGGGTCACCGGTACGGTATTTGTACATTGAAATCATATCCCCCTCAAGCGTCTCTTCTCCAGTGAGAAAAAGTTCAGTGCTTGTAACCTTTCCTCATAACTAAGGTCCTCCAGTCCCTTTATTAGCTTTGTTGCCCTTTTCTGGACTCTCTCCAGTTCCAGCACATCCTTCCTGAGGAATGATGCCCAGAACTGGATAGCATACTCCAGGTGTGGCTGGACCAGAGTCGTGTAGAGTGGGAGAATTATCATTTTATCTCTGGAGTTAATCCCCTTTTTAATGCATGCCAATATTCTGTTTGCTTTGCTTGCAGCAGCTTGGATGAATGGGTAGGGGTACAATGGCCGGGATCTGGCCGGGATTGTTAAAGGGGGCTTCCAGATTCCGATAAGCCCCCCACCCGCAGACCCCCACAACCAATGGCCAGGGTTGTGGGGACGAGGCACTTGTCCCTATCAATACGAGAACAAGTTTCTTTGGGGGGGACCCCAAAGCACCCTCCCCATGTCGAGGGCAAGTGGCCTGGTATGGTTCAGGAGGGAGGCGCTTGCTCTCTCCACCTTCTTTCCTGCCCTGCCAGGCTGCTTGCTTTGATAAAGGTCTGGCATGGATCTTGGGTGGGCCCCACACCATTTTATTTTGAAGTTCCCCTTAAAATCCACACCAGATCTGAAAGGGGGGACGGACGCAGTTTAAACAAAAAAAATTGGTGTGAAGTTTCCCTTAATATCTGGGGGGGGGGACCCAATTTTTTTTTCTTTATTCTTTATCTATATTCCCGGGATCTGGCAATACATTACAGCCACAAGAAATGTAAAAAAAATATTTTTCTTTAGAAATTTCATTTTGCTGCGGCACAGTAAAACACATGAGATAGATGTGCCACTTTACAGGCAGAATAAGGGGACCCCCCGTCACGATATTTAAAGGCTTTTTTTTGTTGTTTCACTTTAAGCATGATTAAAATCACTGCTCCTGAAAAAGAAACGTTTTTAAAAACTTTATTTTTGCATTGATACATGTCCCCTGGGGCAGTACCTGGGTCCCCAAACACTTTTCATGGCAATAACTTGCATATAAGCCTTTAAATTGAACACTTGATTTTTCACGTTTGTGTCCCATAAACTTTAACGGTGTTCGCACAAATTTTTTGTCTGTTCACAATTTCTGGTGTGTACCGAACCGGGAGATATTCAGCTCATCCCTACTTCTTTGTATACACACAGCTGAAGAAGGTGTTTAACCACTTGCCGACCATCCACCGCAGTTGTACTGTGGCAGAATGGCACAGCTGGGTGGAACGACATTATGTAACGTCTCTGTGCCCTGTGGCCCTGAGGGGGCACGTGCACACCCCCCGCCCGAGGCGTTGCGAGTGCCCAGTGGTCACGATCACCACTGGGCTCCCGCAATCGCTTGAGGCACACAGTTTCCGGTTCTCTGGGGGGATAATAGACAGATTGTCTGTTCATACAGTGTATGAACAGCGATCTGTCATCTCCCCTGCACAGTCCCCTCCCCCCTTCAGTTATAACACCATCTAGGGAACACATTAACCACTTGATTGCCCCCTAGTGTTAACCTCTTCACTGCTAGTGACATTTTTAGAGTAATCAATGTATTTTCTATAGCATTGATCACTGTATTAATGCCAGTGGTCCCAAAAAAAAAGACTAATGTAGCGGCCATAACCCTTTGTAGGGTGGCCTTAACTTATTGGGCTTACCGCTTACCTCCGCTTGGCTTGTTCTTCCACGTCTAGGGGTTCCCAGGGTTGATACCCAACAACTTGGACGCTGACACCAATAAAGTCCTTTTGAAAGGTTTTATTTTGCAGAGGTAACATCCAACAACACAGTCTCGTATAGGAACAGAGGGCAAGGGTGAAGAACTCAGGCACCTTGAACTGCAGACATAACAAAGTCTCTATTACCACCCAGAGAGTAACCACTCGCAGCTCGGCAATCCAAAGCCGAACAGATTTCTAGCCAGAGATAATGGCAGTCAGCACGTTGATTCAGAACTTGTAAAATCTCTGAACTTGAACAAGTTGTAACTGAAAGTGAACAGGAACCTTTTTCCTCAGTATCTGGAATGTTCTCTGTCTCCTTGATAGTACTGAAAAAAGCGTGGATTCGTCAATGTCCTTCCCAACTCAGTAACTTGTTGGCCCTCCGAAGAGTCCTCCCCTGGTCACTTTCACAAGCTGTGGTGCCCCTCCAAGCCGAGAGCACACCCGGACACCTTGAACTCTCCCTCAGTTACTGCACCTCGGACCAGCCGGTTCCGAGACTCGGGAACAGACGGATCCCTACCCCAGACCAGGCGGGTCTATTGGGGGTAACCAACAGAAACATCTTGCAGGGATGTCGAACACCCCGTGACCGGGACCCCTCGCGGGGCTACCCCAGTCCAAGAAACAAGAACAGACCACTCGGGCCTCGCGGACTCTTACTGAACGCGTGACTTCAACATCTTAAGTACCCCTTCCCAGACTCCTCAGACGCACACCCACTGATTGGTTCCGAGAAGGCTGATACCCAAACCGTCCAACCAGGCCTGGTTCTGGCTTGTCATGTGCACTTCACTGTACACATGACCAAGCAGAACTTCTAACACAGCCCAGCCAAACTGATGTCAAAGTTAACCTACATAATTAACCCTCAGAACCCCACTACTGTTTTGAGGCAAAAACTAAATTTACACATGAATGACACTTTATCGAAAATGTCATCCACCACACTAATAAAAATGCCATAAAACTATCCCCTATTTTGTAGACGCTATAACTTTTGCGCAAAACATATCATTATACGTTTATTGCAATTTTTTTAACAAAAATATGTATAAGAATACATATCGGCCTAAACTGAGGAAAAAAATTGTCTTTTTATATATTTTTGGGGAATATTTATTACAGCAAAAATTAAAAAATAATGTGTTTTTTTCAAAATTGTCACTCTTTTTTTGTTCGTAGCGCAAAAAATAAAAACCGCAGAGGTTCTCAAAGACCACCAAAAGAACTTATAATATCCAAGTGAAAGATATAACAACAACATATCAGAAAAAAATAAACAGAATCACTGAGTTTAGTGTTAGTATAGTATGGGAGAACAGTGTGTCAGTGTAATGTGCTAGTGGTGTTTAACACAGCATTACATAGCATTTAGAGCTGTATACAGTGCAGTATACACCGTCCCCTGCCTGCCTACTTTTGTTAACAATTTCAGTCATAGTTCTTCTGACTGGTGTTCCCCCTTTTTTTCTTTATTTTTTTTTATAGTTTTTACATTTCTGTCAGCGTCAGTGCTCAATTTAAAAGTGCACTAAACACCACTTTTCATTGAATAAAGTGCATCCAATTACACATTTAGATAAGAAGCCCCCCCATCATGTCTGGGAGGCCAACAAGGAGAGGCAGATGTTCCCATGCCACTATGAGGGGGCCAGCAGCGTCTGTGTCCACAGGCAAAGGTTAAAGTGGACCATCCTCTGACAGGACCCCTTGTCTCTGTTTAGTGATGTTGCCTGTACTATCCAGCCACAGCATGCAGAGGAGGTGGTGGACTGGATTTACTAAACCATCCTCATCCTCTATGACCCAAGCTAGCACTAGTGTGCAGTTCACCGCAGCTGCTAGAGTGGCTTATTCTGCCTCCTTGTCCACAGCTACTTCTGCCATAGCCCCAGTGAGGCAGACTCACCCAGGACAGAGGCTTTTGGAGGGGAGTGCAGGCTAGCCTCTTGCCTGCTGACTATGGGCCCTGGCAATTAAGGGAACACTACTCTTTGGGAGGTGTATGCCTGGGGGATTCGTGGAGTGGTCTTCTTTCTGATTCAAGTTCATGTCTCCCCAAAACACACAGACTCTGGGAACTGGAGGCTCCATACCCATATTTGTGGCCTCTATGCCTCAAACCAGCAATGACTGTAGATGTTACTGTAATCCACTCAAACCACTGGGGTGCCCTGCCATAATGTGTTTATTGTAAGTAGGTCTCCTGCTAAAGCCTGTTGCCTTCTAGTCTGAGGTGGGGTGAGATCACTGTTATGTGTTTTTTGTGCTAATTAACGCGCCTATTCTATATGTTTACTAGCAAACTATTGTGGTGACCTTGGGGACGGGAAGTCTGACTTGGAGTGGGATACAGTATCTGAATAATCACAACATTTTCTGGGTGGCTAGTCATTTAATCAACTTAACTTTTCTAGTATATGTTGGTTGTTGTTTAGCTATGGTAATTATATTCCTGTGTGCAGTTTGTATTGTTAGGGTATGAACAGGAGGGGGATGTCCTCCTGTGGGTTATATATTCTGTGTGAGTTTGTTCAATAAACGTTCACGTTTCATACAAGCTATTTGTCGGCTAGTCTTGTATACTATGCGGCTATAATATCTGGTATCTATGTTCAGACTGGAGGGAGCGCTATACTGATGGAAGCACCAAAGCTGGGTGCTGGGATGGTTCTGTCACACCCAGCATCGTGCATACAAGGATGAGTGAGAAGCGGTACCATCTAAGTGCAATTAGTCTAAAAACAATTGAAGCCAAAGATGAAAAAAGGTGGCACTCACATTTAGGTGAGATGGTAAAAACATGTATCCTGATGGCAACTATGTAGAGCTCGGTAGGGTCATGGATGGGTCTCTACGATCAGTCCATAGGAGCTGCTGAAAGAGGACATTTGTTGACTGGGAAGGTGCTGTGTATGGCAGAAAGTGAGCCACAAGATGGAGACAGCAGGAGACTTTGGAGATTAGCTGAGGGGATGTACTGAGGCAATGGAGGTCCGGTCGGCAGACTGTGGTTACTCCGTTGATGGTGACTCTCTAATAACGACTGATCAGACACGTGGCAGTACTGGCAGGAGTCTGTAGCAATCGTCTAGCTGGGCGTAGCGCAGGGATGGTAGTCCTGTCCACAGGCTGGGATGGTAGAGCTAGTGTCTGGGAGTAAACCAGGGCTAGAGCCGGAGCAGAGAGATGTCAGTGTTCCAAGCCTTGCAAGTTCCACGAGGAGGACATAAGTGGCGTGGAGACGGGGCTACACCTTTCAGGGCATTACCAGTACCCTGTAATTGTTCAAGGGGCCATTCAATGAGTCAGGCTAAAAGATGCCAAGCAATGCTTCAGCAGGTCTGTCTAGGAGACAAGAGCCACACTAGAGCAAAGATTCTTTCAGCACTGCATGAGCAGGGCCAGAGGTGGTTCTCGCCAAAGAAGCTGCCTGGCACATGCCCTGGTGCAGCATTTCTTAAACAGGTACCCATGTTTACAAGATCTTCTAAAGCAGACCAGAAGATTCTGTAGCCATTTCAGGCAGTCATACACAGCCAGTGTTCAGTTGACTAAAATTCAGCAGGAATTCCACCTACCTGTAAACTGCCTGATTTGTGACATGCCCACCAGGTGGAACTTTCTCCAGTGGCTACACATGCAGCAGAGGGCCGTCAACGAGTACCTGTGAGTATGGCACAAGGACAGGCTCAGCACACCGTGGTTTCTTTTTCCCCATGCCAATGGCTGCTAAAGGATGCATGCACTGTACTGTCACCATTTGAGGAGGTGACAAGGATGAGCCGTGACAATGAATGCATCAGTAAAACAATTCCTCTTGTGTTTCTACTGGAGTATACTCTGCATGAGATTATGGACAGGGCACTTGAGGCAGAGTAGCAGGAGGAAGAGGAGGACTTCCTTTCCTCTTAAGGCCCACTTTATGCAGACACCATTCTTACGATGCCACAGAACACACAAGAGGAAAGGGAGGAGGATTATGGCAGTTTTGGAGGCACTGAAGCCGAGGAAGACATATGTCAATCCATAAGAGATTAGTCCCCAGAAAACTTGAGAGTAGCACATGGCTGGGAGGAGGCAGTTCCCTTATACTGCAATCCTCAGTGACCATGAGGACTCTGCTTCTCATGCCTCCACAAACTTGCAGTGCATGGGCTCCCTTATTCTTTAACCACTTACCGACCGGCTCATGTAGATATACAGTCGGCAGTTTGAAGATGGATATCTAGGTAACAGCAGCAGCTGCTGCCACAACTAAGGTATCCATCTTTAGAGCCGGTGGTTCTGTTTACGGTAATGGTGGTCCCTGCAGCGGATTTGCCCCTGTGACCGCTCTTCCGCGCCCTCCGCCACTTTCGGAGCCGCCGGTATCGGCGAAGGCGATCGTGTCCTTCATATTGCTGCGTATGGAGACGAGTGAGGGGAAGAAGGCTCCCACCTGTCTCTAAACCATAAGAGGGCAGAAGCGATGTCAAAACATCACTTCTGCCCATACTTCTTAAAAGGTACATTTTTCTGTTGTTATTTTTTTCAAATGACAATTATTTTTTGCATTCGAATCCAATAAGCCCTGGACCAATTTGCAGCCAAAGGACCAGGCCCCTTTTTGCGATTCGGCACTGCGTCAATTTAACTGACAATTGCGCGGTAGTGCGACATGGCTCCCAAACAAAACTTGCGTCCTTTTTTTCCCACAAATAGAGCTTTCTTTTGGTGGTAATTGATCACCTCTGCGTTTTTTATTTCTTGCGATATAAACAAAAACTTTTTGCTATAATAAATATCCCCAAAAAATATATAAAAAACATTTTTTTCCTCAGTTTAGGCTGATATGTATTCTTCTACATATTTTTGGTAAAAAAAAAAAATCGCAATTAGCGATTATTGATTGGTTTGTGCAAAAGTTATAGCTTTACAAAATAGGGGATAGTTTTTTATTATTCATTTTTTTTTTACTAGTAATGGCGGTGATCATCGATTTTTATTGTGACTGCTACATTATGGCGGACACATCAGACATTTTTGACACATTTTTGGGACCATTGTCATTTATACAGCAATCAGTGCTATTTAAATGCACTGATTCCTTTGTAAATGACACTGGCAGTGAAGGAGTTAACCACTAGGGGGCGAGAAGGGGTTATGTGTGACATTATGTTTTTTTTTTCATTGTAGGGGGCATAGCCTGGCATGTGATGTCACTGATCGTCTTTCCCTATAACAGGGAACAGGCGATCGGTGGCAGCCACAGTAGGAACCACGGGGAGAGGTTTGTTTACAAAGACCTCTCCTCGTTCTTCAGCTCTGTGACCCGATCGCGGGACACCAGCGGTGATCGGGTCTGCTGGTCCCGTGGCCACGGTCATGGAGCTCCTGACCCACGGCTGGGCACTTAAAGAGCAACGTACCGGTACGTGCTTGTGCCCAGCCATGCCATTCTGCCGACGTATATGTGCAGGAGGCGGTCCTTAACCAGTAGAGATCCACGCTATAGCCAAATGACGGCTACAGCACGGACCTCCTTTGCCGGGACTACTTCTATTGACGTCGTCCCGTGCATGAGCGGCCTGCGCACCCCCTGAGGGGCGCGCGCGGCGCGCTCAGTGATCGGCGAGTCTACGAGACTCGCCTGATCACGGATCCGAGCAAGGGGTCGATCCGGACCCCTTACCATGTGATCAGCTGTCAGCCAATGACAGTTGATCATGTGATACAACGGAGCCGGTAATCGGCTATTTTTCCTCGTCGGGCTGAAAGCGCGAGGAGAAAAAAAAAAGAGCCGATCACCTACGCCCGTGATCGGGACATCAGTCCCGATCACGGCCAGCTTACCAGTGCCCACCTGCCCCCTGCCAGGGCCACCTCTGTAATAAAAAAGTGCCCCCCCCATCTGTGAAACCCAGCAGTGCCCATAGTGCCACCCAGCAGTGCCCATAGTGCCACCCAGCAGTGCCCACAGTGCCACACATCAGTGCCCACAGTGCCACCCATCAGTGCCCACAATCTGCCTCAACACTGGTGCTGCACCCCAGTGCCACATATCCGTGCCCATCAGTGTCATCTACCAGTGCCCATCAGTGCCGCCCATCAGTGCCCAGCAGTGCCACCTATCAGAGCCACCTATCAGTGCCACCCATCCGTGCCATCTTATCTGTGCCCATCTTTGCCCATCAGTGCCGCCTTATCTGTGCCCATCAGTACTGCCTTATCTGTGCCTATCGGTGCCACTTTATCTGTGCCTATCGGTGCCACTTTATCTGTGCCTATTAGTGCTGCCTTAACTATGCCTATCAGTGCCCACCAGTGCAGCCTATCAGTGCCCACCAGTGCAGCCTATCAGTGCCCACCAGTGCAGCTTATCAGTGCCCACCAGTGCAACTTATCAGTGCCGCCTCATCGGTGCACTTCAATGAAGGAGAAAAATGACCTGTTTGCAAAATTTTATAACAAACTATTAAACATGATTTTTTTTTATTTTGCAGCTTTTTTTTTGTTTGTTTAGCAAAAAATAAAACTCCCAGCTGTAATTAAATACCACCAAAAGAAAGCTCTATTTGTGGGAAAAAATTATAAAAATTTAATTTGGGTACAGTGTTGTATGCCCGCGCAATTGTTATTCAAAGTGCATCAGCGCTGAAAGCTGAAAATTGCTCTGGGCAGGAGGGGGGTTTAAGTGCCCAGTAAGCAAGTGGTTAAGCAGTTAAGAGGACCTGTCATGTTTTTTTTTATTAAAAGGGATGTTTACATTCCCTGTAATAGGAATAAAAGTGACCCAATTATAAAAAATAAAAAAAAAAACTGTGAAAAAATAAAATCAAGTAAAATAAAGAAGAAAAAAAAAAATTTTTTTTAAAGCGCCCTTGTCTCGACGAGCTCACGCGCAGAAGCAAACGCATATGTGAGTAGCGCCCGCATATGAAAACGGTGGTCGCCACAATCGGTAGAGCGAGAGCAATACTTCTAGCCCTAGACCTCCTCTGTAATGCAAAACATGCAACCTGTAGAATTTTTTAAACGTCGCCTATGGAGATTTTGGAGGATAAAAGTTTGACCCCATTCCATGAGCATGTGCAATTTTGAAGCCTGACATGTTGGGTATCAATTTACTCGGCGTAACATTATCTTTCACAATATAAAAAAAATGGACTAACTTTACTGTTGTCTTACTTTTTTATTCAAAAAAGTGATTTTTTCCAAAAAAAGTGCGCTTGTAAGACCGCTGCGCAAATACGGTGTGAAAAAAGGCTTACCTGTAGGTAAAAAAATATTTCCTAAACCTGTATGGTTTAGGAGATATTGCCCTCGCAATGAGCCGCTGACGGCGCATGCGCACAGGGGATTCTCGGCTGAAAGCCCAGCAGACGTCGCAACCCTGCTGGAAAGAAATCTCCCTGGCGCATGCACAGGAGTGACGATATAGCCGCTCTGGCCGAGGGCATTATCTCCTAAACCATACAGGTTTAGGAAATTTTTTTTACCTACAGGTAAGCCTTATTATAGGAAAAGGTCACTTCTATACCCGGGAGACACGCCAAGGGAACATGTCAGCTCCCTTGGTGTGGATCGGGTGAGATGTCGGGGCCTCATTCTAAGGTAAGTATTTCATAAAGAGCTAGTATGCGGTTACTCTGAAACCCACACTGTCTGTGTGATTACCCGTTGCTGACCTTGGCTCCCCTTGACCCTGCTCTGAACTCTGCTATACCTGATCTTTGGTTCCTGATCCCGGCTTCCCATCTGAACAGTCGCTGCCTGAAGTTACGGTACCCTGCTGCCCACCTGTTTACGAACCCGGCTATTCCTGTGACCTTGCTCAGGTGCCCTGCTCAGCTCAGTGTTACTGCCCGAGTGTTTGCCACCACAGTACTGCTACCAGCTGCGACTTCCTGCTCTGCAACCACCGTCCTGGGAACAGCTGCAACTTCTTGCTCTGCAACCACAGTCCTGCGACCAGCTGCGACTTCCTGCTCTGCAACCACAGTCTTGCGACCAGCTGCGACTTCCTGCTCTGCAACCACAGTCCTGCGACCCAACTGTGACTTCCTGCTTCAGGATCCCAGGCTTCCATCTGCAGGCACTTGTGTGCCTCCTGTCCCTTGGCTCCTTCTGTTTCACTCTCAGCGGGACGTGGGCTGGAGATACAAGAGAGGCCGATCTCGTCATTTCAGTCTCCCCTCAGGTATGTGACAGTACCTGTCAGCCAGCAATGGAGTCTGAAAGGGATGCCTCTGTGCTGTCAACTCTCAGCCAGACTGTTATCACACTCTCCTGTGTAGGGCAAGGGTTGCACATGGACTTGACCCGCATCAATAACCAACTGCAGTATACATTCAGCTTAACTCAAACCACACTGCCTAACCTTCCTGAACCCAGGGTACCCTTTACCTGAACGATTTTCTTGAGACCCTAAAAAATACAGAACTTTTCAGAATGCCTGTGAACTATATTTTTTGTTGTTGCCTCGTACATTCCCTACCGAGGAAGTGAAGATGGGATTCCTCATCTCCTTATTGCTGGAAGAACCTCAGACTTTGGCATTTCAGCTTCGGGAACAACACGGCCCTATTTTGGCTTCGGTCAATTCCTTTTTCGCTGCCATGGCTCAGTTATATGCTGACCCTTTCCGTCGCCAGACAGCAGAGACTTCATCGAGTCATTTATAACAAGACTCCAGGCCGGTGGAGGACTATGTCTCCGATTTTCGTTTATGGAGCACTGATACTGAATGGAATGATTCAGCTTTACATTTCCAATTTTGTCTTGGCCTGTCAGAAGCCATCGAGGATGAGCTTGCCAGAGTGGAAATGCCTACCTCCCTGAATGATTTAATCCATCTCAGTATACAGATTGACCGTCGCCTACGTGAAAGACAGCTTGAAAGAGCCGGGAACCTTCATCTATTACCTACCTGCTCAATGGATTAATCACCCGCCTCCTCCTCAACTTTTCCATGTAAAGTTTCTGACGTCAGGAAAGTTCCCCATGCCAGCTTTCCTAGGCCTCCTCTGACCAAACAAGAGTGGTCTCGACGTCGCCTCAATAACCTCTGTCTTTATTGTGGTAAGCAGGGGCACGTCTTACAGACTTGTTCTCAAAGACTTCGTAGAAGACCCCTCCTTCCACCTTCTACAACTGTGGCACTGAGTTTCAGCCAATACCAGACCCTGCTGCCAGTCTCCCTCCAGTTATCCGGAAAGACTATTACCGTTTCTGCCATTGTGGACTCTGGGGCCTGTAGCTGTTTTGTGGACTCTGCCTTTGCTAATATGTACTCTCTTCTCTTGTGTGCCAAGAACAGCTTCACGGTCCATCTGGCAGATGGCTCAGGTATCAAGTCTGGGCCTGTTACTCTAGAGACTGAACCCATCCTGTGTCTCACAGCTTCTGGACACCGCAAATTGCTATGTTTAGATGTCATTACTTCTCCTTTATTTCCAGTCATCCTTGGGCAGCCCTGGTTAAAGGCACACAATCCTCTCATCAACTGGGTCACAGGAGAAGTGACCTTTTCCTCTAACTACTGTACTACTGTAAAGAATTCTGCATTCCTCTTCCATCCAAGTCCGGAGGACCGCTTCTCAACATCAACACAGACCCTGAAACCATGAAACTTGTGCCTCCCGTCTACCACAGCTTCCTGGAAGTTTTCAATAAAAAGAACGCTCACACTCTCCCTCCTCATAGACCTTACGAATGTCCTATTGATCTCTTACCTGGTGCAGAAATTCCTTTTGGCAGGATCTACCTACTCTCGGAACCAGAATTAGAGGAATTACGGAAATACATTAATGAGAATCTTGGCAAAGGTTTTATCCGGCCCTCTTCTTCACCAGGATATTTTTGGTGGAAAAAAAGGACCACTCCCTCCGGCCTTTATTGAATACCGAGATTTGAATAAAGTAACCATAAAGAATCAATACCCCTTACTCCTTATTCCTGAACTATTCTAGAGGTTAAGAGAGGCCCGTATATTTACAAAATTGGACTTAAGGGGGACATACAATCTGATCAGAATAAGAGAGGGGGATGAGTGGAAGACGGCCTTCAGGTCTAGTTTCGGACATTTTGAGTACCTGGTGATGCCCTTTGGACTCTGTAATGCTCCTGCTACCTTCCAGCATTTTGTAAACGATGTGTTCCAGGACTTTCTTGATTTATTTACCATTGTTTACTTGGATGACATCTTAATTTTTTCCATCTCCTTAGAGTCCCAAGAGTTAAGGAAATACCATCTCTATGCCAAGGCGGAGAAATGTGAATTCGAAAAGCTTACCATCCAGTTCCTGGGACTCATTATCTCCTCAGACGGAATTGCTATGGACCCACAGAAGGTATCAGCAGTACTCGATAGGCCTGCCCCTTCTGATAAGAAATCCGTACAGCGATTTGTGGGTTTCGCTAATTTCTACAGAAAATGTATTAAAGACCTTTCCTGTATCGTATCTCCTATTACCCATTTAACTAAGCCACACACAACCTTCACATGGACTGTAGAAACCCAGACAGCATTTGAAAAATGTAAGAGCCTTTTTACGTCTGCACTCATCCTGAAACATCCAAATCCTGCTTTGCCCTATGTCCTTGAGGTGGACCCCTCCGAAATAGCTGTGGGAGCCATACTGTCCCAACGGCAAGGGACAAAATCCCTACTTCATCCTGTCACCTTCTTCTCCAGAAACTAAGTAATCCTGAAAGGAACTATGACGCTGGCGATTGGGAATTACTTACTATCAAGTCTGCCCTTGAAGAATGGCGTTATCTGCTAGAAGGAGCTGCACACCCTATTCTTGTATTCACAGATCATAAAAACCTGGAATACTTAAGAACATTGAAAAGGCTAAGACCTCGCCAAGCTAGGTGGGCTCTTTTTTGCAAGGTACTGCTTCCATATTACTTATCGGCCCGGATCCAAAAATGGGAAGCCTGACGCCCTTTCGTGTGTGTTTCAAGATACTGAGGTATCTGCTGAACCTGACACCATTCTACCCGCTAAGAACTTTCTGTTGCTACAAACTGATCTAATTTCCCAAATCAAGACAGTGCTGAATCGTCCTCCCTCCCCAGAACTTCACCTCCAGCTTAAAGAGGGTCTCTACTTTCACGGTACACAGATTTTTGTTCCAGAACAGCTACGAACTGCAGTCCTCTACATGTGCCATGATCACCCTCTGGCAGGGCATTTTGTGGTACACAAGACGTTGAAACTGGTCCTTCACTCCTTCTGATGGCCAGACTTGATACAATTCTGCAGAGACTATGTGAGATCTTACACCACTTGCTTATGAAATAAGACAGACAGATCTAAGAATTGGGGGCTACTGCAACCTCTCCCTATTTCATTTCAGTCTCCCCTCAGGTACGTGACACCTTCCTTTACCACCGTTACAAGGGGAAAGTCTTGGAACTCATCCTGTCCTCACAAAGGGAGCAGAGGATGAAATATCTTGAGGACACCTTAAAGAGGAGTTTATGTAATGCCTTTTCAGACTTTGGTAGTTTACGGTCTCATGGAAAAGCCAGTTTTGAGGCTTCTGTTGGTCAAATGAGGATCGGTGGAGAAGGGAGCCGCCTCAATAATGCATTTCAATTTTTATTTTATTGCTCTGCTCCCAGGGCTCTCAGCTTCCACATTCCATCGACATTAAATGGTGGAAGATTATCTAGTGGTGAAAACAGACACGGAGAGCTTTCCAGTAGATGTTTCACTGGGTTTCTGGGTCATGAGAATAGACCACTGGCCAGAACTTGCCCAGTATGCAATTGAGCTGATGGGCTGCCCTGCATTCAGCATGCTTTCTGAACGGGCATTCAGTGCTGCCAAAGTTTTTTTCTGACAGATAAAATAGCACTTCTGTCCACAGACTCCATTGACTGGCTGACATTTGTAAAAATTAATCAGTCTTGGATTAGCAGCAGCTATCAAGCCCCTGATGCCGATGTTGCTGATTAAGTTTTATTGGGATCTCAAATTTCTGCAAGACTACCCAGGCTCCCTAGATTTGTGGGTGTTGATTTTATCTAGAATTAATTTTTTGGTATAGGTTTCATGGGCACATTTAACACCCAAAGACCAATTTATCTGTGCCTGTTTGACAGGTGAATCAAATTTTTAAATTTCACAATGCCAATTCTTGTTTTAATCAAGTGTGCCTCTAGAAGGTTAGGGGGTGAAGGCACCAATAACAACCAAAGACCAATTTTTTCGCAATTGTGTGACAGGGCCGTCAAATTTAAATCTTTTCCAATTCTTGCTTTCATCAAGAGTACCTCTAGAAGGTTATGGTGTAAAGGTACCACCAAGCCCAATATTTCCACATCTGTTACTTCTATCCAAAGTCTGTGAAAGAAACACCAAACTTTACCTCACGTCTTTGTCATTATTTATCTTTATAAATGTCATTTTTTTTCCACTTCAAGCATCATTAAAATCACTGCTCCTATAAAATTTTAATTTTTTTAAAGTTTTTTTGCATTGTTACATTGGGGCAGTACCTGGGCCCCCATACCATTTTTATGGCCAATAACTTACATATAAGACTTCAAAATGGGGGCTTTTCCGTTATTCAGGTCTGAAATTATGTGATGTTCAAGAGTTCTGGCATGAACTGAACCGGGGGGGGGGGGGGGGGTTTGGCCCATCTCTACTGGATACCTGGATAAGTGTCAGTATTTGTAGCTGCTGACTTTTCTTTTTTTTTCTAGTGCAAAGAACCACTTTAACCACTTGCCGACCGCCGCACGACGATATACGTCGACAGAATGGCACGGGCAGGCATATGGGCGTATATATACGTCCCTGCCTTCCCGCGGGTGGGGGGCCCGATCGGGCCCCCCCCCCGGTGCCTGTGGCGGTCGGTATTCGTTCGGGAGCGATCCGGGATGAGGGGGCGGCCATTCATTCATAGGCCACCCCCTCGCGATCGCTCCCGATGAATAGAAATGCTCCGTGACATCACTTCCTCTCCCGTAATGTAAACACAGGAGAGGAAGTGATGTAATCTCTCCTCCGTGTCGGTATTTTTCGTTCCGGCACCGAGGAGAGAGGATCGGTGAGTTGCACCAACACGACACTACACAGTAGAACATGCCAGGCACACTCACACCCCCCCTTTACCCCCCGATCACCCCCCCAATTACCCCTGCCCCCCCAGTCACAGTGACACCAATTGCATATTTTTTTTTTTTGCATTGGTGTCATTTGTGACTGTAATAACTGTTAGGGCAGTTAGGGTTAGCCCCCTTTAGTTCTAATGTGCCCCCCTAACCCCCCCAATAAAGGTTTAACCCCGTGATCACCCCCCGTCGCCAGTGTCACTAAGGCTGGGTTCACATTGCAGCGGTTTATGAGAACGGATGTGATTCGCACCGCACTGCAGTGCAAATCACATCCGATCTCTGTGCGATTCGAGTTCAGCCATACAGATAGTATGGCTGAATTCGCGCCGCACCCGCCGCAAATTCGCACGGGACCCTTTTTTTGGTCCGCAGCAGAATCGGATCGCATGGGTGTTCACACCATGCGATCCGAGTTTGCAGATCGCACTGCGATATGCGAACTGATCTGGGGGTGTCATTAACATTTCACTGACACTCCCAGCAGTTCGCATAGGGCAGTGTGAACTGCCGCCGGGAGGCATGCGATGCGGGAACCCGCCGCGGATTCGTGGCGTTCCCGCATCGCTCCAGTGGGAAGCCAGCCTAATAAGCAATCATTTTTCTGATCGCTGTATTAGTGTCACAGGTGACGCTAGTTAGGCAGGTAGGTATTTAGGTTTCTCCGCAACTTTTTATAGCGCCAGGGACCCCCATATACTACCGCATAAAGCCCCCTGATTGCCCCCTAGTTAACCCTTTCACCAGTGATCACCATATAACTGTTACAGGTGACGCTGGTTGGTTAGTTATTTTTTTATAGTTTCCGGGCACCCGCCATTTATTACCTAATAAAGGTTTAACCCCCTGATCACCCGGCGGGTGTCATTTGTGACTGTAATAACTGTTAGGACAGTTAGGGTTAGCCCCCTTTAGTTCTAAGGTACCCCCCTAACCCCCCCAATAAAGGTTTAACCCCGTGATCACCCCCCGTCGCCAGTGTCACTAAGGCTGGGTTCACATTGCAGCGGTTTATGAGAACGGATGTGATTCGCACCGCACTGCAGTGCAAATCACATCCGATCTCTGTGTGATTCGAGTTCAGCCATTCGCCGCACCCGCCACAAACTCGCACGGAACCCTTTTTTTGGTCCGCAGCAGAATCGGATCGCATGGGTGTTCACACCATGCGATCCGAGTTTGCAGATTGCACTACGATATGCGAACTGATCTGGGGGTGTCATTAACATTTCACTGACACTCCCAGCAGTTCGCATAGGGCAGTGTGAACTGCCGCCGGGAGGCATGCGATGCGGGAACCCGCTGCGGATTCGTGGCGTTCCTGCATCGCTCCAGTGTGAACCCAGCCTAATAAGCGATCGTTTTTCTGATCGCTGTATTAGTGTCACAGGTGACGCTAGTTAGGCAGGTAGGTATTTAGGTTCGCCGCAGCTTTTTATAGTGCCAGGGACCCCCATATACTACCGCATAAAGCCCCCTGATTGCCCCCTAGTTAACCCTTTCACCAGTGATCACCATATAACTGTTACAGGTGACGCTGGTTGGTTAGTTATTTTTTTATAGTTTCAGGGCACCCGCCATTTATTACCTAGTCTCACTAGTGTACCCCTAAATTTAGGGGTGTCTACTTTCCAAAATGGGGTCATTTGGGGGGGGGGGGGTTTGTGCCATCTTGGCATTTTATGGCCTTCAAAACTGTAACGCCCTTAGAAAGCCTGAAGGCGGTGCTTGGTTTTCGGGGCCCCGTACGCGGCTAGGCTCCCAAAAAGTCCCACATATGTGGTATCCCCGTACTCAGGAGAAGCAGCAGAATTTATTTTGGGGTGTCATTTCACATATGCCCATGGCATGCGTGAGCAATATATCATTTAGTGACAACTTTGTGAAAAAAATAAATAAAAAAAAAAGTTTGTAATTTTCCCGCAACTTGTGGCAAAATATAAAATATTCCATGGACTCAACATGCCTCTCAGCAAATAGCTTGGGGTGTCTACTTTCTAAAATGGGGTCATTTGTGGGGGTTTTGTGCCATCTTGGCATTTTATGGCCTTCAAAACTGTAATAGGTAGTGAGGAGTGAAGTCAAATATTTACGCCCTTAGAAAACCTGAAGGCGGTTCTTGGCTTTCGGGGCCCCGTACGCGGCTAGGCTCCCAAACAATCCCACACATGTGGTATCCCCGTACTCAGGAGAAGCAGCAGAATTTATTTTGGGGTGTCATTTCACATATGCCCATGGCATGTGTGAGCAATATATCATTTAGTGTCAACTTTGTGAAAAAAAAATAAAAATAAAGTTTGTAATTTTCCCGCAACTTGTGGCAAAATATAAAATATTCCATGGACTCAACATGCCTCTCAGCAAATAGCTTGGGGTGTCTACTTTCTAAAATGGGGTCATTTGTGGGGGTTTTGTGCCATCTTGGCATTTTATGGCCTTCAAAACTGTAATAGGTAGTGAGGAGTGAAGTCAAATATTTACGCCCTTAGAAAACCTGAAGGCGGTTCTTGGCTTTCGGGGCCCCGTACGTGGCTAGGCTCCCAAAAAATCCCACACATGTGGTATCCCCGTACTCAGGAGAAGCAGCAGAATTTATTTTGGGGTGTCATTTCACATATGCCCATGGCATGTGTGAGCAATATATCATTTAGTGACAACTTTGTGAAAAAAAAAAAAAATTAAAGTTTGTAATTTTCCCGCAACTTGTGGCAAAATATAAAATATTCCATGGACTCAACATGCCTCTCAGCAAATAGCTTGGGGTGTCTACTTTCTAAAATGGGGTCATTTGTGGGGGTTTTGTGCCATCTTGGCATTTTATGGCCTTCAAAACTATAATAGGTAGTGAGGAGTGAAGTCAAATATTTACGCCCTTAGAAAACCTGAAGGCGGTTCTTGGCTTTCGGGGCCCCGTACGCGGCTAGGCTCCCAAAAAATCCCACACATGTGGTATCCCCGTACTCAGGAGAAGCAGCAGAATTTATTTTGGGGTGTCATTTCACATATGCCCATAGCATGTGTGAGCAATATATCATTTAGTGACAACTTTGTGTAAAAAAAAAAATATATTTTTTTTTTGTCATTATTCAATCGCTTGAGGCAAAAAAATAAAATATTCAATGGGCTCAACATGCCCCTTATCAATTTCCTTAGGGGGTCTACTTTCCAAAATGGGGTCATTTGGGGGGGGGTTTGTACTGCCCTGCCATTTTAGCACCTCAAGAAATGAGATAGGCAGTCGTAAACTAAAAGCTGCGTAAATTCCAGAAAACGTACCTTAGTTTGTAGATGTGACAACTTTTGCGCAAACCAATAAATATACAGTTATTGACTTTTTTTTTACCAAAGACATGTGGCTGAATACATTTTGGCCTAAATGTATGATTAAAATTGAGTTTATTGGATTTTTCTAATAACAAAAAGTAGAAAATATCATTTTTTTTCAAAATTTGCGGTCTTTTTCCATTTATATCGCAAAAAATTAAAATCGCAGAGGCAATCAAATACCATCAAAAGAAAGCTCTATTTGTGGGAAGAAAAGGACACAAATTTTGTTTGGGTAAAACATTGCATGACTGCGCAATTACCAGTTAAAGCAGCGCAGTGCCAAATTGTAAAAAGACCTCTGGTCATTTACCAGCAAAATGGTCCGGTCTGAAAGTGGTTAAGTAATGTATAACATACATTTTACATTATCTAGTGACTATATGGTTACAGTCTTAAGATTTGAATCCCAGGGATGCCCATCAGCCCAAACATAGCCCATTCTTGTGTTAATGAAAGATAGTTTACCAAATAGGTAGAAGAGTATTGGATCATTGACTGCCAGAATCTTTAGTTACATAGTTACAGAGTCAGGTTGAAAAAAAAAAAAAAAGACACAAGTCCATCTCGTTCAATCTAAAAATAAATAAATAAAAAATATCAGACAATCCCATATACCCAATCCCACACCCACAGTTGATCCAGAGGAAGGCGCAAAAAAGTTCTTAGGGCATGTTCAAAAGTCATGATGGACAGCCACACTTTGGACAGAAAGTGGACAAACTTAGTCCCATGAAATATTGTAAATATTTGAGTTGTGATATATTTTGAGTATCAAGTCCATATTAGGGGTTGCTCTAATAGTTGTTCACTACAGTGACTTAATGATTTGTAGTTTGTCTTGGGAAAAAATATGTCCACTTATTTCGTCCAGAAGGTCTGTTGCCATAATTAAAGGGTTTCTTGTAATAAGCATTTACACTTGAAATGGTGTGCTTTTCTGGATTTGGTTGTTACCAATATAAATCTGCCCTCCAAGAATACAATTCCTGCCTCCTCACTGCCAAGCAGACCTATTTTATCACCCTCATTAACAACTTATCATCCTGTCCTTGTTAATTCTTCTCTGCCTTCAACTCTACTTTGTCCTCCACTGCCTCCACCCACTAACTTACTCACTGAAAATTTAATAAATAATTTACAAAATACACCTATAATTCACTAAGACGCGCTCAAAAGCCTAATCAAAAGCTACCATTAAATGACTGCAATATGTAAACTGTTATCGATCGAATAACATTATTCGATCCCAACAGTCACAGACAGGAAGGAAACAAACATGAAAAAAACAGTGCTTACACCAAACATAAAACAAAAAACATACACGTACGGACGCCAGTGGAATTGAAGCTGATCCAATGTTGGTGCTAATAAATATGCAACAACTTATGCTGATTACCAATGTAGGAGCCGCATCAATTCCCCCTCGAGCCAAATAGGAGATAGGGTTAGCCGGGAAGACAGCAATTATAGCAAAGCCATAGAGATAATAATAATAATGATAATGATGTCATTTCTACCTGGACGCCACGCTGCGGTGTAGCGGCAAGGATCCCTGATTGGGCTGTGAGCTGACAGCGAACATACAGGATCATCCCTACTGCCCAGGAGATCACCAATCACTTCAAGCTCAAGGTTGATACAATTTGTGAAGCGATCTCTACTGTACAGATACCTTCTCCACTTAACACTCCATGCCCACAGGTACAATCATTACTTCCCTCATTCAACCCCACCACTATAGACGAGGGTGCTACATTTCTTAGCTAACCACCTGACCTCTGGATCCTGTTCCCTCGCAAATGCTATGTCCACCATCTGGTTCTATTCTACACTCTCTAACTCACATCTTCAATCTTTCCCTCTCTTCTGCCATCTTCCCTAACTCTCTAAATCATGCACTAGTTACCCTCATATTTAAAAAGTCCTCACTGGATCCCTCCAATCTTAACAACCTATGCTTCATCTCCTCTTTTTATCCAAACTCCTTGAACATCTGGTCTACAACCAACTGAGTGACCACCTCACCGAGAATAACCTTCTTGATCCCATCCCTGCATGCCAAGGTTCTAGGTGTAATCCTGGACTCTAACATCCTTTAACCCCCACGTCCAATCACTGTCCAAATCTTGTCACCTCAACGTATGCAACATCTCCAAAATACACCCCTTTCTAACCAATGACACCAGCTTCTAGTTCACTCCCTGGTCATCTGACACCTTGATTACTGCAACTACCTTCTCATGGGCTTACCTTTACGTAGGCTATCCCCCCTTCAGTGCATCATGAAAGTTGCTGCCAGGCTCATCCACATTACTAACTGCTCCGTGTCTACTACTTCTCTCTGTCAATCCCTCCATTGGCTACAGCTCACCCAACAAATTTAATTCAAAATACTAACAGTAACTTACAGAGCCACCCACAACTCAGCCCCCAGCTACATCACCAGCCTTGCCTCAAAATACCAACCTAATCATTCTCTTCGTTCCTCCCAAGACCTCCTTGCTCTCTAGCTCCCTCGCCACCTCCTCCCATGCTCACCTCCAGGACTTTTCCAGAGCCTCTTCCATCCTATATAACTCCATAGCCCAATCTTATCTCCTACTCTGTTTGCTTTTAGATGATCCCGAAAAACCCTCCTCTTTAGAGAAGCCTATCCTGCCCACACCTAACAACTGTACTTTTATTTTCTCCATCAGCTCACCCCCCCCCCCCCCCCCCCCCTCAGAGATTTTAATTTTTCTATCACTTGACCCTCTCTTCTAGACTGTAAGCTCTAATGAGTAGGACACTCTTATTCCGCCTGTATTGAATTGTAACTGTACTGACTACCCTCATGTTGTAAAGTGCTGCACAAATTGTTGGCACTATATAAATCCTGTATAATAATAATATTTAACATTTAAAATATCATGTTTAGGAAACATAAGATGCTTACAATGAATGAAAGAATATAAATGTCAGCCTAATACATACCTACTGTATATTTACATTTTGAATAGATAATAGTGGACTCATATACTTCTTTCAAACTCTTGTTGAAAGATATCTGTACTTTCCACTAATAGGGTCTTGTCATAGTCAGTACAACAGAGTTTGAAGCTGATTTCTAGGATTTTGTGAGATTTAAATAGTTTATTTGGATCAAGCTGGACTGATTGAACTAGACTTCCAATTTCCTTCACTAACAAATGCAGAAGCTGTAAGCTCTTGTTGTATGCAGCCTCAGCTTCCTATCCCACTCTTATAACAAAATCGAGTTGGGCTGAGTGCTGTTCAGTCATTCACAGCTTTGCATCCTTTGAATTAAAACAAAGCTTTCTCTGAGGTGAAGTTTATAATGACGTCCGCCCACCTTTCTTACTCAGCCAATTATGCATCTTAGAATATTCAAAAATTGCAGCAGGATGATGGAGAATGCATTTTCTGCAGAAAGGGAAGTCAGTTTCCAAAAACTTATAATAATCCAGTGAGTGATCCAACCTGTTAACATTTAGCCATAAGCAATGCTTTATATTGTCTATATAAAACAGCATAAATCAATTTTTAACTGAAAAATGAAATGTAATCACCATTAAAGAAAACAGCATGCCTTTAAATGTTTTTTTGATTGGACAGTGGAGCTTACAGTCATATTTTTCACAGTTATAATTTTATCATTTTTAATTATTTATATAAAATATCAAGCTAATTTAGAAATAAATTGAAATAGAAACCCACCTCAATTTCCCACTCCTCTGCTGAATCTAAATTAAGGTCAGGTCGAAAGGCACAATCTCCTTTAAAGTTCTGTACTCTTGCAAGTTTTTCTAAATTCAGATTAATAAAAAGCATGACTTAAATCATCCATGTTTTTTCATTTTAAATTTTATAAATGTTTTGTCTTAGAAAATACGCCTTCGCTGTTACATGAATATTTCAAAATTATTTTTCCTACACTTGGCCTACAATAATTTATACAATAATAATAATAATAATTTATTTATAATTTATACAGTATAAATGTTACATTTGTATAGTAAGTATTATTACAACAATTTATAAGTGCAGATATAAGTACATAACCCTGTCCTGTCTCCTGGGCTTATTTTTATTTGTATCAAATCATTCAATAGATGTTCCTTAAACCGGTAAAATATAGTTTGCGAAGAAAAATACTATATATATATCCAATAACTTTAACAACAATACAATTACCTTCCCTCGGAGTAAACAAAGTACAATAACCAATAAATTAAACACTGGAAATGTATCCCTATATTTGGCCCGCCAACATTTAAAATGCCTTTTTTCCTAATAGTGATTCCCATTGTAAACTTAACACTCTTCATTTCACTAATGCTTTAAGAGGGTAAAATGATATATATCTTTTCCCAGTCATTAGCAAAGCACAAACCTAAGTATCGGAACCCCTAAGTACATTTTCATCTCAGAGGGTATACCCACTATCCTAAGCTGGCCATACACTGATCATAAATTTGTCTGGTTCAGCAGGGGTGAGCCAAAGTTCGATCAGTGTGTGGCAGTCCCTGTTGAAAATCCGTGATTATCTTCTGTCAAAAGGGGCATGTTGGAAAGATTTTCTTCACCAGCAACTGCAGCAATTGCTTACAGCCAAAGATCAGTTTGACAGCGGGGTGTGAAGACTACAATGACCTGATGGTGGAGGAGGGATTGCATAGTGCATCGCTAGCTTAATTCAAGCATACATATTCCAGTTAACCTGGATTAAAGTGGTTCTAAAGTGGTTCAAAAGCTAAAACTTTTTTTTTTTTAACGCATTTCCTGCATGAAGGTAAAAACATTCTTTGCCACTGACTATGCTGCCCCCTTCCCAAACACACACTTATCTGAGTCCTGTATCGATCCAGTGCTGTACCTGGCGGCATTTCTTCTCTACTGTATTTCTCTTCTCACGGTATGATCAGGCAGCAGCAGGAGCTATTGGTTCCTGCTGCTGTCAGTCAAATCCAGCAGAGAACGGGGGGGGGGGGGGGGGGGGTGAGCCAGGCTGTGTGTGCCAGTGCATCTGTCATAATTGCAGGCCGGAGACTACAGGAGACCAAGACCTTTGCACAATGTCAGGAATGGGTTCACCTGCTGGTAGCACTCCTGGACCTATAGTTTATAGTTCTGGTGTCCACCAGCAGCTATTAGTAAAAAAAAAATCAAATATCAGAGCTATATTCATCTAATCCAGGGGGCTTAAAATCCTGGAGATGTTTAAGTTCCTGTTAACTGATTGGATCATTACGTTTTTCTAAATGCTTATTATTCAATTATTCTAATTAGCATTGGGCCCAGGACTATTGTTTATCATAGTCATCAAGAAGATTTACATGGAAATCTATAAATACTTTTTCAGTATCTTCGTAGAATGTCATCATCTGACCCTGTTTGTTTTTTTCATTATTTTTAGATTGTTACATTTTAATCAATCTAGACAAAAACTTTGGATCGCCTTGCAAGATTCTTCATGGTCCTCTAAACATCTTGTATTATCAATATTCCTCTAGTTTTCCTCCAAAGACTCCAAATATTGTTTATATTTCATCTCTTCCCAGAGAACATTTCCTTTACCACTGATGTAATGCCTTCAATCTTGCCACTTTATTTTCATTTCAATAAAAACAATAGTGTGCCCTTTGCATACAGATTTTAATGTGTGCCAAAACAGTAAAGGTTTTTTTTTAAATGTGTTTTATGATCTTGTGTATTCAATTAATTTCCTTACAAATGGAAACATCCACCTTTCATTTCACCCTTTTCCTAAAATCAATTGACATTGGGATGAGACCAGAATTAATAATAAAGTGAATTTTTTAATAGTGCCTCATTCAATTTGCATAGTTCCTTTCTTCATGCTCAACAACTTAGGCAGTCTGCAGCTAAAACTCCTCTAGATTCTTGTCTGCCACTTACTCTGGCAGCCCCATTAATCCTATGGTATTCCCCTTTGATCTAAGTCATCAACCTCATCCATTAGCCAGGTGTTTTCCTTGTAACCACTGACTCAGATTAAAACAATTTGACCTACTAGAGTAGAGATTCAAAATTCTGTCTCCACCAACTTTCGTAAAAAAAAAAAAAAGGCAGGTTTCTTTAATCTAATTTTTTTTCTTTGAACATTTTCTAGTAAAGGCTTTAAAGAGGAAGTAAACCCTAATGGGTTTTACTTCCTCTTTTTCCCCTGCAAAGTAAAAGCATAATGGGCTAGTATGCGGGTATAACCCTTACACCATCTACACTAAGGTTCAATTCACCATTCCTCCTTACTACACTAAGGTTCAATTCACCATTCCTTCTCACTTCACGTGGGGTTTAAGATTAAATACATGACATTTACACAGAGGTTGTAGTATATCAGCACATCGATACCAAAGGGGCTACACTCACTCTTTTTTTTTTTTTGGTTTATACCATTTTGATTCATTCCAGCAAGTAATATCACTGATTATTAAATGCTCTTTCGCGGGCTTCTGTCCATACTAGCCCAATATGTTGCACTTACCAGGTATAGACGTGTAAAAACGTGAACCAAAATTACATCCTCATCCTATAAATCAAGGAGCAGGTGGTATAGTGCACTCTGAACTAACCCAAGAATCCCAGATTTTAGCAATTTTTTGGGGGCATCCTCTGGCCTCATACGTCAATTTGTGTAATAGGATTGCTTCTTTGATGATGGTGAGCCATAAGGCTATAGTGGGTGAGGATTGAGATTCCCAGTGCATAGTTATTGATTTCTTTGCATAAAACAGGACTATACGTGGTTTGTGCATTTTTAGATAGACTTTCATTATCTATGTATCCTAGCAAGCATTGCAAAGTATTAAGGATATTGGGTATTTGAGTGATGGAGCTAACAAAGGCCGTGAATTCCAGTCAGAACTTTCTAATCAGTGGACATTCCCACATTAGATGGAAAAATGTGCCATCAGCCATGTTACACAGAGAACATATTGCAGAGGGTAATTACATAGTTACATAATTACATAATAGATGAGGTTGAAAAAAGACACAAGTCCAACAAGTCCAACTTATGTGTGTGATTATATGTCAGTATTACATTGTATATCCCTGTATGTTGAGGTCGTTCAGGTGTTTATCTAATAGTCTGAGACCACCACCTGTGGAAGGGGATTCCACATCCTTGCCGCTCTTACAGTAAAGAACCCTCTATGTAGTTTAAGGTTAAACCTCTTTTTCTAAATTTAAAGAGTGGCCACGAGTCTTGTTAAACTCCCTTCTGCAAAAAAGTTTGCTCCCTATTGTGGGGTCACCAGTATGGTATTTGTATATTGAAATTATTATCCCTTCTCAAGCGTCTCTTCTCCAGAGAAAATAAGTTCAGTGCTCGCAACCTTTCCTCATAACTAATATCCTTCAGACTTTTTATTAGCTTTGATGCCATCCTTTGTACTCGCTCCATTTCCAGTATATCCTTCCTGAGGACAGGTGCCCAGAACTGGACAGCATAATCTAGGTGCGGCCGGACCAGAGTCTTGTAGAGCAGGAGAACTACAGTGCCTTGCGAAAGTATTCGGCCCCTTTGAACTTTTCAACCTTTTGCCACATTTCAGGCTTCAAACATAAAAATATAAAATTTTTATTTTTTGTGAAGAATCACCAACAAGTGGGACACAATTGTGAAGTGAAACGAAATCTATTGGATTTTTGAAACTTTTTTAACTAATAAAAAAATGAAAAGTGGGGCGTGCAAAATTATTCGGCCCCCTTGCGTTAATACTTTGTAGAGCCACCTTTTGCTGCAATTACAGCTGCAAGTCGCTTGGGGTATGTCTCTATCAGTTTTGCACATCGAGAGACTGAAATTCTTGCCCATTCTTCCTTGCAAAACAGCTCGAGCTCAGTGAGGTTGGATGGAGAGCGTTTGTGAACAGCAGTTTTCAGCTCTTTCCACAGATTCTCGATTGGATTCAGGTCTGGACTTTGACTTGGCCATTCTAACACCTGGATACGTTTATTTGTGAACCATTCCTTTGTAGATTTTGCTGTATGTTTGGGATCATTGTCTTGTTGGAAGATAAATCTCCGTCCCAGTTTCAGGTCTTTTGCAGACTCCAACAGGTTTTTATCCAGAATGGTCCTGTATTTGGCTGCATCCATCTTCCCCTCAATTTTAACCATCTTCCCTGTCCCTGCTGAAGAAAAGCAGGCCCAAACCATGATGCTGCCACCACCATGTTTGACAGTGGGGATGGTGTGTTGAGGGTGATGAGCTGTGTTGCTTTTACGCCAAACATATCGTTTTGCATTGTGGGCAAAAAGTTTGATTTTGGTTTCATCTGACCAGAGCACCTTCTTTCACATGTTTGGTGTGTCTCCCAGGTGGCTTGTGGCAAACTTTAGACAAGACTTTTTATGGATATCTTTGAGAAATGGCTTTCTTCTTGCTACTCTTCCATAAAGGCCAGATTTGTGCAGTGTACGACTGATTGTTGTTGACACGTACCTGGTTGGAGGCCGAAATGCAGAGAGGGCTCCCCTTGCGGCTGAGTGCAGTACACCCCTGAAGTTGGATACAGAGGGTGTAGTGCCCAGAGAAGCACAGGTTGCCAGATGGATTCCGGAGATAAGAGCTGGTGGGCACCTGAAGGACACCAGGTAATGCAGGAAGCACAACAGAGTTAAAGTCTATAAGAATCCTCGTAATACTTGGCAAGGTGTGCGTAAGGAGCAGTAATGGAAGCCAGGCCAGGGGTCAAACACAGTAGATCCAGCAGGAGGATGAGGCAGGTTGCAGAAACGGGGACAAATAAAAGGTCTGGTATCAGGAAGCAGGCAGGAACAGGTAACTGTAGCAAAGTCCGTGATACTAGCCGGGATCAGGTATAGGAGAAGACAGCAAGTCGATAAAGCAAGCCAGGGGGTCAAAACCAGAAGAGCAGATCAGACAGGTCAGGAACGAGCCGGGTCACAACAGGAATCCAAATAGTACTTTCACAGAGGTTCAGGAACACAGGAAGACTGACAAACCAGCAACTGCAGACACCAGCAGACTTCCTTATATAGGCCCATGTGACCTGCTGGTAGAGATACTGGGTCCTAAAGTCCTTCTCCTGCTGATGGCTCCCTGACAACTGACACTATAGCCCGCTCTCCTACGGCCATTTCCCTGACAGTGCCCCCCCCAAGGGGCAGCCTCCGGATGCCCCAACGGGCCAATGCTTCGGGATGTCTTCTGTGAAAGTCTCGCACAAGTCTAGGAGCATGCACATTGTTTTCAGGCTCCCAGGAATTGTCTTCGGGAGGGTACCCCTTCCATTTGATTAGGTACTGAACCTGCCTACCCCTCCTCCGGCAATCCATAATGGCTTCAACCTCAAATTCTGTTTCCCCTTCTACCAAGACTGGAGGTGGAGGTGGCTCTTCTCTTCCAGGGAAGGGACTGGGTACAGCTGGTTTAAGCAGGGATATGTGGAACACTGGATGGATCTTGTATTGGGTAGTGCCAGCTCAAAAGCCACCGGGTTATCTCTCTTTTGATTTCAAAGGGACCGATGAATTTGGGTCCGAGCTTCCGGGAGGGACATGAGAGCTTGAGGTTTACTGAAGAAAGCCATACCTTGTCCCAAATCTTAAAGACAGGATTCCTTCTTCTTTTATCATGGAACTTTTTATAGTCCTCTTGGGCTTTTTTCGCATGGCCTCCTGTAGCAACTTATAGTTGGATTGAATGAACCTTAATCGATCCTGGACAGCAGGAGCAGAAGTTTCAGGTATAGTATTTGGAAGGAAGGAAGGAAGGGGGGATGGAATCCATAGTTTGCCCAGAAAGGGGACTGATTGATTGCTGCATGCAAAGAATTATTGTATGCAAACTCAGCACAGGGAAGAAGGGAGATCCAGTCATCCTGCGAGCAAGTACAGAAACACCGAAGGTACTGTTCTAAGGTCTGGTTAGTCCTCTCTGTTTGACCATTGCTCTGAGGGTGGTAAGCTGAGGAAAGACACACTTCTATCGATAGAGATTTGCAGAGATCCCTCCAGAACCTGGAGGTGAACTGTACCCCTCTATCGGAGACAATACTATCCATGTATCCATGTACAATCCATGTAATCTGACAATCTCTTTAATGAACATGTTTGCTGTGTCTGAGGTGGAGGGTGTGCCACTCATCGGAAGGAAGTGTGCCATTTTGGAAAGGCGGTCTACCACCACCATGATGGTGGTGCATCCCCCAGAGGGGGGCAGGTCTACTATAAAGTCCATGGATATTTCTTTCCAAGGTTGTTCAGGAATGGGTAATGGCCTCAAAAGTCCCCATGGCTTGGCATTGCAACCCTTGCTGCGCTGTCATATGGTGCTAGAGTTCACATACTTTCTGCAGTCCTGTCTTAGGCTGGCCCACCAAAATGAGCGCTGAACGAGTTCAGTGGTTCTGCGTATCCCAAAATGCCCAGCAAGTTTATGGTCATGTGATATTTTTAGAACCTGGAGTCTGACTGGCTGGGGAACAAAAATTTTATCCTGGTGCCACAAAAATCCATCTTGATTTCTCAGTGAGGACACTTCTGATCCAGAGCACTGGGTTGAGGCTTGCTTGATTAAGGTCTTTAAGTCAGGTTGGATAAGCAAAAAATTCTGGGTAGATAGGATCGTACTTGGCTCTGTCATTTCAGGGGTGTCCGGAAACATTCGGGAGAGTGCATCTGCCTTCCCATTCTTGGAACCTGGCCTATATGTAATATGGAAATTGAACCTGGAGAAGAACAGAGCCCAGCGGGCTTGCCGAGGTCTTAAACGCTTGGCTGTCCTGAGGTACTCCAGGTTCTTATGGTCTGTAAAAATCATAATGGGATGAGCGGCGCCCTCCAATAAGTACCTCCATTCTTCTAGGGCAGATTTAATGGCCAGAAGTTCTCTATCTCCCACGTCATAATTTCTCTCTGGTGGGCTCATCTTTCGAGAGAAAAAGGCTACGGGGTGAAGAAGAGCCTTAGGTCCCTGCCGTTGGGACAGGATTGCCCCTGTAGCTACTTCAGAGGTGTCCACTTCCAATACGTAAGGCAGGGTCGGATCTGAGTGCCGTAGGATTAGGGCGGAAGTGAACAGATTCTTTAATTTGTCAAAGGCTGTCTGGGCTTCTGGAGACCACTGGGTCAGCTGAGTGATGGGTGCTATGGTGGTGGAGAAATCCTTCACAAACCTCCTGTAGAAGTTAGAGAACCCCACGAAGTGCTGAACACCTTTCTTGTCTGAAGGAGCTGGCCAGTCTAGTATTGCTTTCACCTTCTTTGGGTCCATTGAAATTCCTTCTGTGGAGATAATGAGACCCAGGAATTGAATAGATGTTTTTTCAAAATCACATTTGTCTGCCTTAACATATAGTCCATGTTTTCTCAAGGTTGAGAGCACCTTTTTTACGTGGATTCGATGAAGCTCCAAAGAGGCAGAAAAAATGAGGATATCATCGAGGTATACGATTACAAAGTAATCCAGGAATTCCCGAAAAATGTCGTTCACTAGATGCTGGAACGTGGCTGGGGCGTTGCATAACCCGAACGGCATCACAAGGTATTCAAAGTGGCCGAACCGTGTCCGAAATGCTGTTTTCCACTCATCACCCTGGCATATGCGGACAAGGTTATAAGCGCCCCTCAAATCCAATTTAGTGAAAATCCGGGCGGTTCGGAACCTTTGAAAGAGTTCAGGAATGAGAGGGAGTGGGTATCTGTTCTTTACAGTGATTTTATTGATTTCTCTGTAATCTACACACTGCCGCAATGTACCATCCTTCTCCACGAAGAATATACCTGCCCCAGCAGGAGAAGAAGAGGGTCGGATAAACCCCTTTTCTAGGTTCTCGTGAATATATACTCGTAGGGTCTCCAGCTCGTTTTCAGATAGGGGGAAGATTCGTCCAAACGGGATCTCGGCCCCCTGGAAGAGTTCAATTGGACAGTCATAAGGCCGGTGAGGTGGGAGGACATCGGCCTTTTTCTTGTCGAAAATGTCTATAAACTCATGATAAGCTGGAGGAACATACTGGAGATTACTGAGAGCAGGTTGCACTGTCAGACAGCTAACAGGCTTACTGGAGCTGGGAGTAAAGCAATGCTGCAGGCAATATACTGAAGAAAGAGAGATTTCCTTCTTGGCCCAATTGATCTGTGGGTTATGTGCCTGCAGCCATGGAATTCCCAAGATGATAGGAAACATGGGGGAACATAGGATATCAAATCGGACAAATTCTTGATGGCCGGTATCTGTGGTAGTGAAGATGGGCATGGTTTCCTGGGTGACAACTCCAGAACTGGGCAGGGAACCATCAGCCAACAGAACCTCAAGTCTTTGCTTTTTTTCATAGAGAGGCACACCAAGTTTCTTAGCCAGAGATACGTCCATAAAACAGCTACATGCCCCAGAATCAATGTTTGCTTGTAGCCGAATCTCCCTTTCTGCCACTTGTAAGGAGATGGGAAGAACAAGGTAAGAATGGCAGGATCCAGAGACTTGGAGATATGTGGAAGTTGGTGGGTAGACCTTACTGGGTCTTATGGGGCAGCTGCGCAAAAAATGTCCGGCCCCTCCACAGTACAGGCAGAGATTGGCCTGCTGGCGGTGTTGTCTCTCCTCAAGAGTAAGGGAGGAACGGGCCAGGCCAACTTGCTTTGGTTCCCTTTCAGAAATTGCAGGGCAAACAGATGTGGGTGCTACAGCAGGAGAAAACTTGGGTAGCATCTGTGTAGGCTGGAAGGATTGAGCACGTTCAGACCGCCGCTCCCCCAGGCGCCTGTCAAGCTGAATGGCTAGGCGAATAAGTCCATCAAGAGAGTCAGGAATAGCAACTTGAGCCAGCTCATCCTTAAGGATCTCAGACAGTCCTTGGCAGTACTGGAACCTGAGTGCTGCCTCATTCCAGTTAGTGTCAGTGGACCATCTGCAGAAATCCACGGTATAATCTTCCACTGGGCGTTTTCCTTGCCGTAGAGCAACTAAGGCAGATTCAGCAGAGGCCGCACGCTGGGGGTCATCGTACAACAGAGTCATGGCCTCAAAGAAAGTGTCCATAGTATTCAAAGCAGAATTTTTTTGTTCCAGCAGGTTATGAGCCCAGGCTTGGGGTCCCTCAGATAAGAAATGACCAATCCTACTTTCACAAACTCAGAAGCAAAAGTTCTAGGTTGAAGGGCCAGGTACAGTAGGCAGGCATTCTTGAAGGCCCTGAACTTTTTCCGGTCACCGGAGAATCGTTCGGGTGTAGGTATCCGTGGTTCAGGAGGAGGCAAGGAAACTGGAACCGTATTAAAGGAGGAAGAACTAGAGTCCACCAAGGCTGGAGCAACAGGCAAATGCTGCAGCCGATCCTCCAACTGGAAGTAGCCATCCTCGAGCTTCTGTACAGCTTGTGTAAGGGTGGTGACTTGTTGACACATCATTTTGAGCGGGGAAGCACTTCCGTCGGCCTCGGTCATGGCTGGTTTGTACTGACACGTACCTGGTTGGAGGCCGAAATGCCGAGAGGGCTCCCCTTGCGGCTGAGTGCAGTACACCCCTGAAGTTGGGTACAGAGGGTGTAGTGCCCAGAGAAGCACAGGTTGCCAGATGGATTCCGGAGATAAGAGCTGGTGGGCACCTGAAGGACACCAGGTAATGCAGGAAGCACAGCAGAGTTAAAGTCTATAAGAATCCTCTGTAATACTTGGCAAGGTGTGCGTAAGGAGCAGTAGTGGAAGCCAGGCCAGGGGTCAAACACAGTGGATCCAGCAGGAGGATGAGGCAGGTTGCAGAAACGGGGACAAATCAAAGGTCTGATATCAGGAAGCAGGCAGGAACAGGTAACTGTAGCGAAGTCCGTGATACTAGCCGGGATCAGGTATAGGAGAAGACAGCAAGTCGGTAAAGCAAGCCAGGGGGTCAAAACCAGAAGAGCAGATCAGACAGGTCAGGAACCAGCTGGGTCACAACAGGAATCCAAATAGTACTTTCACAGAGGTTCAGGAACACAGGAAGACTGACAAACCAGCAACTGCAGAAACCAGCAGACTTCCTTATATAGGCCCATGTGACCTGCTGGTAGAGATACTGGGTCCTAAAGTCCTTCTCTTGCTGATGGCTCCCTGACAACTGACACTATAGCCCGTTCTCCTACGGCCATTTCCCTGACAGTTGTCCTATGGACAGACTCTCCCACCTCAGCTGTAGTTCTCTGCAGTTCATCCAGAGTGATCATGGGCCTCTTGGCTGCATCTCTGATCAGTCTTCTCCTTGTCTGAGCTGAAAGTTTAGAGGGACAGTTAGGTCTTGGTAGATTTGCAGTGGTCTGATACTCCTTCCATTTCAAAATGATCGCTTGCACAGTGCTCCTTGGGATGTTTAAAGCTTGGGAAATCTTTTTGTATCCAAATCCGGCTTTAAACTTCTCCACAACAGTATTACGGACCTGCCTGGTGTGTTCTTTGGTCTTCATGATGCTCTCTGTGCTTTTAACAGAACCCTGAGACTATCACAGAGCAGGTGCATTTATACAGAGACTTGATTACACACAGGTGGATTCTATTTATCCCCATCAGTCATTTAGGACAACATTGGATCATTCAGAGATCCTCGCTGAACTTCTGGAGTTTGCTGCACTGAAAGTAAAGGGGCCGAATAATTTTGCACGCACCACTTTTCAGGTTTTTATTTGCTAAAAAAGTTTAAAATATCCAATAGATTTTGTTCCACTTCACAATTGTGTCCCACTTGTTGGTGATTCTTCACAAAAAATTAAAATTTTATATCTTTATGTTTGAAGCCTGAAATGTGGCAAAAGGTTGAAAAGTTCAAGGGGGCCGAATACTTTCGCAAGGCACTGTATAGTTTTATTTCTGGAGTTGATCCCCTTTACGATATTCTGTTTGCTTTGTTAGCAGCAGCTTGGCATTGCATGCCATTGCTGAGCCTATCATCTACTAGGACCTCCAGGTCCTTTTCCATCTTAGATTCCCCCCAGAGGTTCTCCCCCAGTGTATAGATTGCATTCATATTTTTGCCCCCCAAATGCATTATTTTACATTTTTCTACATTGAACCTCATTTGCCATGTAGTTGCCCACCTCATTCATTTGTTCAGATCTTTTTGCAAGGTTTCCATATCCTGCGGAGAAGTTATTGCCCTGCTTAGCTTAGTATGGTCTGCAAATACAGAGATTGAACTGTTTACCCCATCCTCCAGGTCATTTATAAACACATTAAATAGGATTGGTCCCAGCACAGAACCTCTTCCTGATGCAACAAGCCAGGACAGAAGCCCGCGAAGGAGCATTTAATAATCAGTGATATCACTTACTGGAATTAATCAAAATGGTATAAACAAAAAATAAAATAAAAAGAGGGAGTGTAGCCCCTTTGGTATCGATGTGCTGATATACTACAACCTCTGTGTAATTTGTCATGTATTTAATCTTAAACCCCACGTGAAGTGAGAAGGAATGGTGAATTGAACCTTAGTGTAGATGGTGTAAGGGTTATACCTTCAGCCTAGATAGAATGTGCAAAAAAAATAAATGGTAAAAATAAACAAATAAAGGTAAAATGTGTTCTTAAATAAACAAATCCATAAACGTATTGCAAAATGCCTGTGCAAAGATAACAAAAGATGAAGTGCTTATATGGATTCAATAAGTGCTGGTGCAAATGTTTTGTTGACATTTTTATGTCATGTGTTTTCACAAAAATTATAACCAGTTAAGAGAATATATTGCCCAAAAAAATTATAAAATGCCTATATTATAATGATTATAAATGGCTTAACAATGTAAGTAATAAAATAATACATATATATAATTTGCTAGTTATAAATATAAAAGTCAGAAAACAGACAAAGTGACTGGTGCTCAAAAACTGTCCAGTGATTGCTGTGAAAAAGCTTCTTATTTAGGTGACAGCCGGTGTTGGGGATTGTTATCCGTGCTCCTATTGTGAATGCACTCACCAAATAGCCTCACCCCCCCCCCCCCCACAGGGTACTGCACAGTCAGAGTATATGCCACTGTGTAGCAATCCTTGGACCCCTGGTACATACTTCACTGGTATTGGCAATGTTTTCACTCATTCGCCATATGGAGAAGAGAAGGGATGCCCATAGTGTGAATCTGTATTAAAATAATTTTGTTTCATAAAAAATAGGAGATATACTCACATTTGAAACAATTTTGTAAAAAGCATGAACAAATAAACACAAATGAATGCTTTCGGAATCCTAATCACGACTGACTGGAAGTGACACAAAGACGTTTGTTTCTCCACCCTATGCGTTTCGTTATTCAGATGTCATCTGGGGTGTGATGACGTCTGAATGACCAAATGCATAGGGGGAGAAACAAATGTCTTTGCATCACTTCCGGTCGGTCGTGATTAGGATTCCGATGGAATTCATTTGTGTATATTTGTTCATGCTTTTCAAAATTGTTTCAAATGTGAGAATATCTCCTATGTTTTATGAAATAAAATAATTTTAATACGGATTCACACTATGGGCATCCCTTCTCTTCTCCATATTGAGAATGAGTGAAAACATTGCCAATACCAGTGAAGTATGTACCAGGAGTCCAAGGATTGCTACACAGTGGCATATATTGTGACTGCACAGTACCCCCGGGGGTGAGGCTATTTGGGGAGTACATTCACTATAGGAGCACGGATAAGAATCACCATCACGGCTGTCACCTAAATAAGAAGCTTTTTCACAGCAATCACTGGACACTTTTTGAGCACCAGTCACTTTGTTTTTGGACTTTTATATTTATCACTAGCAAATTATATATATTTATTATTTTATTACTTACGTTCTTAAGCCATTTATAATCATTATAATATAGGCATTTTTTGTAAAAACACCTGCCAGAGGTTGCAACACATGCCATAAAATGTCAACAAAACATTGCACCAGCACTTATTGAATGCATATAAGCACTTTGTTATCTTTTTTTATCTTTGCACGGACATTGTTAAATACGTTTATAGATTTGTTTATTTAAGAACACATTTTACCTTTGTTTATATTTACCATTTATTTTTTGCACATTCAACCTGGGCTGAGGGTACAACCCTTACACCATCTACACTAAGGTTCAATTCACCATTCCTTCTTACTACACTAAGGTTCAATTCACCATTCCTTCTCACTTCACGTGGGGTTTAAGATTAAATACATGACATTTACACAGAGGGTTTAGTACATTAGCACATCAATACCAAAGGGGCTGCACTTTTTTGGTTTATACCATTTTGGTTCATTCCAGCAAGTGATATCACTGATTATTGAACACTTCTTCATGGGCTTCTACATTGGAGTTAAGCCATCCAGGACTTTTGTTCTCTCTTTTAAATTTATTACCCAATAGGATGCATTGGCAAATCCCCTTATTCACTATGCTCTTAAAGAAAACCTGTCTCTCCCTTGTGTTCTTTGTTCCTAAGATTTTATCCCAATTTACCAATTTATGCCTTCTAGGAAGGTTCGTAGTTTAGGGAAGTTGGCTCTTTTGAAATTCAGTGTCTTTGTATTCCCCTTATGTTTCCTATTTGTGTGATTTATACTGAAGCCAATTGACCTGTAAACTTTTTAATCCATAGAGTAAACAGGGAGTGAAATAGGACCTGTATAGTAGTTTAGTTTGGATAACTTTGTCTCGGGAAGAGATGACAGAAGTGACCTGAAGAGGAAGTACTTAAGGCAAATATCCTCCATCAACTGTGATATTTCAGAGCACTACTTACTTTCTGTGATGCAAATCCTATTAGTTGTGGAGTGAAGAAGAGATTTGTAGTATGTAGAAATGAGTTTGGTGTGGGAAGGATCAGTCAATAAACGCTTGAATGGGGAAGGCTGAATATCTATGTTACGAAGAACAAACTGTGTCGCAGCAGTTTGGTGTATTTGCAGATATTGAATATAAGCCGTGTGAGGGAGACCAAAGTCTCTACCAAATTTTGCAAAGGATCACCGTGAAAGAACACTATCCATTCTATGGAAAAACTCCAGTAAACATAGATTGCCCCACAATGGCGTTAGGTGAATATGTGGTGTATTTGTCAGGGCTGGGCTCAGCCCTTCCTTCTGTCGGGTAAGTGTCAGCTCCTATCTCTCCACAGTGACTCGCTTGTTTATGATATCCTGCTCGTTAGTCCTCCTTACTTAAGCCATCCAGCCCAGATGATCTCTGCCTTCACCTGGTCAACATCACTGAGATTCTCTCCTGCATGCCTGTTAAAGTCTTGCTTGGCTGATGCTCCTTCTGGCTCCAGATCCTGCTTGCTGTTCCACTACACCAATTCCTGACTTTCTGGTTGTCTGACTATCCGTATCGGTTACCAAATTTTGGCTATGTTTTGACTATGTTTGTTCTATTTACTTTGATTATTAAACAAGTGTGATTTAACTGTACTTCTGTCTCTGCGTGATTCATGGTTTCTGACAGTAGGCGAAGGCTATGAATTCAGTCAATCCACTTGTTGGTAATATTTTTTCCAGATTGGATGAGCAGGATCACCACATGGATCAGTTTGCCATGGTGTTGCAGGTGCTCCCGAGTCACACGGCTCACCTGGAATCCCCCACTGTGGATACTCCGGTACAACCTGTGTTGCAGGCCATCCCTGCTGCTGCTCCAGTTTCTGTGCAGGCACCCACCTCGAGTAATATCTCTATAAGGTCTGTTTCCCAATGACAGAAGCAAAGTAGGTTTTGTGATATCTTTGCTTTCTGAGAGAGCCTTGGCCTGGGCAAACCCTCTATGGGAGAGGCAAAAAAACATTGTCTAGAGTTACCCAGAGTTTATGGCTTCTTTTAAAAGGGTATTTGATATTCCTGCAAGCTCTGCTTTTGCTGCCAAGTGCCTTATGTCCATCAAACAGTAAGAGAACTGTTGCCAATTATGCCATTGAATTCTGTACTCTGGCAACAGAGGTTGCTTGGAACAATGAGGCCCTCGTGGCTGCCTTTTCTCATGGTCTCTCGGATACCATCTGAGCTGAAGAAGTTGATCACATTCACCATTCCTCATTGACTCCAGACTCAGAGAAAGACTCTGTTTTAAGGAGCGCTTGCGGAAGCCTCCTGTACATTTGTCTCCAGCTTTGTAGTCCCACCCTTGCCTCCCTCACCTCTCATGCCTCCTGGTACCGAGTCGGTCAGTGAAGGTGAACCCATGCACTGCAGATGAGGGAGCCCTTAGGAGGATGGAGAGATTGTGCCTTTATTGGGGCCAGGCAGGTCACTTTTTGAAGTCTTGTCCTACCCATCCAGTGAACCTTGAGGTCCTGTCATGGACAGACCTTAGGTGGCGTTGTTTCACCCCCAGTTATCCATAAGGATAAGCCCCTGGTTCCGGTTACCCTTTCTTGAGCTGAGTCGCCTGTCGAGATACAGGCTCTAATCGACTCTGGGCTGCAGGCCTATTCATTAATGCTGCCTTTGTATCGAAGCACTCGATTCTGCTGCAGCTGCATGCCACTTTACTTGCCAATGTGACTCATGAGACTGCTCCGTTGTTCATGGCTGTAGGGGCTCTTCACCATGCGATAATTCAATTCCAACTTATTTGCTCACCTAACTTTCCACTGGTTATTGTTTATCCTTGGTTACAGAGGCACAAACCCTCTTTTGATTGGCTTCATGCTGAGGTTTTCTCCTGGTCACCGCAATGCAGTAAGACATGCTTTCAGAAGGTGGCTAAGGTCCTGTGCACCTCTTCACTGTCCTTGCCGCAGGAGTGCAGCGATTTTAGTGATGTCTTTGACAAAGCTCAAGCCAGTAGTTTTACCTCCACACCAGTCATAAGATTGCGCAATTGACCTTCAACCTGGTGCCATACCCCCTCATGGCTGGGTTTACCCTTTGTTGGTCTCAGAGGATAGGGCCATGGAGGAGTATGTTGCAGACACACTTTCGAGGTTTCATCTGCAAATCCTCGTCTCCTGCCAGTGCTGGTTTCTTCTTTGTGTAGAAGAGTGGTGAACTGAGACCTTGTATTGATTAATAGGGGTCTCAATTGTCTCATGATTAAGAATGCTTATCTAATTCCATTGATTACAGAATTATTTGACTGCCTCAAGGGAGCAACGATTTTCACAAAGTATGATTTGAGAGGAGCATACAATCTCGCGGGGATTAAGGAGGCTGACGAATGGAAAACTGAGTTTAATACCAGAACAAGCCATTATGAGTACCCTGTAATCCCATTTGGCCTTTGCAATGCTCCGGCCGTTTTCCAGGAATTTATCAACAATGTCCTCTGAGATTTGTTGTAGTTATGTGTGGTGGTTTATCTCAACTATATCCTCATATTTTCCAAGTCCCTGGAGAACCACCACACAGATGTCTGTCTGTCATGTGCTTCGGAAGCTGAGAAAAAAAACTCTATTGTAAGTTGGAGAAGTGCGAGTTCCTTCGTGAACAGGATAAATTCCTAGGTTATGTAAATTCCACTGCTGGTTTTTAAATGGACCCAGAGAAACTTTCAGCAGTCCTACAGTGGCCCCCGACCTGTAATTATACTTCATTTGCAAAGTTTTCTCGGCTTGTAGTTTGTTCACAACATCTCATCCCTGATCAAACCCCTGACTGATATGACCAGAAAGGACAGTAGCCCATAGAGTTGGTCTCCGGAATCCATTAAGGCCTTGGAGTCTCAAGGCTGCCTTTGTTTCTGCTCCTGTGTTGGCACATCCTACGTTACCATTTATCCTTGAGGTTGATGCTTCAGAGACTAGATTTGGCACCTTTCTGTCTCAACGTCCTACCTCTGAGAATGCTATGCATCCCTGTGGCTAATTTTCCAAGAAATTGTCACCTGCGGAGTGCAATTATGACATTGGAGATGGAGAATTGTTAGCGATCATTTTAGCCCTCAAGGAATGGAGGCATCTCATTGAAGGTACCACTGTACCAGTTCTCATTCTTACTGACCATAACAATTTCACATTCTTGTCTGAGGCTAAATGCCTCTCTCCCAGAAGGGTGCGATGGGCTCTTTATTGGTCAAGTTTCAATTACATTGTCTCATACTTACCTAGTACAAAGAATGTAAGGGCTGCCGCTTTGTTGCTACAGTTTTCCTACACTTCCAAGATGGAGCTGCTTCCAGTTCTTGCGATTCCTCCTGCTCATAATTTGGCCATGGTTAGCACCAGTCTCACTTACCCATTGGGTGACAAAATTCTTGCCGCTCGGGTCCATGCTCCTTTGCTGCTTTGTCCCTGAGAGTCTCCATACTGCTGCGCTCCAGACTTCTCATTCTCCCAAAGCTGCTGGCCTGGGAAGAATCAACTCTTGGGCAATTTCTCAATAAATCTAGTGGCCTAGTCTAGGTGCTGATGTAGCCCCCTTCGTAGCTGCTTGTTCCGCTTGTGCTCAGAGTAAGACTCCACAACACTTTCCAGTGGGTCCCCAACAACCCATACCCAATGGAGAGAGGCCTTGGACCAATCTGGCTATGGAATTCATTGTGGGGTTACCAAACTCGCAGGGCAACACAGTTATCCTTATGGTGGTTGACCGATTCTCGAAAATGTCTCATTGTATTCCACTTAAGTTGCCCACTTATAAGGAACTGGCTTCCATTTTTGCTCAGGAGATCTTTTGCTTACATGAGCTACCGAAGGTGATAGTCTCAGACAGGGGGAGTGGCCAGTTTGTGTCCCAGTTCTGGCGAGCCTTTTGTGCACATTTGGGAATTCAACTTGCTTTCTCCTCTGCGTATCACCCGCAGTCTAATGGGGCCACAGAACGAACCAACCAGTCCTTGCAGCAGTTCCTACGTTGCTATATTTCTGACTATCATAACAACTGGTCAGACTTCTTACTTTGGGCGGAGTTTGCTCATAATAGTGCCTTGAATTCTGCTTCCCGATTGTCCCCATTTATGGCAAACTATGGTTTCCAATCTTCCATGTTGCCTAACTCATTTGTTCCGCAGAATATTCCTATGTTGGGGGAACATTTCCGTGGTATTCGTTCCACTTGGTCACAAGTCCAGGAGGCTTTGTAACATGACAATGGTAGGTACAGACTCCATGGTAACCACAGACACCTGCCTGCGCCTTCCTACCAGGTTGGGGACATGGTCTGGCTGTCATCTCGCAACCTCCGACTCCATGTTCCCTCTCTCAAGTTGGCACCTCGGTTTATTGGCCCTTTCCATATTCTCTGCAGGATTAACCCAGTGGCTTACGCTTTGGACCATTCTTCTAATATGCGTATCTTAAATGTATTCCATGTCTCCTTATTAAAACCTTTGGTCTGCAACCACTTTACCACCTCGGTGCCACGTCCTCACCATGTACAGGTTAAGAACCATGAGGAGTATGAAGTACAGTCCATTGTTGACTCCCGTAGGTTCCGTGGGTGCATACAGTACCTGGTGCATTGGAAAGGGAGCCCGCGATGTCGACAGCCAAAGCCGATCTGTCCGTTGGCTCTCGGAAGCTGCCCCCGTCATCCTCGGTAAGGGAATCAGGAAGTGAAGCCATGCGGCTTCACTTCCTGGCTCCCTACTGCACATGCGTGAGTCGCACTGCGTGTCCTCACTGGTCCCTGCTGTCTTCTGTCTCCCAGAAGACAGTGGGAAAGGACAGTGCAAGCGCCGGAAGTGGCGTAGGTCACCACAAACGCTGCAGTGATCTATGCCAGGAAGTGGGAGCAAATACCTGCATTAGACGGGTATCTGCTCCCTCCTCCCCCCTGAAAGGTGCCAAATGTGACACCGGAGGGGGAGGATTCCAAAAAGTGGAAGTTCCATTTCTGGGTGTGTAGCAGATAGCATTTGAGATCAAATGTCACACGCCTTGTAAATTTAGTTTTTGCCTCAGGACCTTACAGTACTGAGGGTTAATTGTGTAGGTAAGCCTTAACACCAGTCTGGCCAGGCCATGATTGATGTCCTGCCTGGTCATGTGAGTGGTGAGGTGCACATGACAGGCTAGAACCAGGCCTGGTTGGATGTTTTGGTATGGCCCTCTCGGAGCCAATCAGTGGGAGTGCCGGGCCCGCTGAGGAGTCTGGGAGGGGGTACTTAAGCAGGTGTGGGTCACATGTTCGGGGCTCCGGAGTTGTTCGAGGGACTTGTGTGGTCTGTTCTGGTTGAAGGACCGGGTCACGGGGTGTTTGACATCCCGCAGCATGTTCCTGTCAGTAGCCCCTGATAGACCTGACTAGTCTGGGGCAGGGTACCTTCTGTTCCCGAGTCTCAGAAACCGGCTGGTCCAAGGCTCTGTAACTGAGGGAGGATTCAGAGTGTCCTGGTGTGCTCTCGGCTTGGAGGGGCATCACAGCTCATGCAAGTGACTGGGGGAGGACTCTTCGGAGGAAGGCCGGCAAGTGGCATCATGAGAAGTGCCTGGTTACTGAGTTGGGAAGGACATTGATGAGTCCACACTTTTCCAGTACCTCAAAGGAAGAGGAAAAAGTTTCAGGTATGGTTGGAAAAAGGTTCCTGTTTATCTTCAGTTGATTGTTTAAGGTTTGAGTCAACATGCTGACTGCCATGACCTCTGGCTAGAGGTCTGTTCAGCCTTGAAGTACCCAGCTGTGAGTGGCTACTCTCTGGGTGGAAGTAGAGACTTTATTAAACCTGCAGTTCAAGGTACCTGAGTTCTTCACCCGTGCTCTCTGTTCCCAAAGAGACTGTGTTTTGTGAAAGTTCTACTGCAAAATAAAACCTTTTCAAATAACTTTATCTGTGTCAGTGTACAAGTCGTTGGGTATTAACCCTGGGAACCCCTAGATGCGGAAGAGCAGGCCAGGAGAAGGTAACCGGTAAGCCCATTAAGTCAAGGCCGCCCTGCAACGGGTTACGGCTGCTACACGTGGAACTCCACTTTAATTTAGTTTTTCAGCCAACAATCTGCTAAATTAAACAGTAATTGTGCATTCTTATTTTACCTTTGGTGTCATGGCATTGTTCTGTATAGAATGTATCTTTCCGTAAGATTATTTCTTGTGCTATGATTCCATAGCTGTAGACATCACCTTTCTGTGAAACTCCATCCTGACGTAGGTGTTCAGGGCACATCCACAAATCTGGGGGAAAAGTTATTGTGAAGAAGAAAATAAGTTGAGGTACATTTAATGTATCACACAAAAATCCCCCTTGGGTCCTACGGACTTTCCGAACAAACGGACTTGGCCACAGACGAACGGACTAAGTCCATTCGTAAGTCTGTTTGTTTTGAACCTGATGACGTAAACGGGACTAAATAAGGAAGTGCAATAGCCAGTAGCAAATAGCTGCCCTTGCTTCGTATTTGGTCCGTCGGACCAGCACACAGACGAACGGTTTTCCCGATTTTAGTCCGTCGGATAGATTTTAAACATTATATTCTATTTCTAGGTCCAGATTTATTTTTCGGAAAACTATCAGACTAGCCCACACACGATTGGATTGTCCGACGGACTAATCTCTTCAGACCTAGTCTGCCGGAAAGTCCAGTCGTGTGTAGGCGGCAGTGGAAGAATGCAACCATCCCTGCTAAATGCTATAAATACTATCCAAATACAAAAAACTAGACTCTTCTGCCACCAAAGGTGCAAATCTACATTCTATACAATCTATGAAGAAATTGTAAATATTTATTACAACATATTTAAAAATAAATACTACACATACATAAATAAAATCATAACATTGCAACATATACAAAACATGAAAGAAAGGAAAAAAATCAACACAAAGTCTTTCCCCCTGTTGTACTTGATCAGGTATATTTGGTACTGCATATAAAGCACTGGGACTCTGTTTTCATGAGAATGATTCACTTTCTCAGGAGAAACTTCCTTAGTTGATGTAGAGCAGTGTGTACCATCCCAGAACACCAAATTATGAGGGAGAACAAAAGAAGGTACAAAGTGTCAGTGACCCTAAAAGATGGTTACTCTAATGCCGCGTACACACGGTCGAACTGTTTGACGTACTTAGTCCATTGAAACACATTTCAGCGGACAATCCGCTCGTGTGTGGGCTTCAGCGGACTTTTTTAGCGTGCATTCCAGAGTACTAAGAATTTCGGATTTTCCAAAAATCTGTCCGTCGTACTTTGGTTTCAGCGGACAATACGGTCATCAGTATGCTAGTTCGACGGACTAAGAATGGCGCATGTCCAGAAAGGATTTACACGGCGGAAGGGTGCTTTGCTGTGTCTTGGACTTCCTATTTCTAGTCCCGTCGTACGTGCTGTACATGTCATCGCGCAAGCTTTCGACGGACTGTTTGTGTATCCGTGTGTGGTCAAGTCCGTTCAGTGGAAACTACGACGGATTGTCCGTCGGATTGTATGATGGACTAAGTACGCCATACAATCCGCTCGTGTGTACGCGGCATTAGTCTTCCTGAACTTTCTGAAGTTGCAGGATCCCAATCACATCCCACTGATCTGTGAGCTGTACACAAAGTCAATAAGGAAAGGCTCCCAGTAGTGAACATTTTTTTATTACAGTTAAATGGTTGGTAAGGTTGAATAAAGACAATAGTCCATCCAGTTCAACCCGTGTGGGTGTGTGTTCATGTAGATATTCATTTCACATATCCCTGTATATTGTGTCCACTAATATGCATGTCCAAGATTCTTTTAAAACTATCAATACTTCATGCTGACACCTCTGATTGTGGAAGAGAGTTCCACATCCTTACTGCATTGACAGTGAAAAACCCCACACGCATCTTAAGGTTAAACCCCTTCTCTTCCAATCTCATTGTGTGGCCCTGTGTCCTCTTACACTCCCAAGACTGAATAGTTTCCTACCTACACTAGGATTACCATTGAAATATTTGTATATGGCTATCATATCTCCTCTCAAGTGTCTCTTCTCCAGAAAGAATACATTTAGCGCTTGTAGTTGTTCCTGGTAATTGAGGTCCTCCAGCCTCCTTACTCATTGTTGCCCTTCCAGCACATCCTTTCTGAGGATTGGTGACCAGAACTGGACGTAATACTCCAGATGTGGCCGAACCAGAGTTTTAGAAAGAGGTAGAATTGTCATTTTTATCTCTGCAGTAAATCCCTTTTTAATGCATGCTCATATTCTACTGGCTTTGCTTGCCGCAGCTTGACAGTGCATACTACTGCTCAGTCTCATCTACTAGGATGCTCAGATCATAGTTACATTCATAGTTAGGTTGAAAAAAAGTCCATCTAGTTCAACCAAAAAAAATAATAATAATAATAATACAATCCCATATACACAAACCTATACGCACACAGTTGATCCAGAGGAAGGCAAAAAAAAACAGCAAAGCATGCTCCAATTTGCTACTGCAGGGGGAAATATTTCCATCCTGATCCCCCCAGAGGCATCGGATTTTGCCTGGATCAACTTTACTGATTAATGTTAGTACCCAGTTATATTCTGTACATTTAGGAAAGAATCCAAGCCTGAGCTTGCCAGAACCGCCTCTGGAGGGAGTTTATTCCACATTTTCACAGCTCTTAATGTGAAGAAACCTTTCCGTATTTTGAGATAAAATCTTTTTTCCTCTAGACGTAAAGAGTGCTCCCTTGTCCTCTGTGATGACCTTAAAGTGAATAACTCAACACCAAGTTCACTATATGAACCACTTATGTATCTGTACATGTTGATCATATCCCCCCCTTAATCTACTCTTCTCAAGAGGGAATATATTCAGTTGCTCTAATCTTTCCTCCTAGCTGAGCTCCTCCATGCCTCTTAGTAGTTTGGTTGCCCTTCTCTGCACTTTCTCCAGTTCCCCGATATCCTTTTTGAGAACCGGTGCCCAAAACTGGACTGCATATTCCAGATGAGGTCTTACTAATGATTTGTAAAGGGGCAAAATTATATCTCTCTATCTCTGGAGTCCATACTTCTCTTAATACAAGAAAGGACTTAGCTCACTTTGGAAACTGCAGCTTGGCATTGCATGCTATTATTAAATGGGGTCCTAAACCCTTGGCATTTTTCACCTTAATGCATTCTATGCATTAAGGTAAGAAAACTTCTTTACTGCAGCAGTGCCCCCAAGCCCCCCTTATACTTACCTGAGCCCCATAATTCCCAGGATGGGAACGAGCATCGGCCAGTGTCTCATGTCCTGATTGAATAGATTGATAGCAGCACAGTCAGTTGCTCCCACTGCTGTTAATCAAATTCAATGATGCAGCACCAGGGGCGGAGCTGAGTCCTGCTGTCTGTCAACAGACGCAGCAGCAGGACACATGAGCACCCCCACATGGGTGTCCCATATGAGAGCTCTTCTCCGACGGAACACTCAAGAAGAGGAGGAGTCAAGAGCGTCGCTGAGGGACCCCAGAAGAGGAGGATCAGGGCCACTCTTTGCATAACCAACTGCACAGCAGAGGCAAGTATGACATGTTTGTTTTTTAAAACCTGAAATCTTTACAACCCCTTCAAGCTTATGATCTACCAAAACCCCCTAGTATGTATGATGCATACATATTCTTAGCCCCCAAGTGCATAACCTTAGACCATTCAGAGTGATGCCCCATACCCACAATCGGACTATCCGGCGGACTAGGTGCGGTGGGCAAACCGCCGGACTATGGCGGGAGTCCGCCTGACTTTTGTAATGAACGGACTTGCCCACACACGGAGGAAAGTCCGTTCATTTTGAACACGGTTCCAGGTAGCCGGGACTAGCGAAGGAAGTCAATGTCACCACCTTCGGCGGCAAGATTGACGCCTTTCTGGCCCAGTCACCTGGTATGGACTTAAAGGGGAAGCCCTACGCTGAAAAAATGTCCATATCAGACCCTTATCAAAGCACGCAGCCCGGCCGGCCAGGAAAGGGGGTGGGGACGAGTGAGTGCCCCCCCCCGAGCCGTACCAGGCCACATGCCCTCAACATGGGGGGGTGCTTTGGAAAAAAAGGGAGGCCCTGCAGCCCGCCACCCCAAAGCACCTTGTCCCCATGTTGATGAGGACAAGGGCCTCTTCCGACAATCCTGGCCGTTGGTTGTCGGGGTCTGTGGGCGGGGGTTTTATCGGAATCCGGGAGTCCCCTTTAATAAGGGGGTCCCCAGATACCGGCCCCCACCATATGTGAATGAGTATTGGGGTACCATGTACCCCTACCCATTCACCTGCTGAAAAAAAGTGTAAAGAAAAAAACACAACACATGTTTTTAAAATAATTTATTGCACAGCTCCGGGGGTCTTCTTCAGACTTTGGGGGTCTTGTCCCCCTCTTCGGGTCTTCTTGCCGGGCCCTCCGCTTTCTTCTTCCAGCTCTTTTACTAGCAGTGGCCCGGTCTTCTGTCACCGCCGCCGCGTCTTCTTCCGACTTCAGGGGTCTTGTCCTCCTCTTCGGGGGTCTTGCCCTCCTCTTCGGTTTTTCTTGCCGGGCCTCCGCTTTCTTCTTCCAGCTCTTTTACTAGCGGTGGCCCGGTCTTCTGTCGGGAAGAGGCCCTTGTCCTCATCAACATAAGGACAAGGTGCTTTGGGGTGGGGGGGCTGCAGGGCCCCCCTTCCCCAAAGCACCCCCCATGTTGAGGGCACACGGCCTGGTATGGCTCAGGAGGGGGGGCGCTTGCTTGTCCCCACCCCCTTTCTTGACCGGCCGGGCTGCGTGCTCGTATAAGGGTCTGATATGGACTTCGGGGGGCCCCCCACGCCGTTTTTTCGGTGTAGGGCTTCCCCTTTAAGTCCATACCAGGTGATGGGGCCAGCGAGGTGTCAATCTCACTGCCGAAGGTGGCGACATTGACTTCCTTCGCTAGTCCCGGCTACCTGGAGCCGCGTTCAAACTGAACTGACTTTTCTCCGTGTGGGCAAGTCCGTTCATTTCAAAAGTCCGGCGGACTAGCACACAGACAGCCGGATTGACAATTTTGAGTCAAAACTTCTAAGTCCGCCGGACTTTTGGAAAGAAAAAGTCAGCTGGAGCCCACACACGGGCAGATTGTCCGGCGGACTCTGGTCTGCCGGACCAAGTCCGCCGGATAGTCTGATTGTCTGTACGCGGCATCAGAGTCGTTAACCACTGTCTTTTAGCCAGTTTTCTATCCATTTACAAATTGATCTTTCCAAGCTTGTAGACTTGAAACTAGACTAGATCCTTCTCCATTCTGGAATCACCAGAGCTTCTCCCCTAGTGAGTAACTTGCAATAATATTTTTCAAAGTTAAACCTCATTTGCAATCTAGTTTGCTACTCGATTAACCACTTCAGCTTCAGGAGGTTTTATCCACTTCCTGACCAGGCCATTTTTGTGAAACGGCCCTGGTTGCTTTAACCAAACAAAATCAATGTCCTTTTTTTCCCACAAATAGAACTTTCTTTTGGTGGTATTTGATCACCTCTGTGGTTTTAATTTTTTACGCTATAAACAAAAAGTCTGCCAATTTTGAATAAAAAAACAATATTTTTTTACTTTGCTACTAAACATTTCCAATAAAAAAAATAGAAAATCAAATTTCTTTATCAGTTAAGGCCAATATGTACTCTGCTACATATTTTTGATTAAAAAAAAAATCCCAATACGCGTATATTGATTGGTTTGCACAAGTTATCGCGTCTACAAACTATAGGATAGATTTATGGCATTTTTTTTTAAACTAGTAATGGCGACAATCAGCGATTTTTAGCTGACCAATTGGATATCAAGTGATACTTTATGGGGACCAGTGACACCAACACAGTGATCAGTGCTAACACAAATGCACTGACACTATATAAATGACACTGGCAGGGAAGGGGTTAACACCAGGGGCAATAAATGGGTTAAGTGTGTCCCTGGGAGGTGCTTACTAACTGTGTGAAAGACAGATACATTGGAGGAAAAGAGAGATCTCTCTTTTGCTCCCTGACAGGTCAGTGTTTGCTTTGTTTACATAGGCAGACCGTTGCTCCATCTCTCCAGTGAACGATCAGCTGATTGGCTCCCGCTGTGTCCAATTAGTATATATTCAGTGGGCGGTACGGAAGCGGTTAATTTAATTTATTTAGGTCCTCTTGTAAGGTTTCTATATCCTGCTGTGATGTTATTGCCCTATTCATTTTTGTGTCATCAGCAAACACTGAGATTGAGCTATTTATCCCATCCCCTATATCATTTATAAATAAATTAAACAGAATTAGTCCCAGGACAGAGCCTTGGGGTACCCAACTTACCACTCTAGTCCATTCTGAGTAAACGTTATTTAACACTGCCCTTTGGATTGACCCCTGTAGCCAGTTTTCTATCCAAGAACAAACCCTATGGTCCATACCTACAGACCTCAGTTTGTAGATTAAGCATTTGTGGGGCACAGTATCAAATGCTTTTGCAAAATCTAGATACACCACATCCACAGGCCTACCTTTGTCCAGATGGCAGCTCACTTCCTCTTAGAAGGTTAACACGTTGGTTCGGCAAGAACGACATTTTGTAAACCTATGATGATTACTTTTAGTGATAATTTAATGTTTTCTTCAGCAAATTCTTGGACATAGTCCCTTATCATCCCCTCAAATAGTTTACATACTATTGATGTTAGGCTGAGAGGTCTGTAGTTTTTACAACTGACAGTTAAATGGAAGGGGTGGGGCTTTAAACCTGGGCCTCACAGAGAGCCCCGAAGTTTTATACTAATGATCAGGACCTGGGACCCCCAGTTCCTGGCTACCTGATCGCTATGATAGCCTCTGATTGGCTATCACAGTAATCAGTCACTGTGCAGCCCACCCCTGTGTTTTCTCTCTCTCCTTTCAGGAGAGAAAGAAGTAAACAGCCAAAAGTGTGTAAAAAAATAATAAAAAAAGGAACAAAATAGTTAGTTCAATTTATGATCTAGGTCAGTTAGTGTTAGGGTCAAGGTCAGGGTCAAAGGTTGGGTCAAATGTCAGGGTCAGCATATTTTAGGCAAGATTTAGTAAAAATATATTATTTTTTTAATATTGTATCAGTGTTTTAGGTAGAACAAAATGTGCCCTATTGTGTTTGGGCCCTACAATGGGTACAAACAACAAATAACATACACATATGTGGTATCACTGTGATCATCAGAGCAGGTGAATTTATTATGGGTTGTTCTTTGGTGGTAAGTTATGGTAATAGCAAGAAATGTACAGCTAAATTTAAAAAAAATTACTTTGGCCCAATTTTACTTTGATAATAAAAAATCTGATATCTGTTACCATTTACCACCAAATAAAATCCTAATTTGTCCTGAACAAAACAATGCACAATTTACCTGGATACACAAAATAGTTGTGATCATAGGTACAGTTTCATTAACACATGTCAAAGTTGAAAAATTGGGTCTGGGTGTTAAAGTTTGTGTTACCCTTGGTCATGAAGGGGTTAAATACAACTTAAAAGGTAAGTTCACCTTTGTACACTTTTTTTTCTAAATTCCAGCTCCCCCATGCATCAATATAACATTCATGTACTTGTTTTGCAAAAATATCAAAGCTTTCCATTAAATCTACAGTCATTTACTTTTCTTTTCTAAATCCCATGTTTACATTAGTAATGTCTTCTTCCAGATCAGACTTTAGGTCATGACACAGGAAGCAGTTGACCAGCTGACCTCATTAGCACACACCCTGCATCATCCACCCTTCCATTCCTTGGTGCATGTTTTTTAAATGAAATGGAATCAGTGATCACCCTTCTCACACAATCAGCTTGCATAGTGTATGGCCATCTTTATACAAGTACATAGGAGGGAGTGGACAGAACACTCCCCTGTCAAGTCCCGCTCACAACGCATAGCGGGAACTCGCATTCGCAAATGTGTTTTATTTTATTTCTTTTTGTTTTGCGTGGGGGGGGGGGGGGCATTTTCACTCATCACACATAGGCAATTGCCCCAAAGAAGCTTCTTTTTTTAGAGTGGAGCTTGGTGTATTTTTTTACTGTGATATTTCATGCAGCGCATTTCTGAAATGCAAAGGAACGCACAGATGTGAATGGAGCTTCATTGTTCTTGTGTTACTGCACCAATTTCACTTTCATGCCCTATTCACATCTAGCATTGTGGGAGCACACATTTGTGTCTCATTTTTCCTGTGACATGCATAGGACAGCCTGCTGATTTAAATTGGCTGCACTACATGTGGTTAATGGAACATTTTGGCGTTTTGTGAGTTGTTTGTTTTTTACTGCAGCATGTGCCCCTAGGGTTGCCACCTCATCCCTTTAAAACCCAACACATATTAATTGCACAGTTTCTGTGGCTGATTAAGGTGATAATTAAACTCACTTGGTGCCTTATCTGCATGTAATTAGCCTCAGAACCTGGGTAATTCATATGTGTTTGGGTTTAAAGGGATGAGGTGGCAACTCTATGTGCCCCTCATATTTTCACATGGCAAAATATGTGTTTGCTTCAGTGTTTAGTGTACCGTTAACAATTAATGGCACTGAAAGTGCAACTAGTAATTTTAGGTGTATAAACATGGCCATACACTATGCAATCGGATTGTTTATTGTATATTAAGTGAGAAGGGTGATCACTGATTTATTGCTTTTCATTAAAAAAAAGTGCACCTAGGAATGGGAGGGTGGATGATACAGGGTGTGTGCTAATGAGGTCAGCTGTTCAATTCTTTTCTGTGTCATGACCTAAAGTCTGATCAAGAAGAAGATGTTACTAGGGGAAATGTCTGGAAAAATGGATTTAGACAAAAAAGTAAGTGACTCTAGATGGAGAAAGGTGACTCTCCCCTGGTGTCTCTCTGCTTCCTGGTGAAGTCATCTCCCTGCACTCCACAGTGGCCCAGACGGATTTCCTGGTGGCCAAAGAATGGATTGAGGCTCCCCCAATCATCTGCTAGATCCGTAGATACTCGTTTTGGATGCCGATCGACACCCGCCGACGCCACCATTTACAGATGATGTTTTTATGTTATTTCCTGTAAGTGGATTACTTACTTTGCTAATAAATCGTATCTAATATACTACTCTCAGGTTGGCGCTTCCTGTGTCTCTCTACCTTCCTCAACCTAAAATCAAGAATCATATATATTGTTTATCTAGTACTGGAGGAAAGAAGAGTTATCCCATAGAATATTGAAAGTTATCAGGCCCCAAGCAACAGAGAAGTATCACATACCTTGTGGATATTATAAATGTAGCAGTTCCTCGTGTCACGCCACCGACACAGGTGTATCCAATCATGATGGCGCTGGATCATAGCGACGCCCGAAAACCCTGTTATCTCAAGAAACTAGTGTGAATAACGTCATCGCAACCAGACGCCAAACCCGACTATGTGACGGCGCGGCGTGTCACCCGCCCACTGATGCGCACAGGGCCGAAGGCGCACAGAGGCAAATCACACACCAGAGCCAAACAAGCCAACATCACCGCCCCTCAAGGGGGCGGTTCCTATGTCCTGGGTGTGCTAGCTGGGGGAGCAAAACACAGAGGGAGGGCTGTGCTATGGAAAAACATGGACAAAGCTGTGAAGGCAAAACTCCGGCAGACTTTAGAAAGAAAACATGTTTTAAATTTAACTGCTGGAACTGCTGGACCCAGTTCCTTTTGAGAAATCCGTTCGTGTGTATGCTAGTCCGACGGACAAAAAAAAGATGCTAGGGCAGCTATTGGCTACTTAACTTCTTTATTTTAGTCCGGTCGTACGTCATCACGTTCTAATCCGTCAGACTTTGGTGTGATTGTGTGTGTCCAAGTCCGTTCATTCGGAAAGTCCGCCGGAACTCCGACGGGAAGACAGTCGGACCTAGTCCATCGAAAATTCCGGTCGTGTGTATGTGGCATAAGGGGCTGATAAATTGATGGATGGGTCAGGACGAATTAGCTATGGAGGCTAGTTGTTTTCTGGACCCCCCCCCCCCCCATTTGTACGCTCCATCGGACAAACATTTTCGGTTTTCATCAGACTTTTGTTGGCTGTGCGAATGAAAAAAACTGGCAACAAAAGTCCAATGGAGCAAAGTCCAATCGTGTGTACAGAAAACCATAGGACTTTTTTTTACAAAGTACGAACACGCATGCTCAGAACCAATGCAAAAGATCAGACAACAATACAGAAGTTGACCAAAGGGTAAAGAGCAGAAAAAAAACGTGATTTGGTGAAAGTTGGCTGAAAAAGTCAGCCTCATGACAGCCTCATGTTCCAATATCCCAGGTATCTCAAGTATATTATCACTACCCTCTAATCCCACACCAGGTATTTTTTTTTTTTTGTGCCAGGTCAGGAGCAACCTCCCACAGCACCGAGCACCCATGTACCAATCTAAGTACATCTAGGCTATCATCCGAACAGGACGTTTCAAGTAATGTTGTTTAAATTATCACAATATCCACTTAATGATATTGAAAAAAACATACTAAGGGCCTTAGCTTTTGTCCAAATTAGGACATTGATAAATTTGAGGTGATAAAGGACATACAGCTTTTTGCAAGAAAAAATATTCTTAAACAGCTTTACTCTAAAACTATCAAAGAGGGAACACAACTTAAACTGCAGAAAATGCAAGTAATAGATAATCTTATTGCACTTCTAGAGGAAAATTGCCCCAATCCTTATTGATCGTATAGATCTGGAACAGTTATTGCAAAAGCTTGATCAAACCAGCTTCTCAACCAGGTCTATTAGTATGCCCAATGTAAACAAAAAGTCAGATAAATTTCCTGTATTGGGGCTTAACTTGAATGTTCTAGCATTTGTTAAGCTTACTACTAATGAAATCAAGAATATCAAAATTAAGCATGATTGGGATTCCAATCATTCTGTGCAAGAACAGCAGATGTTACACAATCTATCCACCAATTACACAATCATTATAAAGCCCTCCAATGAGGGGTGCAATATAGTGGTTCTTGATAATGACCAATACATTCATATGTGTAACAAAATCCTGAGAAATAAATCCTGGTACTCCCGTGTTACTACAAACAAAAATGACAAGTTCCAGCAGGAATTTTACCAACTTGTAGACTCAGCTTTTTACCACACGCTAATTTCTAAAGATGAATGGGAATTCATCTGCACTCCTTTTCTACGCACACCTACTATTTATTCACTTCCCAAACTGCACAAAGGTATTTATCAGGCTGGCCCATTATATCAGGCAATGGGTCTCTGACTGAAAACTTGAGCAAGCTCATTGATGGCTATTTACGCCCCCCATGTTTTAAGTATCCCTAGTTATATATGGGACACAATTCATATTCTCCACTTCTCCAAAACATTGATGGTCTGCAGGTCTCAAGTGGTGCGATTCTTGCAGCAATCAATGTCAAAGCTTTATATAGCTATATTCCAAATGATAAGGGTTTGGTGTGCATGAGACAAGTTTTATCAGAGAAAAGTCGTTTTGAACATATATTCAATGACCATTATTGACACACTTGATTTAGTTTTGCATCACAATTACTTTACTTTCAATGGTTCCCACTTCCTCCAGGTAGAAGGCGTAGCGATGGGGATTGTTGTGCCCTATCCTACGCCAATCTGTACCTGGGGGAGTGGGAACTTATGATCAATACTTCTGATCTGGCTCCATTCCTTGATCATGTGGTCCCTTGGTTTTCGTTACATCGACATTTTCATGGTTTGGAGTGGCTCCAATGAGTTGCTACATACTTTTGTGCAGTGTCTAAATAGCAATACCTTCAATCTTAGTTTCACCATGTCCTGTGATCCAGCCAAATTTGAGTTTCTAGAGGTCCATATTGACCAAGATGGTTTCATGTCCAGTAGCCTTTATCGTAAACCAACTGCCGATAAAAGCATTTTACATGGCACTAGCTTCCATCCCAGTAGTCTGGTTAAATCCATCCCCTTGGGCCAATATCTTCGTATTAGAGGAAACCGCTCAAATGATAATACATTTAAAGAGGAAGCAGACAAACTGAGGGTTAGACTCCCAGCTTGTGGGCACTCTAATAAGTGCCTTAAGTGAGCTTTTAAAAAAGCTGCTTTAAAAACCAGGCAAGAACTGTGTCAGAAACCATGAATCAGACTGAGACAGAAGTACAGTTACAGTAAATCTTACTTGTTTAATAATAAAAAAGATAAACAGTGTAAACGTAGTCAAAACATAGCTAGCGTTCAGGAACTGGAATGGATAGTCAGACAAGCCAAAAAGTCAGGGAGCCAGAGATACCTCTTATAGAGGTAATACTCGAGGCAGGTGCCTGCACAGAAACAAGAACAGCAGCAGGAACGGCCTGCAACACAGGTTCTAACAGAGCAGCCACGGTGGGAGATTCCAGTTGAGCTGTGCAACTCAGGAGCCTTTGTAACGCCATGGCAAACTGATCCATGCGGTGATCCTGCTCATCGAATCTGGAAAAAATATTACCAACAAGTGGATTGACTGCATCTTCTGAATTCATGGCCATCGCCTACTGTCAGAAACCATGAATCAGACGGAGACAGAAATATAGTTAAATCTCACTTGTTTAATAATAATAAAAAAAGGTAAACAGAGTAAACATAGTCAAAACATAGCCAGAGTTCAGGAACTGGAACGGATAGTCAGACAAGCCAAAATGTCAGGGAGCCAGAGATGAGCGTAGTAGAACAGCAAGCAGGATCTGGAGCCAGAAGGAATGTCAGCCAAGAAAATCTTTAACAGGAACACAGGAGAGCCTCTCTAGAGATGTGACCAAGGCGAAGGCAGAGATCACCTGGGCAGGACAGCTTAAGTAGGCACGACTGATGAGCAGGATATCATCAACAACTGAGTCACTGTGGAAAGATAGGAGCTGGCAATTAGCCGACAGCTGAGCGGCCAGCTCAGAGATGTAAAGGCTGAGCCCAGCCCTGACAAACTGTTATACAAAATCAAAACTCAAACCTGACACTAACTGACTTAGGATCATTACTCGGTTTTCTAACCAGCAGGAACATCTTAGACAAATTATTAACAAATACTGTCACGTTCTAACACTTGATCCGATAGCCGGTTCTTGTGTCCTTGAACGTCCGGCTTTTACACTAGATCTCTAAGAGACAAATTGGTCTCGAGTGAGTTCAGAGGGGGCAGTAGGGATCCCTATAAAAGGCCAGACACCTTTAGATGTGGGGAGTGTGGGTATTGTCAATATATGAACACCTCCACGCACATAGCTCTTCCCAACCAAGTCAAATTCACACCTAGGCATTATGCTAATTGTCAAACACAAGGCTTTGTTTACCTACTACAGTGTGATTTTTTTCCATTTCTACATGGGAAAGACCAAAATGGGATTCTGGCAGAGAGCATATCATCACATTGTTAGCATGCAATCGTGCAATCCAGATCTGCCACTTGGGCCTCATGTTACTCAGTTCCATGGAGGTTCTTTCCCACGGCTTAAATTCTTAATACTTGATAGAGTACACCCAGGCCTTAGAGGTGGGGACTGGAACAAGTCACTGTTACAGCGGGAACAATGCTGGATCTTTAGACTCAATGCCACTACATTCCCTGGCCTGAACGAGACAATATCTTACAAGCCCTTTTTGCAAGGATTTGTCTGCGGGGGGGGGGGGGGGGGGGGTCCTGAAAACAACTAGCCTCCATAGCTGACCGGTTTTGACCCATCCATCAATTTATCAGCCACTTACATGTATATTTTTTCCAACAATCGCCTGAACTACATTTTTGCCATCATATACAGTACTGGGTTGTTAATTTACCAATGTTTTTGTTTAATACTTAAATCATAGGTCTTGGATAATGTATATTGTCATTAATGTATGGCTGGGTCTCCATATCTTACAGCTTTAAAAATTCTGTACTTTATTTGTCCTTCTTTGTTTCCTTCTGGGCATCTATTGCTTGTATTTTGGGCTTTTCATTCTATCATATGCCCATTCATTTTAGCCATATCTGTTCTCAGTCCTGTTGCCTGCTCTTTAACCTTCACAGCCGAGCCATGAGGGGCGGTGACGGTGCGTGGTTTGCCTCTGTGTGCCTTCTGTCCTGTGTGTGTCATAATTGGGTCTGGTGTCTGCTCGCGATGATGTAATTCGTGTCAGTTTCTCACAATGGCGTGGTTTGCGGGCGGCGCCGTGACCCAGCGATCAGCGACCTGTGTCGGTGGCGTGGTGTGGTGCTCCATCAGCTCAGGTGGGCCAATCATGGAGCTGTAGCCAGGGAAGACCCTTAGATGACATCATTCACCACACCCCCCTTCTCCATTATGGCCACCACATAAAAGCACGCAGCTCCCTATGCTCCAAGTATCTTTCCAGAAACACAAGGAACTGCTACCTTTATGATATCCACAAGGTATGTGATACTTCTCTGTTGCTTGGGGCCTACTAACTTTCAATATTCTATGGTACTATATAAATATATGTCATTCTTCATTTTAGGTTGGGCTGTTGACTATTCAGTTTTCCCCTGGATATTTGCTGAATATTTTTTTAGCATTTTCTGCTCTTATGACCTCAACCACGGCACAGCATTGTTTGAACTTCAGTAGCCATTTATGGATTAACGCCCATAGTGATAGACTCATTTCACATACCCTCAAGTGATAGGTATGGTTATCAACATCTTTTTGGAGGATAATAGTGTATTAATTTGTCTTACACTATAACCTATTTACTGTGTATTCCTTTCCTCTTGTTTTTGTGTATATATTTAGATTCTTGTTGGGTTTTCCCTTGACACTGCTCTGGCCCCTCTTTGGGAGGCAGACTCAGATGTGGGGGGTTTCTGATGTGGACACGGCTTAGTCCCTTCCTGCTCTGGCCACATGGAGCTGTTTTGGTGTCTCGGTTTCCTTTCATTCTTTGGGCTATGATCGTGAGGTCAGTATGGATACTTGCATTCACATTTTTTTTATGATATAAGTTATGTCATACTATAATTTCAAATTGTGGTTATAATTATGTGTTTATTGATATTATAGATTGTATTTATCTGGAAAGCTTCAGATGATTTTCCCAGACGAAGACCTCAACCTCATTTGTTGAAATGCATTGGATTTCTTCTGTCTTTCCCACAGTTGATTTGGGCTCTTTTTCCAATTGCTTGTCCTCCATGTCTGCTCTCGTCTTAATCATGTGTTTCAATTGTATTAACCTTGTTAATATAGTATTAATTTGTTGTAAAGAATTTGTAATTAAAGTCCTACTCTTCGAGGAACTCGGTTTTTACATGTTGTACTAGGGATGTGGATCTGAACTAGCTCTTTTCCAATTAGTTGGCAATAACCTTTTTGAATGCTATATTGGTGCACAGAGGAGCTGGAATTTAGAAAAAAAAGTGTACAAACGTGAACTTACCCTTTAAGCCGGCCAGCAGGAACTGGCCAAATTTTGATCCACCTTTGGTCAGGCTGGTTGTATCTGCCTGTCTTTTTTTTTTTTTTATTTGATCACTGTCAGTCCCTAAAAGCCACACGCAGTGATCATTGTATTTTGATTGCAGTAGTGCTGCAGAAGGGATTCCCCCATCAACACAGAATCGCCCATCAACACCGATTAGCATAATCTGTGGCCAGCCTTAAAGACAGGCTGTGGCCCTGTGGGGGTAATACTTTACCAGTGATGTTAGTTTATACACTTTGGTGGATCTGACAGGCTTACTTCAAATGTCTACCTCTAATCCAAACATTTTAAATTTCAGTTCAAGTAGAGATGAACTAAAACCTTTGTCAGGCTGTTTTATTGCTGCCTGTGTTATTTTTCATGGAGACTTGAAATAAGAGAAAAGACATACTGTAAATATTTTTTTTTTGTACAAAGGAAAGCAAGTAGAAACAGCAACAACAACAGTCACTCTAACAAGCTATAAATTAGTATTAAGATGATTTACCTTTTTTAGGACATAGAATAGTGTTTCCAAGAAAGTCTGTTATTTTTACCACCATACGGCTGTCTACAACACAGTTTGTTGACTTTAAGTGGCCATGGACCTCAGTTTTGCTGGAGTGCAGATAAGACATTCCCTGTCATGTATGAAACATATTATTTTGTGCTCAATATAGAATACACAATATGTTATTTCTCTATACAAATCATAGAGTGCAAAAAAAAAATGTAATTCATTACACTCACACATCCAAATATATTCAATATCTCATAAACAGGTTGCAAAAAGGGTAACTAAAATCAAAAGAACCTCAATCAAAACATACTCCAGAACTTTGTGCACAATGGTACTCATACCATTACAGCAGCCTTTCTCAACCAGGACTTAATGGAACCCTAGTATTACTCCAGAGTAGGGATGAGCTTCGTGTTCGAGTCGAACATACGTTCGACTCGAACATTGGCTGTTCGGCGAATTCCGAACGTTATGGGCCGTTTGCGCCAAATTCGTGTGGCGCTTACGGCCCACAATGCACTGCGATGGCGCAGTGCATTGCTGGCTCATGATTGGCCAAGCATGCACTGTGACCCCGCATGCTTGGCCAATCACAGCGCCGGCAGCAAGGAGAGCCATGATTGGCCACAGGCAGGATGCCTGTGGCCAATCATAGCTCAGGCTGTGTAGTACACGCCCCACACTATATAAGGCCGCCAGCGCGGCGGCCTTGTGTAGTGTGTTGGTGTCTGAAGCAGTTAGTGGGTGTTCTGTGTACCTTCAACACAGTATACACCGATCGTTATCGGCCGATTTTTCGATCTTGCTCTTCTGTAGTGGTTGTTGTCTGCGTGCCCTGACCGCAGTATACACCGCTATATTCACCTATATAGCTAGCGATATATCTATCTTTTATAATAGAGCTTGCAGTCAGTGTTAGGAGCTTGTGCGTGCTGTCTGCGTGCTCTGTACCCAGTACGCTATATCCACCTACATAGTTCTTCTCTATTTGAGCCATCTGCAGGAGTTATTGGAAGTTGTGTGTGCCTCCAGCACAACACAGTATACATCTGTATTTACCCTTTATTGCTGGTATTCTATAATAAAGGCATCTGCAGGAGTTAGTGGGTGTTGTGTGCCTCCAGCACAATATACACTACCCAATTGCTGTTTTTCCCTACTCCCTTCAGGCCATTACCATGTCTGGAAGGCCAGCAAGGAGAGGCAGACAGGCGCGAGCTGATAAAAGAGGGCAAGCAGGCTCTGTGTCTAGAGACAACAGTGCTGGTCGTGGATGCGGTGCATCGTCATCATCAGCACGTGGCCATGGGACACGCTTGTCCTTCTTTTCGGCAGCTGGACATGTTGAGCCGCAACATGCCAACGACTTGGTAGAGTGGATGACCAAGCCCTCTTTATCCTCCTCATCCTGTCTCACCCAGTCTCAGGGTACTAGCAAAGCAGCTGCCAATGCATCGTCTTCCCTCCTCTCAATGTCATCATCAGTGACTCCTTCCCTAGACCCACCACGTCCTCCTGAGGAGTCTCCTGAACTCTTTGAGCACAGTGTTGGGTACATGCTCCAGGAGGATGCCCAGTGTTTTGTAGGCTCTGATGATGATACTCAGCTAGAGGAAGGCAGTAGCGTGAATGCAGAGAGAGGGGATGCTCAAGAAGGACAGCAATCTGGCAGTCATGTTCCACAAGCTGCAGCATACTGCCAGGTTTGCTACAGCGATGAAGAGGGAGGGGATGATGAGGGCACTGACTCCACGTGGGTGCCTGGTAGGAGAGAGGAGGAGGAGGCACATGTCCAACGAGGCAGGATGCCCTCCGGGGGCCAGCTTAGGGGCAGCACACCGACTGAATCACACCGCAGAGCTCCGCCTGTGCAGGGCGCTGCCTCTGCGCGTTATTCTAAAAGTTCTTTGGTGTGGGCCTTTTTTGAGACGAGTGCATCAGATCGCACCGCTGCTATTTGCAACATATATCTCAAGCGTATCTCGCGTGGCCAAAACATCAGCCGCTTGGGCACCACATGCCTGACCAGACATATGTTGACCTGCCATGCAGCTCGTTGGCAAGCGTACCTCAAAGACCCACACCAAAGAACAAAGCGGACCTCTCCTTGCTCCTCATCAGCTGGCATCTCCAACCCCACTAGACCTTCAGTCCTCTCTAAAACCTGCTCTGAGAGGAATGAAGGTGTAGAATTAGGTGTGTCACAGCCAAGTGCTTCCGGGCACTCTGCTAGCAGTACACCCACGTCCGATTATAGCAGGCAAATGTCCCTGTCCCTGCCCCAGCTGCTGGACCGGCGAAAGAAGTTCACTCCCAGCCATCCACATGCCCAGCGGTTGAATGCTAGCTTGGCTAAATTGCTAGCACTTCAACTGCTGCCTTTTCAGTTGGTAGACTCGGCCCCCTTCCGTGAGTTTGTACAATGTGCGGTTCCTCAGTGGCAGGTCCCCAAATGCCACTTTTTCTCACGGAAGGTGATTCCGGCTCTCTACTGGCATGTGGAAGGCAATGTCCTTGCCTCGCTGGACAGGGCGGCTAGCGGTAAGGTGCATATTACCGCTGACTCATGGTCCAGCAGGCATGGACAGGGACGTTACCTGTCTTTCACGGCCCATTGGGTCACTCTTCTGGCAGCTGGGAAGGATGCAGGACAAGGTGCAGTAGTGTTGGAGGTTGTTCCGCCACCACGCCTCCAAAATGCTACTATTGGTTGTGACACACCTCTCTCCTCCACCCCCTCCTCTTCTTCTTCCTCCATGGCCTCTTCCAGTGCTCTGTCCTCAGAACCAGCGGTGCTCCGTAGGCGTTCCAGGGGCTACGCAAGTACGCAGGCAAAACGATGCCACGCCGTGCTTGCGCTGGTTTGTTTGGGGGGCAGGAACCACACTGGGGCGGATGTTTTGTCAGCTCTGCAGGGGCAGGCCGAGAGGTGGTTGACGCCATGCCAGCTTAAGCCAGGAATGGTGGTTTGCGACAATGGCACCAACCTCCTCTCCGCCCTCCGACAGGGACAACTGACCCATGTGCCCTGTGTAGCTCACGTTCTTAACCTGGTGTTGCAGCGGTTCTTGGGCAGGTACCCGGGCTTACAGGATGTCCTGAAGCAGGCCAGGAAAGTCTGTGTGCATTTCCGCCGATCACTTAATGCCTGTGCTTGGCTGGCTGAGCTCCAAAAGGAGTTGAACCTGCCCAAGAACCGCCTTATATGTGACATGCCCACCAGGTGGAACTCAACGTTGGCCATGCTGCAGCAGCTGCACACGCAGCAGAGGGCCATCAATGAGTACCTGTGCGACTACGGCACCAGGACAGGGTCAGGGGAGCTCGGTTTTTTCTCACCACGCCAGTGGGGCATGATCAGGGATGCATGCACTGTCCTGTCACCATTTGAGGAGGCCACAAGGATGGTGAGCACTGACAGTGCATGCATCAGTGACACCGTACCTCTTGTCCACCTCTTGGAGCATACGTTGCATGGAATAATGGACAGGGCACTTGAGGCAGAACAGAGGCAGGAAGAGGAGGACTTCCTTGCCTCTCAAGGCCCCCTTTATCCAGACAGTGTTCCTGCTGTGCCACCCATCACACAGGAAGATGATGAGGAGGAGGAAGAGGAGGAGGAGGATGATTGTGCCAGCATGGAGGTGGAGGCTGGCACTCAGCATCAGCAGCAGCAGCAGCAGCAGTCTTGTAGGGATGATTTACAGTCCCAAGAAACCCGTGGACTTGTACGTGGCTGGGAGGAGGTAGCTGCGGATCATGTTGTCCTTAGTGACCCAGAGGACTCCGGACCGAATGCCTCAGCTAACCTACGCTGCATGGCCTCCCTGATCCTGCAAAGCCTGCGGAAGGATCCTCATATTCTTCGGATCAAGGAGAGGGACCATTACTGGCTGGCCACTCTCCTTGATCCACGGTACAAGGGTAAGGTTGCCAACCTTATCTTGCCATCGCAGAGGGAGCAGAGGATGAGACATCTCAAGGAGGCCTTGCAGAAAGGTCTGTGCAACGCGTTCCCAGAGACTGGGAGGTTACAAACTCCTGGTCCTGGACAACGTGTTGCTGAGGCATCACTCAGAAGGAGTGGTGGAGAAGGTGGCCGTCTGACTGATGCTTTCAGACAATTTTTTAGTCCGCAGCCCCAAGGTATGATCGGTTCCAGCAACCATCGCCAGCGTCCGATTTACATGGTTCAGGAATACCTAGGGGCAAAGTCAGACTTGGACATCTTTCCCACCGAAAATCCTCTGGCTTACTGGGTCTTGAGGATGGATCACTGGCCAGAGCTTGCACAGTATGCAATTGAGCTACTGGCCTGTCCTGCATCCAGCGTTCTTTCCGAACGCACCTTCAGTGCTGCTGGTGGCTTTGTTACCGATCACAGGGTGTGCCTGTCCACCGAATCAGTTGATCGACTGACCTTCATCAAGATGAATCAGTCTTGGATCACCCACTGCTACCAAGCACCTGAAGCTGATGTAACCGAATAATTTTTTTTTAAATATCGCATCCCTTCAAGACTGCCTATGCTGATGCTGAGTGACTGTCCTGTTATGTTGATTGTCTATCCTCTTCCTCCTCCGCTGATATGTTGGAAGAACATTTCTGGTTCTGGGTGATGCAATCAGCCCAATTTTTCTGCCCCTGTTTAACAGGGGCGTTTAATTACAATTTTTGATGCAATGCTTTGCAGCAGGGCTAATTCCTGCAATAAAACTAGAGTATATGGGAGAGGCTGCAGTGTGGTGGCACCAGCACCAGTGCCTAAGGCCCAATTTTTCTGCCCCTGTTTAACAGGGGCATTTAATTACAATTTTTGATGCAATGCTTTGCAGCAGGGCTAATTCCTGCAATAAAACTAGAGTATATGGGAGAGGTTGCAGTGTGGTGGCACCAGCACCAGTGCCTAAGGCCCAATTTTTCAGCCCCTGTTTAACAGGGGCGTTTAATTACAATTTTTGATGCAATGCTTTGCAGCAGGGCTAATTCCTGCAATAAAACTAGAGTATATGGGAGAGGTTGCAGTGTGGTGGCACCAGCACCAGTGCCTAAGGCCCAATTTTTCTGCCCCTGTTTAACAGGGGCGTTTAATTACAATTTTTGATGCAATGCTTTGCAGCAGGGCTAATTCCTGCAATAAAACTAGAGTATATGGGAGAGGTTGCAGTGTGGTGGCACCAGCACCAGTGCCTAAGGCCCAATTTTTCTGCCCCTGTTTAACCACTTGCTTACTGGGCACTTAAACCCCCCTCAGTTCCAGACCAATTTTCAGCTTTCAGCGCTGATGCATTTTGAATGACAATTGCGCGGGCATACAACACTGTACCCAAATGAAATTTTTATCATTTTTTTCCCACAAATAGAGCTTTCTTTTGGTGGTATTTAGTTACAGCTCGGAGTTTTATTTTTTGCTAAACAAACAAAAAAAGATGCAAAAAAAAAAAAAAAAAAAATCATGTTTTAATAGTTTGTTATAAAATTTTGCAAACGGGTCATTTTTCTCCTTCATTGAAGTGCGCTGATTAGGCGGCACTGATGGCTGCATTGGTGGGCACTGATGGGCTGCATTGGTGGGCACTGATGGGCTGCATTGGTGGGCACTGATGGGCTGCACTGGTGGGCACTGATAGGCATAGTTAAGGCGGCACTAATAGGCACAGATAAGGCGGCACCGATGGGCACAGATAAGGCGGCACTGATGGGCAAAGATGGGCACAGATAAGATGGCATGGATGGGTGGCACGGATAAGTGGCACGGATGGGTGGCGCGGATGGGCACTGATAGGTACCACTGATAGATGGGACTGATGGGCACTGATAGGTGGCACTGATAGGTGGCTCTGATAGGTGGCACTGCTGGGCACTGATGGGCGGCACTGCTGGGCACTGATGGGCGGCACTGCTGGGCACTGATGGGCGGCACTGGGGTGCAGCACCTTTGAGGCACATTGTGGGCACTGTGGGTGGCACTGTTGGTGGCACTGCTGGATGGCACTGTGGGTGGCACTGTGGGTGGCACTGTGGGTGGCACTGTGGGCACTATGGGCACTGCTGGGGGGCACTGATGGGGGCACTTACTTTTATTCAGGATGGCACTGCGGTGGGCAGGTGGGCACTGGCAGGGGGCAGGTGGTCAGCTGTATTGCTGGCCGTGATCGGGACTGATGTCCCGATCACGGCCGCCGGTGATCGGCTTTTTTTTTCTCTCCTCGCGCTGTCAGCGCGAGGAGGAATAATAGCCGATTACCGGCTCCGTTCTATCACATGATCAGCTGTCATTGGCTGACAGCTGATCACGTGATAAGGGGTCGGGATCGACCCCTTGCACGGATCGGTGATCAGGCGAGCCTCACGGACTCGCCGATCACAGAGCGCGCCGCGCGCGCGCCCCTCAGTAGATCCGCGCTAATGCCGTCATTTGGCAATAGCGCGGATCCCAAGAGGTTAACAGGGGCGTTTAATTACAATTTTTGATGCAATGCTAATTCCTGCAATAAAACTAGAGTATATGGGAGAGGTTGCAGTGTCATGGCACCAGCACCAGTGCCTAAGGCCCAATTTTTCAGCCCCTGTTTAACAGGCGCGTTTAATTACAATTTTTGATGCAATGCTTTGCAGCAGGGCTAATTCCTGCAATAAAACTAGAGTATATGGGAGAGGTTGCAGTGTCGTGGCACCAGCACCAGTGCCTAAGGCCCAATTTTTCTGCCCCTGTTTAACAGGGACATGTAATTACAATTCTTGATATAATATTTCACAGGAGGGCCCGTTCCTGTGCCCACCCAGAGTAACTTTGAGGACTTATAGTGTTGTGGCACCAGCACCACAACCACCAAAGGTCAATTTTTCTACCACTGTTCAACAATGGCATGTAATTACAATTCTTGAAATAATCGTTCACAGCAGGGCGCTCCAGCGCCCACTAAGAGTCACTTTGAGGGCATACAATGTTTTGGCAAAACCAACACCTTGTTCTGCCATTTCTGCAGAGCATATAGGGCAGGCCCCTACTTTCAAACATCCAACTTACAAACATCTCCTACTTGCAAACGGAAGGAGACAACAGCAAGTGAGATGAAAAAAGATGGACGACAAAACAAATTATACAGGGGTGATAACCCTTCCCTATGTTTTCTAAAAAGATTAAAAATTGTTTTTTTTGACTGGAGCTACACTTTAAAAATTTACCAGTTGAAAATTACAAACAGATTCAACTTAACACAACAAACCTACACAGTCCCTGTCTTGTTTGCACCGCCTGTAAACTGCTGTTCTGAGTATATAGGGCCTGGGGGCCACACGCATTTCCTTTTTTTAATATGGGTATGGGGTTCCCCTTAATATGCGTACAAGACCCAAAGGGGCTGGTAATGGGCAGGGAGGGCTACCCATGCCATTTTTCTCAATGATTTTCAACCATATTGCAGGAACCAGATATAACATTAAAACCGCAAGCAGTTTTAAATGATGTTATTTCCGTTTAATGTAATTTTGTGCAGGGACTGTTCTAAACACGGGAAACACGTGGCACTTCACAGGCATACTACAGACACCCCCCAGACACGATATTTAAAGGAATATTTTACTTTTTTTTTTTCATTTTAATCGTCATTAAAATCAGTGCTACCGCCAAAACGGCCATTTTTAAAAACATTTTAGGCATTGACCCATGTCCCCTGGGGTAGGAGCCAGGTCCCCAAACCCTTTTTAGGACAGCATCTTGCATATTAGCCGTTAAAATTAGCACTTTTAATTTCGAACGTTCGAGTCCCATAGACTTCAATGGGGTTTTCTAAAGTTCGTACGAATTTGAGGTCCGTTCGAAAGTTCTGGTGCGAACCAAACCGGGGGGTGTTCGGCTCATCCCTACTCCAGAGTTTATGGGGTTTCCTGAGCAAGTTTCTTACCCTCAGATACATTCCCACTACCACCAATTATCCTTTTGACTATCTGAAAGAGGGATTCTTACCAACTAAAAAAGTAAAGAATGTTCTTCCCACTGACCATGACACGAATGCACCAGGAGTTGTACAAATTGTAATAATTAGCAAGGGTTCCCTAGGATTGGAAAGTTATTTCAAGGGTTCCTCCATGTTACAAAGGCTGAGAAAGGCTGCATTAGAGTCTTGACTTTCTGCCTACACTGTGGGTTTTAGGTTTCCAGTTAAATATATAGGTGAAATAATAATAGAATTTTTATAGAAAATAGGAGTGGAAAGCCACAACAATTCTGGAGGTATAGGGGGATTTCACTACCAGAGTCCCCTTAAAAAGTCTCAGGATTGAATCAGTTGAGGAAATGGAAAAATTTCACTGGACCCATCTCATTCAATAAAAGTCATCCCAATAAAAGTCAAGGAGACGATCCAAAAAGTAGAAATGAATGAATCACTCCATTCAAAATAAATCCTAATAAAATGTATGCTACTCAAAAAACAGGCATGTTATTTTTGGCTAAACCAGAATTGATGCTTTGAGCAACCTTTTATAAAGAATTATAAATTGAACTAAAACAAATCCTTAGGCCCCTTTCACACATGCAGACATTATGTCCGTATTTCATCCATCCGTTTGCGGATGAAATACGGACATACAGTACATGCATTTCTATGGGATAGCGGGTGTCTGCGGATAAACATCCGCAGACACCCGCTATCGTCCGCCTCCGCTATTGTCCGATTCTGCAGATGGGGGAAAATCCTATTTTTCTATCCGTCTGCAGAGCGGATTGGATGAACACGGACAGACGGTCCGTGTTCATCCGATCCCCCATAGAGGAGAGGGGGAAGCTGACAGGGGGGTCCCTGCACAGTGTGTTGTCCGCCGACTCAGCGGGGACAACGGAGCGATCCCCACTGAGCAAGCGGATCATCACGGGACGGATCATTACTGATCCGATCCATGTGAAAGGGGCCTTAAACATTTAATTTGTTAAAAAAAAAATCTATTTTGGAAAGTGTTATTTCAAACTCTTGATAACACTCTTCGATACAATAAAAAGAAATGTATCTAATCCATTTTAATTCAGATGCATGAGTGTACATTCAGGATTACAGCACACCCTTTTAAATGCCACCCTAGGACCTAAAATATCCTATACAGACTTCCTGACTATTAGCAGGTGCATTAACTAATACTTAACATAAAAGAACAGTAAATTTGTTTGACAACATCTGTCTTTCAAAAATCTTTGCTGACATTTGCTTATAATATTATTTTAATAGGAAACTGAACTTCTTCCCAAATATTCTCTAGCCAGGATTATCTCAGATGCATGACAATTGTATTGTGCTCCCTCAGGGAGGAACATATGAAGCAGGTTCTGGTTTTTCTCCTACTGTACATCAGTGACTTATTATTTTAACAGAACACTTCATGTCATAAAAAGATACCCTGTCTCTTGACTGGAGAACCAATCTTTGAGAAGACAGGTTGTTGATGTATGGCTCTGTGGGAGAGAGTGCATAGAATCACTTAACTGGTTGATGACTAGCCACCGCAGTTTTACTGCAGCAGAATGGCATGGCTGGGCAAAACAACGTTACCTTACATAACTTCACCTATTGGCCACAAGGGGTGCACGCATGGCGTGTACCCGCAGCATGTGCTCAGAGCCGATGCGAGTGCCCGACGGGAATGATGACCGCTGGGCACCCGCGATCACTCATGACAGAGCAAGAACTGGGATCTGTGAGTGTAAACACACAGATCCCGGCTCTCTCAGGGGGAGGAGACAGATCGTGTGTTCATACTATGTATGAACACCGATCTGTCTCCTCCTAGATAGTCCCACCCCCCCTACAATTAGAACACAGTTAACCCATTGATCGCCCCCTAGTGTTAACCCCTTCCCTGCCAGTGACATTTATACAGTAATCAGTGCACTTTTATAGCACTGATCGCTGTATAATTGTCAATGGACACAGAAATGTGTCAAAAGTGTCCAATTTGTCCGCTGCAATATCACAGTCCCAATAAAAATCGCAGATCACTACCATTACTAGTAAAAAAAAATAATAAAAATAAAAATGCCATAAATCTATCCCCTATTTTGTAGACGCTCTAACTTTTGCACAAACCAATCAATATACGCTTATTGTGATTTTTTTTTACCATAAATATGGAGAATACATATCGGACTAAACTGAGGAAAAAATGTGTTTAAAAAAAAAATTGGGGATATTTATTATAGCAAAAAGTAAAAGGTTATTGTGTTTTTTTTAAATTGTCGCTATTCTTTTGTTTATAGTGCAAAAAATAAAAAACACAGAGGTGATCACATACCACCAAATGAAAGCTCTAATTGTGGAAAAAAAAAAGATGTCAATTATGTTTGGGTACACGACCGTGCAATTGTCAGTTAAAGGAATGCAGTGCCGTATCGCAAAAAATGGCCTGGTCATTGAGCAGCCAAATCTGGGGCTAAAGTGATTGAAGGTTCCTTACACACAATCACACTCTACACTGACAATAGCACCATCTTTCTTACCCACTTTTAGATTGCTACTATTACAGAGACATACACTTCGTCACCAGTATTTCAATTTACAATGTCTCTCAGAAAAAGAGTATAATCAGGAATATTACTGGGTCAAATCAAGCCAAGATTAGTTCACATTATTCAAACACATGCACCAAAATACTGCTACCATTAGTACCTTTACATTTTCTAACTGACCATTCCCCTTCATCTTACTCGTGCATTTAGTTCTCAAGTACCCACTATCTTTCTGGTTTTGAGTACTACACAGGCAATATTCTAGCAAATACAACCTTAAAAGGTCCATCTCTAAATTGGTTTTAAGCATGGTCCAACTTGCATTTATTCTGTTATTGGTCCCAAAGGACAAAGACTGATGGGTCATGCCTAGATTCTTCCAGTCATTTTTCTGTCTGCTCCTAGCATCAGAGGGGCAGCAATTACCTTGGTTAAGACCTCATTCACACTGATGCATTGTGGTAACATGCAGTAAATCAACATTTTACCACACGTCACAACAACACATGTGAACAAACAATACGATGTGCACTAAGCTGCAATGTTTTTCATTTATAATGACACCTCAACGCACTGGTACAGTAGCCAATATATCTGTAGTACAGTGTACCACATGCACTTGGGGGGGGGGGGGGGGTTCTCTGAACCTTGCTTTTCTAAGACATCGAACACTTCTCGTATCTGTAGTCATCATATTAGGCTTTTGCAAGAATCTGAATATTTTTTTATTTTTAAATTACTATAAATAATTTCAGGCCAACTTATGCTAAATATCATTGTAATGCCCTGAAAGAGTCGCTCCATTCACTCCAGTGTGAAAGCCTGGAGCACTTTACCTCCGATGCCGCTCCCACCCCAGTGTGAAAGGGGCCTGAAGCTTCTATGTACACCAACTGCCTGACTGCACACTGTAGAAAAGAAACAGTGTCTGGTGTCCAGCAGTTGACTTAGTAGCAGCTGTCAGACTTCAGGGGTCCTAAAAATGATAAGTACAGATAACAGAGCAAGATAAGCTTGAACAATTATAACAGTCTAAGCCGGAAAAATGGGATTTGGTCTGTTCTGAATTGTGACTGTTTTTCTATTTCAGGGGGAGGAAGCAGTGCTTAAGAAAGGTTGGCTATTAATGCTTAAGTAGAACTATCGATTTTGGATAGAGTAAGGGAGGGTTATAACCCCTGATAGATGTTCTAAGCCTTCTCCACTCTATCCAAAACAAAAAAAATGTTGCCTTTAGTTATACTTTAAGGTACTCTCAAGCACTTCATGGTGCATACCATGAAGAATAACTTTTCCTCAAATTAGAGGGTATTTTTTTCTGTTTATTTAGTTTTGAACATACATTGTAAAACACTTGACAAAATGAATTCCATGTTAATACACTTTCCATAAATTTACATAAATATGAAAAGACATTAAATGCATATATGGAAAAATAATAATAATAAATGACCTATGATTATGAAAATGAGTATAAGGTGAAGGTGATCTGGGTTATATGGCAGTGACATTGCTAAGGGCAAAAGTGGTGATGGTGAAAAGTTTTATATTTTATGTTAAGAATGGTAAGAATGAAATACATTTTGTGACAGTTCACAAAGTGGGAAAGGATGTAAGAGCAACAAGGACATGCTGTGGAAGGATGGATTTTGGAAAGAAGGAATATTTGAGAGTGGGAGGAAGTTGGAAAAGAGAGGGAAGTGGAATGGACAGGAGGAGGACAGACGAGGTTGGTGGGAGGAGAAAAAAAAAGGGAGGGGGTTTACATTAAAGCATGAGTACAGCCTAAATAAAAATACAAAAATCATCACAAGAGAGATTATTTGCATTCAGTGAGATGAGTCCTTTGTAGAGGGGTCGGACCTTTCATTCATATGCATTTCCTCTATTCATAGGTCGTTTTTATTCAAAGAACCTGTTGCATAGGCTTCTGTGAAAAAAGGAGCTGGGTGGAAAGTATGGGCATAACCAGGCACTCTTGATGAGAGCTAGTGACCGCTCCAACAGACTGATGCTGTAGCATGGAGGTATATATATATATATATATATATATATATATATATATATATATATATATATATATATATATATATATATATATATATATATATATATATATATATATATATTTATGTATTTATTTATTTTTTTAAATCCTACACTTCTCCTTTATGTTGCTTTGAGTCAAATTAAGCATAAATACACACTCAAACACACAAACTCAAAAATCTTACCTTAGCTATATCATACATTACAGAGATTTTGAATTCCCAGTCCATAAAAGTACCATCAGGGTAAGATATTTTATCATTCAAAACAGCCTGAGAGTAGATAAAAAAAAATAAAAAAAAACATTTACTTTTTATCTGCAATAAAACAAGCATACAATAAAACAAAAATTAAAGGGTGGGCCACATGTAATAATCGTAGTTTCTCTTGCATTGGTGTTTGCACCGAATGGGTTACACTTACCAATAAAGTCCATTATGTAACAAAAAGGGGAGATTTCTGTACAACCAATCAATAAGCAGTTTAATGTATTCCCTTGTTGTGCTACCCGATTGTGAATTGAATAAATCAAACTACATATTGATTGGTTAAGTGGCACCCCTTTTTTTGTTGTACATAGAGGTTCAAAATGTATTAATGCATGACTAATTCAGCTTATATTACAACCTGTATGCCATTCAGAAAAAAGCGTTCATGATGCAGTAGTTGAACATTAGAATCATTTTCCTGGTGCCTCCATGGCAGCATACCAGTGATAACTCCGCCCCGGAGTCCTTCCCTCAGGATAGTTAATAGCTTATAAAAAGGAACCCCATATCCCCCCCCCCCAGCATTCTCCTTTTTTTCCTCATACCTGATGGATAGTTCTGTATGTGGTCTTACCTCTGCAGCTTCCGTTTGGGTTCCGGCCTCTCCCAGACGCAGTCCCCTGTCTTGGGTTGTTAACAGCACTGAAAAGAGGGGAGCCCCTTCTGAGGGTCTTTTGGGGCAACAGCTTCCTAAATTGGGGCTTCAGTTCTGCAGACAGGCTATGCTGGTCTCTGAAGGCAGGTAGGGGCTCTCTCTGAGTCGAATTTTTCCTTTGCTTTCCTTTTTTCATTCCCCTCCTTGTAGGTAGGTTTGTCCCTGGTCTGTTACCTGCACACGTGTTTGTTTGCCTTTTTACATTTTCCCGGGCTCTGAGGCGGCTGGCGAGTGCTAGAGCGTGCACGCCTCTCTCCCTCCAGCATTATAGCCGAAAGGCTCCGTCAGATTGACGTGGGAACGTCGTAATCCGTTCGGCGCATGCGCAGTAGAGCTGCGCGGTCGGCGCCATCTTGACTGTGGGCAAATCGCCGGTTTTGCCCTTTGCCGATGGGGGATGTCCTTGGGGAGGGAGAGGGCAGGAATTCTCCTCCCCCCTTCCCCATTTAAGCTCAAACAAGTTAAAGGCAGCAGGCTCTGATGAAATTGTCCTGCTCCTATGCAACTCTGCCATTTAGATTTAGTAAGTGGCGTATTCCTTTACTTTTAGACAGGGGATGTATATATGGATATAGGTTATGTACGTATATATATGGATATATATTTAATTTATTTAATATGGTTGAGTGGGAAAAGTATGTGTAGTTATGTATACTTTGGTTCTGTTTTTTTTTTTTTTTTTGGGCGGTAAGTATTAGAGAATATGTATATACTGTAGGTATATATATATATATATATATATATATATATATATATATATATATATATATATATATATATATATATATATATATATATATATATATATACACCCATATAAGATCTAGGGAATATGAGGTCTTGGGGGAATGTTTCTTTTTGCATGCATTTAGTCCAAAAAAATATATATATTTTTTTATAATAAATATAAAAATAAATAAATAAACTCTTAGGAATAAGATAATGACAATTTTTTTTGGAGACTTCATTTTTTCCTGTCCATTCTTTTAGCTTCTATTCAGTCCTCTTTTCTGCCCTTACTTGCCTTCACAATTATGAGCCAGCCGCCGTTTGACCAAGACCCTCGCTTTCTTAGGTAAAGGCACATACATACTTTAAAAAAAAAAAAAAAAAAGAGTATGGAATTAAACTAAAAGAGTGCCTTGCGCTGTTACTCTCGTTTCAGCCCTATACAGCAGAACATGTCTCTAACCAGACTTCTGGCCACCAAAGTGGACGCTCCCGTCCTAGTTCAAGACACAGCCGTTCGTCTATCTCCCATCATCAGTCTAAAGGAAAATCATCCTCCAAAAGACATCGGTCAAGCAGCCCGTCCAGACAAGAGATTAAAGAATGTAGGGCATGTGGGGCGACACCTTTACCAGATAAACATATGTGCAAAAATTGCTTGCAGGGGTATGCAATTCAGGGGACTGAAGTTGAGCAGGTCACAGACTAGATTAAGAGAGTAGTCACAGACTCCTTAGCTGAACTAATGCAGGCGAGCCCCTCTCCGCAGGGTTCCTCTGGCAGCCAGTTACAGTCTCCCGAATTGTCCGCTCCTGGCCCGTCTTTTGCAGCCCCAGCAGGCGCTACATCAAGCCCACCTCCCCTAGTAGGAGACAAAAGTGACTCGGAGGATTCCATAGATGAATCGGATCTGTCTGGATTCCATTTTTTGCTAGTGGAACCATTTCTATTGGCGGTTAAGCAAGCCATCGGTTGGGAAGAAGCAGTAGAGCCTCCAAAAAAAGCAAAGACTTTCTTTCTTTTCCTAAAGAAAAAACTATTTTTTTTCCCTTCCTGGAGGAATTGAAAGACCAGTGGAGGGAGAATGGAAAAAAAATGGACAAACGTTTTTCCTTGAATAGGCTACAGAAGTTATATCCACTGGCGGATTTGGATGTAGCTTTCCTGGACACTGCTCCGGTAGTGCTGCAGTAGTGCAGCTAGCAAAAAATATCACCCTTCCTATGGAAGATTCGGTGTCCTTTAACCACTTCAGGACCGCCGTATTGCCAATGTACGTCAGCACAATGGCACAGGCAGGCACAATCACGTAGATGTACGTGATTGCCTTCCAGCGGGTGGGGGGTCCCATCGGACCCCCTCCCGTTGGATACGACGGTCCGGTTCGCTCCAGGAGCGCTCCGTGATGAGGGGATGGCCGTTCGTTTTCGGCCACCCCCTCTGGATCGCTCCTGGCCAATGAGAAGTTTCCTCCCACTGTGTATTGTTTACACAGGAAGGAGGAAGTGATGTCATTCTCCTCGGGGCGGTCTTTTTGACCGGACTACGAGGAGAAGACTAATAGTAAGTGTGCACCAACACTACACTGACATGTAGGTACACACAGGCACACAAACCCCCCCCCCGATCCCCCCCCCGATCGCCCCCCCCGCCCCCCCTCCCCCCCCAGTCACAGTGTCACTGATTGCATTGATCATTTCTTTACTGATCAATGCATTCAGTGTCAGTTGTGACAGTAAAAACTGTCAGGACAGTTAGTGTTAGGTCCAGGGTAGCCCCCTATCACCCCCCAATAAAGATTTAACCCCCTGATTGCCCCTAGAGTTAACCCTTTCACCCCCTTTTGCCAGTGTCACTAAGCGATCATTTTTCTGATCGCTGCATGTGTCGCTAGGTAGCTAGTTATTTTTTTAGGTTCACCGCCAGGTTTTTATATCGCTAGGTACCCCGATATACTACCCAATAATGTTTTTAACCCCCTGATTGCCGCTAGTTAACCCTTTCACCCCCTTTTGCCAGTGTCACTAAGCGATCATTTTTCTGATCGCTGCATCAGTGTCGCTAGTGTCGCTAGGTAGCTAGTTATTTTTTTAGGTTCACCGCCAGGTTTTTATAGCGCTAGGTACCCCAATATACTACCCAATAATGGTTTTAACCCCCTGATTGCCGCTAGTTAACCCTTTCACCCCCTTTTGCCATTGTCACTAAGCGATCATTTTTCTGATCGCTGCATGTGTCGCTAGGTAGCTAGTTATTTTTTTAGGTTCACCGCCAGGTTTTTATAGCGCTAGGTACCCCGATATACTACCCAATAATGGTTTTAACCCCCTGATTGCCGCTAGTTAACCCTTTCACCCCCTTTTGCCAGTGTCACTAAGCGATCATTTTTCTGATCACTGCATCAGTGTCGCTAGTGTCGCTAGGTAGCTAGTTATTTTTTTAGGTTCACCGCCAGGTTTTTATAGCGCTAGGTACCCCGATATACTACCCAATAATGGTTTTAACCCCTTGATTGCTGCTAGTTAACCCTTTCACCCCCTTTCACCAGCGATCACAGTATAAGTGTCACTGGTGACGCTGGTTAGCCAGTTAGTTATTTAGGTTCCCCGTCAGGTTTTTATATAGCGCCAGGGACCCCCATATACTACCTAATAAAAATTTGAACCCCCTGATTGCCCCTAGTTAACCCTTTCACCACTGATCACCGTATAAGTGTTACGGGTGACTCTGGTTAGTTTGTTTTTTATAGCATGAGGGCACCCACCATTTATTACCCAATAAAGGTTTAACCCCCTGATCACCCGGCGGGTGATATCAATTAGGTTTTAGGGTCAGGGTCTGTGTCACCCCAGGCAGCGCTAGGTTAGTGCCAGTACCGCTAACACCCACACGCAAAGCATACACCTCCCGTAGTGCTATAGAATCTGAACAGATCAATATCTGATATATAGATATGATATCTATATAGCGTCCCCAGCAGTTTAGGGTTCCAAAAAAACGCATTGTTAGCGGGATCAGCCCAGATACCTGCTAGCACCTGCGTTTTGCCCCTCTGCCCAGCCCACCCAAGTGCAGTATCGATCGATCACTGTCACTTACAAAACACTAAACACATAACTGCAGCGATCGCAGAGTCAGGCCTGATCCCTGCCATCGCTAACAGGTTTTTTGGTAGCATTTTATATTTAAATCCGGAAGGCAGTGCTTGGTTTTCGGGGTCCCGTACGTGGCTAGGCTCCCAAAAAGTCCCCCACATGTGGTATCCCCGTACTCGGGAGAAGCAGCAGAATTTATTTTGGGGTGTAATTTGACTTCTGCCCATAACATGTGTGAGCAATATATCATTTAGTGACAACTTTGTGCAAAAAAAAAAAAAAGTTTGTAATCTTCCCGCAACTTTTGGCAAAATATAAAATATTCCATGGACTCAACATGCCTCTCAGTAAATAGCTTGGGGTGTCTACTTTCCAAAATGGGGTCATTTGGGGGGTTTTGTGCTATTTTGTCATTTTATGGCCTTCGAAATTGTGATAGGTAGTGAGGAGTTAAATCAAAAATTTGCACCCTTAGAAATCCTGAAGGTGGTGATTGGTTTTCGGGGTGCCGTGCGCGACTAGACTCCCAAAAAGTCCCACACATGTGGTATCCCCGTACTCAGGAGAAGCAGCAGAATGTATTTTGGGGTGTCATTTCACATATGCCCATAGCATGTGTGAGCAATATATCATTTAGTGACAACTTTGTGCAAAAAAAAAAAAGTTTGTAATATTCCCGCAACTTGTGGCAAAATATAAAATATTCCATGGACTCAACATGCCTCTCAGTAAATAGCTTGGGGTGTCTACTTTCCAAAATGGGGTCATTTTGGGGGGTTTTGTGCTATTTTGGCATTTTATGGCCTTCGAAACTGTGATAGGTAGTGAGGAGTTAAATCAAAAATTTGCACCCTTAGAAATCCTGAAGGTGGTGATTGGTTTTCGGGGTGCCGTGCGCGACTAGACTCCCAAAAAGTCCCACACATGTGGTATCCCCATACTCGGGAGAAGTAGCGGAATATATTTTGGGGTGCAATTCCACATATAACTATGGCATGTGTGAGCAATATATCATTTAGTGACAACTTTTTGTAAAAAAAATATTTTTTTTTTTTTTTGTCATTATTCAATCCCTTAGGACAAAAAAAATAAATATTCAATGGGCTCAACATACCCATCAGCAATTTCCTTGGGGTGTCTACTTTCCAAAATGGGGTCATTTGGGGGGGATTTGTACTGCCCTGCCATTTTAGCACCTCAAGAAATGAGATCGGTAGTCATAAATTAAAAGCTGTGTAAATTCCAGAAAATGTACTCTAGTTTGTAGACGCTATAACTTTTGCGCAAACCAAAAAATATACGCTTATTGACATTTTTTTTTACTAAAGACATGTGGCTGAATAAATTTTGCCCTCAATGTATGACTAAAATTTAGTTTATTCGATTTTTCTTATAACAAAAAGAAGAAAATATCTTTTTTTTTTCAAAATTTTCGCTCTTTTTCCATTTATATCGCAAAAAAAAAAAATCGCAGAGGCAATCAAATACCATCAAAAGAAAGCTCTATTTGTGGGAAGAAAAGGACGCAAATTTCGTTTGGGTGCAATATTGCATGACCGCGCAATTACCAGTTAAAGCAGCGCAGTGTGAAATTGGAAAAAGACCTCTGGTCCTTAAGGTGTTTATTGGTCCGGGGCTGAAGTGGTTAAAGACCCATTGGCTAGATGAATAGATGTTGACCCGAAGAAGGCCTACCAGTTGGCCGGCGGAGCCTGCAGACCAGCGGTGGCCTTGGCTTCAGTCTCCAATGCGGTCAAAGTGTGTACGGAAAATATCGAGGAGGCTATTCATGGAAGATGTCCCCAAAGATGATATTATAAAAGCTTTGGATGAGCTCAAAATATCAGCAGATTTTATTGGAGAGCCTGCAATAGACGCCATGAGATATTCAGCCAAGGCAATGTTACATACTGGCATGGCCAAAAGAGCATTGTGGCTAAAGTCGTAGGCGACGGATGTGGCATCCAAACAAAATTGGTGTAAAATCCCGTTCTACGGGAAGGCCCTCTTTGGAGAGAGGCTGGAGAAACCAATCTCGAGAGTGACTGGAGGAAAATCAGGGTTGCTCCCCCAGGATAGAAGGGTAAGGTGCTCTCGAGTGGTTTTGTCTAAATATCAGTGGTCTAGAAATAGAAATTCCAGCAACTTCCAGCAAATTAGGGACTCCAAAAGGACTTGGAGAAGCACTCAGGCTACTTTCTTGAAAACAAATAAGCAAAGAAGTCTCCCCAGCACCCAGGAGGGTGTGAAGTCCTTTTGACAAGAGGCCATCCCCACCATTAGGGGCCAGGTTGAAGAAGTTTGCAGAAACCTGGTTGCACAGATGCAGGGACACGTGGGTGGTATCTACGGTCAGGTTTGGACATTTTTGGACGTTTCAAGAACAGCCCCCACCAGACTCATTTAGTCAAGGATCCAAACTTTGCCTCAAAAGGCAGAAGCTCTGCAAAGTTACCTTCAACTCCTACTGGTGCAACAAGCGATGATACCTGTCCCTCCCTCCGAAAGATTCACAGGGTTCTACTCTCCTCTCTTTCTTACCCCCAAAAAGGGTGGAGAGTGGAGGCCAGTAGTGGATCTGAAGAGGTTAAATCGATTTATTCAGTTGGAATCTTTCAAGATGAAATCATTACAGATGATCATACAGGCAGTTCAACCAGGAGACTGGATGGTCTCGTGGATTTACAAGATGCATATTTCCATGTGCCCGTGTTGCCAGCGATCAACTCACATCCAATTTCAGTGCCTTCCTTTTGGTCTGTGTACATCGCCAATAATATTCTCGAAGGTGTTGATCGCAGTTCTAGCACCCCTCAGAGAAAAGGGACTTTGAGTTTTCCATTTTCTAGACAACATCCTACTGCTAGCATACAGACCAAATCAATTGGTGGAGCATAGGCAAATTCTTCTGTCCAATCTGAAAGAGTTTGGGTGGCTAATAAACACATGGAAGAGTCCCCTGATTCTGACTCAGGCAATGGTTTATCTGGGTGCCCTCTTCGACACCAAGGCAGGCACAGTGCGTCTTCCCCCCAGAAAGTGACAGCAATCGCTCAGAAAATGTGCCACGGAAGAACGCTATCTCACCTGTCAGTGTCAAATTGCCTAAGTCTGATAGGGACCATGTCAGCTTGTATACCGATGGTGCCCTGGTCCCATTGACATCTGAGGACTTTTCAATGGAGCTTTTTGACACAATGGAAGAAGAAGTCACTATATCAAAGGATAGCGATATCGACATACATGAAGAGGGGTCTTCTATGGTGGACAAAAGAAGACAACATCTCAAGGCCTCGCCTCCTACGGGGCCCCTCTTGGACCATCCTTACCACCGATGCAAGCGCAAAGGGATGGGGGCACACTGTGGTCACCTGGAGGTACAAGGAAGATGGGATATCCCCATGGAGGGAATAGTATCCAATGTCCTGGCGCTGCGAGCAGTATATTGGCACTAATAAATCTGGAGGAACATGTACGTCTGAAACAGGTGCTAGCCCATCTGGACAACAAAGCAGCGGTAGCATATATACAACGACAAGGGGGAACTCACAGCCTCATGCTGTTGAGAGAAGTAGAGCCTATCATGTTGTGGGCAGAGAGAAATCTGGTGGATTTAAAGGCAGTCTATCTCCTGGGCTGTTTGAATCAGCAGACGGATCTTCTATCTCGCTGTTTCCCAGACAGCAGCAAATGGTCTCTGCATCCGGCGGTGTTCAGGTGGATTGCAAAGTTACAGAAACCTCCATAAATAGACCTAATCGACTCTCCAATGAACGCAAAGTTGCCCAGGTTCCTATCCCGCCTACCTCACCCCGGGGCAGAGGCGGTAGATGCCTTATTGAGCCCGTGGCTCTGCAAGACGGTGTATGCATTTCCTCCCAGACCACTGATTGCACAATTTCTACTCAGATTATCGAGGGAGCTGGTCAGGGTTGTGACAGTTTTTCCCTATTGGCCGAAGATGCCATGGTTCTCATGGGCAATGAGCCTCAGTGTACGCCCTCCGGTCAAGATTCCAGTATTCCCGCAACTGCTCTCACAAGGAAAGTTTTTTCATCCAGCCCCACACAAGCTGAACTTACATGCCTGGATCTTGAACGGCAAAAATTTCAATCCCTAGGATGTTCGGCAGGCATAATTTCAACCCTATTGAAGGCGAAAAAGCCCTCTACTAATTACATTTACACAAAGATATGGGATAAGTTCAAACAGTTTGTGGAAGACAGACAGTTGAACCCAGCTGTGCCGTCCACCTCAGTAATCTTAGAATTCTTACAATCAGACTTGGACCTGGGACTCAGCCTAAGCTCTCTAAAGGTCCAAGTGGCAGCTATTTCAGCGAGTACCAGTGGCGGCTGGTGAAGTTTTAGGATGGGGGTGCAAGGCCACGCCCCCTCAGAGTTGGCCCCTCCCACTTCTCACAAGCCACACCCCTTATCGAATCAACATCATATACCAGGCTGCACATTATACACAGGGCTCTACTAAAGCAGATGAATCATGCTTATCTTGTGTATAACCACATCAGACACCTTTTCTGCAACCTGTAAATCGTACATATTTGCATTCTGCAACCTGAAAATCACACGTATCTGCATTCTGTAAATCGCACATAACTGCATTCTGCAACCTGTAAATCGCACATATCTGCATTCTGTAAATAGCACATATCTACAACCTGTAAATAACACATATCTGCATTCTGCAACCTGTAAATTACCCATATCTGCATTCTGCAACATGTAAATCGCACATATCTGCATTCTGTAAATCACGCATCTGCATTCTGTAAATTGCACATATCTACAACATGCAAATCGCATATATCTACAACCTGTAAATAGCTCATATCTGCAACATGCAAATCGCACATATCTACAACCTGCAAATCGCACATATCTACAACCTGTAAATTGCACATATCTACAACATGCAAATTGCACATATCTACAACCTGTAAATTGCACATATCTACAACCTGCAAATCGCACATATCTACAACCTATAAATCGTACATATCTACAACCTATAAATCGCACATATCTACAATCTATAAATCGCACATATCTACAACCTGCAAATCGCACATATCTACAACCTGTAAATTGCACATATCTACAACATGCAAATCGCACATATCTACAACATGCAAATCGCACATATCTACAACCTATAAATCGCACATATCTATAACCTATAAATCGCACATATATATAACCTATAAATCACACATATCTACAACCTGTAAATTGCACATATCTACAATCTATAAATCGCACATATCTACAACCTGTAAATTGCACATATCTAAAACCTGTAAATTGCACATATATACAACATGCAAATCGCACATATCTACAACATGCAAATCACACATATCTACAACCTGCAAATCGCACATATCTACAACCTGCAAATCGCACATATCTACAACCTATAAATCGCACATATCTACAACCTATAAATCGCACATATCTACAACCTGTAAATTGCACATATCTACAACATGCAAATCGCACATATCTACAACCTGCAAATCACACATATCTAAAACCTGTAAATTGCACATATCTACAACATGCAAATAGGATGTTCGGCAGGCATAATTTCAACCCTATTGAAGGCGAAAAAGCCCTCTACTAATTACATTTACACAAAGATATGGGATAAGTTCAAACAGTTTGTGGAAGACAGACAGTTGAACCAGACTTGGACCTGGGACTCAGCCTAAGCTCTCTAAAGGTTCAAGTGGCAGCTATTTCAGCCAGTACCAGTGGCGGCTGGTGAAGTTTTAGGATGGGGGGTGCAAGGCCACGCCCCATCAGAGTTGGCCCCTCCCACTTCTCACAAGCCACACCCCTTATCGAATCAACATCATATACCAGGCTGCACATTATACACAGGGCTCTACTAAAGCAGATGAATCATGCTTATCTTGTGTATAACCACATCAGGCACCTTTTCTGCAACCTGTAAATCGCACATATTTGCATTCTGCAACCTGTAAATCACACATATCTGCATTCTGTAAATCGCACATAACTGCATTCTGCAACCTGTAAATTGCACATATCTGCATTCTGTAAATCGCATTCTGTAAATCGCACATATCTGCATTCTGTAAATAGCACATATCTACAACCTGCAAATCACACATATCTGCATTCTGCAACCTGTAAATTGCCAATATCTGCATTCTGCAACATGTAAATCACACATATCTGCATTCTGTAAATCACACATCTGCATTCTGTAAATTGCACATATCTACAACATGCAAATCGCATATATCTACAACCTGTAAATAGCACATATCTGCAACATGCAAATTGCACTTATCTACAACCTGAAAATCGCACATATCTACAACCTGTAAATTGCACATATCTACAACATGCAAATCGCACATATCTACAACCTGCAAATCACACATATCTACAACCTGTAAATTGCACATATCTACAACATGCAAATCGCACATATCTACAACCTGTAAATTGCACATATCTACAACATGCAAATCGCACATATCTACAACCTGCAATTCACACATATCTAAAACCTGTAAATTGCACATATCTACAACATGCAAATTGCACATATCTACAATCTATAAATCGCACATATCTACAACCTGTAAATTGCACATATCTACAACCTGTAAATTGCACATATATACAGCATGCAAATCGCACATATCTACAACATGCAAATCACACATATCTACAACCTGCAAATCGCACATATCTACAACCTGCAAATCGCATATATCTACAACCTATAAATCACACATATCTACAACCTGTAAATCGCACATATCAACAACCTGTAAATCGCACATATCTACAACATGCAAATTGCACATATCTACAACCTGCAAATCGCACATATCTACAACCTGCAAATCACACATATCTAAAACTTGTAAATTGCACATATCTACAACATGCAAATTGCACATATCTACAATCTTTAAATCGCACATATCTACAACCTGTAAATTGCACATATCTACAACCTGTAAATTGCACATATATACAGCATGCAAATCGCACATATCTACAACATGCAAATCGCACATATCTACAACCTGCAAATCGCACATATCTACAACCTGCAAATCGCATATATCTACAACCTATAAATCACACATATCTACAACCTGTAAATCGCACATATCAACAACCTGTAAATCGCACATATCTACAACATGCAAATTGCACATATCTACAACCTGCAAATCGCACATATCTACAACCTGTAAACTGCACATATCTACAACATGCAAATCGCACATATCTACAACCTGTATCTACAACCTGTACCTCTACGACCACCGCAGCATACCCCCCAAACAAGATAAAAAAAAGGGTTATTATCGGTGGTCAGCAGCATTAGCCCCCATACCTGCCCCCCTCAAATAAGATTTAAAAAAAAGGTTAATATCGGTGGTTGGCAGCATTAACCCCCCCCCCCGCCCCCGCTAAACAAGATTTTAAAAATAAGGGTTATTATCGGTGGTCGGCAGCATACCCCCCAGACAAGATAAAAAAAAAAAGGGTTATTATTAATAACCCTTTTTTTTAAAGCTTCTTTGGGGGGGGTGTATGCTGCCGGTCACTGATAACACTTTTTCTTTAAATCTTGTTTAGCAGGGGGTGGGGGGGGGGTTGGGGTATGCTGCCGAGTGCGACTACCATAAGTTACATCGATGTGGAGGGGGTACCAGCGGCTGGGCGGAATAAATGATCAAGATTCTGTAAGCTGCCATGCGGCAGCCCCTTACCTGATCCTCGCAGGCGGGCAGAATAGAGAAGTGCCGTGCCAACGTCACTTCCTTGAGTGATGTCGGAAGCACCGCCCACCGCTCACTCAAGTGCAAGCCTATGCACTTGCTCGGCCAGTCGATTGGCTGCGCCACAGAGCGCTGTTTTTTGGGCAAATGAAGTGTCTCATCTGCAATCTTGTGATTGCATAGACATGGCGCTTCCTATATTGCACTGCGCCCGGCGCCCGGCGCCAGTGCACGTAGGGAGGGAAATTTGAAAAAAAAAATTCTTAAAGGGACATTTTAATTTAATTTTATTTTATTTTTACTTTACCCCTATGGATGGGCCTCCACTGGCGAGTACCCAGAAAAGATGGGCAGGAGATGCACTCATTGTACAGTTTTTTAAGGCAGTCAAGAAGATTCGCCCACCGCTAAAATGTTCCTTTCCAGCCTGGGATCTACCTCTGGTTCTAGAAAGTCTAATGGCTCAACCGTTCATTCCATTGGATTCCGCTTCACTTTGGAACCTAACCTTGAAAATGGTGTTCTTGGTGGCTATTACTTTGAGAAGAAGAGCCTCAGAGTTGCAAGTGTTGGGGGCAGAAAGAGAGCACATAGCCTTTTTTCCAGACAGGGTAGAATTACGGACAGTGCAAGGATTCGTCCAAAAAGTTTCTTCCCATGCCACACTCTCTGAAGCCTGGGCACTGCCAACCTTTACAGATCCACACTCTGGGGCGTTACAAGAACAGGACATTTCAAAAGTTTTAACACGCTACTTACAACAAGTTACAGGTCCCTTTAGAGCCTCGAATAGGCTATTCATAATACCATGGGGTAGAAATAAAGGGAAATAAGCCACATCTAGGACTATCGCTTCTTGGATCTGTAAATTAATTCAAAAGGTGTATAGGGCGAGAGGGTTGGATCCGCCGGCGGTCAGAGCTCATTCCACTAGAGCTGTTTCATCCTCAGGGCAGGGCATGTGTATACTTAGAGACTATCTGCAAAGCAGCCACATGGACGTCTCCAAATATGTTCATGCGTCACTACAGAATTGACCCAGGGGCACTCACTTCGGTGGAATTTGGTAGAAGGACTATTGAGTCAGCCCTGGAATTTCCTTAAAGTTTTCCTTTGAAGCATTACCCACCCTGGCTTTAGCTATTTATTGTATGCTGCCATGGAGGCACCAGGAAAACGGAAAATAGTTTCATACTTTCCGTAATTTTCCTTTTCTGGTGTCTATCCATGGCAGCATACATGCCCTCCCTTGGTATTCAATATAATTGGAGAATGCTAGGGGGGGATATGGGGTTCCTTTTTATAAGCTATTAACTATCCTGAGGGGAGGTCTCTGGGGCAAAGTTATCACTAGGCTTGTGCAATTCATTTCGTAATGAATCGAAATTCGGCCGAATTTTGCATCTTTTGGACATTCGAATGCATCCGAATAAAAAAATAACAAATTACAACGAATACGAAAGAACTATAACGAATGAATTTGAATGAATTCAACATGATTCGGTAATTCTTTAAAGATCTAATGAAACAAAAGGTCAGCTCAAAGTAAATCTTATAGTCCAATCAGATAATTAATTTTGTGCCGGAGGATGGATTACTGGCAAAGTGCACTCCTGAGAACTGAGTTAGAAGGGTGTTGTATTGTATTTGAGCCGAGGAGAAGAGACGTTGTCATTGTGTGTGTTAAAAGATTCAATAAACAAGCGACTTTCCAAACTACGAATCATTATCACGAATGTCTATACATACATACATAGCGAATTTCAACAAATACGAACGAATGAATTCGACACTCTACGAATAATAACGAATCATCCGAAAACGTATTAACGTAACATAACAAATATAACAGAACAAAATTATGTGTTTTACGAATGACAACGAACTGAAACTAAACAAAATTTTCAATTGTGCACAAGTCTAGTTATCACTGGTATGCTGCCATGGATAGGCACCAAGAACGGAAAATTACGGTAAGTATGAAACAATTTTCAGTTTTTTAAGATTCATAAACAATCCTTCAGAGTATCTCATTCTGAAATTACAACAGTAAACTAAATTTTCCTATAAATGTCACTTATGCCGCGTACACACGTAGCGGACTATGCGACGGACTTAGTCTGGCGGACTTCCCGCCAGACTGTCCGTCAGACTTTCCGAACGGGCTACTTGCCCACACACGGCACTTTTTCAGCGGACTAATACGGCGTACTAAGTCCGCCGTACTATCCGCCCTACTTTTGAAATGAACGGACTCGCCCACACACGCGGAGGAAAACCTGCTCATTTCGAGCGCATCTCCAGGTAGGTGGGGCCCGCGAAGGAGACGTTGCAGGCCCCGCCACCTGGTATGGACATAAAGGGAAACCCAAACGCCGAAAAAAATCGGCGTGGGGGTCCCCCCCAGGTCCACATCAGACCTTGTCCGAGCACGCTACCCGGCCAGCCAGGAAAGGGGGGCGAGCGAGCGCCCCCTCCGAGCGGTACCAGGCCGCGTGCCCTCAACATGGGGGGTGCCTTGGGGAAGGGGGGGCTGCGCGCCCCCCCACCCCAAAGCACCTTGTCCCCATGTTAACGAGGACAAGGGCCTCTTCTGGACAACCCTGGCCGTTGGTTGTCGGGGTCTGCGGGCGGGGGGCTTATCGGAATCCGGGAGACCCCGCCCCCTTACGATGTCACAGTCCCGGAGGATGCTGGGACTGTCGCCATGTGACATCAACCCATGTGACATCAACCGATGACCCCCCCTTGTCCCTATATAAGTCGCCGCGCAGCGCGTCCCTGGCATTGCGGCCAGAGAGAGCGTTGAGTCAACATCTCCAGGAGAAGAAGAAGAAGAAGAAGAAGAAGAACGGAAGGCAGCGGCGGCGGCGGCGACAGAAGACCGGGCCACCGCCTGTAAAAGAGCTATAAGCAGAAGAACCGAAGAGGGGGACAAGACCCCCGAAGTCTGAAGAAGAGACGGCAGAGAGGAAGAAAGCCGGGCTCCTCCGCTAGCAAAAGAGCTAGAAGAAGATAGCGGAGGAGTCCGGCGAGAAGACCCCCGAAGAAGGAAGACCCCGGAGCTGTGCAATAAACTATTTTTACCCTGTGTTGTGTTTTTTTTTTACTTTTTTCACAGGTGAATGGGTAGGGGTACATTGTACCCCATACTCATTTACATAGGGTGGGGGGCCGGTATCCGGGGGCCCCCTTATTAAAGGGGGCTCCCGGATTCCAATAAGCCCCACGCCCAGCAGACCCCAACAACCAACGGCCAGGGTTGTCGGGAAGAGGCCCTTGTCCTCATCAACATGGGGACAAGGTGCTTTGGGGTGGGGGGGGCCGCGTGGCCCCCCCTTCCCCAAGGCACCCCCCATGTTGAGGGCACGTGGCCTCGCTCGCCCCCCCTTTCCTGGCTGGCCGGGTAGCGTGCTCGGACAAGGGTCTGATGTGGACCTGGGGGGGGGGCTCCCACGCCAATTTTTTTCGGCGTTGGGGTTCCCCTTTTAAGTCCATACCAGGTGGTGGGGCCAGCGACGTCTCCTTCGCGGGCCCCCCTACCTGGAGACCCACTCGAATGAGCGGACTTTTCTCCGGGCGGGAAAAGTCCGTTCATTTCAAAAGTACGGTGGACTGGCATACACACGGTCGGATTGTCCGCCGAAATGCAAGACCGGCGGGAAGATTGGAGTGCAAAACTACTTTCTAAGTCCGTCGTACTTTCGGGTCAAAAAAGTATGCCGGAGGCTACACACGGGGGGATTGTCCGGCGGACTTGAGTTTGCCGGACTTTTCCATCCGATTGTTTCATCGTGTGTACGCGGCATTAGAAGATCTTTTACTTCCATTACAAGTGTGTATATGTATTTTACTTAAAGATCAATGGATATATTTATAAAAAAATAAAAATAAAGCAATTTACCCAGTAAAATAGTATGTACATGCATTCTGTACAAATGGGGCAAAAAACAAAAAAATAAAATTCCTATGATACGCAATGTCAGTTAGTGGCCAAGTGCAGTATTTTCAATTTTAAATGAATGATAAACATTCACCAGTACAGTAAATAGCATAATAAATTTTTTTCCCATAATTGCACAGAGTTAATGCACATGCACTTTTACTGGGTGAATTGCTATGTACATTTTTTTTTATAAAAACAACTTTATGTGGAACTATGGGCAATATAAAAAACACATATTTAGTCTGTCATTCAAATTTTTTCAGCAGGTTTTGTTTTCCCTCTTTAACCTAGTTTTATTGCCTGTTAGGCCCCTTTCACACATGCGGACAGTATGTCTGTATTTCATCCACCCGTTTGCGGATGAAATACGGACATACATGCATCCCTATGGGATAGCGGGTGTCTGCGGATGAACATCCGCAGACACCCGCTATTGTCCGCCTCCGCTACTGTCCGATTCTGCAGACGGAGGAAAATCCTATTTTTCTATCCGTCTGCAGAACGGATCGGATGAACACGGACAGACGGGCCGTGCTCATCCGATCCCCATAGAGGAGAATGGAGAGATGACAGGGCGGTCCCGGCACAGTGTGCCGGGACCGCCCTGTCGGCCACCGGCTCAGCGGGGACAATGGAGCGATCCCCGCTGAGCGAGCAGATCATCACGGGGCGGATCATTATTGATCCGTCCCGTGAGAAAGGGGCCTTAAGTCCTGCAAGTGCATCTGTTATTTTTCCACTTTTTTTAGCAGTTTATTTGTAAACAAATGTATGCACTACCTTACACTGTGGTCCGTAATGTTGTGTGCCAATCCATACATACAATGTATTACCACACTGCACTGAGAAAAAAAAATATAGGTTGCTCCTTTTAACAGCTAGATCAATTTAAATTGTATCTCAGGATGTGCTTCAGATATAATTCCAAATAACCTTTTCACAGTTTTTTTTAACACATATGACACTGAAGATGGACAAACCAATGAAAGCACCAAATATAAAGTGAATATCAATAACCTGATAAGACGTAGAGCCATGCTTTGTCTTTAAATACTAACATACAAGTCCTGAATTGTGTGTGGTGTAATTTTTACTATTCTTTTGAGTTATTTGATGGAAAGAAGAGGTAGAAATGTACTTTAAACTTTATGAACAATTATTGGTCAAAAAAACGCAAACAAACATGCAGAAAAAGTACTCCTAGGTTTGACTGCTACTGTAATACTAATTTGGATCCTTCATGGTGTTTTATGCCGCGTACACACGTAGCGGACTATCCGACGGACTTAGTCTGGCGGACTTCCCGCCAGACTGTCCGTCGGACTTTCCGAACGAGCTTCTTGCCCACACACGGCACTTTTTCAGTGGACTAATACGGCGGACTTAGTACTATCCGCCCTACTTTTGAAATGAACGGACTTGTCCACACACACAGAGAAAAGTCCGCTCATTTTGAGCGCGTCTCCAGGTAGGCGGGGCCCGCGAAGGAGACGTCGCAGGCCCGCCACCTGGTATGGACTTAAAGGGAAACCCCAACGCTGAAAAAAATCGGCGTGGGGGTCCCCCCAGGTCCACATCAGACCCTCCAAGCACGCTACCCGGCCGGCCAGGAAAGGGGGGGCGAGCGAGCGCCCCCCCCTCCTGAGCCGTACCAGGCTGCATGCCCTCAACATGGGGGGTGCCTTGGGGAAGGGGGGACGAGCGAGCGCCCCACCCCAAAGCACCTTGTCCCCATGTTGATGAGGACAAGGGCCTCTTCCCGACAACCCTGGCCATTGGTTGTCGGGGTCTGCGGGCGGGGGGCTTATCAGAATCCGGGAGCCCCCTTTAATAAGGGGGCCCCCGGATACCGGCCCCCCACCCTCTGTGAATGAGTATGGGGTACAATGTACCCCTACCCATTCACCTGTAAAATAAAGTACAAAAAAAAACACAACACACAAGATAAAATAGTTTATTGCAAAGCTCCGGGGGTCTTCCGTCTTCGGGGGTCTTTTTGCCGGACTCCTCCGCTATCTTCTTCTAGCTCTTTTGCTAGCGGAGGAGCCCGGCTTTCTTCCTCGCCACGGCCTCTTCTTGCGACTTCGGGGGTCTTGTCCCCCTCTTCGGTTCTTCTGCCGCGGCGACAGAAGACCAGGCCACCGCCTGTAAAAGAGCTATAAGAGGGTGCGGTGGCCCGGCAGAAGAACTGAAGAGGGGGACAAGACCCCCGAAGTCAGAAGAAGAGGCCGCGGCGAGGAAGAAAGCTGGGTATAATCCCCACTCCCCATAAAATTAGTAGGTACGATGCCACTTGGTTTACATCTTGCAGCATGTGTGCGTTCCTTGATCATCCAATCAAGGACGAATACTGCTGTGCAAAATGTAAGCACATTGTTTCCCTGGAAGCCCAGGTTCTGAATCTAGGGAAGCAGCTGTCAACACTGAGAAGTCCCTCCATACTAAAGAAAAGTTTCATACCAGGTAGGTGCCGGCAGGGGCCAGCACAGAGGTGGGTGGAGATAAAGAGGGGCAGGCACCAGAGAAGAGTAGATGGGCGACAATCAGGAAGGGTAGAGGGGAAAGTGCCAGGGAGGCATGACATAGGTGAAACCAGTCAGGGATCATCATTGCTGGAGCAGAGTGATGCCCCTAGCTGCCAAGGGAATAACTCCTCCAGTGAGGGTGGGAGTAAAGCTGATGGGAAAGGAAAGACAGATTCTGGTGGTAGGGGACTCAATTCTTAGGAGAAAAGAGAGGGCAATCTGTCACAAAGACCTGAAGTGCTGAACTGTAGGTTGTCTACTGGGTGCTTGGGTTTGGCACATCACGGATCTGGTGGACAGATTACTGGGAGGGGCAGGGGAAGACCCGGCTGTCGTGGTGCACGTTGGCACTAATGACAAAGTTAGAGGAAGATGGAGTGTCCTAAAAAAACGATTTTAGGGACTTAGGAGCTAAATTGAGGGAAAGGACCTCTGAGGTAGTATTATAGTAGTATTTTAGGTAGTATTATAGGTAGTATTTAGGTTGACTAAAGAACCAAAACCCGAAGTAAATTAAAAAGTCCTATTTGCAACCTCAGAAAACTTAATAAGGAGATAGTATGTGTCCGGTCTAAACTACGTGACATGTTCACTAATTCCAAGAGTCTGGGGACAAGATGGGAGAACTAGCGCTACTGTTGTATGAGGAGGATTTCGATTTTGTAGGAATTTCAGAGACTTGGATCAACAGCTCTCATGATTGACTCGCAACCATTCAAGGTTATTCCCTATATCTCAGGGATAGAGAGGGTAAAAAGGGGGGAGCAGTATGTCTGTATATCAAAAATGATGTACAAGTGAATGTGTGAGACGTCATCACTAATGGAGCAAGGGAGCAGGTGGAATCCTTATGGATAGAGCTACAAATGGAGGAAACTAAGGGCAACGTAATACTGGGAGTATGCTATGGGCCCCCTAACCAGAGGGACAAGGGGGAGGCGGATCTCTTATCACAATTTGGATTAGCGGCAAGAATGGGGAGTGTCATTATAATGGGGGATTTTAATTATCCAAACATAGACTGGGCGGAAGGAGTTGCGCATTAATCTAAAGCTCGCCATTTCCTAAATGCCTTTCATGGGTCAGATGGTAAATGCACCAAAAAGGAACAAAGCATTACTAGACCTACTGATTTCCAACAATACATACCTCATCACAGATGTGGAAATACGGGGCAATTTAGGAAACAGTGATCACAGGTCAATTAATTTCAGTGTAAATCACACAAATAGGAAACATAAGGAGAATACAAGGACACTGAATTTCAAAAGAGCCAACGTCCCTAAACTATGATCCTGGCTAGAAGATACTAAATGGGATCAAATCTTAGAAACAAAGAACACGGAGGAAAAATGGGTATGCTTTAAGAGCACATAAGGGTACATAAGGGTATTAGCCAGTCCATCCCAATGGGAAATAAATTTATAAGAGCTAATAAAAGTCCTGGGTGGCTTAACTCCAACATAAAAATGCATATAAAAGCAAAGGAGAAGGTCTTCAAAGAATAAAAGGCTGGAGGATCATCAGCATTCCAACTTTACAAAGAATGCAATAAGAAATGTAAGGGTGCAATCAGGGTGGCTAAGATAGAACACGAAAGGCACAAATGGAAGGGAGTAAAAAAATCCCTAGAAATTCTGTATATAAATAGTAAGAAAGGGAGGTAAGATCATATTGGCCCCATAAAAAATGATGAAGGGAATCTGGTTACTAAGGATGGAGAAATGGTGAAGGTATTGATTATTGATTTATTCTTCTCCTCAGAGGAAAACGGGGGGATTCAGTAACCAAAATTGCAATGTTTATCCTCGTGACATATCACAGAAAGCACCCTCATGGCTAACAGAGGACAGAATTAGAAATAGATTGAAAAACGTAACATTAATAAGTCACCGGGAGATGATGGCTTGCACCCGAGTATCCTTAAGAAACTCAGTCGAGTAAATGCCAGACCATTGTTCCTAATTTTTACAAACAGTCTATTGACTGGAATGGTACCAGCATATAGAGGCGATTCAGTTCGCATTGTGCGCTATATAAGTATTTAATTCATTCATTCATATTGGAGAAAAGCCAATGTAGCGCCAATATTTAAAAAATGGCCAAGATACATCGCTGGGAATTACAGACCAGTTAGCCTAACATGAATAGTATGCAAGCTCTTGGAGGGGATGATAAGGTACTATAGACAAGATTAACAGTAATCAGCATGGATTCATGAAGAATCCTTCTTGTGAGCCAACCTATTAACCTTCTATGACAAGTTGAGCTGAAATCTAGATGAAGGAAGGCCCCGCAGATTTGGTGTATCTGGATTTTGCAAAGGCATTTCATACAGTTCCCAATAAACGTTTATTGTACAAATTAAGGTCTGTCGGCATGGACCATAGGGTGAGTATATGGATTGAAAACTGGATACAGGGGTGAGTTCAGAGGGTAGTGATAAATGGGAAGTACTCTGATTGAACCAGTGCAGAAAGTGGGCTCCCCCAGGGTTTTTTCCTGTGACCAATCCTATTTAATTTATTCATGAACATGGAGGATGAGATAAACAGCTCAGTCTCAGTATTTGCAGGCGATACTAAGCTAAGCAGGGCAATAATTTCTCCGCAGGATGTGGAAACCTTGCAAGAAGATGTTAACAAATTAATATAGTAGGCAACTACTCTGTTTCCCCCGAAAATAAGTCCTACCCTGAAAATAAGACCTACAAAGACTTTAACTGGGGCTTATTTGGGGGGTAGTGCTCATACTGCAGCCATCACCAACAATCACGCTAGGTCTTATTTTTGGGGAAACAGGGTACATGGCAAATGACGTTTAATGTAGAAAAATGTAAAATAATGCATTTGGGTGGCAAAAATATGAATGCAATCTACTCACTAGGGGGAGAACCTCTGGGGGAATCTAGGATGGGGTCCTAGTGGATGATAGGCTTGGCAGTGGCATGCAATGCCAAGCTGCTGTAAGCAAAGCAAACAGAATATTGGCATGCATTAAAAAAAATGGATTGATTCCAGAGATAAAACAATAATTCTCCAATTCTACAAGACTCTGGTGTGGCCGCACCTGGATTATGCCATCTATTTCTGGGCACCAGCCCTCAGGAAGGATATGCTGGAACTGGAGAGAATCCAGAGAAGGGCAACAAAGATAATAAAAGGGACTGGAGGACCTTAGTTATGAGGAAAGGTTATGAGCACTGAACTTATTCTCTCTGAAGAAGAGACGCTTGAGAGGGAATATAATTTCAATGTGCAAATACTGCACTGGTGACCCCACAATAGGGATAAAACTTTTCAGCTAAAGGGAATTTAAAAAGATAAGTGGCCATTCACTAAAATTAGAAGAGAAGTGGTTTAATATTATACTGCATAGAGTTCTTCACTGTGAGAGTGGTAAGGATGTGGAATTTGTATATCTAGAGACTTCTGCGCTCTATGGACAATAGAAGCAAACAAAACCGCGAAAAGAAGCAGCAATCACTATATGAGTTGGCTCTCACTAGTGTGAATTTAAAACAGGATAAGGGTGTGATGCGCTAATTTACAACCATAAATATGAGACAATAGTGAATAAACAAAATAACCCTAAAAATAGGCAAAAAATTAGTAAAGTGCAAATATAAAATGGCAAAAAATTTTTTTGAAAGTGCAGACGTGCGTTAATGCATCTAAAGGTGACTCAGTGTATAATATTTATACAATATATAAGAATAGCTCACAAAGTGACTAAGTGCATATATTATGCTGCAAACACCAGAATGCATAAACAGGGATATAGTGTAAAAGTGATTAATTAAGTTCAAAAAAATTATAACAAGGAGTGACAGATGATAATATAAAACGAAAAAACAGAACTAAATCTACGTGATCGCAGTGAAGCACATTAAAGTGTCCCATACATAATCAGATAGTGTAACTCAATAAACACACTAAATTAAAGTGCAACGTACTGGGATATCCCAGTTGAAGTCTTGACGACGTAACGCGTAGGAACCCGGAAGTGACGTCCATATCCGGTCTGCTGCTGTGTCATTGTGCATTTCCCTAAACTTCGTTTGTGAGTAGTATTTATATCTTTTAAATAAACACTATACGTTTTTAAATACTACACTATGGCAGTCCTCTTTGGTTTATCCTTTTGAGTGTACCATTTACCACACATGAGGAAGTTGGAGGAGTCTCTAAGAACTTGCTGCACAGCCATCCCTGTGATCATCCCTGGTTACCTGGTTGCCCTGTATTAATTCCGCTGTTTACCTTACAGCGGTGAGGTAATTGCATAATATTAGCATCACTTGCACGGATCATCACAGAAGGATTGTTGGCTCAGCACGTTGCACTTTAATTTAGTGTGTTTATCGAGTTACACTATCTGATTATGTATGGGACACTTTAATGTGCTTCACTGCGATCACGATCACGTAGATTTAGTTCTGTTTTTTCGTTTTATATTATCATCTGTCACTCCTTGTTATAATTTTTTTGAACTTAATTAATCACTTTTACACTATATCCCTGTTTATGCATTCTGGTGTTTGCAGCATAATATATGCACTTAGTCACTTTGTGAGCTATTCTTATATATTGTATAAATATTATACACTGAGTCACCTTTAGATGCATTAACGCACGTCTGCACTTTCAAAAATATTTTTTGCCATTTTATATTTGCACTTTACAAATTTTTTGCCTATTTTTAGGGTTATTTTGTTTATTCACTATTGTCTCATATTTAAGGATGTGGAATTCTCTTCCACAGGCAGTGGTTTCAGTGGGGAGCATCGATAATTTCAAAAAACTATTAGAAAGGCACCTGAACGACCACAACATACAGGGATATACATTGTCATTTTTACAAGGTTATTGATTCTGCAGGGAAGTTTACCATTGCTGTGTCATTGCAAAAGGTACTACACTCCCATTTAGCAGGTGTTTTAATGTAGCACAACCCATTTAGCAGGTGTTTCAATTGATATTCAAGCTTTTATGTAACACAATTATTATTTACATTTTTTGAAACATTTGTTATGTCAAAATATATATACCTATTTTATATGGTTATATGTCTGGGAAGTTTACCATTGCTATGTCATTCAAAGGTACTACACTCCCATTTTGTGGGTGTTTCAATTGATATTCAAGCGTTTATGTAGCACAATTATTATTTTAAATTTATGTAACTTTGTTTTGTCAACCAATCTATATTTAACAATTTTGTATGGTTATATGTCTGGGATGTTTATCATTGTTGTGTCATTCCAAAGGTACAACACTCCATTTAGCGGGTGTTTCAATCGAGATTCTTAATTTTATGTAGCACAATCTGTATTTTAAATTTTATGTAAAAAAAAAATGGCAACCAATATATATAACTATTTTGTATGAATACATGTCTGGTTTGATTGACCCTGTATCTTAAAAATATTATCGTTTAAAATTACTCAATCACAAATACCATGCAGGAAAATTATCCTCATAAGCACGATAACCCTCAGCATGAAAAACATATGTACAGACTTTACTGGTACAAATACATTACACTTAGGTTTAAAATGGTAGGCAAGATTTTATTACATCATTAAAATTGGGATGGGCCGAACACCCCTCAGTTCGGTTCGCATGTTAATAATAATATTGTTAATGTTAATAACATTAGCACAAAAATTTTGTGCGAACATGCATTAAAGTCTATGGGACACAAACAATAATCAAAAGTACTAATTTTAAAGGCTTATATGCAAGTTATTGCCATAAAAAGTGTATACGGACCAGGGTCCTGCCCCAGGGGACATGTATCAATACAGAAAAACATTCGACTCGAACATCGGCTGTTGGCATGATCGGTGAATACCGAACGTTATGGGCAATTCGCGACAAATTTGTGTGGCGCACGCGGCTCACAATGCACTGGGCCATCGCAGTGCATTGCTGGCTCATGATTGGCCAAGCATGCACTGTGACCCCGCATGCTTTGCCAATCACAGCGCCGGCAGCGAGGAGAGCCATGATTGGCCACAGGCAGGATGCCTGTGGCCAATAATAGCTCAGGCTGTGTAGTACACGCCCCACACTATATAAAGCTGCCAGCACGGCGCCTTGTGTAGTGTGTTGGCGTCTGTAGGAGTTAGTGGGTGTTTTCTGTGTACCTTCAACACAGTATACACCATTCGTTATCGACCGATTTAGCGTTCTTGCTCTTCTGTAATTGAGCTTTCAGCCATCTGCAGCAGATTGTGGGTGTTGTCTGTGTGCCCTGAGCACAGTATACACCATTATCCACCGATTTAGCATTCTTTCTCTTCTGTAATTGAGCTTGTCAGCCAGCTGTAGGAGTTTGTGAGTGTTGTCTGTGTGCCCTGACCGCAGTATACACCATTATCCACCTTTATAGCTAGCTATATTGCTCTTTTGTAATTGAGCTTTCAGTCAGCTGTAGGAGTTTGTGGGTCTTGTCTGCGTGCCCTGACCGCAGTATACACCATTATCCATCTATATAGTTAGCTATATTGCTCTTCTGTAATTCAGCTTTCAGTCAGCTGTAGGAGTTTGTGGGTGTTGTCTGTGTGCCCTGACCGCAGTATACACCATTATCCACCTATATAGCTAGCTAGATTGCTCTTCTGTAATTCAGCTTTCAGTCAGCTGTAGGAGTTTGTGGGTGTTGTCTGCATGCCCTCATGGAGTGTGAATGCGGCGCGTTCTACGTGGGGAAAACTAAACTGGAATTCCACACAAGAATAGTGAAACACATTTACAGTATGGCAATTGGGAATTACTACCTACCCCTAGGACGACATGTGGTCCCCATACACAATTATAAGATGCCTAAGGTATCTTTTGTCATACTGGATCGTATACATATTCCCAATCGTGGAGGAGATTGGAACAAGATCCTTCTCCAATACGAACAAAGATGGATTTTCAAATTAAACGCTACCATCTACCCAGGATTGAACAACGCTATCTCGTTCGCCCCATTCCTTAAGGGATTTATCTCAGGAAGGACACAGTAGGAATTTATTTTTGAATTTATTTTTGATTTACTTTGATTTGCTTTGTTCCACTTTGACCCTTTTCTAATTCTAAATTTAAACTTTGTTTGATCTACTTTAATTAAGTTTTGATTGTTTTCAACATCGGATATATGACCTTTAACATACTTATTTTTGATTGATTTGTTGCCAACTATTCGTTTCGAAAAAATCAATTCTTTATAACCATTTTGTCATCCTTTCAATATATTTGTAACTGATGTGGCTTTTATATATATGTATATAACATCTGTAATTAATATTAACAACAATTGGGTGAGTTTTTACAAATTTTTATGCAATTTGACACATGTGGCGATTATACATGTCTTCTCTCTCCCTGCCTCTAGATGGCACCTTTGACCTTCATTGTCGCTGTTCTCTATAGGGCGGATTATTCTGGTGTGGCTTCTCGGCAGGGCGAGGGGATGGGTCAGAGTGCGCGCGAGCCCCTCCCCTAGGCTCCCATGGTTCAGGCGGGTAGGTACCGCCCACCTCCCTGGGATACGACGCCCGGCCGGTGGCATTCCGGAACAGCTCCGGACGCAGCATGTTAGTGCGCAAGCGTAAATTTCGCGGGTGCGCATAGCGTGCTGACATCACACCAGTGCGACGGAACTGCATTCATTCCGTCACTTCCGGAATGGCACTTCCGGAACGCCGGGGGGACCACATGCGGTCAGCCATTTTGGCGACCATGCGGGATGATTCGGCGGGCGGAGGACTGGGTGGAGCCCATCTGTGATAGTTGAAAACGGATGCAGCTGGGTCATTACTGGCCATATACTATATATACTTTGTCCTGAGGGAGGGTAATTCATCCCTCCCTACTCAGGAGATTACTTTTGCTGACGTTTTACTGCACACTAGGGTAAGTTGCCTCTTTGATCCCATCAGGCACTTTTGGTCTTTCTTTTAGATTACTATGATCATCATTGCCCTTACATTTATTCACAGACTCAGGTCCCATGTGCCCTATTGGGCCACATAAGAGCGCAGGGTGAGTGTATTCTGGACTCCTGAGGCTAGGACCATATGGTCTCACCCCCTTATACACTGTATTTATCCTGGTCCATTTTTCAAGGAATTTTCATTCAAAATACACACATAGGTAAACCTTTTTTGAGCTTTGCTTCAGCACGTTGTTTTAGCACTCTCACACCCACATAAGGATGTTCTTCCTTTCACCTCATCACTCTTTTTCACTATGTGTGGCATAGTATTAGGGTCTTTCACGTTTTCCTTCTTACATCACTCACTAGTATGGTATTGGACTCATGGACTCATGGGTATACTATTTTTCCCTTGTGCATTACCCGTCAGCCTTTAATCTGTTTATGTCTCCTTATGTCTCTTTACTCATTACTGGTAAGGGGCCCTTTTCATTATTTTTGGAGCTGGTAACGCCTAATCAGCTTTTTTGCGTCCTGTTCTACTGCAGGTGTGTTCTATCTGGCCTTCGGCTGTTGACGCCTGTATCCCACTCCGTGTGTTACACTGGAGGTGGATTCATGCATGTGATCCCTCGTAAGTGATACTTCTGGACTCCGTTTCCCTTCCTCCTCTCTTTTGGGCTGTTTACTGCGACATAGGCCAACTGTACTATCTTTGGTGCATCTATGCAGGGCGGGAGAAAAGTGCCTTGGACTACGTTTGTCCTCCAATGAGGATCTCCACTGTGGACCATAGTCTTATTGTCTGTGATGCACATTAATTGGTAATTATATAACATTGTGATGTTAGATGTATATTTTGCCTACAGCAAATTGTTCCTAGCATACTATGATAAAACAACTCTTTTTATATATATCCATTCATAGTTGTTTTCTTCTTCCATAATAGACAAACCTTCTGAAGAAGACCCCTTGGAGGGTCGAAACGCATCAGGGTCATTTCTTCATTGTATATACAGGTGTACAGTGGTTATGTGATACAATTATTTTTTGTCTATACATGTGCATCCATATTATGTTTTTATTGCCAAGTTAAATTTTTGACTACTATGTCAGTTATTTAATCCTCTTTTTTATTAATAAACATTATAAAATAACAAACTCGCCCAATATTTTGCTTCTTCAGTAGTTTAATCTCTACTGTGCATATATATGCCCTCTACTACACTATAGTTATTATATTGCTGCCTAAAAAACCCCACCATAGGGGATATTCTTTTTCTTTTTCCATTGTAATCAGGGGTGAACAGCACTCTCTAATTCCTTGGGGTTGTGTTACTTTTTTCTTGTTTTTTGTTGCAAACCCGGGTGGTTAAACACCCTTTTCCCTGCTTTTAGTAACACAAGAGAGTCAAGATATGAACTCAACTCGGTACAATGATATTTAAACTGTAGCACTCTATTGTTATATGTAGCTGATTGTAATTTGTTTCGATAATGAATACATTTCAAGGTGATGATTGGAATACTTTAATGTTAAGTTATGAGACAGAGTTTGAAAATGGTGATCGAGCAGAAACTGAAATTTCTACTCTCTTTTCTAAATTTACTAAAGTGCTTGAGAAAAAGTCTGCACTTTTTTGGCACATCAAATCCTTTGAGAGATACATTAAAAACAAAATTAACCCTTTAGGCCTCCGGGTCCAAATTTTCCCCAATATGGATCTCATTTGGAGTGAATGTAAGATGGAATGGGAAGATAATTTAAAGGCATGCTCCCAACAAATGATGGTCATCCTTATCAGGGAATATAATAGACAAATAGCATTGCTTGACATTGAGATTGACAATTTGGAAATTGCCCTTAAACCTTTTGCGCAACATGTACGTTGTTTAGATCTGCGGGCCAAACTGTGTGATGGCCTGTCGACCTACAATCGGGATATCTTGCGCAAGAAGGAAATTAAATTCTGGAGGGATAAATCGGTCTTCTCGGAAGATCGTGCCTACAAATGGAATACAAACACACCTGGCCAAAAAAACAACACATCAAAGCAAAACCATACCAAGGACACAAAGGCATTTCAATCTAAAGATGCAATTACTGGCCACTCTAAGCCCATTATACCAAATAAGGGACGAAGAAAACCTAAGAGGACCCGTAACAGAGATTCACCTGAACATGACACAAAAAAAACGCAATATCGATATTGCAACACAAGCGAAGTTAGATAACAAACAAACCTCAAAGTCTAACTCTAACGAGACTAATACTCAAGTTGAGCCCCTGAATGGACATACCAATGGGGTGGTCACCAAAGATATTGCAAACCTAACACATTCCTTGGAAGACCAAAACACTATAGTACATTCACCTGAAATACGACATAACACTTTAAATGCCATGCGGGGACTTCCCTACCCCCTGTTAAACAGGGGCACGGGAAAATTGGACGCCTTTGTCACCCGGATTCCATCGAATCCTTAAGCGTGATCAACCTGACGTCCTATGTGTTGTCCCCTATGAAAATTAATGTTCTCTCGCGAGGCTTGACTTTCTGTATACAGGAAGACTTTGATAACTTTGAGGTGATCACTGATATTCAACTCTTCGCACACAGACTCCTCTTAAAGAGCCTGCATGCGAGGGATAACAAGAACTCAGATGACCCTGAGGGGTCAAAACTCAGTATGAGAGAACTTAGAGCGTTACGGGATCTAACACTTCTATTGGAAGAGAACAATACCCTAGATCTGATAGACCAATTGGATCTTGAATCCCTTTTGGACAATACTAATAAGTCTGCCGGATCCAAACTGTCCTTGAAAAAAACCATTGGGCCACTTTCCCCCATTAAGCTTAAATCCCTGCATTGAGATTTTTGTAAAACAAGTATTGAGGGACATCTCCAAACTTCGTTGCAGGAAATCATACCCTGACAACCTGAACAATGAAGAATACAAAGCTATTCAATCGCTATGTAATAATACCAATATCATCATTAAACCCTCTGACAAAGGGGGTAACATAGTCTTGATGAATAATGCCAACCATGTCAGTATGTGTCAAGACATACTGGACAATACTGATTGGTATAAGATCATACCAATTAAGTTAATACTATCCTATCATCAACGATTTTATGAGTTTATTGAAGCAGCTTTGGAAATGGGCAGCATTACTATAGATCAATACTTGTTTATTAATACCAAATTCCCTAGAGAGGCTACCTTTTACTGCCTTCCAAAAATCCATAAATGTCAATCCCACCCACCAGGCCGACCTATCGTCTCTGGAAGGGGTGGGCTAACACAGAATCTTAGCAAACTAATTGATTCTCTCCTGCAACCCCTTGTGGTGAGCATGCCGTCCTTCATAAAGGACACAATACATTTGCTACAGATTCTGGACAATATGACTTTATCGGCCAATGCTTTGTTGGTAGCAATCGACGTAGAGGCACTCTACAGTTCGATACCACACATTAAGGGAATTGCAACCATACGAAGCATATTACAACAAAGTGATAAATATGGCCATGCATTGAGCGATTTCATCGTTCATGGTCTAGAGTTTATCTTACACCATAACCATTTTACATTCAACAACTCCCACTACCTCCAGATACAGGGCGTGGCCATGGGCACATGTTGCGCCCCGCCTTACGCCAACCTGTATCTGGGGAAGTGGGAGAAGTCTCTCCTATATGGCGAGGACCTCTTCGAGTTTACACGCCATATTTCTTTATGGCGGCGTTATATCGACGACGTCCTCGTCATATGGGAGGGCTCGGAGGACCAGTTATTGAAATTTCTGTCCCATATTAATGTGAATGACCACAATCTAAAATTCACTATGACATACGACCACTACCAAATTACATTTCTGGATGTACAAATTTGGCGTTCTTCTGCCAACCAAATCTCTACTACACTCCATCGAAAAAATACTGCGGGCAATACTGTCCTCCATGCGGACAGTTTTCATCCAACAAACTTGAAACGGTCCATCCCCTATGGACAATATCTGCGATTACGCAGAAATTGTTCAAATGATGCCCTCTTTCGCGAAGAGGTGGCCAAATTACAAAAGAGACTCCTAGCGCATGGATACAGTCGGTCTTGCTTGCGGAAAGCATACAACAAGACGCAATACAATCTCGCCGTAATTTGTTGCTTCCAAAGGAGGCGAAGGAAGGTTCTGGTCCTCAAACAACCAGGATCATCCTTCGGTTTTCCAAAAAAACATGCCACTATCCGCAACATTATCCAGAAACATTGGTCAATCCTAAAGGATGACCAAAAAATTGGAGATCTCATTCGAGCACATCCTGCAATTACTTATAGACGTGCTACCTCTTTATATGACAAATTGGTCCAAAGTGAATACCAGATGAGACAAAATGAGCTAGACATTGCTCAGTTTTTGGCTCCTTTCCCTGCGGTCACTGTTCCTCCTGTAGATACATCAGACAAGATAGGTCTTTTCGCTTACCCAACGGTAGAACATTTCGCCCCGTACACTTTGCTAATTGTCAAACGCGGGGGGTCGTATATTTCATGGAGTGTGAATGCGGCGCGTTCTACGTGGGGAAAATGAAACTGGAATTCCACACAAGAATAGCGAAACACATTTACAGTATGGAGATTGGGAATTACTACCTACCCCTAGGACGACATGTGGTCCCCATACACAATTATAAGATGCCTAAGGTATCTTTTGCCATACTGGATCGTATACATATTCCCAATCGTGGAGGAGATTGGAACAAGATCCTTCTCCAATACGAACAAAGATGGATTTTCAAATTAAACGCTACCATCTACCCAGGATTGAACAAAGCTATCTCGTTCGCCCCATTCCTTAAGGGATTTATCTCAGGAAGGACACAGTAGGAATTTATTTTTGAATTTATTTTTGATTTACTTTGATTTGCTTTGTTCCACTTTGACCCTTTTCTAATTCTAAATTTAAACTTTGTTTGATCTACTTTGATTAAGTTTTGATTGTTTTCGACATTGGATATATGACCTTTAACATACTTATTGTTGATTGATTTGTTGCCAACTATTCGTTTCGAAAAAATCAATTCTTTATAACCATTTTGTCATCCTTTCAATATATTTGTAACTGATGTGGCTTTCATATATATGTATATAACATCTGTAATTAATATTAACAACAATTGGGTGAGTTTTTACAAATTTTTATGCAATTTGACACATGTGGTGATTATACATGTCTTCTCTCTCCCTGCCTCTAGATGGCACCTTTGACCTTCATTGTCGCTGTTCTCTATAGGGCGGATTATTCTGGTGTGGCTTCTCGGCCGGGCGAGGGGATGGGTCCGAGCGCGCGGGCCCCTCCCCTAGGCTCCCATGGTTCAGACGGGTAGGTACCGCCCGCCTCTCTGGGATACGACGCTCGGCCGGCGGCATTCCGGAACAGCTCCGGACGCGGCATGTTAGTGCGCACGCGCAAATTTTGCGGGTGCGCATAGCGTGCTGACGTCACGCCAGTGCGACGGAACTGCATTCATTCCGTCACTTCCGGAATGGCAAAATGGCCATTTTGGCGACCATGCGGAATGATTCGGCAGGCGGAGGACTGGGTGGAGCCCATCTGTGATAGTTGAAAACGGATGCAGCTGGGTCATTACTGGCCATATACTATATATTCTTTGTCATGAGGGAGGGTAATTCATCCCTCCCTACTCAGGAGTAGGGATGAGCCGAACACCCCCCGGTTCGGTTCGCACCAGAACTTGCGAACGGCCCCCGCGTTCGTTACGAACGTTAGAACCCCGTTGAAGTCTATGGGACTCGAACGTTCGAAATGGAAAGTGCTAATTTTAACGGCTAATATGCAAGATACTGTCCTAAAAAGGGTTTGGGGACCTGACTCCTGCCTCAGGGGACATGGGTCAATGCAAAAAAAAGTTTTAAAAATGGCCGTTTTGGCGGGAGCACTGATTTTAATGACGATTAAAGTGAAAAAAAAAAGTGAAATATTACTTTAAATATGGTGCCTGGGGGGTGTCTGTAGTATGCCTGTGAAATGCCACGTGTTTCCCGTGTTTAGAACAGTCCCTGCACAAAATGACATTTAACGGAAATAACACCATTTAAAACTGCTTGCGGTTTTAATGTTATATCTGGTTCCTGCAATATGGTTGAAAATCATTCAGAAAAATGGCATGGGTAGCCCTCCCTGCCCATTACCAGCCTATTTGGGTCTTGTACGCATATTAAGGGGAACCCTGTACCCATATTAAAAAAAGGAAATGCGTGTGGCCCCCAGGCCCTATATACTCAGAACAGCAGTATACAGGTGGTGCAAACAAGACAGGGACTGTGTAGGTTTGTTGTGTTAAGTTGAATCTGTTTGTAATTTTCAACTGGTACATTTTTAAAGTGTAGCTCCAGTCAAAAAAAATATTTTTAAGCTTTTTGGAAAACATAGGGAAGGGTTATCACCCCTGTATAATTTGTTTTGCCATCCGTCTTTTTTCATCTCACTTGCTGCTGTCTCCTTCCGTTTGCAAGTAGGAGATGTTTGTAAGTTGGATGTTTGAAATAGGGGCCTGCCCTATATATTATAGCGGTATGTACTGGGTACAGAGCACGCAGACAGCACGCACTATCTCCTAACACTACTGACTGCAAGCTCTATTATTAACCACTTGACCACTGGGCACTTAAACACCCTTAATAACCAGACCAATTTTCAGCTTTTGGTGCTCTCATATTTTGAATGACAATTACTCAGTCATGCAACACCGGACCTATATGAAATGTTTGTCCTTTTTTTCACACAAATAGAGCTTTCTTTTGGTGGTATTTAATCACCTCTCAGTTTTTTTATTTTTTGTGCTATAAAAGAAAAAAGACCGGAAATTCTGCGAAAAAATGAATTTTTCTTTGTTTCTGTTATAAAATTTTGCAGATTAGTAATTTTTTCTTCATAAATTTTTTTTTACTGGTTACATGTTTTGAGTTGCAGAGGAGGTCTAGGACTAGAATTATTGCTCTCGCTCTAACGTTCTCGGCAATACCTCACATGTGTGGTTTGAACACCGTTTTCATATGTGGGCGGGGCTTACGAATGCGTTCGCTTCTGCATGCGAGCACATGGGGACATGGGCGCTTAAATTTTTTTTTTTTTTTTATTGTTTTTTTTTATTTTACTTTATTTATTTTGGTTTGACATTTTTTTCCCCAAAAATATATTTTTGATCACTTTTATTCCTATTACAAGGAATGTAAACATCCCTTGTAATAGGAATATGTGGTGACAGGTCCTCTTTACAGTGAAATCTGGGGGTCAATATGACCCCACATCTCACCTCTAGGCTGGGAAGCCTGAAATAAAAAATAAAAAAAAGATTCTGGCTTTGATCGTACTGGCGAGTTGGTAGAAGCACCGGAGGGCGGTGAGGGGTGGGGGGCGTCTATGGCTGGGTATTTCAGGGTATCACCGAGTATGGCTGGGTATCTCTGAGTATGGCTGGGTATGGCAATTTATGGCAGGGTATTGCAGAGTATTGGCGGGGTATTGGCGGGGTACTACAGAGTAATAGCAGGGTACTGCAGAGTATTGGGGAGTACTACAGAGTAATGGCAGGGTACTGCAGAGTAAAGGCAGGGTACTGCAGAGTAATGGGGGGTACGGCAGAGTAATGGCAGGGTACTGCAGAGTATGCACTGGTATTGCAGAGTATTGGCGGGGTATTGGCGGGGTACTACAGAGTAATAGCAGGGTACTGCAGAGTATTGGGGAGTACTACAGAGTAATGGCAGGGTACTGCAGAGTAATGGCAGGGTACTGCACTGCAGAGTAATGGCGGGGTACTGCAGAGTAATGGCAGGGTACTGCACTGCAGAGTAATGGCGGGGTACTGCAGAGTAATGGCGGGTACTGCAGAGTATTGGGGGGTACTGCAGAGTAATGGCAGGGTACTGCAGAGTAATGGGGGTTACTGCAGAGTAATGGGGGGTACTGCAGAGTAAAGGCAGGGTACTGCAGAGTAATGGGGGGTACTGCAAAGTAATGGCAGGGTACTGCAGAGTATGCACTGGTATTGCAGAGTATTGGCAGGGAATTGAGGAGTTAAATTCGGTGAGCAGCGATGTGGGCACTGCAGATGCAGCCCACATCGCTGCTGACACCGATCTCTTTCCCCTCCGCTGTACCGATCGGTACAGAGAGGGGAGGGAGGAACCGGCGTCATAACATGACGCCGGTTTGTTTTGGCATTTGACGGAGCGATCACGTGGTAAACGGCCGCGACGAGCTAAACGGCCGTGATGCGCCGGGTCCACGGATGCTCTCGAGTGCGCGCCCCAGGGGGCGCGCGAGAGCAGAATTCTGGGAGGCCGTTAATTAACGGCCTCTCAGAGTTAAACAACCGCCCTGAAGCCGTTAATCGGCAATGGGCGGTTGTTAAGTGGTTAAAGATAGATCACTAGCTAGCTATATAGGTGAGGTGAATATAGTGTAGTGGTGTATACTGCGGTCAGGGCACAGACAATAACCACTACACAAGAGCAAGATAGGAAATCAGCCAAAAACGATTGGTGTGTAACTGTGTTGAAGGTACACAGAACACCCACTGCTTCAGATTCCAACACACTACACGAGGCCGCCTCAAAGGCGGCCTTATATAGTGTGGGGCGTGCACTACACAGCCTGATCTATGATTGGCAGGATCATGTGGCCAATCATGGCTCTCCTCGCTGCTGGCGCTGCGATTGGCCAAGCATGCGGGGTCACAGTGCATGCTTGGCCAATCATGAGCCAGCAATGCACTGCGCCATCGCAGTGCATTGTGGTCCGCGCACGTCATACGAATTTTGACGCGAACGGACCAAGAGTTCGGATGTCGCCGAACGCCCGAACAGCCAATGTTCGAGTCGAACGTACGTTCGACTCGAACACGAAGCTCATCCCTACTCAGGAGATTACTTTTGCTGACGTTTTACTGCACACTAGGGTAAGTTACCTCTTTGATCCCATCAGGCACTTTTGGTCTATCTTTTAGATTACTATGAACATCATTGCCCTTACATTTATTCACAGACTCAAGTCCCCTGTGCCCTATTGGGCCACATAAGAGCGCAGGGTGAGTGTATTCTGGACTCCTGAGGCTAGGACCATATGGTCTCACCCCCCTATGCACTGTATTTATCCTGGTCCATTTTTCAAGGAATTTTCATTCAAAATACACACATAGGTAAACCTTTTTTGAGCTTTGCTTCAGCACGTTGTTTTAGCACTCTCACACCCACATAAGGATGTTCTTCCTTTCACCTCATCACTCTTTTTCACTATGTGTGGCATAGTATTAGGGTCTTTCACGTTTTCCTTCTTACATCACTCACTAGTATGGTATTGGACTCATGGACTCATGGGTATACTAGTTTTCCCTTGTGCATTACCCATCAGCCTTTAATCTCTTTATGTCTCCTTATGTCTCTTTACTCATTACTAGTAAGGGGCCCTTTTCATTATTTTTGGAGCTGGTAATGCCTAATCAGCTTTTTTGCGTCCTGTTCTACTGCAGGTGTGTTCCATCTGGCCTTCGGCTGTTGACGCCTGTATCCCACTCCGTGTGTTACACTGGAGGTGGATTCATGCATGTGATCCCTCGTAAGTAATATTTCTGGACTCCGTTTCCCTTCCTCCCCTCTTTTGGGCTGGTTACAGTGACAAAGGCCAACTGTACTATCTTTGGTGCATCTATGCAGGGCGGGAGAAAAGTGCCTTGGACAACGTTTGTCCTCCAATGAGGATCTCCACTGTGGACCATAGTCTTATTGTCTGATGCACATTAATTGGTAATTATATAACATTGTGATGTTAGATGTATATTTTGCCTACAGCAAATTGTTCCTAGCATACTATGATAAAACAACTGTTTTTATATATATATCCATTCAAAGTTGTTTTCTTCTTCCATAATAGACAAACTTTCTGAAGAAGACCCCTTGGAGGGTCGAAACGCGTCAGAGTCATTCCTTCATTGTATATACAGGTGTACAGTGGTTATGTGATACAATTATTTTTTGTCTATACATGTGCATCCATATTATGTTTTTATTGCCAAGTGGAGTTAAATTTTTGACTACTATGTCAGTTATTGAATCCTCTTTTTTATTAATAAACATTATAAAATAACAAACTCGCCCAATATTTTGCTTCTTCAGTAGTTTAATCTCTACTGTGCACATATATGCCCTCTACTACACTATAGATATTATATTGCTGCCTAAAAAACCCCACCATAGGGGATATTCTTTTTCTTTTTCAGCAGTATACACCATTATCCATCTATATAGTTAGCTATACTGCTCTTCTGTAATTCAGCTTTCAGTCAGCTGTAGGAGTTTGTGGGTGTTTCTGCGTGCCCTGACCGCAGTATACACCATTATCCACCTATATAGCTAGCTAGATTGCTCTTCTGTAATTGAGCTTTCAGTCAGCTGTAGGAGTTTGTGGGTGTTGTCTGCGTGCCCTGACCGCAGTATACACCATTATCCACCATTATCCACCTATATAGCTAGCTATATTGCTCTTCTGTAATTCAGCTTTCAGTCAGCTGTAGGAGTTTGTGGGTGTTGTCTGCGTGCCCTGACCGCAGTATACACCATTATACACCTATATAGCTAGCTAGATTGCTCTTCTGTAATTGAGCTTTCAGTCAGCTGTAGGAGTTTGTGGGTGTTGTCTGCGTGCCCTGACCGCAGTATACACCATTATCCACTTATATAGCTAGCTATATTGCTCTTCTGTAATTCAGCTTTCAGTCAGCTGTAGGAGTTTGTGGGTGCTGTCTGCGTATCCTGACTGCAGTATCCACCATTATCCACCTATATAGCTATCTATATTGCTCTTCTGTAATTCAGCTTTCAGTCAGCTGTAGGAGTTTGTGGGTGTTGTCTGCGTGCCCTGAACGCAGTATACACCATTATCCACCATTATCCACCTATATAGCTAGCTATATTGCTCTTCTGTAATTGAGCTTTCAGTCAGCTGTAGGAGTTTGTGGGTGTTGTCTGCGTGCCCTGACTGCAGTATACACCATTATCTACCTATATAGCTAGCTATATTTCTCTTCTGTAATTCAACTTTCAGTCAGCTATAGGAGTTTGTGGGTGTTGTCTGTGTGCCCTGACCGCAGTATACACCATTATCCACCTATATAGCTCTTCTTCTAGCCACCTGCCATCTGCCGGAGTTAGTTGGTGTTGTGTGCCTCCAGCACAGTGCAGTATACACCCTTTATATATACCCTTTAATTCCTGTTGTTCTATAATAAAGGCATATGCAGGAGTTAGTGGTTGTTGTGTACCTCCAGCACAATATACACTACCCAATTGCTGGTTTTCCCATCTCCCTTCAGGCCATTACCATGTCTGGAAGGCCAACAAGGAGGGGCAGACAGGCACGAGCGGATAAAAGAGAGCAACCAGGCTCTGTGTCTAGAAACAACAGTGCTGGTCATGGACGCGGTGCATCGCCATCAGCACGTGGCCATGGGACACGCTTATCCTTATCTGCAGCTGGACGTGTTGAGCCGCATCATGCCGAAGACTTGGTAGAGTGGATGACCAAGCCCTCTTCATCCTCCTCATCCTCTCTCACCCAGACTCAGGGTACTAGCAAAGCAGCTGCCAATGCATAGTCTTCCCTCGTCTCAATGTCATCATCAGTGACTCCTTCCCTAGACCCACCACGTCCTCCTGAGGAGTCCCCTGAACTCTTTGAGCACAGTGTTGGGTACATGCTCCAGCGGGATGCCCAGTATTTTGTAGGCTCTGATGATGATACTCAGCTAGAGGAAGGCAGTAGCATTAGTGCAGAGAGAGGGGATGCTCCAGAAGGACAGTAATCTGGCAGTCATGTTCCACAAGCTGCAGCATACTGCCAGGTTTGCTCCAGCGATGAAGAGGGAGGGGATGATGAGGGCACTGACTCGACGTGGGTGCCTGGTAGGAGAGAGGAGGAGGAGGCACATCTCCAATGAGGCAGAATGCCCTCCGGGGGCCAGCTTAGGGGCAGCACACCGACTGAATCACACAGCAGAGCTCCGCCTGTGCAGGGCGCTGCCTCTGCGCGTTATTCTAAAAGTTCTTTGGTGTGGGCCTTTTTAGAGATGAGTGCATCAGATCGCACCGCTGCTATTTACAACATATGTCTCAAGCGTATCTCGCGTGGCCAAAACATCAGCCGCTTGGGCACCACATGCTTGACCAGACATATGTTGACCTGCCATGCAGCTCGTTGGCAAGCGTACCTCAAAGACCCACACCAAAGAACAAAGCGGACCTCTCCTTGCTCCTCATCAGCTGGGATCTCCAACCCCACTAGACCTTCAGTCCTCTCTGAAACCTGCTCTGAGAGGAATGAAGGTGTAGAATTAGGTGTGTCACAGCCAAGTGCTTCCGGGCACTCTGCTAGCAGTACACCCACGTCCGATTATAGCAGGCAAATTTCCCTGCCCCAGCTGCTGGACCATCGAAAGAAGTTCACTCCCAGCCATCCACATGCCCAGCGGTTGAATGCTACCTTGGCTAAATTGCTAGCACTTCAACTGCTGTATTTTCAGTTGGTAGACTCGGCCCCCTTCTGTGAGTTTGTACAATGTGCGGTTCCTCAGTGGCAGGTCCCCAAACGCCACTTTTTCTCACGGAAGGCGATTCCGGCTCTCTACTGGCATGTGGAAGGCAATGTCCTTGCCTCGCTGGACAGGGCGGTCAGCAGTAAGGTGCATATTACCACTGATTCATGGTCCAGCAGGCATGGACAGGGACGTTACCTGTCTTTCGCGGCCCATTGGGTCACTCTTCTGGCAGCTGGGAAGGATGCAGGACAAGGTGCAGTAGTGTTGGAGGTTGTTCCGCCACCACGCCTCCAAAATGCTACTACTGGTTGTGACACACCTCTCTCCTCCACCCCCTCCTCTTCTTCTTCCTCAATGGCCTCTTCCAGTGCTCTGTCCTCAGAACCAGCGGTGCTCCATAGGCGTTCAAGGGGCTACACAAGTATGCAGGCAAAACAATGCCATGCCGTGCTTGTGCTGGTTTGTTTGGGGGACAGGAGCCACACTGGGGCAGATATTTTGTCAGCTCTGTAGGGGCAGGCCAAGAGGTGGTTGACGCCATGCCAGCTTAAGCCAGGAATGGTGGTTTGCGACAATGGCACCAACATCCTCTCCACCCTCCGACAGGGACAACTGACCCATGTGCCCTGTGTGGCTCATGTCCTTAACCTGGTGGTGCAGCGGTTGTTGGGCAGGTACCCCGGCTTACAGGATGTCCTGAAGCAGGCCAGGAAAGTCTGTGTGCATTTCCGACGATCATTTAATGCCCGTGCTCGGCTGGCTGAGCTCCAAAAGGAGTTGAACCTGCCCAAGAACCGCCTTATATGTGACATGCCCACCAGGTGGAACTCAACGTTGGCCATGCTGCAGCGGCTGCACACGCAGCAGAGGGCCATCAATGAGTACCTGTGCGACTACGGCACCAGGACAGGGTCAGGGGAGCTCGGTTTTTTCTCACCACAACAGTGGGGCATGATCAGGGATGCATGCACTGTCCTGTCACCGTTTGAGGAGGCCACAAGGATGGTGAGCAGTGACAGTGGATGCATCAGTGACACTGTACCTCTTGTCCACCTCTTGGAGCATACGCTGCGTGGAATAATGGACAGGGCACTTGAGGCAGAACAGAGGCAGGAAGAGGAGGACTTCCTTGCTTCTCAAGGCCCCCTTTATCCAGACAGTGTTCCTGCTGTCCCACCCATCACACAGGACGAGGATGAGGAGGAGGAGGAGGAGGATGATTGTGTCAGCATGGAGGTGGAGGCTGACACTGAACATCAGCAGCAGTCTTGTAGGGATGATTTTCAGTCCCAAGAAACCCGTGGACTTGTACGTGGCTGGGAGGAGGTAGCTGTGGATCATGTTGTCCTTAGTGACCCAGAGGACTCCGGACCGAATGCCTCAGCTAACCTACGCTGCATGGCCTCCCTGATCCTGCAAAGCCTGCGGAAGGATCCTCGTATTCTTCGGATCAAGGAGAGGGACCATTACTGACTGGCCACTCTCTTTGATCCACGGTACAAAGGTAAGGTTGCCGACCTTCTCTTGCCGTCGCAGAGGGAGCAGAGGATGAGACATCTCTGGGAGACCTTGCAGAAAGGTCTGTGCAACGCGTTCCCAGAGGGAGGTTACAAACTCCTGGTCCTGGACAACGTGTTGCTGAGGCATCGGTCAGAAGGAGCGGTGGAGAAGGTGGACGTCTGACCGATGCATTCAGACAATTTTTTAGTCCGCAGCCCCAAGGTATGATTGGTTCCAGCACCCATCGCCAGCGTCTGATTTACATGGTGCAGGAATACCTAGGGGCAAGGTCAGACTTGGACACCTTTCCCACCGAAAATCCTCTGGCTTACTGAGTCTTGAGGATGGATCACTGGCCAGAGCTTGCACAGTATGCAATTGAGCTACTGGCCTGTCCTGCATCCAGCGTTCTTTCGGAACTCACCTTCAGTGCTGCTGGTGGCTTTGTTACCGATCACAGGGTGTGCCTGTCCACCGACTCGGTTGATCGACTGACCTTCATGAAGATGAATCAGTCTTTGATCACCCACAGTTACCAAGCACCTGAAGCTGATGTAACCGAATATTTTTTTTTTTTTGAAATATCACATCCCTTCAAGGAGAGGGTAAGTTGGTGTCGCGCTGTTCTAATTTAGAGTATTATTTCGAAGAAGGTAAATCTCTATCTTCCTGGCTCATAGGGGGGAGGTAATATGAAACTGGGAGGTCTACAAAATATTTAGAGAGATATTTGGAATATTTTTATCCGCTAGCAAGATATAGATCTCTTCCCCTATGGTTTTAAATGGATTAAATGTAATTATACAAAATGCCCATTAAATATCAAAAGTGCAATAAAGATAAAAGCAAAAATGAAAATCAGTAAACGCACTACAGGGGTGTTTTCACCTAAATTCTAGATATAGATAATAGTGCTTATTTAAAGAAAAGTGTACTTAGTATGATCGTGATAGACGAATGAGATCAGTATAACAAAAAATTATAAAAGTAAACACACTGCAGAGCCAACTGTGGCCTGCGTTAAATACCTGGACTAGATGGCATAAACAAAATATGTAGTGTAAACAAATTCAGAACCGTCACTTTTAGCCTGCAACGGTCAAAACAACCAGAAAGTGCTCTGTGCTTCTAAAGGTAAATATAAATGAATGACAGTGGCAAATGGAAAATAAAAATATTAATACATTCTAAAAAATGAATTTAAAATAGTTGTGCAATCAAGTGACTACATCCAATTAATAAACGTGAATTCATAAAAGAATATCAAAAAACAATTAATAAAGTATGGTGTAAAAAATAATAAATATAAATGCCCTATAGAGCCTTTCGTCAGGTGTGTAGAATTTAGCTCGTGAGTGTAAGAAAATACAATTAAGAAAAGTGCTGAGTGCAATATAAATTAAATAACAATAAACTAAAACAAAACTCTAGAGCAATATATGTAAAACCACACGAAAGTGCATACATTCAGTTTATACTGTAGAATAAATAAACGCCCCGCAGGGCCAAATTCATAAGTGCAATAAACCACAAGTGGATCAGTTAAATAATATATCCGCTTGGGTGAACTCGTCCAAAACACAGGAGGTGAAAGGAAAAAAGTGGGGGAAATTCAATATATATAGTCCCTTAAAGTGCTTGTGCTTTTTCTTTTACTATAAATGTGCAATCCAGTTGAATCACCGCTTCCCAGTGTATTCCTCCTTCGTGACCATACACTCGGGTGGGCAATGGCCCCTTACCTTATGATAAGGAGAAAAACGCCTTAAGATGGAGGTCTCTTTAAGGTTATTCCCACCAGGTTAAAACTTCTCCTTTCAAGTGTCTTTAATACTCCAAGGAACCCTCCTCTGTGACAGCGCTCCGTACACCCAGAGGCTCCGGTGTTTTCCTTCTCGGGGCTTCCAATCCGAAGGACGTTACGTTGAATCTCATCGAATACATCACGTTTGCTTTTATCTTTATTGCACTTTTGATATTTATTTTATGGGCATTTTGTATAATTACATTTAATCCATTTAAAACCATAGGGGAAGAGATCTATATCTTGCTAGCGGATAAAAAATATTCCAAATATCTCTCTAAATATTTTGTAGACCTCCCAGTTTCATATTACCTCCTCCCCATGAGCCAGGAAGATAGGGATTTACCCTCTTCGAAATAATACTCTAAATTAGAACAGTGCGACGCCAACTTACCCTCTCGTTACAATTAAGTGGATACGGTATGATCCATCTCAGTGAACGCAGCAGTTCCTTCATCCATCACTTAATAGTGGCGGTTCAAGGAACTGCTGCGTTATCACATCCCTTCAAGACTGCCTATGCTGATTCTGAGTGACTGTCCTGTTATGTTGATTGTCTATCCTCTTCCTCCTCCGCTGACATGTTGGAAGAAAATTTTTGGTTCTGGGTGATGCCACCAGCCCAATTTTTCAGCCACGGTTTAACAGGGGCGTTTAATTACAATTTTTGATGCAATGCTTTGCAGCAGGGCTCATTCCTGCACTACAACTAGAGTATATGGGAGAGGTTGCAGTGTCGTGGCACCAGCACCAGTGCTTAAGGCCCAATTTTTCAGCCCCTGTTTAACAGGGGCGTTTAATTACAATTTTTGATGCAATGCTTTGCAGCAGGGCTCATTCCTGCACCACAACTAGGGTATATGGGAGAGGTTGCAGTGTCGTGGCACCAGCACCGTGCCTAAAGCCCAATTTTTCAGCCCCTGTTTAACAGGGGCATGTAATTACAATTCTTGATATAATATTTCACAGCAGGGCCCGTTCCTGTGCCCACCGAGAGTAACTGTGAGGACTTGTAGTGTTGTGGCACCAGCACCACAACCACCAAAGGCCCAATTTTTCTACCACTGTTCAACAATGGCATGTAATTACAATTCTTGATATAAACGTTCACAGCAGGGCGCTCCAGCGAGTCAAGAGTCACTTTCAGGGCTTACAATGTTGTGGCAACACCAACACCTTGTTCCGCCATTTCTGCAGAGCATATAGGGCAGGCCCCTACTTTCAAACATCCAACTTACAAACGTCTCCTACTTGCAAACGGAAGGAGACAACAGGAAGTGAGATGAAAAAAGACGGACGGCAAAACAAATTATACAGGGGTGATAACCCTTCCCTATGTTTTCCAAAAAGCTTAAAAATTGATATTTTGACTGGAGCTACACTTTAAAAATGTACCAGTTCAAAATTACACACAGATTCTACTTAACACAACAAATCTACAAAGTCCCTGTCTTGTTTGCACCACCTGTATACTGCTGTTCTGTGCATATAGGGCCTGGGGGCCCAACGCCTTTCCTTTTTTTAATATGGATTGGGTACAGGGTTCCCCTTAATAACCGTACAAGACCCAAAGGGGCTGGTAATGGGCAGGGGGGCCACCCATGCCATTCTTCTCAATGATTTTCATCCATATTGCCGGAACCAGATATTACATTAAAACCGCAAGCAGTTTTAAATGACTTTTTTTCCGTTAAATGTCATTTTGTGCAGGGACTGTTCTAAACACGGGAAACACATGGCACTTCACAGGCATACTATAGGCACCCCCCAGGCACAATATTTAAAGGAATATTTCACTTTTTTTTCACTTTAATCGTCATTAACCACTTAAGCCCCGGACCAATTGTCAGCCTAAGGACCAGAGGTCTTTTTACAATTTCGCACTGCACTGCTTTAACTGGTAATTGCACGGTCATGCAATGGTGTACCCAAACGAAATTTTTGCGTGCTTTTCTTCCCACAAATAGAGCTGTCTTTTGATGGTATTTGATTGCCTCTGCGATATTTATTTTTTACGACATAAAAGGAAAAAGACAGAAATTTAAAAAAAAAAAAGATTTTTTCTACTTTTTGTTATAAGAAAAATCGAATAAACTAAATTTTAGTCATACATTTAGGCCAAAATGTATTCAGCCACATGTCTTTAGTAAAAAAAAATGTCTACAGTGGTGTGAAAAAGTGTTTGCCCCCTTCCTCATTTCCTGTTCCTTTGCATGTTTGTCACACTTAAGTGTTTCGGAACATCAAACCAATTTAAACAATAGTCAAGGACAACACAAGTAAACACAAAATGCAATTTGTAAATGAAGGTGTTTATTATTAAAGGTGAAAAAAAATCCAAACCATCATGGCCCTGTGTGAAAAAGTGATTGCCCCCTAAACCTAATAATTGGTTGGGCCACCCTTAGCAGCAACAACTGCAACCAAGCGTTTGCGATAACGTGCAATGAGGCTTTTACAGCATCCTGGAGGAATTTTGGCCCACTCATCTTTGCAGAATTGTCCTAATTCAGTTACATTACAGGGTTTTCGAGCATGAACGGCCTTTTTAAGGTCATACCACAACATCTCAATAGGATTCAGGTCAGGACTTTGGCTAGGCCACTCCAAAGTCTTCATTTTGTTTTTCTTCAGCCATTCGGTGGTGGACTTGCTGGTGTGTTTAGGATCATTGTCCTGCTGCAGAACCCAAGTTCGTTTCAGCTTGAGTACACGAACAGATGGTCGGACATTCTCCTTCAGGATCTCTTGGTAGACAGCAGAATTCATAGTTCCTTTTATCACGGCAAGTCTTCCAGGTCCTGAAGCAGCAAAACAGCCCCAGACCATCACACTACCACCACCATATTTTACTGTTGGTATAATGTTCTTTTTATGAAATGCAGTGTTCCTTCTACGCCAGATATACTTGGACACACACCTTCCAAAGAGTTCCACTTTTGTCTCATCGGTCCACAGAATGTTGTCCCAAAAGTCTTGGGGATCATCAAGATGTGTTGTGGAGAAATTGAGACGAGCTTTGATGTTCTTTTTGCTCAGCAGGGGTTTTCTCCTTGGAACTCTGCCATGCAGGCCATTTTTGCCCAGTCTTTTCCTGATGGTGAAGGCATGAACGCTGACCTTAACTGAGGCAAGTGAGGCCTGCAGTTCCTTGGACGTTGTTGTGGGGTCTTTTGTGACCTCTTGGATGAGTCGTCGCTGCGCTCTTGGGGTAATTTTGGGCGGCCGGCCACTCCTGGGAAGGTTCACCACTGTTCCATGTCTTCGCCATTTGTGGATAATGGCTCTCACTGTGGTTCGCTGGATTCCCAAAGCTTTGGAAATGGCTTTATAACCCTTTCCAGACTGATAGATCTCAATTACTTTCTTTCTCAATTGTTCCTGAATTTCTTTGGGTCTCGGCATGATGTGTAGCTTTTAAGGATCTTCTGGTGGACCTTACTGTGTCAAGCAGCTCCTATTTAAGTGATGCCTTGATTGTGAACAGGTGTGGCAATAATCAGGTCTGGGTGTGGCTAGAGAAATTGAACTCAGGTGTGGACAACCACAGTTATAGTATGTTTTAACAAGGGGGGCAATCACTTTTTCACACAGGGCCATGATGGTTTGGATTTTTTTTCACCTTTAATAATAAACACCTTCATTTACAAATTGCATTTTGTGTTTACTTGGGTTGTCCTTGACTATTGTTTAAATTGGTTTGATGTTCCGAAACACTTAAGTGTGACAAACATGCAAAGGAACAGGAAATGAGGAAGGGGGCAAACACTTTTTCACACCACTGTATAAGCGTATATTTATTGGTTTGCGCAAAAGTTATAGCGTCTACAAACTAGAGTACATTTTCTGGAATTTACATAGCTTTTTATTTATGACTGCCTATCTCATTTCTTGAGGTGCTAAAATGGCAGGGCAGTACAAACCCCCCCAAATGACCCCATTTTGGAAAGTAGACACCCCAAGGAAATTGCTGAGGGGCATGCTGAGCCCATTGAATATTTTTTTTTTTCCCAAGTGATTGAATGATGACTCAAAAAAAAAATAGTTTACAAAAAGTTGTCACTAAATGATATATTTCTCACACATGCCATAGTTATATGTAGAATTGCACCCCAAAATATATTCTGCTGCTTCTCCTGAGTACGGGGATACCACATATGTTGGACTTTTTGGGAGTCTAGCCGCGTACGGCACCCCGAAAACCAATCACTGCCTTCAGGATTTCGAAGGGTGCAAATTTTTGATTTCACTCCTCACTACCTATCACATGTTCGAAGGCCATAAAATGCCAAAATAGCACAAACCCCCCCCCCCAAATGACCCCATTTTGAAAAGTAGACACCCCAAGATATTTACTGAGAGGCATGTTGAGTCCATGAAATATTTTATATTTTGCCACAAGTTGCAGGAATATTACAATTTTTTTTTGCACAAAGTTGTCACTCAATCATATATTGCTCACAAATGCTATGGGCATAAGTGAAATTACACCCCAAAATAAATTCTGCTGCTTCTCCTGAGTACGGGGATATCACATATGTGGGACTTTTTGGGAGGCTAGCCGCGTACGGCACCCCGAAAACCAATCACTGCCTTCATGATTTCTAATGCCGCGTACACACGATCAAACAATCCGGTGGAAAAGTCCGGCAAACTCAAGTCCGCCGGACAATCCCCCAGTGTGTAGCCTCCGGCTGACTTTTTTTACCCAAAAGTACGGCGGACTTAGAGAGTAGTTTTGCACTCCAATCTTCCCGTCGGACTCGCATTTCGGCGGACAATCCGGCCGTTGGTATGCCAGTCCACCGTACTTTTGAAATGAGCGGACTTTTCCTGCGCGGAGAAAAGTCCGCTCAGTTTGAGCCCGTCTCCAGGTAGACGGGGCCAGCGAAGGAGGCGTCGCTGGCCCCGTCACCTGGTATGGACTTAAAGGGGAACTCCAACGCCGAAAAAAATCGGCGTGGGGGTCCCCCCCAGGTCCACATCAGACCCTTGTCCGAGCACGGTACCCGGCTGGCCAGGAAAGGGAGGGACGAGCGAGCGCCACCCCTCCTGAGGCGTACCAGGCCGCGTGCCCTCAACATTGGGGGGTGCCTTGGGGAATGGGGGGCCGCGTGGCCCCCCGCCCCCAAAGCACCTTGTCCCCATGTTGATGAGGACAAGGGCCTCTTCCCGACAACCCTGGCCGTTGGTTGTCCGGGTCTGCGGGCGGGGGGCTTATCGGAATCCGGGAGCCCCCTTTAATAAGGAGGCCCCTGGATTCTGCCCCCCCACCCTATGTGAACAATGTACCCCATACCCATTCACCTGTGGAAAAAAGTAAAAAAAAAAAAAACACACAAGGGTTAAAATAGTTTATTGCACAGCTCCGGGGTCGGGGGTCTTCTCGCCGGACTCCGCTATCTTCTTCTAGCTCTTTTGCTAGCGGAGGAGCCCGGCATTCTTCCTTGCCGCCGCCCTCTTCTTTCGACTTCGGGGGTCTTGTCCCCCTCTTGGGGGGTCTTGTCCCCCTCTTCGGTTCTTCTTGCCGGGCCACCGCGCCTTCTTCTAGCTCTTTTACAAGCGGCTGGTCTTCTGTCGCCGCTTTCGCCATCTTCTGTTCTTCTCTTCAGATGTTGCCTCGTCGCATCCTCCGCTCACAATACCACGGACAGGACGCACGGCGACTTATATAGGGACATCACCGGATGATGTCCCCGCCCATTATGGTGTCACAGTCCCAGAGGATGATAATTGATATCAAGCGCCGGGTGATCAGGGGGTTAAACCTTTATTGGGTAATAAATGGTGGGTGCCCTGATGCTATAAAAAGCAAAATAACCAGAGTCGCCCGTAACACTTATACAGTGATCACTGGTGAAAGGGTTAACTAGGGGCAATCAGGGGGTTGAAATCTTTATTAGGTAGTATATGGGGGTCCCTGACGCTATATAAAAACCTGACGGGGAAGCTAAATAACTAACTGGCTAACCAGCATCACCAGTGACACTTATACGGTGATCGCTGGTGAAAGGGTTAACTCTAGGGGCAATCAGGGGGTTAAAAATCTTTATTAGGTAGTATATGGGGGTACCTAACACTATAAAAACCTGGTGGTGTACATAAAAAATAACTAGCTACCTAGCGGCACCAGTGACACTAATGCAGAAAAAGGATTGCTTAGTGACACTGGCAAAAGGGGGTGAAAGGGTTAACTCTAGGGGCAATCAGGGGGTTAAACCTTTATTGGGGGGGTAGGGGGCTACCCTGGACCTAACACTAACTGCCCGACACTTTTTACTGTCACAACTGACACTAAATGCAGTGATCGGTAAATAAATGATCACTGCAATCAGTGACACTGTGACTGGGAGGGGGGGCGGGGGGGGGCGATCGGGGGGGAATTTGTATACCTATGTGTACCTACATGTCAGTGTAGTGTTTGGTACACTTACTATGTGTTCTCCTCGCAGTCTGGTCAAAAAGACCACCCCGAGGAGAATGACATCACTTCCTCCCTGCCTGTGTTTACACTACACAGGCAGGGGAAGCTTCTCATTCGCCAGGAGCGATCGAGAGGGGATGGCCAGAAATCAATGGCCATCCCCTCATCCCGGATCACTCCTGAAGCGAAACAGACTGCCGCAGCCAGCGGGAGGGGGTCCGATCTAACCCCCACCCACTGGAAGGCAAGCACGTACATGTATGTGCTTGTGCCTGTCAGTGCCAACATTGCCATGCGGCGGTCCTTAAGTGGTTAAAATCAGTGCTACCGAAAAAACTGCCATTTTTCAAAACATTTTAGGCATTGACCCATGTCCCTTGGGGCAGGAGCCAGGTCCCCAAACCCTTTTTAGGACAATATCTTGCATACTAGCCATTAAAATTAGCACTATTTATTTTGAACGTTCGAGTCTCATAGACTTCAATTGGGTTCGTACGTACGAATTTTTATGGTCCGTTCGAAAGTTCTGGTGCGAACCGAACCGGGGGTGTTTGACTTATCCCTAACAATGACATACAGGTCAAGGTAGTCGTGGAAAATGTCATTGACGAAGTGCTGGAAAGTTGCTGGGGCATTGCACAGGCCAAAGGGCATAATAAGGTACTCGTAGTGCCAGCATCGAGTACGAAAGGCCGTTTTCCATTTATCCCCTTTCCGGATGCGGATTAAATTGTAAGCCCCGTGGAGATCCAGCTTTGTAAACATTGTTGCAGTTCCCAGCCTTTGAAAGAGTTCTGGTACCAGTGGTAGTGGGTATCTGTTTTTAATAGTGATTTTCTTTAGTTCCCGGTAGTCGATGCAAGGACGTAAGGAATTATCCTTTTTTTTGACAAAAAAGATGCCTGCACCGGCTGGGAAGGTAGAGGGGCGAATGAACCCCTTCTTCAGATTCTCATCTATATAGTCCTTCAAGGTGCCCAGCTCCTGCTCAGTTAATGGGGAGATCCTTCTGAAGGGGACTTCTGTTTCGGGTAAAAGTTCTATCGGGCAGTCATACGGTCTATGTGGAGGGAGAGTCTCTACCCCCTTTTTGCTAAATACATCCAAAAAGTCGTGGTAAGGTTCGGGGATAGATTGGTGTAGCTCGGTATCTGAATTCATACAGAGAAGCTGGGATGTCTTGCAAGATGCTCCACATAGACAGTGCTGACGGCAGTACTCAGAAAGAAACTGGATTTCACCCATGGCCCAGTTGATGCTGGGGTTGTGAGCCTGCAACCAGGGCATTCCCAATATGATTAGAAAAAGGGGAGAGGAAATAGCGTCCAAACATAGAAGCTCTTGATGCTGAGAATCTTTGGTGGTCAACAGGTGAACTGTTTCCTGGATGACTGGACCAGAACTGAATGTGGAACCATCTTCCAAATGTACTGCCTTGAGTTGAAGAAGAATGCCATGGTTGGTAGCTGTCAGAAACCATGAATCAGACCAAGACAGAAGTACAATTAAATCGCACTTGTTTATTAATAACAAATAAAAAGGTAAATAGAGTAAGCGTAGTCAAAGCATAGCCAGAGTCCAGTAACCAGATCGAGTAGTCAGCCAGTCCAGAGTTCGATAACCAGATTGGGTAATCAGCCAGGCCAGAAGTCAGGGATCCAAGTGGAGCAACAGCAAGCAGGATAAGAAGCCAAGGGATGTCAGCAAGCCAGTAAACAGAACCGCAGGAGATGGTTACTTGTGATGTGAACAAGGCGAGGCCGAGATGAAGTAAGCTGGACAGCTTTAAGTAGGCAGGTCAGACGAGCAGGATCAGGAACAGCTGGTAACTGGAGAGAGATGAGAGCTGGCAATTAGCCGACAGCTGAGCAGCCAGGCCAGAGAAGGAAGGGCTAAGCCAGCCCTGACAGTAGCAAAGGCTAGGTCAATGAAGCAGCTACATGCTCCGGAGTCAACAATGACTGACACTGGGATAGTCATTCCGGAAAGCTGCAAAACAACAGCAAGAGCAAGGTGAGAACCAGTTTTAGCCAAGACAGGTGTACTCAAGGAAGAGAGAGGCAGGCACTTACATGTCTTGTTGGGGCAGGATCTCACATAATGTCCGGGTTCTCCGCAATACAAGCACAGGTTATGGGCCCGTCTACGCATTTTTTTTCCAGAGTAAGAGAAGAGAGGAGCAGGCCGAGATGCATGGGCTCTGGGGCTTCTGAAACCAGAATTGAAGAGGCGGGAGGAACTTGACTGGGTTGACTGGGTACCCTTGGAAGCATCCAGATAGGGCGAGAGCAGGCCCGGACTGGCCATAGGGCACACCGGGCATTTGCCCGGTGGGCCGCGGACCGCCGGGCCGCATGACATCTCCGCACTGTGAAGTTGGTCCTGCAACAAGCTCCGCAGCCGGCTCCACGGCAGACTCCGCGGAGACGGCCGCATTTATTTCTGCCAGAGTCCCTATCAAGGCTGCGGGCTGGGCTGTGGGCTGGGCTGCTCCTTGTGCCAGCGCCGCTCACCACAGCCATCTCCACGGCCACCTCCGCGGCCATCCGGCCAGCCTTTCACCTTAGGAAGAAATGAAGAAGAGGTCATGTGACCGAAGGGGGAGGAGTTGGAGGAGACCTCATCTGCCTAGTGTCGTAAAAGGACCTGCAACTGCTAGAAAGGTAAGTTACTTATTGCCTGCCTGTATATATGTATATTTTTTTTATGCATCTTTGCTGATAATGTGTTTTTTTTTTTTTTTATCATGCCTGCCAATGTGTTTTTTATTTTTTTATTTTTTCCATGCCTGCCAATGTCTTTTTTTTTTTTTTTCAATGCTTGCCAATGTCTTTTTTTTTTTTCATGCCTGCCAATGTGTTTTTTTTTTTTTATCATGCCGGTGCCAATGTGTTTTTTTTTTATCATGCCTGCCAATGTGTTTTTTTGTATCTTGGCTGATAGTGTTTTTTTTTTTTTTTTCATGCCTGGCAATGCTTTAAACTGATCTTAATAAAAACTAAAAGTGGTCAGTCTCTCTTAGAGATCCCTTTCACACTGGTCATCTCCTGTATTAGATCCGCAGTCTCTGGTCATCTCCTGTATTAAATCCGCAGTCTCTGGTCATCTCCTGTATAAGATCCGCAGTCTCTGGTCATCTCCTGTATTAGATCCGCAGTCTCTGGTCATCTCCTGTATTAGATCCGCAGTCTCTGGTCATCTCCTGTATTAAATCCGCAGTCTCTGGTCATCTCCTGTATTAGATCCGCAGTCTCTGGTCATCTCCTGTATTAGATCCGCAGTCTCTGGTCATCTCCTGTATTAGATCCGCAGTCTCTGGTCATCTCCTGTATTAGATCCGCAGTCTCTGGTCATCTCCTGTATTAGATCCGCAGTCTGTGGTCATCTCCTGTATTAGATCCGCAGTCTCTGGTCCTCTCCTGTCGTACGTTTCTCAGTGAGCAGTAATAATGTGCAGTATCCTCTAGCAATGAATGAGGAAGCAGAAATTATGTGTTGTAACCTCTAACAACCAATTAGTAATCAGTAATAATATGCTGCATCCTCTGGCAACCAATTGCAATTGCTGCCTGATCTTCTGCAGCAAACTGATTTTGAGTCTTACTGCTATATGTTAAATTTCTTAGCCCTTGTACACACGGTCAGACATTCCAACAACCAAATCCGTCGGATTTTTTCCGACGGATTTTGTCCGAAACTGTTGCATACACACGGTCGGACAAAGTTGTCGGAAAACGTGATGACATTATTTTGTTGCGATGGGACTATGTTCACGCTAGTAGCCAATAGCTTTGGTGTAGGAATTTGATCTGAGCATGCGTGGCACTTTGTCCGATCGGAATTCTCTACACATAATCGGACAAAGTCCGATCGGATCATGTTGTCGGAAAATTTTACCGACAAGTTGGAAAACTTGGTCCGTCAGATACTCCGACAGAAACAGTCCGATGGAGACCACACACAGTCGGATTATCCAACAAAACGGTCCGATTGGACACATTCAGTCGGATTCTCCCACCGTGTGTACAAGGGCTAAGAGCGGTCGGGGGGGCCCCAAGAAAATGTTTGCCCAAAGGCCGATCAACATTAAAGACAGCCCTGCCCCCTCCCACCGCCGCCTTCACCAGGCTCTCCTGTGTGATTGGGGAACCCAGTAAGGATGTAACTGGTGGCATCCAGCTCTAGGCACACAGTGAGAGAAACAGATGTTGTTCCTCTCACCGTGTGACATCAGAAACAAGAAGCAAGCATTTAGTCACTTACTGTTCTGACTCTTCGGTTACTTGGCCATTACCGATCAGACTGATTGGCTCCATTGGAGGCCAGAGGACAGATTTGGTGTCTAATAGACCCCAGATCTCTCCATAAACAGGAACTGTCACGGCCCATGCTATTACAAGGGATGTTGTTCACGCCTTCTAATAGCAATAAAGTTGATTAAAAAAAAGAAGTTTAAAAAGGTGCAGCGTTGAAAATTTTTTTAATGAAATAATTTAAAAATTCAAAAAAATATAAATAAATTTAAGTTCCCCCATGCTCATGTTTAAATGCATATGCATGTCCCACATGCATATGTAAATGCCGATAGCAGAACACGTGTAAGGTATTGCCGCAAACATAGTGAGAGCAATCATTCTAGCACCAGATCTCCTGTGTAGCTCTAAACAGGTAACTTGTAAAGACTTTAAAAGCGTTGCCTATCGAAATTTTTAGGTACTGTAATTTGACCCTGTTGCATGGGTGGACGCTATTTTAAAGTGTGACATGTTTGGTATCGATTTACTCAGCGTAACATCATCTTTTATAATTCACCAAACAGTTGGGAATTATATTGTGTCTTTGTGCATTAAATACAATTAAAGTGTATTTTTTCCAAAAAGTTTTGAAAAACTGCTGCATAAATATCGCAACACCCACTATTTTATTATCTAGGGTCTCTGAAAAAAATATATAAGATCAGGTGGAAAGCAAAGTTGCATGGGTTCTCCCTTCGACCTCACCACAGAACATGATGACACTGCATAGTGGTAGCTGCCTATAAAAAGCCGGTGGTGGAAGACAGAAAACAGAATCTGTTACGCGATGTGCATAGCCAGTTTCTATTTTATACTTCTATAGTGAGTCTGGTGTGGGCATCCAGGGAGGGACTATGGCATGAGCAGGAACTTACTCCGCTTGAGTAATGCTCTGCTGCAGTGGGTCACCTCTCGTGGCGCTCAATAGAGATGCCAGCGTTCCGAGAGGGGCAGTAGGCTGCTAGCACAGGCAACCCTTTGGAGGAGGAAGAAAGATGTATACGTAATGTGCTTAGAATACACTATGGGTGCTGCCAGATACTGCCTTTATTCTTCTTCTCTGGTGCTGTTCTGGTCTGCTGCCCTCCAATAAGCTGGCAGGGGGCTTGGTCCTCCTCTCACAGTAAGTTTGTGAGAATTATCTTTCCTGCCGACTGAGTTAGTGACACTTTTTTTTTTCATTATGATTTTATATTTTACTTAGATGTCTACAAAAAAACAAAAAGGAGGAGCAGAAAAAAATCAGAGAGAAACACAAGAAGTCTTTGGAACTTGATGCTCAGAAATGTGCTAAAATTTCGGATATGTTCAGTCTTCATGCACAGAGTTCCAGTGATCCCATGGCAGGGCCCAGTAGAGAGGTAACAAACATAGAACAAAAAACAATAGAAGGTGATTTAGTGGAATCTGTTGATGAAACATCAGAATTATCCACTGAAGAACATAGAGAATTGGGGCACACTGAATTACCAAGTAAACAAGTTATTATGGATGTTTCAGAGTGTCAAACTGAAGACATAGATATGTCATTAAATTATTTTGCTCGTCCAAATAAAAATGAGCTTGCTGTCTTTTTCAAATATCATCCACGACAGGATATTCCAGATCCAGTATTAAAAAAGGCTACAAAACGTAAAGATGGAACAAGTTGCAAATGGCTCACCTACTGCAATGAAAAAAAAAATCTATGTTTTGCTCTGTTTGTCTGGCTTTTTCAAAGTCACAGGAAACTAATTCTTTTATTGAAGGAATGACAGATAAGCGTTATGTTCATCAAAGAATCGAAGAGCATGAGAAGAGTGTAAGGCACAACTTGTGTGCCAAAGCCTTTTTTGTGAAATCCAGCAGTGCTGGAGTTGATGATCTACTTTTGTATAAGCAAATGTCTGTAAGGCAAGAACAAGTGAGAACCAGGCGGCAAGTACTACAGCGGGTTGTAGATGTAATAAAAGTTATAGGAAAGCAAGGTTTGAGTTATAGGGGAGATAAAGATGAGGCTGCCTGTAATTTAGAGGACATAACGAAAGACCATGGCAATTTTTTAGAGCTCATTCTTCTCGTCAGCAAGTATGACATTTGTCTGAAAGATCATGTAAACAAATGTATTGAAAACAGCAAGAAACTGCAGTCTTCTGGAGGAAAAGGAAGAGGATCTTTGATAACCTTGCTCTCAAAAACAACTGTGAACAAAGTAATACAAGCTATTCGAATGCTTATCCAGGAAAATATCTCAAAAGAAGTAAGGGAAGCCGGGATGTTTTCAATTCAGATTGATACAACTCAAGACATCACTTCAAAAGATCAATGCTCCATAATTGTTCGCTATGTAACTGATTGTATCAATGAAAAGCTTCTTGCAGTTATTGAATGTGAATCTTCAACAGGGCAAAACATTTTTTTTTTTTGTTTTCAAAAAAGTTTATTAAAGCGATAAATAGAAAACAGTGTCAGCAAAAAGGATCAAATGACATACATAGCATAAGTAGTTGGATGACAAGATTACAAGTAAGTGGTAAACAGATCGTAGAACTCTACAGACCAAACAACAGATTATAAACATTAGTGTGGATCTTACATCCAACAGGTCACGAAAAAGAGAGAAGATAAAACATTCAATGTGCTAACCTACATATCTAAAATGCATAAGAAAAGATCATACCGAGAAAGAGAGGGGAAAAGTTCAGAGAGAAAAAAAAAAAAAAGAGAGAGAGAAAATTGCAGATAGAGAAGAAAAAGAAAAACCCAAGGTGCGATCACTTTAGCAAACGAAATAGGAACCATGGGTTCCACTTCAGGTCATATATGTGAGTCGTGTCTTGCAGAGTATGGAAAATCTTTTCAGTCAGCATTACTTGGTCAAGGGCAAAACATTTTTAAGTTGCTAATGGAAGTCTTAAAATCATGCAAACTTAATATTACAAATTGCATTGGCAATTCAACGGATGGAGCAGCAAATATGCAAGGCCAATACAATGGTTTCCTGGCTGTCAACTGAATCACCAGGGCAAATTCACATCTGGTGCTATGCACACATTCTGAATTTAGTACTTGCAGATACAACAAAGCTGATAGTTGAAAGTGCATCACTGTTCAGTTTGTTGAATGACATTGCTGTCTTTATCCGTGATTCTTATCAGCGCATGAATACCTGGGAACAAGTTAGCCAGGACCCTCACCATTGAAGAATTTCAGTAATTGGGGAAACGCGTTGGTGGTCAAAAGATGCTGCTCTAAGAAAAGTGTTTGGGGAATTTTCAAATCCTGATTCTGCGTTGTTAGCTAGTCTACTGTACACTTTGAACATAATTGAAGACAGCGTCTCATCGAAACCTGAGGTGCGTGTTAGAGCAAAATCTTATCCAGAATCCTTACTCAAGTATGAAACCATTCTTACAGCGCAAATTTTTCTGAGAATATTTGAATTGACAACACCATTGTCCAAATATCTGCAAACAACTCAGATGGATATCTCAAAAGCTATTCAAATGGTACAGGGAACTTATGAAAAACTTAAAACAATCACACGAGATTTTGATTCCATACAAATGACTGCTGATAAGCTTGTTAAGTGGGCAAATGACAAGATTCAAGAAGAAGAAAGTTACCATCTAGACGTACAGACCGCTTTGCCTAAAAAAAGAATAAGAAAAAGAAAGCGAATGGCTGATGAGACTGTTGACGATGTATCAGTTTCTGATGCTGTTTCAGCTTATGAAATACGTGTGCACAATGTAATTTTGAATACGGTTACAGAGAGCATGAATCGCCGCTTTCTCTCCTGTGGGACCCTCTATGCCGACTTAGCTTGCTTGGAGCCAAACAGCTTTTCTGATAAAAAAAAATCTGGACTTTAGGCACCAGCAATGGAAGAACTCAGCAAACGATTATTTAGATTTGATGAGGGAGCAACATCAGAAAATTTGCGTTCCTAACTGGCAAATTTTGCAATGCAGTGGGACAGGCTGAAATCATCACCTCTTGAAGAATTTAGTATTGTAGTAGATGTATCTATGGAAAACCAGGAAAGAAAATTAACAGAATCAGAACTGATCAACAAATCTTGCATGGCATGTAAGAACTGTGCCATTTGCTGCTATAAGATTCTGCAGCGTTATAATTTGTTAACTGATGCCTATAATGTCATTGGTTTAGCCTACAAATTTTTGCTTACATTATCGTTTACTCAAGTCGCCTGTGAAAGAAGTTTCTCCACATTGAAGTTTATTAAAACCCGTCTAGGAAGTTGTGTATCTCAAGAGCATTTGAGCTCTTTGATGCTGATGGCAATTGAAAAGGATATACTAATGAGCCTTGATTCTGATGATGTCATTGACAGAGTAGCAGAAACCAGTGAACTTCTACGAAACTTGCTGAATCCTTAGTGCGGTTATTTTGTTCTGTCATTTTGAATATAAAGAAATATATGCCAAAAAATGTAATATACTTTGCTATTTGTTATTATATTGAATCGTTCATTAAAGATGTTTCACCTTATATATTGCATTCAGTCTATCATTTATTATCATATATTTACATAATTCCAAATGATTGACAAGATACAGTGACTGAAGCAGGCTTAATATAACTAAAATACATAGAGAAACCAGTTGCCATTATTTGTAATTATTTTTTTTTTAAATGGGCTGCTCAGCTTAGAATGCACGGGCATATTTTATGTCCCAGTCCGGGCCTGAGTGAGAGTGACCAGAAGACCTTTCAGAACATCTCTCTCTTAGGCGGCGGTCGATTTGGATGGAGAGATTGATGAGTGCATCCAGGGTTTGAGGTACTCCGACAAGTGCCAGCTCATCTTTAAGGGGATCGAATAGTCCAATGCGAAATTGATGATGCAGGGCAGCATCGTTCGACTCTGTATCAGAGCACCAGCATCTAAATTCAACTGCGTAATCTTCGGCCGCTCTGCGACCTTGCTGTAGGGAATGCAGTGCGGCTTCGGCTGTTGCGGTTAGTTGGGGATCTTCATATAGCTGTGACATAGCCACAAAGAAGCTGTCAAGAGAGTCCAGGGTTACGGACTTTTGCTCCAGCAGGCGGTGGGCCCAGGTTTGAGGCTCGCCGGACAGAAAGGAAATTACAAAGTCCACCTTTGTAGCTTCCAAAGAAAGGTATGAGGCTGTAGAGTGAAATAGAGCTCTCAGGCATTGCGGAAAGCGTAATATTTACTTTGTTCTCCAGAGAACCTTTCAGGCGTGGGTACCCTGGGTTCAGTAGGAAGCATTACTACAGAGGGTGCTTTGGTGAATCCGGTAGAAGCTGCTCCCTGAGAAGTAGAAGGTGAAGATTGTTCTTCCAAACTAGAGCAGCCGTTCTGTAGGTTTTTCACCGCTTGGGTAAAGCCTGCTAGATGCCTACAAAGTTCGTCCATGGGGGAGGCCCCCTGCCCGGACTCGGCCATGGCTGCCTGATACTATCAGACTGCTACTTACCTGACCGGCTAGTCCGCTTGGGCAGAAAGTGGTCTGCTTTACATATCTGACTCACGGCCCCTGATAGAGAGGACAGGAAGCACGGGAGTACGGAGTAGTACGAGAGCCTGGTAATGTGGATCCTGATGTTGGAAGTCGAGAATCTTCAGACAGCAAGATGGTAGACAGGAACACAGGCAACAGGTACTGAGCAGCAGAGCAGGCAAGTCTGGGTTCAGGCCAGGACTGGTAACGTGTGGGCAACGAAGTACAGAGGATAGGCAGGAGCGAAGTCAAACAAGCCGAGGTCAGGTGCAGGCAGACATCCAGGGAGTCTGATGGGCAAGCCGAGTCGTCAGTTAAAGTGGTTGTATAGTCCTTTTTGGGACTTTTACCTACAGGAAAGCCTATAATAAGGCTTACCTGTAGGTAAAAAAATATCTCCTAAACCTGTACGGTTTAGGAGATATTCCCCTCGCAATGCGCCGCTGAATGCAGCGGCGCATGCGCAGAGGGGATTCCTGGCTGAAAGCCCGGCAGACGACGGACCCTGCCGGGAAGAAATCTCCCGCGCGCATGCACGGGAGTGATGATATCGCGGCTCCGGCCACTCACAGCGCCGGAGCCGCGATGCCCGGAAGAAACGCAGAGGGAACATGTCAGCTGCCTCGGCGTGGATCGGACCAAATGTCAGGGCTTCGTTCTAAGGTAAGTATTTCATAATGAGCTAGTATGCGGTGCATACTAGCTCATTATGCCTTTTCCTTTGCAGGTAGGAAAAAAAACACATCAGCGGGTATACAACCGCTTTAATCAGAGCAGAGATACGGGTACAGGAGCAAGGTCACGGGAAGCTGTTGATCAGGCAGCACCGGGCAATGAGTTCAGCCAAACTAAACAGGCCGGTCGGCGCCAAACAGTGCGTACGTGTGTGCGTGCTAATGCGCCTGGACATCGGCATGCACACCGGCGCCCATAGAGGCACATGAACCAGTGCTCACAGGAACACGCGTGCACATTAGGACCAGCCGGCACATGCACACAAGTGCCCACAGGAATGCGCAAACCCGCACGCACAGGAACGCGCGCACCAGAGCGGCCAGCAAGTCGTCCAGCCAGGTTACCTCTCTGACAAAGGGTTAGTTCCCCATACCATGAGACTGGGTCTGGATACACCCCAGACTCCGCTGTATAAGGGTATGCGATTTGGCAAGCTGGCAATACATGTAACCTTTTATGTGCAATATATTGACTATACCATTTGGATAAAAAAGAAAAAACGTATTTTACTGCTATACCTGGTGTTCTTGGAGATAACATGTGGGGCTCCTGAATGACTTTGTTTTGTGGATTCCTCATATATGTTCATATGAGTATATGAGTAGTGAGCTGCCTGTTGTGGATCTTCTCATGTGCATTTTATTTTATTTTATTAAAGTAATTGTACTTTAATGGCATGTCACAATTTTTTTTTAAGCTGTCTGCCTGTGAATGCTGTTTGTTTCATCATGCAGCAGTTTGTACAGCATACATTACCATAACTTTTGAGACTCCTCTTCTTATTACAATAAATTACTTTTATTAACATTAAATCATTTTTTTAACCATATGAAACAAATAAAGCACCAGCTCCTTGTAATCTTGTTCATTGTATCATGCTAATTTTAAAAGGGAAGTAACAGGCTGTTTACTTTGCAAGAGAAGTTGCAATATGTAAGGGATATTTCCCCAGAGCTTAGTAATATAAAAAAAAAAACAAAAAAAAAAAAAAACATAATTTTTCCATGACTGGTTAATGGAAGTCATCAGAGCTTCACCTCATTTTCTAAATTCTGGAGTAAAACTTCCCTTGCAAATTGTCAACGAGCTAATATGACTAACTGCCTTACAAATGTGATATTGGTAACCAAGAATTAACTTCCCTTTTTATGTGGTATTTCTATCATTTGCTACTCTTTCTATGTTTAACACATATAATGTAAAAATTACAAGACTTTTTCTGGGGTAAAGTTCATTGTAATAGGCCTTAAATACTCCATATTTAAAACAGTAGTAAAAACTGATATGGAATACTTACACGAAGTGAACCTCTTTCACAGTACTCAATAACAGCATATATTGTTGCATCCATTTTCACTGTACCATAGAACTTAGTCAGATTGTAGTAATCTATCTGAAGAAGCTGCAGGAAGAAAGTTGGTCTAGTCTGAATTTACTTTAAACTGTTCAGCTGGCAAGCATTTTACAAAATTACATTAAAACAACTACTACAGCTGGTAAAGAAAATAAACCTCGTAAGCTTACATACACAACTTGAATACAACACTGCCTTATTAAAACTGAAAGTATAAAAACTAGGCCATCTCTTCCACTGAAATTTCAAAGATCAATGGTTATGCCTATTACAGATACCATATGACAAGCGCAATATAGTACTACTAACTCACATTATATTATCAAAAGTATTGGGATGCCTGCCTTTACACACACATGAACTTTAACCACCTCACTACAAGGCACTTACATCCCTTTCTTGCCCAGGCCATTTTTCAGCTTTCAGTGCTGTCACACTTTGAATGACAATTGCGAGGTCATGCTACAATGTAACCATGTGAATTTTTTTTATCATTTTCTTCACACAAATAGATTTCTTTTGGTGGTATTTAATCACTTCCAGGTTTTTTTTGTTTGTTTTTTGGAAAAAATAAAAGTTTTTTCGTTTCTGTCAGTAAATGTTGTAAATAAGTAATTTAATTTCTCTTCCACTAATGGGCTCTGATGAGGCGGCATTGATGAGGTGGCACTGATATGCCACACTTATGGGCACTGATAAGCACTGACAGGCAGCATTGATGGGTGGCACTAGTGGGCAGAGATAGGCGGCACTGGTGGCATTGATGGGCAGCAGTGATGGGCATTGATGAGCAGCACTGACTGGCATCGCTAATGGCCACTGATTTCTGGCACTTGTGGGCATTGATTGCTGGCACCTGTGGGCAAAGGTGGGCACTTAATTGTCATCAGGTCACTGATGACCATTGCCCGGATTACATCCCTAGATGTCCTCTTTGATGCCACTTATTGGCTCTGCTCTCCTCACACTCTCTCAGTGTGAGACGAGGAGCGCAGATTACTGGCATCTCCGTGTTTGCATGTGATCAATTGTGATTGGACAGAGCCAATCGCATGGTTAAAGAGGCATGGCCACTGCTCGTTACAGAGGTCAGGGTTGTGCCGTGTCCTAGCAACACAGCCTGATCGCCATTCTTCATGTCCCCCGTGAGCCCATCGGCGCGCGAGAGTAGTTGTTCTGGGAGGCCACCATATGACATCCACTCAGAATGAGAGGCGCACCGCTCAGCCATCATTTGACAGTGGCCAGGCGGCAAGTGGTTAATGGCATCCCGGTCTTGCAGCTATAACAACTTCAACTTTTCTGGGAAGGCTGTCCACAGGGTTTAGGAGTGTGTCAATCTGTGGCGGCTGGTGCTGTATATTTTGGGGGGGGTGCAAAACAAGACACTTACACCGCCACCTCCCACCCAGGTCGGTCCCGCACTTTCCCCATCTAGGTTGCAGGCAGTTTTGGCTCCTTCCTGCGGCTTCCTCCTAGGCAGGTTCCCTTATCCTTCCCTCAGCATGGCGGCCAATATGATTGCTTCTCCTCTCGGCCAATTGGATCTCGCCTACTTTGTGATTGGCCAGGAGGAGAATCAGGGAGACAATAGGGAATATTAATTTGCTACTGTTGCACAACTGGGTGGGCTCAGGGCACAGTGCTCTGTGCCCCGAGACCATGCTTTTTTGAATTAGAGCCCCTATTGGAATCCATGGGTCAGATGCCCTGCATGTACAGTAGATTAAGGGCAGGGCACATGGATTGGGGGAGTGGCGCCACTGCGTCCCTAATGGACAGACCGCCACTGGTGTCTATGGGAATGTTTGACCATGTGACATAACTGACCCAGCATACCCCAGGCAGTGATTTCACAAGGGGGCAGGGGCGCCCACTGACGTCATGAGGTGATTCTGCCCCTTAGCCATTTAACCACTTAGGGACCGCCTCACGCCGATATACAGTAGCAGAATGGCACGGCTGGGCACAAGCACATACCTGTACGTTGCTCTTTAAGTGCCCAGCCGTGGGTCCTGAGCTCCGTGACCGTGGCCGCAGGACCAGCGGACCCGATCGCTGCTGGTGTCCTGTGATTGGGTCACAGAGCTGAAGAATGAGGAGAGGTCTGTGTAAACAAACCTCTCCCCGTGCTTCCTACTGTGGTTGTCACCGATCGTCTGTTCCCATAACGTCATACATAACACCTACACTGCCCCTAGTGGTTAACTCCTTCGCTGCCAGTGTCATTTGCACAGGAATCAGTGCATTTAAATAGCACTGATTGCTGTATAAATGACAATGGTCTCAAAAATGTCCAATGTGTCTGCCATAATGTCACAGTCACAATAAAAATCACTGATAGCCGCCATTACTAGTAAAAAAATAAAAATAAAAATGCTATAAAACTATCCCCTATTTTGTAAACACTATAACTTTTGCGCAAACCAATCAATAATTGCCAATTGCGTTTTTTTACCAAAAATATGTAGAAGAATACGTATCGCCCTAAACTGAGGAAAAAAATGTTTATATATATATTTTTTGGGGATATTTATTATAGCAAAAAGTAAAAAATATTGAATTTTTTTCAAAATTGTCGCTCCATTTTTGTTTATAGCTCAAAAAATAAAAACCGCAGAGGTGATCAAATATCACCAAAAGAAAGCTCTATTTGTGGTAAAAAAAGGACGCCAATTTTGTTTGGGAGCCACGTCGCACGACCATGCAAATGTCAGTTAAAGCGACGCAGTGCCGAATAGCAAAAGGGGCTTGGTCCTTTGGCTGCAAATTGGTCCGGGGTTTAAGTGGTTAAGAAATGTCAGGCGGAGGAACAGGCAGTCAGGGGGGAGCCTTCACTGAGGTCACATTTTTTTTTCTCTGTTTGGGTACAGCATGATTGAGGATGGATCTACATCGGAGGACATTGTTTTTTTTTTCTTTTTGAATAAAGGACTTGTCAAAAACTCACATACTGTGTATTTACATTTTACACTTTTTTGGTGAATGGGTAGGGGTACTATGTACCCCATACTCATTCACATGGGGAGGCAGGGATCTGGGGTCCCCCTTGTTAAAGGGGGCTTCCAGATTCTGATAAGCCCCTCCACCCGCAAACCCCACAAACACAGCCCAGGGTTGTGGGGACGAGGCCCTTGAGCCCCTCGCCCCAAAGCACCCTTCCCATGTTGAGGGACTTTTGCCTGGTATGGTTCGTGGGGGACGCTCACTCATCCCTCCCCTTTCCTGACCTTACCATACTCGGATAAGGGCCTGGTATGGATTTTGTGGGGATCCCACGCCATTTTTTTAAAAAATTCTGTAATGAGATTCCCTTTAGAATCTATACCAGACCCGAAGGGCCTGGTATGGATTGGGGGGGCCCACACTGTTTTTTTCTGACTTTTTTTCTGCCATCAGTTGTTACGGACTTTGTGGTCGGCTTCCCGGCAGACTCCTTAAAGTCGAAATTGCCTTCCATCACCGACTTTTACCTACAGGTAAGCCTATAATAAGATTTGCCTATAGGTAGTGTACATATCTCCTAAACATGCACCGTTTAGGAGATATTTACTATACATGCAAACAGTGACATCACTGGTGCATGTGCTCTTAAGAAAAAGTACTCACCTGCGCCGTTCCTTCAGAGCCCTGTGCCATGACCGGCAGCTCCAATGCGCACACGCGAGATTGAGGTTATCACAGACTTCGACCTGTGACTAGGCGATAGCAAGATGGGTGAAGATGGAACAGCCTCCAGCTCTGACATATTGGCGTAGGAGAGTTTTGTTTTAAGGTAAGTTTAACATAATGTGCTAGTATGCAATGCATACTAGCATATTATGACTTTACCTTGCAGGATAAAAAAAAAACGTCTGCTTTAACAACCAGCTATTCTTCACACAGAATTCAAAAATCGGTCAATAATTTTTCGACCAAGCCGAATTCTTATTGTTATGAAAATTTGGAATTTGTTAGAAAAATAATAAATGAAACAAAATGAAAAGGAAACAGAATTAAACTAAACAAATTCCGAAACAAATCAACAAAATGAAATTAGTATCATAAAGAATCTATACAAAATGAAACTAATGTTTCCGTTCTGCACACGTCTAATTAGTAATTCTTTTTTGTTCAACCAGTGGGTTGAGTAAATAAAGTGACCCAATTCCTCCAACCACACATTTGATGTGAAGGGGGAATCACTCCCACTGAGCTATTATGTTTTGAGGAGGGGAGACTTCTCCGCTGTCAGAATACACTTATCAGAACTGCCAGTGTGTTTAGCAGAACAGCCAGGTAACAAAAATTTTTAGAATGAGATCTGTGGCCCCCGTTTTTCTTGCATCACTAGGAATGTTATGTTTTAAGCTTTCATACAAGCAACCTACTCCTTTGCAGTATTACTGTATCTGCTGCAAAGTAATACCATAAAAATAATTTAGTTTTTATACTTCTTTTTTTTCTTTACTCCTGTATTTTAATTATTGCATGCTTTTGTTCCTGAAAAACATTCCTGATCAAACAAATTGTTGTCCATAGTAGCACGTAATTTGCCCTGCACAGACTAGAGAACAAAAAAAGCTAAACCCAGATTCCTATTTCCCAGACTTAAATCAGTTACCATATCCACTATAAGGCACCGTTCACACTGGGGCGGTGCGGGTGTCGGCAGTAAAGCGGCGCTATTTTTAGCAACGCTTTACCGTCGTTTTAGCGGCAGTGTGCGGCCACTAGCGGGGTGGTTTTGACCCCCGCTAGCGGCCGAAAAAGGGTTAAAACTGCCCGCAAAGCGCAGCTGCAGTGGCGCTTTGCCGGCGGTATAGCCACACTGCCTCATTGATTTCAATGGGTAGGAGCGGTTTAGGAGTGGTGAATACACCGCTCCTTCACTGCTCCAAAGATGTGGCTAGCAGGACTTTTTTCACCGTCCTGCTAGCGCACTGCTCCAGGGGCTGGTTTCTTCAGGCGCTACTTTTAGCGTTGTAGCGCCTGAAAACTGCCCCAGTGTGAAAGGGGCCTAATATGGCTGCATTTCTGTGATCATATATACAGTATGAGCTGTACATTTACATAGTAAAGTCTTCTTTCACACGGGCATTTTGATCATTTCCACCTGTTACTTTGGGCTGATCGGAAAGTCCATGTATTTCAATGGACAGTTAGGTGCAAACGGAATCCGCTCTGTGTGAAAGGGGCCTAAAACTGAAGACTAATCTTTGCAGGCACAAATAACAAAACACATAACAAACGGGTCTTACTTTATTTAGATCCATTTTCTGATTTTCTGTGAAATTTCCATCATGTTTCAAATCTTTCAGTATAATGACCTTAAAGAAAAATATTTGAAATATTTGTATGTTGTAAATTGCAAAGTAAAGTAGTAATTCATGATTAGGGATGAGAAGATCATTCTGAATGGACTGGGAGCCAAGTCTTTACAACTTAAAGTTAGCTAAGCATGTAAGTGAAGATAAAATGGTTTCCAGCAACCTGAATCTTAAAATGTAATCACATCTCCAACTGCTACAGGTCTCTCTTCCAGCAGGGCACACACAGAAGGCCTGTGTCAGAGAGAAGCTATAGAGATCAGCAATGTGGCAGATATTAGGACATGCGTTTTTGTTTTTTGTTGTTGTTTTTTTTTTTAGCAAGCTGGGCTCAATAATTATTTTTTTACAGGGTTGCTTTAAAGTGCATCCTATCCGTTTTTGAAGTTTTGAATAGAGTAGGGTATTGGTAAAATTTCTATCAGGATATGATTGCTATCTGTGTCCCTGTTGGGAATATTCACTATCTCTATTTGTCCTGGTGACCATCGTGAGAAAACATCTTATTAAAGGGAAAGCCCCCGCCACATAAAAAAAAAAAAAAAAAAAGAACAATAGCGTAGGGGCCCCCCAAAAATCCATACCAGACCCTTATCTGAGCACGCAACCTGGCAGGTCGCAGGAAAAGAGGGGGGACAAGAGAGTGCTCCCCCTTCCTGAACCGTACCAGGCCACATGCCCTCAACATGGGGGGATGCTTTGGAGTCACCCCCAAAGCACCTTGGGCCTCATCCCCACAACCTTTGCCCGGTGGTTGTGGGGATCTGCGGGCGAGGGGGCTTATCAAAATCTGGAAGCTCCCTTTGACAAGGGGCCCCCAGATCCCGGCCGCCCCCTCATGTGAATTGGTAATGGGTACATTGTACCCCTACCGTTTCGCAAAAAAAAAAGTGTTAAGGATAGTAAAAAAGACAGAAAACGCTTTGGGACAAGCCCTTTATTAAAAGATAAAAAAATAAAAATGTCCTGCGATATACATCCCATCTCATGCCGCAACAGCTATGCCTCCATGGGAGGCTCCCGCTGAGTGACACTTCTTCTCAGTGACAGCTGTTCTATAGCTTAGCTGAGGACAGGGCCACTCGGTAATGTAAATGGGTGACCCCACCATCCTCTGATGTCACATGGCGTCAGAGGGTGCAGGGTCACCCAATTACGTCACTGGGTGGCCCCACCCTCAGTTATATAACAACTGTCACCAAGAAGAAGCCTCACTTGGCAGGAGCCTCCTATGGAGGCGGAGTTGTTGCTGCTTTTTTTTTTTTTCCGGCTTGTCAGTGGCGTGAGATGGATTTACATCATGGGACATTTTTACTTTTTTGTCTTTTAATAAAGTCCCAAAGTGTCTCCTGTCCTTTTTACTATTTTTGACACTTTTTTGTGAAAATGGTAGGGGTACAACCTACAACATTCACATGGGGGGGGGGGGGCTGGGATCTGAGGGTCCCCTTGTTAAAGGGAACTTCCAGATTCCGATAAGCCCCACACCTGCAGACCCCCACAACCACTGGGCAAGGGTTGTGGGGATGAGGCCCTTGTCCCCATCAACATGGGGACAAGGTGCTTTGGGGGTGACTCCTAAAAATTCCCCTCCTTGTTGAGGGCACGTGGCCTGATACAGTTCAGGAGGGGGGTCACTTTCTTGTCCCCCCTCTTTTCCTGCAGACTGCCAGGTTGCGTGCCCGGATAAGGCTCTGGTATAGATTTTGGGGGGGGCTTACGTTATTTTTTACATTTTGGCACAGGCTTCCCCTTAAAATCCATACCAGACCTTAAGGGCCTGGTATGGATTTTGGGGGGACCCCCACACAATTTTTTTTATTTTTGGTTTGGGGTTCCCCTTAATGTTCATACCAGACCCAAAGGGCCGGGTATTGGACTGGGGGAGGGACCCATGCTGTTTTTTTCAATGAGTTTTATCTATATTGCCAAGACCAGACAATTCATTACAGCCACGATCCATTTTAAATTACTTTTTTTCCCTTTAGAAATTTCATTTTGCTGTGGTACTGTTCTAAACACGGGGAAACTGTGCCACTTTACAGGCATACTATAGACACCCCCAGGCACGATATTTAAAGCAATATTTCAGTTTTATTGTTTCACTTTAAGCATTATTAAAACCACTGCTCCTGAACAAAACAGCTGTTTTTAAAACTTTGTTTTGCATTGATACATGTCCCCTGGGGCAAGACCCAGGTCCCCAAACACTTTTTATGGCAATAAATGGCATATAAGCCTTTATAGTTTCATAGTTTCATAGTTTCATAGTTAGTAAGGTTGAATAAAGACACCAGTCCATCCAGTTCAACCTGAGTGAGTGTCTACAATTGTCCCTATACCTGTACATTGCACACTCTCATTGGTCCCTACCCTCAAACCAAGATCATATACATATACTAGGGCCAAGGTCATATTCATATACTAGGGCCAATTTTGGACAGAAGCCAATTAACCTACCTGCATGTCTTTGGATTGTGGGAGGAAACTGGGGTACCCAGAGGAAACCCACGCAGGCACAGGGAGAACATGCAAACTCCAGGCAGGTAGTGTCCTGGTTGGGATTTGAACCAGCAACCCTTCTTACTGCTAGGTGAGAGTGCTAACCACTACACCACTGTGCTGCCCTTTAGAATAAGTACTTTTGTTTTTTCATCGTAATGTCCCATAGACTTAATGGTGTTCTGCGGCTTTCGAATTTGCCGCGAACACCGCACAATGTTCGCTGTTCGGTGTGTTCATTCCTAAAAGGAAGCTTGAAGCAACTCAAAAAGACTACTTTGAGCTGTGCTAGCTAAGGAAAATGTACAGGACTTGGGTAGGTTGGGATGAAAAGTTGAAGTTGCAATGAATGTTGTTGGTCAGTTCCAATGGAACAGACAGAAGAAAAGAGCATTAGGAGAAGGATTTAATCTTGTAGTTATATTTAGACATGAGCAATATTATAAACAAGTACAATTCTTTTTGGGCTGAATATAAATTCTGAAAAAAAAAATTGTGAATGAGTATGGGGTTCATAGTATCCCTACCCATTCACCAAAAAAGTATAAAAAGTGAATAAAGACATTACACACATTTTGGACAATCCCTTTATTAAAAAGTCAAAAATCAAAAACAATGCCTCTTGATGTAGATCCATCATCAATTACGCAGCCCGCGGCACTGGAAAAATGAAAAAAAAAAAAAACACCTGACATTTCTTAAATAGCTAAGGGGCAGAGTCACCCAATGGCAACAATGGGTCAGAGGAGCAGGGAGTGTTCCATAAGACCGGGAGTTCTTTTTTTTGGGTCCAGTGTTCAAGTGGACAATGAATCTATATCGGCTGAAGGGCCACATATGGATTGGGGGGGGGGGGGGCTGTTTTTTTTCAGAATTTTCACTTGCCAGCATTTAACAACCAACTATTCTTAACAAGAATTTGAATTGGTCGATCAGTTTTTGAGCAATCCACAGTTAAATGGTTCAGAAAATTTGGAATTCCCTAGAAAATGTATAAACCAAGTAAAATTAAAGGAAACAAAACAAATTCCAAAATGAAATCAAGAGAACAAAATTAGTAACATAATGAATCTATAAAAACCAAAGCAAATTCGGTGGTGGTGTGGCTGGCTGCAGAGCTAGATGGATGTGTGAGAGCTGAGCTCCTCTCCTCACAGACAAACGCTAATAGCGACTTACCAGAGGGGGTTTTCACCCCAAAACAGAGCATAGATGACCATGGCCAGGAAAATAAAAGACCTCAGGAAGCCACAGAAACTGACAGATTTTGTTTCATGGCAGACACATGGAGGTATTGGATTTTTTCTGTCATCCTGAGTCCAGGAGCAGCATGAAGTGGCCAATCAGGAATAGGGATATGTGGAAGCTCAAAGGTCCCTAGGAAATTTGGGAGATCACCCAATGTGCAGAATGTCGCCGACTTCCCATCATGGGGGGCAAAAAGGTTACACGGGAAACACCAGCGGTATTTGATTTGCTTTGCTTGCAGGGCTCCTGTGAGTGGTTTCAGAGTACAAAGCATGTCCGGGGTCAGTTTGGAGAGGTCTGGAAGTAGAGAGATCCGGGTGGCATTAAAGTATATGGTCTCTTGCGTGCATGCTGCTTGCATTATGTCAGCCTTAAATCGCATAGAAATGCACTCTGCAAATCACATCTCTGGGGTATTCCAGGTTTGGGTTTTTCGAACCAAGGGCCCTGTGTACACGATAAAGTTCCAAAGGGGCATCTTTGGCTTTTTGGAGTAGTTTTTTAAACATGGCGATGACAGCAGGGGCCAGGTCTTTGGTCTTAACAGATTTTGGAAGGCCACGGATGTGTATGTTGTTGCGTCTGGCCCTGTTTTCCTGGTTGTCTTGGTGTTACATTTGTTGAATCTGCAGGGTATGCTCATTTGGGATGGCTTCATTCGTCTGTAGTGTGTGAACAGTCTCCTCAACACTGTGTTCCACGTCCTCCATCCTGTAACATCTCTGCGCATTTCTGACATCTCTTGCTTATATGAGTGTTCAAGTCTCTGCACACAGGGTTCAAAATCATGTCTGGTCCGCAGGGCCTTAATATAAGCCTCCATGTCCTAGCTGCTAAAAGAGCAGCGTGATTCCGGAGAATGGCAAGCAGAGCGGGTGGATCAGTTTTCTGAGTCTGCAGGGGACCTGGCGAACTGCCTGGTTCTCATGTATGGTGGGGAGTTTTGTGAGGCAGCTCCCTGTGAGGCTGCATGAGAGCCTGATGAACGGGATGGTGCTATCTTGGATTGGGGGGGGGGGGGCATGGTGATTCGGCCCTAGTCGGGTAAAAAAACGTTTGATTTTCCCATATTTGTGCAGATTGGGGGTCTGGTGGCTCTCTCCCCCACCTCTCCTCCACATTATCGACCTTAACAGTGGTTCTGGAAAGTGCTGGGAGCCTTGGATGATCCTGTGTGTGCGGAAGCTCAAGGAGAGCATGTCTTACTCCTCTCACGCATAGACTTGATATATGCGGGGAGACCTCTGTTACCCAGAGTCCAGCAGGTCTCCATCCTTCCGAGGGGAATATCCGAACATGCACCACTCCTTCAGTTGTCTTTGGAGGGTTCCCCTGTGGATAAATGATGGAGATTGTGGATCTCTGACCCTGGGGTGGACGCCGGGTTTCGCCGCCTTCCACCCAAGATGAATACTTATTGGGCACTAAACCCAGGGTCTACCTCAGTGGCGGTGGTGTGGGATGCCTTTAAGGCGTCCTCCAGAGGCCAGTACCAAATGCTTATTGGCGGAGTTTGCAGACAGCTAAGGGCAGATCTACTTAAGGCTAAAGATAGGGCCACCGCTCTGGAGCGCCAATACACCCAGATAAAGGACCTGGAGCTTTATACTAAGCTTCAGGAGAGCACTAGAGAGGTAATGCTGCTTCGCACCTCACTAACTAAAAAAAACTACTACAGCAATCCCAGTGTCAGAAACCATGAATCAGGCTGAAACAGAAGTACAATTAAATCACACTTGTTTATTAATAAAAATAAAAAGGTAAATAGAAAAAGCGTAGTCAAGCGTAGCCAGAGTCCAGTAACCAGATCGGGTAGTCAGCCAGGCCAGAAGTCAGGGATCCAAGTAGAGCACAGCAAGCAGGATAAGGAGCCAGAAGGGATGTCAGCAAGCCAGTCTTTAAACAAACCGCAGGAGATAATTTCAGTGATGTGGCCATGGAGAAGGCAGAGGTGAAGTGAGCTGGAAGGCTTTAAGTAGGCAGGTCAGATGAGCATCATCAGGAACAGTTGGTAACTGGAGAGAGAAGAGAGCTGGCAATTAGCCGACAGCTGAGCGGCCACCCCAGAGAAGGAAGGGCTAAGCCAGCCCTGACAGTACCCCCTCCTCAATGACCCCTCTCCCTCAGAGGGCCACTGGGCTTGAGGGGAAACCGTCTCGCGGAGGAGGAAAGGGGCATGTATGTCAGAGACTGAAACCCAGGAGCGTTGGGTAGCCCATGTAAGCGAAAGATCTCCCGAGCAAAAATGGAAGCCAGTTCCTTAGAGGTGGGCAACTTCTTAAGTGGAATACAATGACACATCTTTGAGAACCGGTCAACCACCATAAGGATAACAGTGTTACCTTGGGAGTTGGGCAACTCCACAATGAAATCCATAGACAGGTGTGTCCAGGGCCTCTCTCCGTTGGGTATGGGTTGTAAGAGGCCCACTGGAAGGTGTCATGAAGTCTTACTCTGAGGACACATGGGACAGGCAGCTACAAAGGCAGTAACATCAGCCCGTAGACTAGGCCACCAGAATTGTTGGGAAATGGCGCCAATGAGTTGATTCTTCCTAGGATGGCCAGCTGCCTTGGGAGAATGGTAAGTCTGGAGCACAACAGTACAGAGACTCTCAGGGACAAAGCAGCGGTCACAAGGTTTATCAGGAGGAACATGGACCTGAACAACAAGAATTTTGTCACCCAAAGGAGAAGTAATACTGGTGCGAACCGTAGCCAAGATACGATCAGGAGGAATCATAGGAACCGGAACCGACTCCGACTTGGAAGTGGAGGAAAATTGTTGTGACAAGGCATCAGCCCTTACATTCTTAGTATTGAGTAAGAATGAGACAATGTAATTAAAGCTCGACAAGAAAAGAGCCCATCTCATCCTTCTGGGAGAGAGTCGCTTAGCCTCAGACAAGAATGTAAGATTCTTATGGTCAGTAAAAATAAGAACAGGCACAGTGGTACCTTCAAGGAGATGTCTCCATTCTTTCAGGGCTAAAATGATCGCCAACAGCTCTCTGTCACCAATCTCATAATTGCACTCAGCAGGTGACAATTTCTTGGAAAAGTAGCCACACGGATGCATAGCGCTCTCAGAGTTAGGACGTTGAGACAGAAGGGTGCCAACTCCAGTCTCAGAAGCATCAACTTCTAGGATAAAAGGCAACGTAGGATCAGGATGTGCCAACACAGGAGCAGAAACAAAGGCAGCCTTGATAGTCTCAAAGGCCTTAATGGACTCCGGAGACCAACTCTGTGGGTTGCTGTCCTTTCTGGTCATATCAGTCAGGGGCTTGCCCAGAGACGAGAAGTTACGAATAAACTTCCGATAGTAGTTGGCAAAGGCCAGGAAACGCTGCAGAGGACGTAAACCCACGGGTCAAGGCCACTGTAGGACTGCCGAAAGTTTCTCTGGCTCCATCGAAAAACCAGCAGTGGAAATGACAAGAATATAACCTGTTCACGATGGAACTCGCACTTCTCCAGTTTACAATAGAGATTGTTCTCTCTTAGTTTCTGAAGTACACGACAGACATCTGTGTGGTGGCTCTCCAGGGACTTGGAAAATATGAGGATATCATTGAGATAAACCACCACACACAACTGCAACAAATCGGAGGACATCGTTAATAAAGTCCTGGAAAACTGCCAGGGCGTTACAAAGGCCAAAAGGCATTACCAGGTATTCATAATGGCCTGTTTTGGTATTAAACACCATTTTCCACTCGTCGCCCTCCTTAATGCGCACAAGATTGTATGCCCCTCTCAAGTCAAGCTTCGTGAAAACCGTTGCTCCCTTGAGGCGGTCAAATAACTCTGTAATCAATGGAATCGGGTAGACATTCTTAATCGTGACACGATTGAGACCCCTATAATCTATACAAGGTCTCAGTTCACTGCTCTTCTTTTTCACAAAGACAGGAGACAAGGATTTGCGGATGAAACCTTGAGAAAGTGCGTCAGCAACATACTCCTTCATGGCCTTATCCTCCAAGACCAGCAAAGGGTAAACCCGGCCACGAGGAGCTATGGCACCAGGTTGAAGGTCAATTGCGCAATCATTAGACCAGTGTGGAGGCAAACTATTGGCTTGACCTTTATCAAAGACATCGCTAAAATCACTGTACTCCTCCGGCAGGGAGGGGAGTGAAGAGGTGCACAGGACCTTGGATACCTTCAGGAAGCATGTCTCACTGCATTGTGGTGACCAGGAGAGAACCTCAGCATGGAGCCAATCAAAAGAGGGGCTGTGCCTCTGTAACCAAGGATAACCAATAACTAGCGGAAACCTGGGTGAGGAAATAACTTGGAATTGGATGATCTCATGGTGAAGAGCCCCTATGGCCATGGACAACTGAACCGTTTCATGAGTCACATGGGCAGGCTGTAAAGGTCTCCCGTCAAGAGCCTCAATGGCAAGTGGAGTGACATGCAGCTGCAGCGGAATTGAGTGCTGCGAAACAAATGCAGCATCAATGAACAGGCCTGCAGCCCCAGAGTCGATTAGAGCCTGTATCTCAATGGACGACTCAGCCCAAGAAAGGGTGACCAAAACCAGGGGCTTATCCTTCTGGATAACTGGGGACAAAACAATGCCACCTAAGGCCTGTCCATGACAGGACTTCAAGGTTTTGGCGTTCCGTGGACGGATAGGACAAGACTTCAAAAAGTGACCTGCCTGGCCCCAATAAAGGCACAATCTCTCCCTCCTCCTAAAGGCTCTCCCATCCGCAGAGAGACGCGTGAAGCCCAGGTGCATGGGTTCATCCTCACTGACCAACTCGGTACCAGGAGGCATGGGAGGTGAGGGAGGCATGGGTGGGACTACAAAGCTCGGAGGCAAACATACAGGAGGCTTCCACAAGCGCTCCTTAAGAGAAAGTCTTTCACTGAGTCTAGAGTCAACGAGGATGGCAAGCGAGATCAAGCTCTCCAACTCAGTGGGCATATCTCGGGCTGCTATCTCATCCTTGATGGAATCCGAGAGACCATGGGAAAAAGCAGCCACGAGGGCCTCATTGTTCCAAGCAACCTCTGCTGCCAGAGTACGGAATTCAATGGCGTAGTCGGCAACAGTTCTCGTACTCTGATGGACATGAAGCACTTGGCAGCAGAAGCGGAGCGTGCGGGAACCTCAAAAACCCTTTTAATGGAGGCCACAAACTGAGGGTAACTCAAGACAACAGGTTTTTGCGTCTCCCATAGAGAGTTAAAAAACCATAAACCTACTTAGCTTCTGTCCATGGGAAACGCCTAGGGCAGCATCTCGAAGTATATCTCAACCTGATTGAGAAACCCTCTGCATTGAACTGGATCGCCCCCAAATCGCTGGGGAAGCGGGGCAGAAAAAGACATACCTCTTATAGAGGTAATACTCGAGGCGGGTGCCTGCACAGAGACTGGCGCAGCAGCAGGGACGGCCTGCGACTCAGGCTGTACCGGAGCAGCCACCGTGGGGGATTCCAGGTGAGCCGTGCAATTCAGGAGCGTTTGTAACGCAACCTGATCCATGCAGTGATCTTGCTCATCCAATCAGGAAAAATTATTACCAACAAGTGGATTGACTGTATCTTCTGAATTCATGGCCTTCACCTACTGTCAGAGACCACGACTCAGGCTGAGACAGAAGTACAATTAAATCACAATTGTTTATTAATAAAAATAAAAAGGTAAATAGAAAAAGCGTAGTCAAGCATAGCCAGAGTCCAGTAATCAGATCGGGTAGTCAGCCAGGCCAGAAGTCAGAGAACCAAGTAAAGCACAGCAAGCAGGATAAGGAGCCAGAAGGGATGTCAGCAAGCCAGTCTTTAAACAAACCACAGGAGATGGTTTCAGTGATGTGACCAAGGCGAAGGCAGAGGTGAAGTGAGCTGGAAGGCTTTAGGTAGGCAGGTCAGACGAGCATCATCAGGAACAGCTGGTAACTGGAGAGAGAAGAGAGCTGGCAATTAGCCGACAGCTGAGTGGCCAGCCCAGAGAAGGAAGGGCTAAGCCAGCCCTGACACCCAGAGAATCTTTGAGGAGGATGAACGAAGGGGCAAGCTGCTGACATGGTTGGTCCGGGAACAGTCAGCCTCCATGAGTGTTCCCTCGCTGATTGACAGGAATGGGGTCAGACAGATAGTAGTTATCCCTAAGCCGGGTAAGGACCTGAAGTCTGAAAATTCTATCGCCCGATCTCCCTGATCGACATGGATGCCAAGCTGCTAGCCAAAATACTGGTGACCCGACTGAAGGGGGTGATCATGGCTCTAGTTCATCTGGATCAGTCTGGCTTCATGCGAGGCAGAGGAACGGATATCAATATCCACAGATTGTTTACCCACGTTGATCTGGCTAGAGAGGGTGACACAGGAATAGTGGCTGCTTTGGATGCCAAAAAGGCATTTGATTCAGTCGAGTGGCTTTTCCTCTGGAAGGTGCTGGAGTGTTTTGGATTTGGACCTAGATTCAACTTCTTTATAGGCACCCGACTGCCTGAATTAGAGTTAATGGCCTACTGTCAGCCCCATTCAGCTTACATAGGGGCACCAGGCAGGGATGCCCTCTGTCCCCGGGGCTTTTTGCCCTGGCAATCAAGCCCTTGGTGATCCTAATACGTCAAGATCAGAGGGTGAGAGCCCTACAGGTTGGGGTAATTCACTTTATGCCAATGACACCCTGTTGTACTTGGCGGATGTGGGAACCTCCCTAAAATCTGCTCTTGAGATAATAGATCAAATTGGAAAATACTCCGGGGTTCGCATCAACTGGGACAAATCGGTCCTTTTCTCCCTCCACCAGTCGGGTCACAGGGCGTTCATTGACACATCACTCCAATGGGTGGATGAATTTAAATATTTTGGAGTGATTGTCTGAGGATCCTTTCAGGCATACATGGAGGACAATCTCTCTCCCCTCCTGACCCAGTTTGGCAGGAAATGCCATCTCTGGAAAACACTGCCCCTATGCGAAGAATTAACCTGTTAAAAATGAAATGGTATATCTCCCCAAGTTTGTATATTTTTTCAGGAATGCCCCAAAACCCTATCGCTAAATCCTTTTTTCAAAAGCTAGACTCCATTATTTCTACCTTTGTCTGCGTTGGGAAAACCCAGAGACTGGCAAAGCGGACATTCCAACTCCCCCTATCACAGGGTGGATTGGCAATTCCTCACTTCCAGCTTTATTATTGGGTGGCAGTCCTGGTGATGCTTCGGTGGTGGTTTGACCAACCCAGGCAGAGCCTGGCTGTGACCCTTGAGGCTGCCATTCTGGGATCCTATGCGAGTAATTTACCCTACAGAGGACCCAGAGCCCGTCCCAAAACAACAACTCTGATGCATACAACCATACAGGTATGGCAAAGGGCTAGGGCTATTTACAAAACAGACTCTCATCTCACCCCATACACCCTTATACACCCTTATGGGGCAATCCCATGTTATAACACCTCTACAAGCTTCCAGACCCCCAGTTATGGGCAGCTAAAGGAATAATCACAATCAAACTTATATACACTGATACACTCCTTTGAGACGCTAAAGGGCAAATTTGCCATCCCTGCCTCCATGATGTTTAGATACCATCAACTCACTCAGGCCCAGTTCCCCGACTCCCTAACTCTCCAGACTGACTGTTTAAAACGACTGCTCATCTCAAAAATCTTGGACAAACCCGTCTTCTCTCTGCTTCTACCTATCCATTGCGCATATGACATCTAGTGTACAAAGTGTACAATAAGTGGAAGAATGACATCCCGGAAATGACAGACGGGAGCTGGGAGGATAGGGTATCTGACTACACTACCAAGATGATCTCAGCAAAAGATAATTTTATTCAACTCAAATTTTTGCACAGAGCATATTATACACCTGTTAGACTAGCCAGTATATATCCCGAAACGCGTGCCCTTTGCTCTAGATGTGGCTCATCCCCTGGCTTATTCTTTCAGATGGTATGGTCATGCCCTATACTGTGTCCCTATTAGGAAAATGTACTGGGGGTCCTTTGGGGACTGGTTTCTCAGCTTAGACCCAGCCATGGCATTGCTTGCTGATATGTAAATCATTGAAGCCTCAAGGCATGAAAAGCAATTTTTGTTTTATGCTCTAGTCTACACTATGCTAGACGAGAGAGTCTCCTCAAAAGGAAGCTTCCCACCCCTCCCACGCACCACATGTAGACTGCACAATCCATTCTGTCCTACACTATACAAGCTAACGTATGAGAGTAGAAACTGCCCAAAATTTTTTTTAAGGTCTGGTCCCAATGGATCGATGCACATGGTCAGGACCCCTAGGGTTCACAGGGATACCCTGAGTAATACTACTGTCTTCTAAAGTGCCTCTTGGTTATATCTGGATAGTTTAAGTTAATATGTGCCAACCTCCCAAACCTCCCACCCCCCCCTCTCTTTCCCCCTTCCCCCCTTCTCCTTTCCCTATCCTCCTTTCTCTGCCGGATCCAATAATGTTATAAAGAATTGGGCTGCTACACTGTTTAATACTGGAAAAGAGTGTTGCTTACTTGGGAAAAGAATTAACAGCTGCAATTGAATTGCTAATTCTGACCTTTGCGACCTTATGTACAATGTAATTTCCATGTACTGTGCCATTGTCAACTTTAATACTTTTAAATAAAAAACGATTTACTGTTAAAAAAAAACATTCCGCGAAAAAGTGTTATCCCTATTGTGGGGTCACCAGTACGATATTTATATATTGAAATCATATCCCCTCTCAAGCGTCTCTTCTCCGGAGGGAATACGTTCAGTGCTCGCAACCTTTCCTCATAACTAATATCCTTCAGACCCTTTATTAGCTTAGTTGTGCTTCTTTGTACTCGCTCCATTTCCAGGACATCCTTCCTGAGGACTGGTGCCCAGAATTGGACAGCATACTCTAGGTGCGGCCGGACCAGGGTATTGTAGAGTGGGAGAATTATTGTTTTATCTCTGCAGTTGATCCCCTTTTTAATGCATGGAAATATTCAGTTTGCTTTGTTAGCAGCAGCTTGGCATTGAGTGCCATTGCTGAGCCTATCATCTACTAGGACCCCAGGTCCTTTTCCATCCTAGATTCCCCCAGAGGTTCTCCCCCCAGTGTATAGATTGCATTCATATGTTTGCCACCCAAATGCATTATTTTACATTTTTTCTACATTAAACCTCATTTACCATGTAGTTGCCCACCCCATTAATTTGTTCAGATCTTTTTGCAAGGTTTCCACATCCTGCGGAAAAGTTATTGCCCTGTTTAGCTTAGTTTTGTCCGCAAATACAGAGATTGAACTATTTACCCCATCCTCCAGGTCGTTTATGAACAAAATAAATAGGATTTGTCCCAGCACAGAACCCTGGGGGACCTCACTACCCACCTCTGACCATTCCGAGTACTCCCCATTTATCACCACCCTCTGAACTCGCCCTTGTAGCAGTTTTCAATCTATGTACTCACCCTATGGTCCATGCCAACTGACCTTACTTTGTACAGTAAACGCTTATGGGGAACTGTGTCAAATGCATTTGCAAAATCCAGATACACCACATCTAAGTGCCTTCCTTTACCTAGATGGCAACTCACCTCCTCATAGAAGGTTAATAGATTGGTTTGGCAAGAACGATTCTTCATGAATCCATGCTGATTACTGCTAATGATACCGTTCTCATTACTAAAATCCTGTATATAGTCCCTTATCCCCTCAAAGAGCTTGCATACTATTGATGTTAGGTTAACTAGTCTAATTCCCAAGGATGTATTTTGGGCCCTTTTTAAATATTGGTGCTACATTGGTTTTTCTCTAATCACCTGGTACCATTCCAGTCAGTAGACTGTCAGTAAATTAGGAACAATGGTCTGGCAATTACTTGATGGAGTTTCCCCAAGTATCCTCGTATGCAAGCCATCTGGTCCTGGTGATTTATTAATGTTACGTTTCCCAAGTCTAATTTTAATTCTGTCCTCTGTCCAGGGATGTGTCATAAGGATAAACACTGCAGTTTTAGTTACTGAAGCCCCCCCCCCCCCCTGATTCCCTCGTGATGACTGGGGAGAAGAATAAATTCAATACCATCTCTCCATCCTTTGTAACCAGATGACCGTCCTCATTCTTTATGGGGCCAATATGGTCTGTCCTCCCTTTTTTTACTGTTTACAGAATTTCTTGGGATTTTTTTTTCTCTCCTCTGCTATGTGTCTATGCGGAGGAGAGCTATGTTCGTGTTCTATCTTAGCCACTCTAATTGCACCCTTACATTTCTTGTTGCATTCTTTATAAATTCTGAATGCTTATAATTCCTCAACCTTGTATTTTTTGAAGGCCTTCTCCTTTGCTTTTATATGCATTTTTACATTGAAGTTAAGCCATTCAGGACTTTTGTTCGCTCTTTTAAATTTATTACCCAGTGGGATACATTGGCTAATGCTCTTATTTAACCACTTCCGGACCGCCGCGCACCGATGTCCGTCCCTACTTTGGGGACAGATACCGTCGTTCTAGTAGCAGCTAGCTGCCATAACCCCGTTATCCCCATGTTCGGCCGGCGATCTGGTACATGATAAAAGTGGCCTCTGTGCCAGATTCGCTGCAAGATCACTTATCTATGGCGGGAGAGGGCCCCCCATCCCCCGCGATCCGGTGCCCTCCGCCACTTACCGGAGCCGCCGGCAGCGACGGAGGCAATTGCGTCTGTCCCCTGGGTTGACATGGAGATGAGTGAAGGGAAAATGGCCACCCCTCTCCATGATACTGCAGGGCGGAAGCAATGTCATAACGTCACTTCCGCCCATAGCTCTTAAAGGGGCATTTTATTTTTTGAATTTTTTTAAATTACAAAATTTTTTAACATTTTTTTTTAATTTTTATTGCATTTTAGTGTAAATATAAGATCTGAGGTCTTTTTGACCCCAGAGCTCATATTTAAGAGGTCCTGTAATGCTTTTTTTCTATTACATGGGATGTTTACATTCCTTGTAATAGGAATAAAAGTGACAATTTTTTTTTTTTAAAACAGTGTAAAAATAAAAAAGTAAAAAAGGTAAAATAAATTAGAAAAAAACTTTTTTTTAAATGCGCCTCATCCCGCCAAGCTCACATGCAGAAGTGAACGCATGCATGAGTAGCGGCAGCATATGAAAACGGTGTTCAAACCACACATCTGAGGCATCGCCATGATCGGTAGAGCGAGAGCAATAATTCTAGCCCTAGACCTCCTCTCTAGCGCAAAACATGCAACTGGTAGAATTTTTTAAATGTTGCCTATGGAGATTTTTAAGGGTGAAAGTTTATCGCCATTCCATGAGCGGGTGCAATTTTGAAGCGTGACATGTTGGGTATCAATTTACTCGGCGTAATACTATCTTTCACAATATAAAAAAAATTGGGCTAATTTTACTGTTATGAAAAACGTGAAAAATATACTGCGCTATTCTATACCAAACAATATATATAAATACAGCTGCTACATGCGAATGTGACAAATATTCATGTGGGAAGGAAGGGTAGAAATGTAGCGGTAATGTCTGAATACTATGGGCTGAAAACAGAAATGTAAATGAATCAAGTGAAAAAGTGTATAAGTCCACAAAGAGTCCACCCAGATGAATAATGAATCAGTCACGAATCAAAACCATCCATAGACAGAAGAAGCCGACAACAAAAAATATAGAATAAAATTGTGATCACATAACTTAAAAACCAATATGGGGAGCGGAGAAATCAGTCCTACGCATTTCTTCCAAGATGAACTTCTACCGGGGCATCAAAAAGAGCTCTGGTAAGACTATTTACTTCTATCTATCCTCGTTGACGCCATTATCTTCAGAGGTTCAGTGTGTTGTCGGCTTCTTATGTCTATGGATGGTTTTGATTCGTGACTGATTCATTATTCATCTGGGTGGACTTATACACTTTTTCACTTGATTCATTTACATTTTAGTTTTCAGCACATAGTATTCAGACATTACCGCTACATTTCTACCCTTCCTAACTTTATGTCTTTTTTTAATAAAAAAAAAAATGCATTTGTAAGACCACTGTGCAAATACGGTGTGACAAAGTATTGCGATGACCGCCATTTTATTCTCTAGGATGTTAGCAAAAAAAAATGTATCATTTTTGGGGGTTCTAAGTAATTTTCTAGCAAAAAAAATGTTTTTAACTTGTAAACACCACATCTAAAAAAGAGGCCCGGTCTTAAAGTGGTTACTATGCTCTTAAAACAAAGCCATCTCTTGTTTTTTGTTCCTAAGATTTTATCTCAATTCATGCCTTCTAATAAGGTTCATAGTTTAGGGAATTTGGCTCTTTTGAAATTCAGTGTCTTTGTATTCTCTTAAATTTAGTCTTTGTGTGATTTATACTGAAGCCAATTGACCTGTGATCGCTGTTTCCTAAATTGCCCTATATTTCCTCATCGGTTATCAGGTCTGTGTTGTTGGTAATTGGTAGGGATAAGCCAAACACCCCCCCCCCCCCGGTGCAGAACATGCGAACAGTGTTGATAGCATGTGGCCTGGTATGATTCAGGAGGGAGGGGTGCTCCGTCCCCCCCTTTTCCTACGGCCTGCCAGGTTACGTGCTCAGATAAGGGTCTGGTATAGATTTTAGGGGGGACCCCACGCCATTTTTTTTTACATTTTGGCACGGGGTTCCCCTTAAATCCATACCAGACCTGAAGGGCCCATATGGAATTTGGGGGGGACCGCCACTCATTTTTGTTTTAACATTTTGGTTTCTGGTTCCCCTGTGGGGGAATCCCATGCTGTTTTTATCAATTAACTTTTATGTGTATTGCCGGACCGACAATTCATTATAGCCGCTCGTAGTTTTAACCACTTCGCACCGGAAGGACGTCCAGGGACGGCCTCGGCTTTCGGTGGTTATATCTGAATGATGCCTGAGGCCACAGACATCATTTAGATATCGGCATCTTCAGCCAGCGATTCCCTGCACCATAAGAACAATCATAGCGGCTGTTCCGCTGCTTGATAATTCTTACGGGCGGCCCTCCGGTGCTTCTACCAACTCACCGCTTCCATCGGTGAGTCGGTCACAGGATCCGCCAGCCCCCGGATGATACCATAGAGATGGTCCCCGGAGTCTCTATGATCGTTCGGAGGCCGGACGCGATGTTATGACGTCACGCCCGGCCTCTGCATTCAAAATAACGGCGCTGATTTGGCTGGGCAGATGTGATCGTTTTTTTTATGTTTTTTATTTTAGGCTTCCCAGCCTAGAGGTGAGATATGGGGTCTTATTGACCCCATATCTCACTGTAAATAGGTCCGATCGTGCCATATTCCTATTAAAAGGGATGTTTACATTCCTTGTAATAGGAATAAAAGTAATCAATTTTTTTTTTAAAGTGTCAAACCCAAAAAAAAAATTAACAATAAAAAAAAAATAAAAAAAAATTAAAGCGCCCCTGTCCCTGTGAGCTCATACGCAGAAGCGAATGCATACGTAAGTCCTGCCCACATATGAAAATGGTGTGCAAACCACCTCCTCTGTAACGCAAAACATGTAACCAGTAAAAATGTTAAAGTGTCGCCTGTGGGGATTTTTAAATACCAAAGTTTGGCGTCATTCCACGAGCGCGTGCAATTTTGAAGCGTGACATGTTGGGTATCTATTTACTTGGCATATCTTCATCTATCACATTATGTAAAAAAATTGGGCTAACTTAACTTTTTTTTTTTAAAGCATGAAATAGTTTTTTTTCTGAAAAAAACACATTCGAAAAATTGCTGCGCATATACCGTGCGAGATAAAAAGTTGCAACAACCGCCATTGTATTCTCTAGGGTCTTTGCTAAAAAAACATATATAATGTTTGGGGGTTCTATGTAATTTTCTAGCAAAAAGTGATTAGTTTTACATGTAGGAGAGAAATGTCAAAATTGGCCTGGATGCGAAGTGGTTAAATTACTTTTTTTCCTTTAAAAATTTAATTTTGCTATCAGACTGTTCTAAACACGGGAAACATGCGCCACTTTACAGGCATACTATAGACACCCCTAGGTACAAAATTTAAAGGAAAATTGCACTTTTGTTGTTTCACTTTAAGCATTATTAAAATCCCTGCTTCTGAAAAAACTGCAGTTTTTAAAAATGTTTGCATTGATACATGTCCCTTGGGGCAAGACCCAGGCCTCCAAACACTTTTTAAGACAATACCATGCGTATAAGCCTTTAAAATTAGCACTTTTGATTTTTCACATTCGTGTCCCATAGACTTTAACGGTGTCCGCGTGTTCAAACACATTTTTTGCCTGTTCGCATGTTTTGGTGCGAACCGAATAGGGGTTTGTTGAGCCCATCCCTATTCCCTACCTCCAGAATCTCTCTTTCCTTTCCCTTTGCTTCCACCCCACTCTCACTGGAGGAGTTCTTCCCCCAGCTGCTAGAAGATTCCCTCAGCTCCAGCAGTTCTAGTCCCTGACTGGTTACACCAATGTAACTCAATGGAGCATACTTATGGGATGCTCCTGCCTGGATCGGCCTCCCTGGACCCAGTCAGTAACTCTGGTTCTATTGGTTCAACTAGATGGACTTGTGTTTTTTTAACCTGGATAATTTTGAAACACTTTAAATTAGTGATAGGTCACTTTAAAAAATAAGAGCGAATTTAAACACTTTTACTTTTTTTCTCTGACTGAAAATACCCATTATTCTCTCAACCATTAGTAATAAATTCAACGACATTACCATGTCTTTAGACCATCATCACCTGCAACACACAATTACGTTTTGTGTTCAGGAACTTACAGCCATACACATGTACTTACAAGGCATATACCTATGTACAGCGTTGTGTCAATACACTCCAATGGGCAGCATTACACACCAGCTAGGGCTCCCAGGCACCGCAATTACAGGCATATTGTATAATGTACACCCATACATCTGTATTTACATCAGTGGGTATAAGCCCTTAGGTGCCTTTTTGCCTGATTTGCTGTACTTATTTTTAAAATTTAATGAAGCTATAATAAGGTTCTTAGAAGTAAAATTTAGCCTTTAGATAGAATAGATTGATAGATAGATAGATAGATAGAATAGATTGTTTTACATACCTTCTTGTCATATTTTCCCTTGCGTAGTCGTGGTCCCGAGTCACGCCACTTATCCTCATCAATCTAGGGGGCAGAAAAAATACTCAACATGGCAGTAATGAAGAACCATATTTTTCAGATTACATCACTAATTGAAAAAACCTTGTTTTGAAGTAAAATGTGTTAATATATTTACGCTTTCTGCGTAGTAGTACTGCACATTGACTGCACTGGTACTGCAATTCGAGTGTTACAATGCAAATGATTGAAAACTAGACTATTTTCAAGCCTAATAGAGATTCCTGCTATTACATCTAGCATCTAGCATATGAACATTGCATATACATGCAGTGGTGAATTGGGGGAATATAGGAACAGAGGGAAGTTAAGTACTGAGTGCTTATGGTCCCTCCTGTAAAGCCAACTAATATGCGCAAAGTACCAGTTTCCTGAGAGGCAGAGGACTGCAAGGGAGACGATTAAACATCTGTTTATCAAATACAAAATACAAAAATCCAAACATGGTATAGCATGCTTACAATTATCACCATTTATGCTCAAGGCTAAGTCTTTATTTATTTTTTCAATTGCTGCATCAGCTCAAGCACCACTGGCAGTGTTAATATCACCATACGGCTTACAATCTGATTGTACAATCTATGCACCTACCTTAAAGGCTAAGTTCACCTTTTTTTTTTTTTCCTAAAAAAACAGCTCTCCTATGTACCAATATAGTATTAATGTACCTCAGTTGCAGAAGAATTAAAGCTTTCTTTGATTTTGGGGAACAAGGCTTTATCTTAGCCCTTGCTCTATTTCTTAGAAAGCTTCATCACTTGCTGGTATGTAGATTTGGGACAGAGAAACCAGTAAGAGCCGGTTCACACAGGGGCGACTGTGAGCGGACTTCAGGTCGCCCCTAGTCGCCTTAAGTCTCGCTACATTTAAAAATCAATGTAAATGAATGAGAGCCGTCTTAATGCACACTACTGAAGTTGCTCCGACTTCAGAAAAGGTTCCTGTACTACTTCTATCTGACTTTTAGGCGACTGGTACCCACTGATTTCAGTGGAGGTCACCTCCAAGTCGGATCTCCGTCTATATGGAGGCGACTCTCACAGAATTATCAGCTCTCAAGGGGGAACTCCACGCCAAATTTATTTAAAAAAAATTGGAGTGGGTTCCCCCTCCGAGACCATATCAGGCTCTTAGGTCTGGATTTTAAGGGGAACCCCCTACGCCAAAAAAATGGCATGGGGGTCCCCCCAGATCCATACCAGACCCTTATCCGAGCACGCTACCCGGCCAGCCAGGAAAGGGGGTGGGGACGAGCGAGCGGCCATCAGGCCGCGTGCCGTCAACATGGGGGGTGCCTTGGGGAAGGGGGCCGCGCGGCCCCCCCACCCCAAAGCACCTTGTCCCCATGTTGATGAGAACAAGGGCTTCTTCCCGACAACCCTGGCCGTTGGTTGTCGGGGTCTGCGGGCGGGGGGCTTATCGGAATCCGTGAGCCCCCTTTAATAAGGGGGCCCCGGATACTGGCTCCCCACCCTATGTGAATGAGTATGGGGTACAATGTACCCCTACCCATTCACCCGTGAAAAAAAAAATACACGAAAAAAAAAAAACACAACACACAAGGGTTAAAATAGTTTATTGCACAGCGCCGGGGGTCTTCTTCCGTCTTCGGGGGTCTTCTTGCCGGACTCCTCCACTATCTTCTGCTCTTTTGCTAGCTCTTTTACTAGCGGAGGAGCCCGGCTTTCTTCTTCGCCGCCGCCGTCCGGGGGTCTTCTTCCGACTTCGGGGGTCTTGTCCCCCTCTTCGGTTCTTCTTGCCGTCCCCGCGCCTTCTTCTAGCTCTTTTACTGGCGGTGTTCCCGTCTTCTGTCGCCGCTGCGGCTGTCTTCTGTTCTTCTCTTGTGGAGATGTTGCTTCGTTGCTGTGTCCAGTCACAATGACAGGACACGCGACGTGCGGCGACTTATATACGGACATTATGATGTCACAGTCCCAGCATCCTCTGGGACCTAAGGGCCTAAGGGCCTGGTATGCTCCGGAGGGGGAACCCACGCTAAAATTTTTAAAATAAATTTGGCGTGGAGTTCCCCCTTGAGAGCTCATTATCTGATTGGCCACGGCAAAAGTCGCCTGGCCTGGGGCGACTTAAAGTTGTGTTGTAAGTTGCCCCAAGTCATGTTTAAGTCATGTCCAAGTTGCCTCCAAAAGTTGCGTTGCCCCTGTGTGAACCGGCTCTAAGGCAAAGGAAGGAGTTTACCAGTTGACCTCATTAGCACACACCCTGAACCGATCAGCTATGTTTGCACAGCATCCCCAGCATCCTTCCACCCGTGTGTAGCGGATGACATTTTGGATAACATGTCATACGCATGTAAATTTTGTTTGCATTAGGGGTTCTGAGGGTTAATTATGTAGGTTGGTCTTGACATCAGTCTGGCTGGGCTGTGTTGGAAGTTCTGCCTGGTCATGTGAGCAGTGAGGTGCACATGACAGGCCAGAACCAGGCCTGGTTGGACGTTTTGAGTATCAACCTTCTCGGAACCAATCAGTGGGAGTGCCGGGCCCACTGGGGAGTCTGGGAAGGGGTACTTAAGATGTGTGGGTCACGTGTTGGGAGGAGAGGAGTTTGAGGCCCGTGCGGTCTGTTCTGGTTCCAGGACCGGGGTAGCCCCATGAGGGGTCCCGGGCACGGGGTGTTCGACATCCTGCAACATGTTCCTTAGAGGCCCCTGATAGACCTGCCTAATCTGGGGTAGGGATCCGTCTGTTCCCAAGTCTCAGACCCTGCTGGTCCAAGGCACAGTAACTGAGGGAGGATTCAAGGTGTCCGGGTGTGCTCTCGGCTTGGAGAGGCTCGTGGAAGTGACTGGGGTAGGACTCTTCGGAGGAGGGCTGGCAAGTGGCATCCTGGGAAGTGCCTGGTTACTGAGTTGGGAAGGACATTGATGAATTCACATTTTTCCAGTACCATTGAGGAGATGGGAAACATTTCAGGTACTGAGGGAAAAGGTTCCTGCTCACCCTTAGTTACAACTTATACATTCATAGGATTGCCTCAAGTTTTGAGTCAATGTGCTGACTGCCATGATCTCTGGCTAGAGATCTCTTCAGCCTTGAAGTACCCAGCTGCGAGTGGCTACTCTCTGGGTGGAATTAGAGACTTTGCTAGACCTGCAGTTCAAGGTGCCTGAGTTCTTCACCCGTGCCCTCTGTTCCCAAAAGAAACTGTGTTATTGGATGTTATTACTGCAAAATAAAACCTTTCAAAAGGACTTTATTTATGTTAGCGTTCAAGTCATAGGGGGTATCAACCCTGGGAATCCCTAGATGTGGAAGAGCAGGCCAAGAGAATGCAGCCCACAGGAAACCCCTAATGTAGTGCAAGGGCTTGCCTGATTGGACTCAGAGTGATTGGAAAGATGGTGTGTCATCCTATTATATAGTTTTGGAAAATCTAAAAGAAGATTGTACAATCAGATTGTATAGTATGCACATGCTCAACAATGCACATTGGTGGCACTGGCTGCCATGGCAAGTGACAACCCACATCTAGTGGCAGGTGAAGATGTAAGTGACAATCTGATAATGGTAGCAAGTGACAATCTGCAAATGGTGGCAAATGACAATCTGCAAATGGTTGCAAGTGGCAATCAGAAAATGGTGGCAAGTGGCGTGACAAGTGACAATCTGCAAATGGTGGCAAGTGATGTAGCAATCGACAATCTGCAAATGGTGGTAGGTGACATGGCAATGACAATCCATATCTAGTGGCAGGCGACGGTAGCAAGGTAAAAAGCTGCATCTTGTGACAGGCAGTGGCAAGTGACATGATGCACCTGGTGGCAGGGGATGTGGCAAGTGACACGCCCAGGGCTCCCACTGATTCTGCATTATGGTGAGTTGAACCACTTCATTATATATTAGAATGTAACAATCGAAACAATGCGCTTCGATCACCCTGACACCAAACCAACCATGGTGCCATGATGATTGAAATGCCCAGCCTTCTTTAACCCACGAAAAAAATTGCTTACCACCGACATCTGTTCATGAAATGTGTTGGGATATGGGATACATTCTCCTTTATTGATCTAACTGTATGGAAACATCTGTGAGATCAGTTCAATGGAATGTATATACCAATATAGTATATATACAGTTGTGCCCATAAGTTTACATACCCCATCAGAATTTATGATTTCTTGGCTAACAAAAACATTTTTCACTCATGGTTAGTGTTTGGCTGAAGCCTTTTATAATCAATCAATTGTGTTTACTCTTTCAAAAATCATAATGGCAACAGAAACGACCCAAATGACCCTGATCAGAAGTTTACATGGCCTGGAGATTTTGGCCTGATAACATGCAAACAAGTTGACACAAAGGGGTTTGAATGGCTATAAACCATCCTCACCTGTGATCCGTTTGCTTGTAATTAGTGTGTGTGTATAAAAGGTCAATGAATTTCTGGACTCCTGACAGACCCTTGCATCTTTCATCCAGCACTGCCGTTTCTGGATTCTGAGCCATGGGGAAAGCAAACAAATTGTCAAAGGATCTGTGGGGAAAGGTATTTTAACTGTTTAAAACAGGAAAGGGATATAAAAAGATATCCAAGGAATTGAGAATGCCAATCAGCAGTGTTCAAACTCTAATCAAGAAGTGGAAAATGAGGGGTTCTATTGAAATCAAACCACGGTCAGGTACCAACTATAATTTCAGCCACAACTGCCAGGAAAATTGTTCGGGATGCAAAGAAAAACCCACAAATAACTTCAGGTGAAATATAGGACTCTCTGAAAACATGTGGTGTGGATGTTTCAAGATGCACAATAAGAAGGCACTTGAAGAAAGATGGGCTGCATGGTTGAGTCACCAGAAGAAAGCCATTACTATGCAAATGCCACGAAGTATCCTACTTACAATATGCCAAACATCACAGAGACAAGCCTCAAACCTTCTGGCACAAAGTCATTTGGAGTGATGAGACCAAAATTGAGCTTTGTGGCCACAACCCTAAATGCTACATTTGGAGAGGACAAGGCCTATGATGAAAGGTACGGGGTGGATCGCTGATATTTTGGGGATGTGTGAGCTACAAAGGCAGAGGAATTTTGGTCAAAATTGTTGGCAAAATGAATGCAGTATGTTATCAAAAAATACTGGAGTAACAATTGCATTCATCAGCCAGGAAGTTGCGCATGGGACTTATGCCGCGTACATACGATCAAACTATCCGGCGGAAAATTCCGGCAGACTCCAGTTCCCCGGACAATCCGCCCGTGTGTCAGCTGGGTGTGTGCTAGTCCGCCGTACTTTTGAAATGAACAGACTTTTTCACGCTCGGAGAAAAGTCAGTTTATTTTGAACCAAAAGTCCAGGTAGCCAGGACTAGAGAAGGAAGTCAATGTCGCCGCCTTCTGCGGCGAGATTGACACGTCGCTGGCCCTGTCACCTGGTATGGATTTAAAGGGGAAGCCCTTCGCCAAAAAAACGGCGTGGGGGTTCCCCCCAGGTCCATACCCGAGCATGCAACCCGGGCTGGTCAGGAAAGGGGGTGGGGACGAGCGATCGCCCCCCCCCCATCCCGAGCTGTACCAGGCCGTGTGCCCTCAAAATGGGGGGGTGCTTTGGGGAAGGGGGGCCCCCCCTTTCCTGGCCGGCCGGGTAGCGTGCTCGGATAAGGGTCTGATATGGACCTGGGGGGACCCCCACGCCGTTTTTTCGGCGTAGGGATTCCCCTTTAAGTCCATACCAGGTGACGGGGCCAGTGATGTCTCCTTCGCTGGTCCCGGCTACCTGGAGCCGCGCTCAAAATAATGGACTTTCCTCCGTGTGTGTGGGCAAGTCCGTTCATTTCAAAAGTACGGCGGATAGTCCGGCGGATAGTCCGGTGGACGGAGTCTGCCGGACCTAGTCCGCCGCAAAAGTTCTGTGTGTGGGCAGGTAGCTCGTTCGGAAAATCCGGCAGACAGTCCGACGGTTTGTCCGCCAGACTAAGTCCGCTGGATAGTCTGATACGTGTGTACGCGGCATTAACGGATGGAGACGGGACTTCAAAAGCAGGGTAATTTATCTGGGCCAATAATAGTGAATACAGCTGAAAAAATAGCAGATGTCATCCACTGCCTTCCTTTGAAAACTAGGCAGCAGTACTGTGCTCCACCCCCTCACCATCTCACTGCTGAAAAAGATACCTTCAGATGAATAGGATGTCTTTGGATTAGGGAATAGACTGCAGTCAGGTTACCAGACAAAGATGTTGATAGGGATATTGAATGCAGGCATCCAGCAGCAGGGACGACCAGATCTGTGTAGCTACACTTATGGCGCGTACACAGGTAGCCGACTATCCGGCAGACTTAGTCCGATGGACTTCCCGCTGGACATTCCGAACGGTCCACACACGGCACTTTTTCAGCAGACTAATACAGCGTACCAAGTCCGCCGTACTATCCGCCTACTTTTGAAATGAACGGACTCGCCCACACACGCGGAGGAAAGTCCGCTCATTTTGAGCACGTCTCCAGGTAGGCGGGGCCCACGAAGGAGACGTCGCTGGCCTCGCCACCTGGTATGGACTTAAAGGGGAACCCCAACACCGAAAAAAAAAATTGGCGTGGGGTCCCCCCCAGGTCCACATCAGACCCTTGTCCGAGCACACTACCCGGCCGGCCAGGAAAGGGGGGTGACGAGCGAGTGCCCTCCCCCCTCCTGAGCCGTACCAGGCCGCGTGCCCTCAACATGGGGGGGTGCCTTCGCGTGGCCCCCCCACCCCGAAGTACCTTGTCCCCATGTTGATGAGGACAAGGGCCTCTTCCCGACAACCCTGGCCGTTGGTTGTTGGGGTCTGCGGGTGGGGGGCTTATTGGAATCCGGGAGCCCCCTTTAATAAAGGAGCCCCCAGATACCGGCCCCCCACCCTATGTGAATGAGTATGGGGTACAGTGTACCCCTACCCATTCACCTGTGAAAAAAAGTAAAAAAAAAAAAATCACAACACAGGGTTAAAATAATTTATTGCACAGCTCCGGGGGTCATACGTCTTCGGGGGTCTTCTCGCCGGACTCCTCCACTATCTTCTGCTAGCTCTTTTACTAGCGGAGGAGCCCGGCTTTCTTCCTCGCCGCCGGCCTCTTCTTCCGACTTTGGGGGTCTTGTCCCCCTCTTCGGTTCTTCTGCCGGGCCACCGCACCTTCTTCTAGCTCTTTTACAGGCGGTGGCCCAGTCGTCTGTCGCCGGCGTCGTCCCCCCCCTTTCCTGGCTGGCCGGGTAGCGTGCTCGGACAAGGGTCTGATGTGGACCTGGGGGGGAACCCCACGGCGTTGGGGGTTCCCCTTTAAGTCCATACCAGGTGGCAGGGCCAGTGACTTCTCCTTCAAAATGAGCGGACTTTTCTCCAGGCGGGAAAGGTCCGTTCATTTCAAAAGTACGGCGGACTGGCATACGGCCGGATTGTCCGCCGAAATGCAAGTCCGGCAGGAAGATTGGAGTGCAAAACTACTTTCTAAGTCCGCCGTACTTTTGGGTAAAAAAAGTCTGCCGGAGGCTACACACGGGGGGGATTGTCCGGCGGACTTGAGTTTGCCGGACTTTTGCACCCGATTGTTTGATCGTGTGTACGCGGCATTAGGAAACTGAAACCAGACTATATATGATTTAAGCAAGTTTTTTAACAGTGAAACAAAACAAAAAAATCCAAACACTAGCAAACCAAATACACAGCAAACATGAAGATATTAGTGAACCATAACCAAAATGATAAAAATACTAGCCTAACTAGCAAAGCAACTAAGTGACAGAAAAACTAGCACGTAACCAGTGGCGGCTGGTGAAGTTTTAGGATGGAGGGCACAAGACCACCCCCCTCAGATTTGGCCCCTCCCACTTCTCACAAGCCACACCCCTTATCGAATCAACATCATATACCAAGCTGCACATTATACACAGGGCTCAATCATGAATCATGCTTATCTTGTGTATAACCACATCAGGCACCTTTTCTGCAACCTGTAAATCGCACATATTTGCATTCTGCAACCTGTAAATCACACATATGTGCATTCTGTAAATCGCACATAACTGCATTCTGCAACCTGTAAATTGCACATATCTGCATTCTGTAAATCGCATTCTGTAAATCACACATATCTGCATTCTGTAAATAGCACATGTCTACAACCTGTAAATCACACATATCTGCAACCTGTAAATTGCCCATATCTGCATTCTGTAAATTGCACATATCTACAACATGCAAATCGCACATATCTACAACATGCAAATCGCACATATCTACAACCTGCAAATCGCACATATCAGCAACCTGCAAATCGCACATATCTACAACATGAAAATCTGTAAATCACATTCTGTAAATCGCACATATCTACCACCTGTAAATCGCACATATCTACAACATGAAAATTGCCCATATCTACAACCTGTAAATCACACATATCTACAACCTGCAAATCGCACATATCAGCAACCTGCAAATCGCACATATCTACAACATGCAAATCGCACATATCTACAACCTGTAAATCTTGTTTGGGAGGGCAGGTATGGGGGTTAAAGCTGCCGACCACCGATAATAACCCTTTTTTTTTAAATCTTGTTGGGGGGTATGCTGCGGTGGTCGGCAGCATACCCCCCAAACAAGATTTTTTTTAAAAAGGGTCATCATCGGTGGTCAGCAGCATTAACCCCCATACCTGCCCCCCCAACAAGATTTTAAAAAAGGGTTATTATCGGTGGTCGGCAGCATACCCCCCCTTTATTATTAATAACCCTTTTTTTTAAAGCTTCTTTGGGGGGGGGGTGTATGCTGCCGGTCACTGATAACACTATTTCTTTAAATGTTGTTTAGCAAGGGGTTGGGGGGGTTGGGGTATGCTGCCGAGTGTGACCACCATAAGATAGATCGATGTGGAGGGGGTATCGGCGGCTGGGCGGAATAAACAATCAAAATTGTTTAAGCTGTCATGCGGCAGCCCCTTACCTGATCCTCTCAGGCCGGCAGAAAAGAGAAGTGCCGTGCCAACGTCACTTCCTTGAGTGACGTCGGAAGCACCGCCCACCCAAGTGCAAGTCTATGCACTTGCTCGGCTAGTCGATCGCGCCGGAAGCTGTGGCATGATCGGCTGCGCCACAGAGCGCTGTTTCTTTGGGCAAATGAAGCGCCTCGTCTGCAATCTTGTGATTGCATAGACGTGGCGCTTCCTATATTGCACTGCGCCCGGTGCCAGGCGCCAGTGCACACAGGGAGGGAAATTTGAAAAAAAAATTCTTAAAGGGACATGTTTAAAAATATATATATATATATTTTTTTCCTTTTTTTTACTACATGGGAAGGGGGGGGGGCGCCCGGGCCTCCACTGCACGTAACTATAATAGAATATAGGGATGGGCTGAACACCCCTTGGTTCGGTTTGCAACAGAACATCTCAAACAGGCAAAAAAGTTCTAGCGAATGTCCTCATTTTAAAGGCTTATATATGCGCAAGTATAGAGCAGGGGTTTTGCTACCCAGGATATGCTAAATATGTATAATTCCTTAAGTAAGAGTTTGGCTCCCCCTAGTGTCCTTTTCATGCCATTAAGGGTTTTGTTTAGTTTCTATGAAGCAGCATTACAAGACATTGTGGTAGATATAGTTTAATGAGGAAATGACTCATCTGTTAACTTAGTTTTTGGTACAACTAAACCCACAATGCCAAGCCAAAGTTACTGTTTATCCTACAGCAGGGATATGCAATTAGCGGAACTCCAGCTGTTGCAAAACTACAAGTCCCATCATGCCTCTGCCTCTGCGTGTCATGCTTGTGGCTGTCAGAGTCTTGCTATGCCTGATAAGACTTGTAGTTCTGCAACAGCTGGAGGTCCGCTAATTGCATATCCCTGTCCTACAGTGTGCTTTCTACTTGTTTTCCTGTTTGTATTTACAAATACTGCAGCTTAATACCATAAGCTAGCTGAAGATTCAGAAGACAAAGAACTGTATTGTACTATTGCATGTTCATAACATTTACTGCAGATATGGTGTGTATACTTTGAGGTCAGTGGGAAAGCATTTAATATAAGTTTTGGAGGATATTGAGTGTTCCCACTACTGTGTGCCTGTCTGAATATACATCCCTATAGTGAGCATTGAATCTATTGTTTCACATATACATTGACTGTTATCTTTATTACCTTTAAGTTATCACACTGTTCCTTGTATTAAATTTCCATTTTAGTAAACTTCATAAGTGGTTAATTGACTTTACAAGCTGATGAAGTGATGGGTTCCAAGGGTACAGTAAATATACTGTATAGTATATCATTGCTGTGCTTCTTTTTTTACTGCTGTGTCCCACACTAATATTGCCATACAGGTGTGCCAGAGGGCTTGAGATCGTTCTTGGAGTTGAGAGGCAGGGTGCAGGATTTCACATTTATCAGCAGTAATAGTGGCAGTAATGAAGCAGTAAAATTGGGGTTTGTTATCTCCTAGCTGAGGAACCACAAGCTTGGGCCCAGAGGAGCCCTGTGTTAAACTCAATAGATTCCTTCTTTGGCAGCATGGCGCAACTTTATGATGATCCGCAGCACACGGCCACAGCTGAAGCAATCTTGCAAAATTTGTCTCAAGGGAGAAGGCCAATGCCAGTACCGTCAAGGCCTGTCTGAGGCCCTTAAAAGGTGCATTCCGGCCAATACATTGTTTTTTTTTTTTAAGTCAGCAGCTACAGTGTTTGTTTTTGCTTTTAATAAGGACACTTACCTGTCCAACGATCCTGCGATGTGGGTATCTCACTGGCCCAAAGCCTACACATCTCTCTTCAAACCAAAGCACAAAGTCTCCAAATACACTTTGCCAATGGGTCTCAACCTCGTTCTGGACCCATCACCTGGGAAACCAAACCCATCCTCATTACCACGGACTCAGGGGCCATCAGGAGTTCCTGTGCTTTGACCTCATCCATTCCCCTATTTTTCCCATTATCCTAGGTCTGGCCTGGCTCCAGGTGCATGAACCTCAAATAAACTGGAATACTAAGGAAGTGTCCTTCTCCTCTCAATACTGCTCCCAGCACCGTTTTTATCCTGGCTCCTAGTATTTGCTCAGATATCACACCTATGTCTGACAACCTTCAACATGTTCCCTCAGTATACCTTGGGTTCTGAGATGTGTTTGATAAACAAAAGGCTGATTGCTAGACTTGTGCACAACAGAAAATTTTGTTTAGTTTTGGTTTGTTGTCATTCGTAAAATACATAATCTTGTTCTGTTATATTCGTTATGTTACGTTAATACGTTTTCGGATAATTCGTTATTATTCGTAGAGTGTCAAATTTATTCGTTCATATTCATTGAAATTCGCTATTTATGTATGTATAGACATTCGTGATAATGATTCGTAGTTTGGAAAGTCATTTGTTTATTGAATCTTTTAACACACACAATGACAATGTCTCTTCTCCTCGGCTCAAATACAATAAAACACCCTTCTAACTTAGTTCTCAGGTATGCACTTTGCCAGTAATCCATCCTCCGGCACAAAATTAATTAGCTGATTGGACTATAAGATTTACTTTGAGCTGACCTTTTGTTTCATTAGATCTTTAAAGAATTACCGAATCATGTTGAATTCATAGTTTCATAGTTAGTAAGGTTGAATAAAGACACCAGCCCATCCAGTTCAACCTGAGTGTCTACAATTGTCCCTATCCCTGTACATTGCACACTCACATCGGTCCCTACCCTCAAGGAGCCCACAATCCAAGGTCCCCATTCATATACTAGGGCCAATTTTGGACAGAAGCCAATAAGCCTACCTGCATGTCTTTGGAGTGTGGGAGGAAACTGGAGTACCCGGAGGAAACCCACACAGGCACAGGGAGAACATGCAAACTCTAGGCAGGTAGTGTCGTGGTTGGGATATGAACCAGCGAACCTTCTTACTGCTAGGTGAGAGTGCTAGCCACTACACTACTGTGCCGCCCACAAAGTCATTCATTATATTTCTTTTGTATTCGTTGTTATTCGTTATTTTTTTATTCGGACATTTGGATGCATCCGAATGTCCGAAAGATGCAAAATTCGGCCGAATTTCGATTAGTTACGAAACGAATTGTACAAGCCTACTGATTGCTTACCACCTCACTGGCCTTATGATTGCCCTATTGACCTCCTACCTGGCTTGGAAGTCCCTTTTGGCTACATCTTTCCGTTGTCAGAAACAGAGCTAAAAGCTCTTAAATATTACATTGACGAAAATCTAGAAAAGGGCTTCATCCACCCTTCCTCTTCACCGGCTGAAGCTGGTATCTTTTTTGTAGAAAAAAAAAAAAGATGGGTCCCTAAGGCCGTGTGTTGACTACAGGCAATTAAACAACATAACTATTAAAAACCGATATCCGTTACCACTTGTTCCAGAGCTTTTTCGACGGTTCCGATTGGCCCGAATCTTCTCTAAATTTGATCTTCGGGGCGCCTACAACCTCATCAGGATTCGGGCTGGGGATGAGTGGAAAACCGCCTTCAGGTCTAGGTTTGGACATTACGAATACCTGGTGATGCTATTTGGACTCTGCAATGCCCCAGCCACTTTTCAACATCTGGTCAACGATATTTTTCGAGAATACCTTGAGGACTTCCTAGTCGTCTACCTGGACGACATTCTCATTTTTTCTGCTACCATTGAGCTGCACCGAGTTCATGTCAAAAAGGTCCTCACAATACTCAGAAATCATAAATTGTACCTCAAAGCTGAGAAATGTGAGTTTGAGAAGATTGTTGTGCAGTTCCTGGGATTCATCATCTCTACCAACGGGGTTGCGATGGACCCACAAAGGTCAAGGCAATCCAAGAATGGCCAGCTCCATCAGATAAAAAGTGGGTACAACGATTCATAGATTCGCCAACTTTTATAGGAGATTCATCGTTGGATTTTCATCCATTGTGGCACCCATCACCCAGCTGACACGCCAACACAACCATTTCCAATGGTCGCAGGAAGCACAGGAAGCTTTTACCAAGTTAAAAACCTTGTTTACATACACAGACGCTGGGCTCTCTTCTTCTTTAGATTCAACTTTTATATATCCTATAGACCAGGCTCAAAAAATGGAAAGGCAAATGCGCTCTCTTGGATGTTCTCTGTAACCCCTCAAACGGCTGAACCCAGTACTATCCTTTCTCTACAAAACTTCCTTGGGATCACCCAATCTGACTTAATGTAAGGTCACCTTGAGATGAGGTGACAGATGCACACTGAAGGGATCAGGAGTGCACCGCAAGGTTGTGGACCCTAAGGCTGACTGCTGCGGACAGGAGACAGATTCCACCGAGGTTAGAGCATAAGATTCCCTGGGGTGCGAAGTTTACGAGCCAGGTGTTTACCAGAGCCTCTAGTGGTGAGGATGGACTTGGCTGCAACTGGCTCCAGGTCACGACCCCCAGGGTCCCCCAGCTCACACCCACAGTAGGAAACAGGAGGACAGGGATAGTGAGGGATAAAGCCAAGGTCAGGGCCACAAGCAGACAGGAATAGTCAGGGACACGCCAATAGGTCAGGATCACAGGCAAACAGGGATAGTCAAGGACATGCCAAAGTCGGTAACGGAACAACAGAAGCGCACACGGCAGGTAACAGGAAGCTAAACACACAAAGGAATACACAATGGTTGATCAGCAGGGTTGGCCTGCAGTGCGCAGGTTAATATAGAGTTCTCTGATAGGAGCTAGGGTGGAGTCATGCCAGAGGATGGATTACAAAAGCAGTCAGGTGAGGGTCGGCTGGTCTCTAGAGATGAACACATGGAAAAAGGTAAGCAGACAAACTCTATTGCATAACCATGACACTTAATAACCTCAATCAAATCTTCATCCAGTCACTGCTCCGATCCAGAAACACATGCCTTAGAAAAACATGACAACCTGCTCTGGGCCCGGGAGAAAATTTTCGTCCCACGAGAAGCAAGACCTTTGACTCTCAAAACCTTTCATGATCACAAACTGGCAGGCCACTTCGGAACAAAAAAGACTGCTGAACTAATCTCCCGTTCTTTCTGGTGGCCGGGTTGGATACGGGATTTTAAGGACTATGTCTCTTCTTGCTTGGTTTGCCAAACGCAATAAGGGTCTAAACACCAAATCCTGGGGTCTACTCAAACTACCTTCCTCTGGGAGGTCTACCACCATCCAGACTTCATGGCATGCCTAAGAGCATCGTCTCGGATAAATGTGTCCAATTTACCTCCAAGTTTTGGAAATAGCTCTGCAAAACCTTGGAAATAAAGATTTGCCTCTCCTCTGCGTACCATAACCAGAGGAACTGCCAGATGGAGAGGACGAATCAAGCTTTGGAGCAGTACCTCTGTTTCTGTTCTGGTTCTCAAGATGATTGGGCGACTCTCCTGCCTTATGCTGAGTTCACATACAACAATTCCATTTACTCCTTTACTAATCAAACACCCTTCTGGGCAAACATTGGGTTCCATCCTCCCTTCCTCCCCAACATCGTCCCTGAAATGTCTGTCCCTGCCGTACAAGACCGGATAGCCTCCATACAATCTAACTTTTAAAAAATTCAGGATGCCTTACAGAAAGCTCAGGACAGTTATAAGAGACAGTAAGACCAAGGAAGGAGAGACCAGTCTTCAAGGTTGGCAAGGAAATTTGGTTGTCAACCGCAAATCTTAGATTACCTCTGCCCTCACGGAAAGTTGGGCCAAGGTTCATTGGGCCTTTTAAAATTAAGAGGATGATCAACCCTGAGGCATTTGAGCTGGCATTACCAAACTCTTACAAGATACACCCAGTATTCCACGCATCCCTGCTGAAGCTCGTTGTGTCCGGCTCTTTCCCTGGGAGAAATAAACTTCCTCCCCCGCCAGTTAAAGTGTACGGGGAAAACTAATTTGAAGTGAAGTCTATTTTGAGTTGCAGGAAGAGGGGCAGATAACTTCAATATTTAATTCAATGGAAGGGATTCCCTCCTGAAGACAACTCCTGGGAGCCCGCTAGGAATCTGCATGCCCCAGGTTTGATTCAAGCCTTCCACCGGGAACATCCAGAATTAATGTCCAATCTGGGCGTCCGGAGTCCGCCCCCTGGGGGGAAGGCACTGTCAGAAAAGGGTTTTTCCCGCCGCATCCGCCATGTTCCTGCACGCATGCACGGGGGATTGGCACTCCGATGCATGCAATAGCACACGTGTGCGCGCAGTGGCCCGTGTGTGTGCGTGCAATAGCGCACGGCTCTGGCATACAAACGGGTTGCTGGTTTGTCGTCAGCTTCCTATTTGTACCTGTTTCCTATTTTCCGTATCTGATTACCCGCTGTGACCTGGACTGTTTCTGACTACGCTGCTGTTCTCCTAGATCTGACCCTTGCCCTAACAAACTTTGCCTTGCCTGCTACAAGTGTTTGACCCTCGGCCTGCCTTACAGACTTGCTTACCTCCTCTAGTACCTGATCCTTTGTCTGTGACCTGGATTGCCTGCTACACCCTGCATAAGATCCGCAGCCAGTTCCTGAACCCCTGAAAACCTTGGTTCAGCTCTGCAGCCTTCCTTCAGAAACTCTAATACCTGCTGGTGGCCCATGCCTCTGCATGCCACCCGTTCCCTGTACCACCTCCAGGAGGCACGGTGTGCATAGTCTCTGCATTTTGGCCTCTGTAAGTACTCACTTGACACTCAGACTCCATCTACTACCTCGAGCCAGAGGTCGATGAGTAATGAAGTGTGAAATGAAATGCGTCAACTGCAGAGGAACCGGACATTATCGACGAGTGTGCCCAAGCCCAGTGAAGCCTGAGTCAAGTACTGAAAATAGACTTCACTCCAGAGGGCCCAGTGAAGGAGTCAACTGGGTGCCCTGTTACATCAGCTAGCTCCAAAAAACTCAATGACATGAAAGAAACTGCAGCGGGATTCCAAACCCTCACAGAGGGCTCCCATCGTTGCCTCTGAGTGGCTCAGTGTACCACTCCCTTTGACCCAGGTTACCCGGCGTCAGAGAGTCAATGCACACCAGACCTCCAGACCTCAACAGAGGATCAAGCTGGATCAGAACCTTCACAAGACGGGAGCGCAAATATAGGCCACCAAACAGGCCAAGCCTGCCACTCCCTATAAATTCCCTCCCAAGTTAGTGGGACCTTCCCCCGATGTCTCTATCCAGGTAGAGGGGGATCTACACCAAGGGCCTCCTGGATACTGGAGCTCAAGTGACCCTCCTCTACAGAGACTTTTATGACAAGCACCTCAAACACTTGCCACTACAGAGGTTAGAAGAGCTGGAGATATGGGGCATTGGGACCCAGAACTTCCCCTATGATGACTATCTACCAATCAAGCTGACCTTTGACCCCTTCATAGCTGAGAAGGCAGAGACCTTTGATACTTTGGCGGTGGTCTGTCCTCGTCCACCAGGGTCTAGTAAAAGTTCCCTCATCATAGGGACTAATACTGATCTTGTGAGAAGACTGCTAACATCTAGGGCATGTGAGGGCTTACCTAGGTTGGAGTCCATGGTGCAGAGATGCAGGCTCACCCTTGCAAATAGACACAGCCAATGGTAACAAAGAGATAAGCTACCTGGGCTGTGAATCTGTGCATGGGGCTTGACAGGAATTTGCCAAAGGATTGTGCAGGTAAAGCCACAGTCAGGGATTCCAGAAGTCAGAATAAACGATATACAAGCCAGGGTCGGAAGCCGGGGCCAGTCTTGGAACACTGTAACAGGAACACAGGAACACAGGAACACAGGAACACAGGAACACAGGAACCTTTGGCGACAAGAGAAAATGATTTGACCCAGCCCTCAGAGTGAGACAGGGTTTTATACCCAGCTAATTAGGTAACCTGCCACAGCTGATCCAAGAGTGACAGGTACAAACAGAATTGCCCACAGTACTTTATGCAAAACTAGGCATGGCTGGAAAGCAGGCAGAATAGAACTAAGCTGTGGCTCAGATGTAAAGAAACAGGAGCAAGAACAAACAGTCATTAGTTCAATACCACCTAGAGTCACTTGGGGCGTGACCACGCCTGGCCATCTAAAAGATACGGTAGGGACCATGACAGGGGGGCACATTGGTGTAGTGGTTAGCACTCTCACCTAGCAGTAAAAAGGGTTGCTGGTTTGTATCCCAGCCAGGACACTACCTGCCTGGAGTTTGCAAGTTCTCCCTGTGGCTGCGTGGGTTTCCTCCGGGTACTCTGGTTTCTTCCCACACTCCAAAGACATGCAGGTAGGTTAATTGGCTTCTGTCCAAAATTGGCCCTAGTATATGAATGGGGACCTTTGGTTGTGGGCTCCTTTGAGGGTAGGGGGTGGATGTGAGTGTGCAATGTACAGGGATAGGAACAATTGTAGGCACTCACTCAGGTTGAACTGTATGGACTGGTGTCTTTATTCAACCTTACTAACTATGTAACATCTCTTGTTCAAGAACAGCACTTCAACCACAAGTGTGCACCCCATGTTGAGACAAGCCTATCAGCGCCTGGTGCAAGAAGAGAAGGCCCCAGCTGATGGAGTGGGAAGGATCTGGCACCTGGACCAGAGCGAGAAGGTGTTACAGCCTGGTGAGGTGGTTTGTCTGAAGCCATTCATCAAGCAGAATTGGAAACAATCAGTTCCTTTCATTGTCCTTGAAGCATATGGTCAAAAGGAAGACAGGGGGTGGGAAATAGTTCCTGAAGTGGTCCCAACTAAGGCATTAAAGAGAAGTCACAGGAAGATCTCAGTTAGTGTTCACAACACAACAGCCTCACCAGTGAAGATGTCAACTCAGATGTTGTTGGAGAAAGTAAACCCAGCCACCCCGGTCTCACCATGTGATTTGAAAGGTGAAGGAAAAGATGAAATCCCTGTGGAAGAGTTCTACCCAAAGAATACTCCCCTCTCATCCACCTGCATGGAGAGGGCCAAGACCCAACTCCTAAGATGGTGAGCTACATTCTCAAAGAGCAAGTTTGATGTTGGGCATGCAAAAAGTGCCCAACACCGGATCCGTCTTCAAGAGGACAAGCCTTTCTGGGAAAGTTAGATGGATTCCTTTAGGGGACTACTTGGAAGACCTGTGAGAACAGCTGTCAGAATTGAAGAGAACAGGTGTCATCCGAGAGCCTCGGAGTCCATACACTTCTGCAATAGAGATGGTGAGGAAGAAGAATGGGTCGCTTCAGTTGTGCATCGACTACAGGACGCTAAACCAAACATTACTGATCAATATACCACCCCAAGGATAGAAGACACCTTGCAGAGCCTGTCAGGGGCAAAATGGTTTAGCGTACTGGACTTGAAGAGCGAGTACTACCAAATCCCCATGCACCCTGAAAATTGGGAGAAGACCACTTTCATTACCCCAGTGGGATTTTTCGAATTTGACCGCATGCCTCAAGGCTTGTCTGGTGCGCCAGCCACCTTCCAAAGATTGACCCCCCCCAGTCCATACCATACCATACCTAAAATTGGCATGGACCCCCCCCCCCAAAAAATCCATGCCAGACCCTTATCTGAGCATGCAGCCTATCAGGTCAGGATAGGGGGGACGAGCAAGCATGGCTCCCCCTCCTGAAACATACCAGGCCACATGCCCCAAAGCACCTTGTCCCCATGTTGATAGAGACAAGGGCTTCTTCCTGACAACCCTGGCCAGTGGTTGTCAGGGTCTGCTGGCGGGGGGCTTATCGTAATCTTGAAACCCCCATTTAACAAGGGGGCCCCCAGATTCTGCCCCCCCCCCCATGTGAATGGGTACAGGGTACATTTTACCCCTACCCATTCACCAACAAATGTGTCAAAAAGTAAAAACCACAACAGACAGTTTTTGACAATGCCTTTATTAGAAAAGGGAAAAAAAAAGAAAAGAAAAAGAAAAGTGTCCCGCAATGTACATCCACCATCAATCATGTCACCCGATGGACCCAAAAATAGAAAAAAATGCAAAAAACTCCTCCGACTGCTGTCTTTTTGCTTATACAGCTCTTACATCAAATCTGCCTGACCCGCAGGCACGCTCCCGCGGGTCACGAAGAGTGCGCCATCATGCTCCCGACCACAACTGCGCAAACTGCCTTACAGGTACGCCGATTTGCGCAGCGCTGCCGCAGTATATCTGCGTGAGCTGGTTGGAAAGTGGTTAGTAAAGGAATTGTCAAAAACTGTCTATTGTGGTTCTTACTTGTTGACACTTATTTTGGTGAATGGGTAGGTGTACAATGTAACCAATTTTTTTTTTTTGTTGTGCAGTCGCCCTAGTTTATATTTCTTTAGGAGAACATTGAACCCCCGCTAGTTTGGATTTGATCTATGGACTGATTGTTTTAGAACACTAGCTGTTCGTGATCTTACGGCTTTATTTGAGGAGAGGCCCTCTAGTGGCCAATACTAGGTATTTATCTTTGTGTATTATATTTGGCTGTCCTATAGGTGGATATGGGAGTATTTTATATAGCCCCCATGTCCTTTTTGGATGTGCATTATTTATAATTGTATTATTATTAATTTGGTGTTTTTCTGGAACATTTAGGTTGTTGCCTGAGCCTTCTCTTCTTATATATTTGTCTATATTTAATTTGAGGGTACATCTCGGTCCGGCAGCTGTAAGTATCTCTAGCCTATGATGATGGGGGGAATTTGATTATTGTTTAGGAGACTGAACACCATGACGGATATCTTAATTAGATATATCTTGTTGAATGCTACTCCCGGATCTTGGGTTTGCACAGGCACCATCCACTTGTCCCCTAAATTCGATCTAAGGGTGATACACCTCCTCCATAGTACGGGCCTCCTTTCAAGGTTGGCCTGACCTGGGCTATACATATGTAAGTGAGTTTGATTCTGAGTAGAATTATGATGGAATATTTATTGATAATGTACAGTGGTGTGAAAAAGTGTTTGCCCCCTTCCTCATTTCCTGTTCCTTTGCATGTTTGTCACACTTAAGTTTTTCGGAACATCAAACCAATTTAAACAATAGTCAAGGACAACACAAGTAAACACAAAATGCAATTTGTAAATGAAGGTGTTTATTATTAAAGGTGAAAAAAAATCCAAACCATCATGGCCCTGTGTGAAAAAGTGATTGCCCCCCTTGTTAAAACATACTATAACTGTGGTTGTCCACACCTGAGTTCAATTTCTCTAGCCACACCCAGGCCTGATTATTGCCACACCTGTTCACAATCAAGGCATCACTTAAATAGGAGCTGCTTGACACAGTTAGGTCCACCAGAAGATCCTTAAAAGCTACACATCATGCCGAGACCCAAAGAAATTCAGGAACAATTGAGAAAGAAAGTAATTGAGATCTATCAGTCTGGAAAGGGTTATAAAGCCATTTCCAAAGCTTTGGGAATCCAGCGAGCCACAGTGAGAGCCATTATCCACAAATGGCGAAGACATGGAACAGTGGTGAACCTTCCCAGGAGTGGCCGGCCGCCCAAAATTACCCCAAGAGCGCAGCTACGACTCATCCAAGAGGTCACAAAAGACCCCACAACAACGTCCAAGGAACTGCAGGCCTCACTTGCCTCAGTTAAGGTCAGCGTTCATGCCTCCACCATCAGGAAAAGACTGGGCAAAAATGGCCTGCATGGCAGAGTTCCAAGGAGAAAACCACTGCTGAGCAAAAAGAACATCAAAGCTCGTCTCAATTTCTCCACAACACATCTTGATGATCCCCAAGACTTTTGGGACAACATTCTGTGGACCGATGAGACAAAAGTGGAACTCTTTGGAAGGTGTGTGTCCAAGTATATCTGGCGTAGAAGGAACACTGCATTTCATAAAAAGAACATTATACCAACAGTAAAATATGGTGGTGGTAGTGTGATGGTCTGGGGCTGTTTTGCTGCTTCAGGACCTGGAAGACTTGCCGTGATAAAAGGAACTATGAATTCTGCTGTCTACCAAGAGATCCTGAAGGAGAATGTCCGACCATCTGTTCGTGTACTCAAGCTGAAACGAACTTGGGTTCTGCAGCAGGACAATGATCCTAAACACACCAGCAAGTCCACCACCGAATGGCTGAAGAAAAACAAAATGAAGACTTTGGAGTGGCCTAGCCAAAGTCCTGACCTGAATCCTATTGAGATGTTGTGGTATGACCTTAAAAAGGCCGTTCATGCTCGAAAACCCTCTAATGTAACTGAATTAGGACAATTCTGCAAAGATGAGTGGGCCAAAATTCCTCCAGGACGCTGTAAAAGCCTCATTGCACGTTATCGCAAACGCTTGGTTGCAGTTGTTGCTGCTAAGGGTGGCCCAACCAGTTATTAGGTTTAGGGGGCAATCACTTTTTCACACAGGGCCATGATGGTTTGAATTTTTTTTCACCTTTAATAATAAACACCTTCATTTACAAATTGCATTTTGTGTTTACTTGTGTTGTCCTTGACTATTGTTTAAATTGGTTTGATGTTCCGAAACACTTAAGTGTGACAAACATGCAAAGGAACAGGAAATGAGGAAGGGGGCAAACACTTTTTCACACCACTGTACATATACTGTAATATTTACATGACCAGACTTTCCAGCAGACTAGGTCTGACGTTTTTCCACGCGGACTTACGACGGAGTTACAATGGACTTCTGAATGAACAGACTTGCCCACACACGGACTAAAGTCTGTTCATTTTGAACGCAATGAGGTATGATGGGACTAGAATAGGAAGTCAATCTCGCCACTTTTATCAGCGAGATTGACACCTTGTGAGCCCCGTCACCTGGTATGGATTTTAAGGGGAACCCCCTACGCCACAAAAAATGGCGTGGGGCCCCCAAAAGTCCATACCAGACCCTTATCTGAGCATGCAGCACGGCCGGTCAGGAAAGGGGGTGAGGACGAGCAAGCGCCTCCCCCCTCCTGAACCATACCAGGCCGCATGCCCTCAACATGGGGGGTGGGTGCGTCGAGCCCTGTGCCCCCCCACCCCAAAGCACCTTGTTCCCATGTTGATGAGGACAAGGGCCTCTCCCGGACAACCCTGGTGAATAAGTATCGTACCCCTACCCATTCACCTGGGGGAAAAAAGTGTCAATAAAAAAAACACACTACACAAGTAATTTATTAGGCAGCTCCGAGGGTCTCTTCCATCTTCGGGGGTCTATTCCGACTCCTTTGCTCTCTCCAGCCTCTTCTCCCTCTCTCTGGTCTTCTCTCCCGGTCTCTGGTTCTTCTCCCGCTCTCCAATTCTTCTCCCGGTCTCCTCCGCTATCTTCTGCTCTTTTGCTAGTGGTGGCCCGGTCTTTTCTGTCATCTTCTTCCCTTCGGCCTTCTTCCGATGTTGACACAATGCTCTCTCCCGTTGTACTGCTGTGTGTATGGTGTACTACGACTTATATAGGCAGGGGGCGGGGTCACTGGGTGATGTGACCCCACCCCATGCCTATATAAGTCGTAGCGCACAGTGCACACAGCATTACAGTGGGAGAGAGCATCGTCCTATCCGCTGGAAACATTGTCACGGGCAGGTGCTGTAGCTGCCCTTGCGTCGTATTTGGTTCGTCGCACCAGCATACAGACGCACGGGTTTCCCAATAGGAACAAGGTCCGGCATAAAACATGTTCTATTTCTAGGTCCGTCAGATTTTTGTATTAATTAAAATTAAATTAAATGTATTAATGTGTATCAGTACTGAGATAGTCCACCAAAACCTTTTGTTGAGTTAGAGTGCATGTTTGGCCAGCCTCAGCAACTGTCCTCAAGCTCCTACCCCCCCCCCCCCCCCTCTTTTCCTCAGTCAGGTGATAGCCAGACCATTGTTCCAAATATTTTTTATGGACAGTTTACTGACTGGAATGGTACCAGCTGATTGGAGAAAAGCCACTGTGGCACCGATATTTAAAAAAACGTCCGAGACATTACCCTGGAACTACAGACTAGTTAGCCTTACATCAATAGTCTGCAAGCTATTGGAGGGGAAGGGACTATATACAAGATTTTAGTAATGACAGTACATCATTAACAGTAATCAGTATGTATTCATGAAGAATCGTTCTTGCCAGACCAATCTATTAACCTTCTATGAAGAAGTGAGCTGCCACCTGGTTAAAGGAAAGCCTGTGGATGTGGTGTATCTGGATTTTGCAAAGGCATTAGATACAGTTCCCCGCAAACATTTGCTGTACAAAAGGTATGTAGGCATGGACCATAGGGTGAGAACCTGGATTAAAAACTGGCTACTAACAGGGGCGAGTCCAAAGGGTGGTGATAAATTGTGAGTACTTGGAATGGTTTGGTGTGGAAAGTGGGATCTGTCCTGGGACAAATCCTGTTTAATTTATTTATAAACTATCTAGAGGATGGGATAAACAGCTCAATCTCAGTATTTGCGGACGATACAAAGTTAAGCAGGGCAATAGCTTCTATGCAGGATGTAGAAACCTTGCAAGAAGACCTAAACAAAATAATGGTGTGGGCAACTACATGGCAAAGGTTTAATTTTGAAAAGTGTAAGGTAATGCATTTGCATGCCAAAAATATGAATGCAGGTTACTCACTGGGGAGAGAATGTCTGGGGAATCTAGGATGGAAATGGACCTGGGGGTCTTAGTAGATGACAAGCCCAACAATGGCATGCAATGCCAAGCTGCTGCAATCAAAGCCAACAGATTATTGGCATGCATTAAAAAGGGGATTCAGTCCAGAGATAAAGCGATAATTCTCCCACTCTACAAGACTATGGTCTGGCTGCATCTTGAGGATGCCGTCCAGTTCTGGGCACCTGTCCTCAGAAAGGATGTGTTGGAACTGGAGAGAGTACAGAGAAAGGCAACAAAGCTAATAAAGGGACTGGAGGATCTCAGCTATGGGGAAAGATTACAAGCATTGAACATATTCCCTCTGGAGAGGAGACGCTTGAGAGGGGATATGATATCAATGTACAAATACTGTACAGGTGAGTAGGTGACCCTAGCATAGGGAAAAAAAAACAATTCAGTGAAAAGGAGTTTCAAAAGACACGCGACCATTCACTACAACTGGAAGAGATGCAGTTTAACCTTAATAAATAAAAAAGGTGATCAGCGCAAACTATATACCATGTATTACTACAAAGATGGAATATCCTTGTTTGATATGTATTCTACCTCATAGATAAAGTGCAATAAATCAATAATTATACCAATGCTGATGATGAATCCTAATGCAAATTGCTACTGTGCATGCAATTATTTAGCTGCTGTGCAAAACTGCTACTGTGCAAACTACGTAAATAAATTATTTTCTGTGCATATGATTATTTAGCTGCTGTGCAAACTGCTACTGTGCAAACTACGCAAACAAATTATTTGCTGTGCATGCAATTATTTAGCTGCTGTGCAAACCGCTACTGTGCAAACTACGCAAATAAATTTTTTGCTGTGCATGCGATTATTTAGCTGCTGTACAAACTACGCAAATAAATTATTTTCAAAAAATGCACAACAAAAAAATGCACACCATAAATTCATAAAGTGAATGAAATAGCTGCTGCTGTGCAGATAATTAAAACAAACAATTAATATAGTGCAAAATTGTGAAAATCATTATCAGGTGCTGAATATTAATAAAGGGTTCTTTACTGTCAGAGTGGAGAGGATGTGGAATTCTCTTCCACAAGCAGTAGTATCAGCACAGAGCATCGATATATTAAAAAAAACTATTAGATGGCCAGCTTAACGACCACAATATACAGGGGTATACGATGTACTATTGACATAAACACATGCACACAGCATAGGTTGAACTGGATGGACTGGTGTCTTTTTTCAACCTGGCCAACTATGTAACAAGGAGAGACAGCAGCCAGGGCCGGACTGGCAATAAAAACCAGCCCTGGAAAAAATTTCCTACCAGCCCCACAGCATTATTATACCAGCCCAACAGCATAACGTCATTATTTTCTTGTTCATGAAAGGGAAAACCAAACATTTTAAAGCACATTTCATGAAGAATGTATTAATTATAGATATGAAATCACATAGGGATAAAGGGAGATATATATATATATATATATATATATATATATATATATATATATATATATATTATATATATATATATGCAAATTCCAGTTAAAAGTGGTAAGTGGACAATCATCAAGGGGGACCCCAGGAACTCAGAACGTGGGAGGGGACCACCTTCCACAGAAATAATACACTAAGGTAAGGAGGTGGGTGCCCACCAAACAGGGCCGGACTGGCCTACCGGGATACCGGGAAATTTCCCGGTAGGCTGTCTGCACTCAGTGCCCTGGGGCCGCTTTTCTCTCTGGGCTGGCTGGCTTCAGCACAATAAACTGCAGCGGCGGCCGCCGCTCTTTGCCGTGCACTGGCACTGCCTGTGTATGCCTGTGCCGCCTCTTCTGATCTGTCTCTGCCTCCGCCCACTGATATGCCTGAGTGAGGGGAGGAGCATGAGGACGCTGACTTCTAATTGAATTTCAGCCCGTGCGGCGCCAGCACCGCTGATTTCTTTTGCTTCCATTCGGCCCGCCCACTAGACTGCACGAGGAGAATAGGAGGACGGCCGCCCGTGGATCAGAATAATTAAGGTACCCCGCTGAGCTCTCTCTCTGTCTCTCTCTGTGTCTCTCTGTCTGTCTCTCCCCTCTCTCTCTCTCTTTCTCTCTCTCTCTCTCTGTCTCTGTCGCTCTCTGTCTCTCTCTGTGTCTGTCTCTGTCTCTCCCCCCCTCTCTCTCTCTGTCTCTCTCTCTCTGTCTCTCTCTGTGTCTGTCTCTATCTCTCCCCCCTCTCTCTCTCTCTGTCTCTCTCTGTGTCTGTCTCTCCACCCCTCTCTCTCTCTCTGTCTGTCTCTCTCTCTCTGTCTCTCTCTGTGTCTGTCTCTGTCTCTCCCTCTCTCTCTCTCTCTCTGTCTCTCTCTCTGTCTCTCTCTGTCTCTGTATCTGTCTCTCTCTCTCTCTATGTCTCTGTCTCTCTCTCTGTCTCTGTCTCTGTTTCTCTCTCTGTCTCTCTCTCTGTCTCTGTCTCTCTCATTTTTTGCCACTGTGCCAAACGCAGCCACTGTGCCCTTCAAACGCAGCCACTGTGCCCTCAAACGCAGCCACTGTGCCCGGCAAAAGCAGCCACTGTGCCCATCAAACGCAGCCACTGTGCCCTCAAACGCAGCCACTGTGCCCTCAAACGCAGCCACTGTGCCCATCAAACGCAGCCACTGTGCCCTCAAACACAGCCACTGTGCCCTCAAACGCAGACACTGTGCCAAACGCAGCCACTGTGCCCGGCAAACGCAGCCACTGTGCCCGTCAAAGGAAGCCACTGTGCCCATCAAACGCAGCCACTGTGCCCTCAAATACAGCTACTGTGTCCTCAAATACAGCTACTGTGCCCTCAAACGCAGACACTGTGCCCATCAAATGCAGCCACTGTTCCCTCAAACGCAGCCACTGTCCCAAACGCAGACACTGTGCCCTGCCCTCAAACGCAGCCATTGTGCCCTCAAACGCAGACCCTGTGCCCTCAAATGCAGCTACTGTGACCTCAAATGCAGACACTGTGCCAAACGCAGCCACTGTGCCCATCAAACGCATCCACTGTGCCCATCAAACGCATCCACTGTGTCCCCAAATGCAGCCACTGTGCCCTTCAAACGCAGCCACTGTGCCAAACGCAGCCACTGTGCCCATCAAACACAGCCACTGTGCCCTCAAACACAGCCACTCTCTCTGTCTCTCTCTCTCTATTTTTTTGCAGCTAGAAAGAGTGTTTTTTTTATTTGTTTTTGCAGCTTTTGGGGGGGGCAAAGTACTGAAAAAAATACAAATAAAACATCAATTGCAGCCTCACTGTGCCCATAAATTGCCACTGCTGTGCCCATGTTACAGAGCGGCCGCCCAACACAGAGCCAGCCAGCGCTGTGATCAAGAGGAGGAGATGCCGCCCGTACAGCCAGCCATGTGTGCCTGGATAGGAGGATCGCCAGGGGGCTGTATATAGAGTAGATGAGCCTTCTATATTCCTCCATGCAGCCGCTGAATGCTTGCAGGAGGGAGAGGAGGAGAATCAAGTATTCAGCGGCTGCATGGAGCAATATAGAAGGCTCATTTCCTCTATATGTAGCCCCCCTGCCGATCCTCCTATCCAACTTTTTTTTACTGCCCCCCAGTTCACCTTGTGCTCCCTGCCCCCCCCCCCCCAGGGCTCTCCCCCACCACACTCTCCAGCCCCCTCCCCCACAGTTCTCTCCCCCCTGTTCTTTCTGCCCCCCTCTCCAGTTCTCCCCATCCTTCTCTAGCCACCATCCCAGTGCTATCCACCCCCCCGTGCTCTTCACCCCCCCGTGCTCTTCACCCCCCGTGCTCCCCCATTGCGCTACACTCCCCCCCAGTGCTCTCCACCCCTCCCAGTGCTCTTCACTCCCCCCCTTCTACCCCCCAGTGCTCTGTGCTCCCCCCTGTTCTCCCCCCAGTGCTCCCCACTCCCCCTAGTGCTCCCCCCCAGTGCTCTGCTCTCCCCCTGTTCTTCCCCTCCCCCCAGTGCTCTCCACTCCCCCCAGTGCTCTATCCCCTGTTCTCCACCCCTCCCAGTGCTCTCCCCCCAAGTGCTCTTCACTCCCCCCAGTGCCCCCCCCGTTCTTACCCCCCTAGTGCTCCCCCCCTGTTCTCCCCCCAGTGCTCCCCACTCCCCCCAGTGCTCCCTCCCATTCTCCCCCCCAGTGCTCTGCTCTCCCCCTGTTCTTCCCCCCCCATTGCTCTCCACTCCCCCAACCTACTCTTCAGTTCTCCCCATCCTTCTCTAGCCACCATCCCAGTGCTCTCCACTCCCCCCAGTGCTCTTCCCCTGCCCCAGTGCTCTTCACCCCCCCCACCACCCAGTGCTCCCCCCAGTGCTCTCCACTCCCCCCAGTGTTCTCCCCCCTGTTCTTCCCCCCCCCAGTGCGCTCCACTCCCCCCAGTGCTCTCCACCCCCCACTTCTCTCCTCCTCCCCCAGTGCTCTCCCACCCCTGTTCTTCCCCCCCAGTGCTCTCCACTCCCCCCATGCTCCCCACTCCCCCCAGTGCTCTCCCCCGTTATTCCCCCCAGTGCTCTGCTCTCCCCCCCTGTTCTTCCCCCCCAGTGCTCTCCCTCCCTGTTCTCCTCCCAGTGCTCTCCACTCCCCCCAGTGCTCCCCCCTGTTCTCCCCCCCACCCAGTGCTCTCCACTCCACCCCAGTGCTCCCCCCTGTTCTTTCCCCCCAGTGCTCTTCACCTTTCCGTGCTCACCCCCCTATTCTTTCCCCCCTCAGTGCTCTTCACTCCCCCGTTCTCCCCCCCAGTGCTCTCCACTCCCCCCAGTGCTCTCTGCCCTTGTTCTCCCCCTGTTCTTCTGTCCCCCTGATCTTCCCCCAGTGCTCTCCACTCCCCCCAGTGCTCTCCCCGCTGTTCTCTTCCCCCCAGTGCTCTCCCCCCTGTTCTTTCTCACCCCCCCAGTGCTCTCCAGCTCTCCCCATAACTCTCCAGCCCCACCTCAGTGCTCTCCAGCCCTCCTTTCCCCCCACCCCTGTTCTTTCTGGCCCCCTGGTGCTCTCAAGCTCCACCCATCGCTCTCCAGCCCCCCCAGTGCTCTCTACCCCCCCCGTGTTCTCCACTCCTGTTCTTTTTGGCTCCCCGCAGCATTCTCCACTCCCCACCCCTGTACTCTCCACTCCCCCCTGCATTTTGCCCCCACCCATGTGCTCTCCAACCCTGTCAATGCTCTCCACCTCCCATAATGCTCTCCAGTCCCTGTGCTTTTCCCCCTGTTCTTTCTGGCCCCCACTGGTGCTCTCAAGCTCTCCCCCCTACTCTTTGTACCCCCCAGTACTCTCCAGCCCCCGTGCTCTCCACCCCTGTTTTTCTGCCTCTCCGTGCTCTTCGCCACCCAACACTCTTAGCCCCCACAGTGCTCTCACCCTACCATGCTCTCCACCCCTGTTATTTTTGGCCCCCCCAGTACTCTCAAGTTACCCCCCAGCGCTCTCTTCTCCCCACCCCTGTGATCTCCACTACCCCCTGCTCTTTGCCCCCACCCATGTGTTCTCCAACCCCACCAGTACTCTTTGCTCCTCCTTCTCTCCAGCTCCCACCCAGTGCTCTCCACTTCCCCATGACCAGAGGACAGGCTGACTGGGGCCAGAAAATGGGTACGGCTGAAGGTGCAGGTGGCCAGGGACCACTTCATCTCACAGCAAACAGATCCTCTGGAAGGAGCACTGCCCCCATCCAAAATGAGAACAGACCCTGCCTGCTGCTGCCCGTCATGGATATCCTGCTGGCATGCAAGGTACCATACCGAGGATCAACAACACACCTTCCCACAGACTGGGACATGGGGCAAAGGAGGGGCTGCATTCATGGGCACAGTGAGGCTGCATTCACGGCACATTAAAGCTGCATTTGATGGGCACAGTGAGGCTGCAATAATGGGCACAGTGAGGCTGCATTCACGGGCAGAGTAAAGCTGCATTTGGTGGCAGGGCCGGACTGGCCTACCGGGATACCAGGAAGTTTCCCGGTAGGCCGTCTGCACTCAGTGCCCTGGGGCCGCTTTTCTCTCTGGGCTGGCTGGCTTCAGCACAATAAACTGCAGCGGCGGCCGCCGCTCTTTGCTGTGCACTGGCACTGCCTGTTTATGCCTGTGCCACCTCAGAAGAATTAAGGTACCCCGCCAAGCTCTCTCTCTGTCTCTCTCTGTGTCTCTCTGTGTCTCTCTGTGTCTCTCTGTGTCTCTCTGTGTCTGTCTCTCCCCCCCTCTCTCTCTGTCTCTGTCTCTCTCTCTGTCTCTCTCTGTGTCTGTCTCTGTCTCTCCCCCCTCTCTCTCTCTCTCTCTCTCTCTCTGTCTCTCTCTGTCTCTCTCCGTGTCTGTCTCTGTCTCTCCCCCCCTCTCTCTCTTTCTCTCTCTCTCTCTGTCTCTCTCTGTGTCTCTCTCTCTCTCTCTGTCTCTCTGTCTCTCTCTCTCTGTCTCTCTCTGTCTCTCTCTCTCTGTCTCTCTCTGTCTATCTCTCTCTGTCTCTCTCTGTCTCTCTGTCTCTCTGTCTCTCTATGTCTTTCTCTCTGTCTCTCTCTCTCTGTCTCTCTCATTTTTTGCAACTAAAAAAAGAGTGTTATTTTTTTATTTGTTTTTGCAGGGTTTTTTTTTGGGGGGGGAGCAAAGTACTTAAAAAAAAAACATCAATTGCCACCACTGTACCCATAAAACCCAGACACTGTGCCAAATGCAGCTACTGTGCCCTCAAACACAGCTACTATGCCAAACGCAGCCACTGTGCCCTTCAAACGCAGCCACTGAGCCCATCAAACGCAGCCACTGTGCCCTCAAACGCAGCCACTGTACCAGTCAAACGCAGCCACTGTGCCTGTCAAACGCAGCCACTGTGCCCGTCAAACGCAGCTACTGTGCCCTCAAACGCAGCCACTATGCCCTCAAACACAGCCACTGTGCCCATCAAACGCAGCCACTGTGCCCATCAAACGCAGCCACTGTGCCCTCAAACGCAGCCACTGTGCCCATCAAACGCAGCCACTGTGCCAAATGCAGCCACTGTGCCCGTCAAACGCAGCCACTGTGCCCGTCAAAGGCAGCCACTGTGCCCTCAAATACAGCTACTGTGCCCTCAAACGCAGACACTGTGCCCATCAAATGCAGCCACTGTTCCCTCAAACACAGCCACTGTCCCAAACACAGACACTGTGCCCTGCCCTCAAACGCAGCTACTGTGCCCTCAAACGCAGACCCTGTGCCCTCAAACGCAGACCCTGTGCCCTCAAATGCAGCTACTGTGACCTCAGATGCAGACACTGTGCCAAACGCAGCCACTGTGACCATCAAACGCATCCACTGTGCCCATCAAACGCATCCACTGTGTCCTCAAACGCAGCCACTGTGCCCTTCAAACGCAGCCACTGTGCCCTCAAACGCAGCCACTGTGCCCATCAAACGCAGCCACTGTGCCCTCAAACGCAGCCACTGTGCCCTCAAACGCAGCCACTGTGCCCGTCAAACGCAGCCACTGTGCCCGTCAAACGCAGCCACTGTGCCCTCAAACGCAGCCACTGTGCCCTCAAACGCAGCCACTGTGCCAAACGCAGCCACTATGTCCATCAAACGCAGCCACTGTCCCCGTCAAACGCAGCCACTGTGCCCTCAAATGCAGCCACTCTCTCTGTCTCTCTCTCTCTACTTTTTTGCAGCTAAAAATTGTGTTTTTTTTTTATTTGTTTTTGCTGTTTTTTTGGGGGGGCAAAGTACTGAAAAAAATACAAATAAAACATCAATTGCAGCCTCACTGTGCCCATAAATTGCCACCGCTGTGCCCATCAAACCCAGCCACTGTGCCCCTCAAACGCAGCCACTGTGCCCCTCAAACGCAGCCACTGTGCCCTCAAAGGCAGCTACTGTGTCCATCAAAGGCAGCCACTGTGCCCTCAAACTCAGCCACTGTGCCCGCCAAATGCAGCCACTGCCCGTCAAACGCAACCACTGTGCCCTCAAACGCAGCCACTGTGTCCTCAAATGCAGCCACTGTGCCCAGGACCGGACTGGCTTACCGGGATACGAGGAGATTTCCCAGTAGGCCGCCTGCCCTGGGGCCACTTTTGGTTGGGGCTGCATCCTCCACCCTCTCCTGCGGATCTCAGCGCTGGCTGGCTCTGTGTTCGGCGGCTGTGCTGTGACACGGCCCCGCCCCCCCAGACCAGCTTGTGTGATAGTAGAGAGAATCAACGTTCCACTTATCACACGAGCCGGTCTGGGGGGCTGGGCCATGTTACAGAGCGGCCGCCCAACACAGAGCCAGCCAGCGCTGTGATCAAGAGGAGGAGATGCCGCCCGTACAGCCAGCCGTGTGTGCCTGGATAGGAGGATCGCCGGGGGGCTGTATATAGAGGAGATGAGCCTTCTATATTCCTCCATGCAGCCGCTGAATGCTTGCAGGAGGGAGAGGAGGAGAATCAAGTATTCAGCGGCTGCATGGAGCAATATAGAAGGCTCATTTCCTCTATATGTAGCCCCCCTGCCGATCCTCCTATCCAACTTTTTTTTACTGCCCCTCTAGTTCACCTTGTGCTGTGCTCCCTGCCCCCCCCCCCCCCGGGCTCTCCGCCCCCACCACACTCTCCATCCTCCTCCCCCACAGTTCTCTCCACCCCTGTTCTTTCTGTCCCCCTCTCCAGTTCTCCCCATCCTTCTCTAGCCACCATCTCAGTGCTATCCACCCCCCCAGTGCTCTTCCCCCCCAGTGCTCTTCGCCCCCCGTGCTCCCCCATTGCGCTACACTCCCCCCCAGTGCTCTTCACTCCCTGTGCTCCGCCATTGCGCTACACTCCCTCCCCAGTGCTCTCCACCCCTCCCAGTGCTCTTCACTCCCCCCCTTCTACCCCCCCAGTGCTCTGTGCTCCCCCCAGTGCTCCCCCCATTCTCCCCCCCAGTGCTCTGCTCTCCCCCTGTTCTTCCCCTCCCCCCAGTGCCCTCCATTCTCCCCACCCTTGTTCTTTCTGGCCCCCTGGTGCTCTCAAGCTCCACCCATCGCTCTCCAGCCCCCCCCAGTTCTCTCTACCCCCCCTCGTGTTCTCCACTTCTGTTCTTTTTGGCTCCCCGCAGCACTCTCCACTCCCCACCCCTGTACTCTCCACTCCCCCCTGCATTTTGCCCCCACCCATGTGCTCTCCAACCCTGTCAATGCTCTCCACCTCCCATAATGCTCTCCAGTCCCTGTGCTTTTCCCCCTGTTCTTTCTGGCCCCCACTGGTGCTCTCAAGCTCTCCCCCCTACTCTTTGTACCCCCCCAGTACGCTCCAGCCCCCGTGCTCTCCACCCCTGTTTTTCTGCCCCCCCCATGCTCTTCGCCACCCCACACTCTTAGCCCCCACAGTGCTCTCAGCCTACCATGCTCTCCACCCCTGTTCTTTTCACCCCCCCCCCGTAACTCTCAAGTTCCCCCCCAGCGCTCTCTGCTCCCCAACCCTGTGATCTCCACTACCCCCTGCTCTTTGCCCCCGCCCATGTGTTCTCCAACCCCACCAGTACTCTTTGCTTCTCCTTCTCTCCAGCTCCCACCCAGTGCTCTCCACTTCCCCAGGACCAGAGGACAGGCTGACTGGGGCCAGAAAATGGGTACGGCTGAAGGTGCAGGTGGCCAGGGACCACTTCATCTCACAGCAAACAGATCCTCTGGAAGGAGCACCGTCCCCATCCAAAACGAGAACAGACCCTGCCTGCTGCTGCCCGTCATGGATATCCGGTACCATACCGAGCATCAACAACACACCTTCCCACAGACAGGGACTGCAGACTGGGACATGGGGCAAAGGAGGGGCTGCATTCATGGGCACAGTGAGACTGCATTCACGGCACAGTAAAGCTGCATTTGATGGGCACAGTGAGGCTGCAATAATAGGCACAGTGAGGCTGCATTCACAGGCAGAGTAAAGCTGCATTTGGTGGGCACCTACCTCCTTACCTTAGTGTATTATTTCTGTGGAAGGTGGTCCCCTCCCACGTTCTGAGTTCCTGGGGTCCCCCTTGATGATTGTCCACTTACCACTTTTAACTGGAATTTGTATATATATATATATATATATATATATATATATATATATATACATACATATATATCCCTATATCCCTATGTGATTTCATATCTATATATAATACATTATTCAGGAAATGTGCTTTAAAATGTATAGTTTTCCCTTTCATGAACAAGAAAATAATGACGTTATGCTGTTGGGCTGGTATAATAATGCTGTGGGGCTTGTAGGAAATTTTTTCCAGGGCTGGTTTTTATTGCCAGTCCGGCCCTGCTTCTTCTCCCCTGCACTCCAGTGGTCTAGGGTCCTGATGTCATCAATACCAAAGCAGGGTCTATGGCCTTGCATTGGACATGATGATGCAGAGGAACAGTCCACTGCCAGAGCATGGGGGAGCGCCATCTGTTGAGGGAGTAAAGCAGGGGTAGGCAACCTTGGTCCTCCAGCTGTGGTGAAACTACAAATCCCAGCATGCCTCTGCCTCTAGGAGTCATGTCTGTGATTGTTAGGGTCTTGCAATGTCTCATGGGACATGTAGTTTCAAAACAGGCCCAAGGTTGCCTACCCCTGGAGCAAAGGATTAAGTAAATAAAATGGTTTCTACTCTCCCCTAGACAGAGCTTTTAACCCTTGCAGTGTGAGCACCAGTGGCGGCCCGTCAATTAGGGGCACACGGGCGCTGTCTCCCCATCCATGCAAATACAGGGCGCTGGATGCATGGATTCCAATAGGAGGAGGGGAGGGGGTTGGAAGGCTTAAAAAAAGGGCAGACTTGAAGCGCACTCAGTTGTGTGACAATATTTTCACACTGAATTGCCTCCCTGCCAATCAGGAAGCGGGTCATGAGACCCGTTTACCTGATTGGCCAAAAATGCCAGGCAATCCTGTCCGATGCCTAGGAGCTGGAGGAGGAGAAGGGAAGAGGAGGAGAGAGGAGAGCAGGGTCGGAGGAGAAGACTGACTCACCAGCCGCCACTGTGACCATGGATGGCTCACCCATCCATCTGGCACTCCCAGGCTAGGACAGGGAAGGGAGGAGAGAATGGGGTGTCATCCTGGGCAGGTAAGGAGGCCGTCCATCTCGGGGGGGAGGACGCATTCCCAGCATTCATTTCCCCCAGGGGAGTTGAAGGGCCTCGTCTCCCGCCGGGGGTGGCATTGGTTTGCCATAACACCCCCCCCTTGAATTATCAAGCACCAGCGGCCACTGGGGAACACTGCCCCTACAAGGAAAAAACTTTGTAGTTGCTTGAAGTTGGGCTTTAAGTTGGGCATTATAGGTGACAACTGTTTGGGATTCTGTTGTTACCAGGCTGCTAACACTATTCAAGAAGTTTGTCTCGAGTGGCTCTGTCATTGAAGAAAATGTTGAGGAGGGCACCTGGAATACTACTACACTTCAAAATTCTATAGTGCAGCACTATGAGTAAATCTCCCTAAAACAAAAAAAAAACTCACAATAATCCCCACCACACAAATAAGTGCATTACGACAAGTCCATACACAGTGAATAAATGATGAAAGGTCCCTTAATAATATTTCTTCACAGTATCTTGCAATAATACACATACAGTGCCTGTGAATCCCAATGATACTCCTTCCATTATGTAAACCACGTGTCTTGACAGACAAACAGAGTACACAAGGTGTTTCCCTTCTTAGACTTTTATTACTCTCTTCCTCCTTTAGAGACAAAGAATAAATAGTTCTACTGCACTCTCTTTAACATTTCATTAAAATATATACCCCCAGTATTGTACTCACATAAAAATGTTAGTATACAGCTTTAAGGCAAGATCACACTGTGGCCAGACAGGAAGATAAATGTAAAAATAGAGAGAAAGGTAATGAGTTTAGTATGGCTGTCGTAATGGACTATAACATGCGATACAAAAGATTAGAAAAAAAACTTTGGAAACATTGACCATTTTTTGAAGAGGGATACACAATTAGGGCCTGTTCTTTAAGATCAAAATGTAGTTACAAAAAGCCCTGATGTTAATAGATAGGTTTGTTCAGAATGTTATAGATCCACCAGTAAAGGGCCATTATACCATGTTTGATTTAAAAGGGTTCTATGCATATGGGAAGTACTCTGTATATAAGGAAGTGTCATGTAATTTAAGAAGGGGAAAACAGTTTAAAGCATCGGGCAGTGGCAGCGCGTCCATTAGGGGCGCCTAGGCGCCACCCCCTCTGTGTAGAATGGATTACTATTACAATTATTTTTTAAATAATATTTAACAGCAGGGCCCATTCCTGCACCCAACAAGAGTTATGCTCTGTACACGCGGCCGGACTTTCCGACTGAAAATGTGCGATCGGATCGTGTTGTCGGAAAATCCGATCGTTTGTGGGCTCCATCTGACTTTTTCCATCGGAATTTCCGACACACAAAATTTGAGAGCTCGATCTAAAATTTTCCGACAACAAAATCGGATTGTTTAAATTCCAATCATGTGTAGACAATTCCGAAAGACAAAGTGCCACGCATGTTCAGAATAAATTACGAGATGAAAGCTATTGGCTACTGGTCCGTTTATAGTCCCGTTGTAAGTGTTCTACGTCACAGCGTTCAGAACGATCAGATTTTCCTACAACTTTGTGTGACCATGTGTATTCTAGACAAGTTTGGGCCAAAATCCATAAGAAAAAATCAGATGGATTTTGTCATCGGAAAGCCCAACCATGTGTACAGGGCATAAGCCTGATTGTCTGATGTATCGGAAGTAGGAAGTAGCTTGGAGAGGAGGCATAGGACATTTTGTACGCTGTGTACACCGGGGATGCAGATCCGGGATACAGGTGATCCTATCCCCCCTCACAACTACAGCACTTTATAAACATTCTTTTGTTACACGAATGTGAGTTGAATGTGTATTGATTTTAAAGATTAAATTACTTTTTAGATGGTATTACACTATTGTATGCCTCTATTATTTCCCCATGTGGTTTATGTGAGCAGGCTTGGTGGAAATTACCAGGAGATGATAGGATCCGCATAGAGCTTGGTTACCATTGGGAGCAGGAGGTTACCAGTGTGAAGTATCTACTGTATTTATCGGCGTATAACACGCGCCGGTGTTTAACACGCACCCCAAGTTTAGGAGGGAATTATAAGGAAAAAAACTTTTAGGAGGGAAATTTAAGGAAAAAAAACTTACATTTAAATGACCATTAATGCAGCCTTATCAGTGTCCATCTGAAGCCTTGTCAGTGTCATTTGCAGCCTTGTCATGCAGCCTGTCCATCATTGCAGCCTTATCATGCAGCCTGTCCATCATTGCAGCCTTGTCATGCAGCCTGTCCATCATTGCAGTCTTGTCAGGCAGCCTGTCCATCATTGCAGCCTGTCTATCATTTCAGCCTTCTGCATCGTTGTCCCCTTGTCAGTGATAATTTCAGCTTTTATTTTTAAAAATGGCGCCATCGAGATACACAGGACATCTCGGTGGTGCCCGGTAGTTCTCGGCTACCTTCAGCCATTCTCGGCGGCTTTCGACCGTTCTCGTCAGCTTTTGGCCGATCTCGGCCCTTCTCGCCGGTTTTCGGCCGCCGAGAAGGGCCATAGGCGGGCGAAAGCCGCGAGAAGGGCCGATGGCGGCTGAAAGCCGCCCAGACCTCAAAAGTCGCTCAGAAATCGTGGAGGATCGGCGTATAACACGCACCCGTGATTTCCCCTGTCTTTAAGGGGAAAAAAGTGTGTGTTATACGCCGATAAATACGGTACATGTAGCAGCCAGCATTCTAAAAGGATACATCAGAATAACCCAGACCATCTGCTGATAACCACTCTAGGCTTAATCTTAAGCCCTTAATGTGAGGGCACACCTGATGGGGGAGGAGAGCACAATACATTAAGGCACCTGATCACTTTATTTATTACTATGGATTTTTGCTGAATATTTTTATTTATGGACTTTATGGACTTTGTTGCAATATTTATTTATCACTTTGAATTGTGTGTGTGATTCACAGAGCACAAGCACTTTTAATATTTTCATCATTATATATTTTCATCATTATTTATTTATCAACCATTATTATTCTTTTTATACTTGTTCATAGTATCAATTGCGACTAGGAACGCGGCACATTTTATATATGCATGTGCACATGCACATATATATATATATATATAACATATACAGATTTTCATAAACGTGAGGGGTTACAGTGTTCTGGCATTACCAACGCCCAAGGCCCAATTTTTCTGTCCGTTTAACAGGGGCATGTAATTAAAAGATTTGACATAATACTTAACAGTAGGGCCCGTTCTTGCGACAAACAAGAATAACTGTGAAGGGTTACAGTGTTTTGGCACCACCAACTCCTAAGGCCCAATTTTTTCTGCAGAATATTTACTGCAGTCTGTATAGTATATATACTGAAGTTCAGAGTATATAGTGCAGTCCGCATAGTATATATACTGCACTTCAAAATATATAGTGCAGTCAGTGTAGTATATATTATATAGTGCAGTGTACAGTATATAATATAGTGTATTGATGTAGTTAGGGGGAACCCTATGACAGAATTAAGAAAACAAAACGGCGTGGGTTCCCCACTCCAGTAAATACCAGTCCCTTTGGGTCTTGGATAGATTTTAAGGGGAACTCCATGCCAAAATGTAAAAAATGAAATAAAAAACTACGTGGGGTCCCCCCCAAAATCCATACCAAGCCCTTTGGGTCTGACATAGATTTTAAGGGGAACTCCATGCCAAAATGTAAAAAAAATTGATATGGGGTTCCCCCCAAAATCCATACCAGACCCTTATCCGAGCAAGCAGGATGGGGGGGTACAAGTGAGCACCCCCCTCCTGAACCATACCAGGCCGCTTGCCCTCAACATGGGGAGCCCTGGTCCCATGTTGATGGGGACAAGGACCTCGCCCCACAACTCTGGCCATTGGTTGTGGGGATCTGTGGGTGGGGGCCCCCAGATATCGCCCCCATGCGAATGTGTCAAAAAGTAAAAACCACAATACAGTTTCTGACAAGTCCTTTATTAAAAAAGAAAAAATAAGTGTCCCGTGATGTCCATCCATCTTCAATCAAGATGCCAATGGACCAGAAAAAAATAGAAAAAAAACCCTCCGCCTCGATGGGAGGCATCCCCCGACTGCTGTCTCTTGGTTGTGACAGTTGTTATATAGGCAAGTGCAGGGCCATCCAGTGACATAACCGAATTACCCCACCCCTTCTTACGTCATTTGCCATTGAGGGGGTTAATCCGTTTACATCAGCCGGTGGCCCCGCCCTTGCTTATATAAGAGCTGTCCCAGCGAACAGACAGCAGTCGGCGGGATGCCTCTCATGGAGGTGGAGTATTTTTGTTTCGTTCTTTTTTTTGTTTTTTTTCAGATCTGTCAGTGCCGTGATTGATGGATGGACTTTGCGGGACTTTATTTTCTGTTTTAACCTCCCCGGCAGTTTTCCCAAGTGTGGCTCAGGGTTAAATTTCAGTACTATTAGCGGTAACCCTGAGCCACACTCGGGATTGCATTGCAGGATCCTGGTGCAGTGTATTTACCTTGTCCCCAGGATCCTGCGATGTCCCCCCGCTGTGTCTGCAGACTCTGTCCTCCGCCCAGATGTCCTGTGTCCCGGGCTCAGTTCCCTGCGAGCAAGGTGGCAAATTCAAAAAATGTAAAATTCACAACACATACAGTACACTGTAATCTTACAGATTACATTACTGTATGAAATCATTTCACATCCCTTTTGTCTCTAGTGCTTTGGCCAATGCCCTGCATGCAGTTTTATATTATATATTGTTCTTTCTGCCTGGAAACTTGAGATTGTCCATAGCAACTAAAAGGTGTCCCTTTATGTCAAAAGTGGTTTTAGACCAGTTAGAAAACACCAATAGTAAATTAGAACACTTGCAGAATTGAACGATAGTGAATCATGGGGAAATTAATTTTATAATTATTATAATTTTTTTATAATTATAGTTATATATTATATTATAATTTATGTTTTTGTGTTTTAAACTTTATCATACCCAGGATAACTACTAGACTCTTGTTTGAACAGATTTAAGTGTGTTTTTTTGCGAAGAATTACAGGCCTACAGTATAAAACGCCAAATTTCTACGAAAAATAAATTGTACCACTTTGAGATGCAAAAATCTGACATAATCATACTGCCAGGGAGGCTACTAAAGGACTTGTCAAAAACTGTATTGTGGTTCTTACTTTGACTTTTTTTTGGAGAATGAGTAGGTAAATAAAATACCCTATACCCATTCACATGAGGGGGGCAGGATCTGGGGGCCCAGATTCCGATAACCCCCCTACCACAGACCCTAACAACCACTGGCCAGGGTTGTTGAGAAGAAGCTCTTGTCCCCATCAACATGAGGACATGGTGCTTTGGGGGTACCCCAAAGCACCCTCCCCATGTTAAGGGTAAGCGGCCTGGTATGGTTCAGGAGGGAGGCTCACTCTTCATTGTCCCCTCCTTTCTTGACCTGCCAGGCTGCTTGCTCGGATAAGGATGTGGTATGGATTTTGGGGGGGGGGGGCCCACACTGTTTTTCTTAAGCGTGGGCTCCTCTTAAAATCCATACCAGACCAGAAGGGCCTGGTATGGATTTTGCGGGGCCCCACGCAGTTTTTTCTTTACATTTTGGCATGGGCGCCTGGTATGAACTAGGGGGGGAACCCACACCAATTTTTTCACAGATTTTTTTTTCCATAAAGTTTTTATTAGAAGTAATAGAGAACACGCAAATGAAGAGTATTACAGAAACACATAATACTTATTAGTATTACAGAAACACATAAGTCAAATGACAATGGTCAAGGTATGTTAACATCGTAACTTATAGGTTATGAAGATCAAAATGTTAATTGTCAATACGCTAAAGGGAGGGAACCATGTATCTGTGGAGTCAGGAACCTGTTGAATTTCATAACTTCTGATTGGATATGTGTATTTGTTAATCCGTGTAAATAAGATAAATGTTATGGAGAGGGTGGATTTGTTTTGGTTAAGTCGAGGTGTCTTGAGGAGGATTCAGATTGTATGGAGGGTTCTCGGTTGGGTTCAGAGCGTTGGTTTCTGTATATCTAAGAGGATGTTTAGGGGTCAGGGAAGAGACGAGTATATGACAAGAAGGGATTATTGTTTCGTTAAGGGGAGGGTGAGAGGAGATGGGGTAGATAGGAGGTGGAGGGGGGTGGGGATAAGTTTCAAGGTTGCTGTAGGTTTGGGTAGGGAACCGGGAGTGGTTGTTGTCCATCTCTCTCTCCCCCTGGTGGGGAAAGGTAAGGGGAAGAATGTTTTTTATGGGATTGCGACTAGTGAGGATAGCAAGGCAAGGATAGCAAGGCCGATCCTGGGCGGGTGCGTGGGGTGCACCGCAGCCAGTGCCACAGAGGAGGGGGTGCCGAAGTGCCAGGGCACCGTCAGTTCTGAGTGTGCACCTCCGCCGCCCAGCCTGCCGGTGTGCCCACTGCAGTGTGTGTACAGTCCCCTTCTCGTCTGCTCTACAATTTCCACGCTGCAGTGTGCACATTCAGACCCCAATGCTTAGCCCATACGAGGAGGGAGGAGTAAGTAGGCTAGGTCTGCCCCATCTCCTCCCCATGTCCCCCCTGTGCCCTCCCATAACCCCCACATGCAACCAATCTGTGCCTGGAAGGGGGTGTGGGTGGGAGATTTCAAAGCAGCCAGAGATCATGTCCTGATGTTGCTGCCTGAGTCTCTAAAGACAATGCAGCCCTGGGTGAGTGATCTATCCCCACTCTCTCTTCCCTAAATGTGCCAGCCTTTCATGTGCAAGTCTTCCAGTCTCCCATGTGACAGCCTTCCAGCCTCCCATGTGCCATAGTCCTCCAGCCTTCTATGTGCCATAGTCCTCCAGCCTTCCATGTGTCAGCCTTCCATGTGCCATAGTCTTCCAGCTTTCCATGTGCCATAGTCTTCCTGCCTTCCACTTGCCATATCTTCCTGCTTCCCATGTGCCATAATCTTCCTGCCTCCCATGTTCCATATCTTCCTGCCTCCCATGTGCCATAATCTTCCTGCCTCAGAGGCAGGACTTTGTTACAGTGGCCATTCAAATCCAAGCTCCTTGACAGCAGGAGATTGTCGCTCTGTGTGATCCAGGCACTGGTAGGCTGAATTTGGAGGGCACTGGTAATCTGAATTTGGTGGGCACTGGTATACTGTCAGGACTGGCTTAGCCCTTCCTTCTCTGGGCTGGCTGCTCAGCTGTCGGCTAATTGCCAGCTCTCATCTCTCTCCACAGTTACCAGCTGTTCCTGATCATGCTCTACTGACCTGCCTACTTAAAGCTGTCCAGCTCACTTCACCTCTGCCTTAGCCTTGGTCACATCACAAGAAACCATCTCCTGCAGTTCTGTTTAAAGACTGGCTTGCCGGCATCCCTTTTGGCTTCTTATCCTGCTTGCTGTTGCTCTACTTGGATCCCTGACTTCTGGCCTGGCTGATTACCTGATCTGGTTATTGAACTCTGGCCTGGCTGACTACTCGATCCAGTTACTGGACTCTGGCTATGCTCTGACTACGCTTTTTCTATTTACCTTTTTATTTAATAAACAAGTGTAATTTAATTGTACTTCTGCCTCGGTCTGATTCATGGTTTCTGACAGTAGGCGAAGGCCATAAATTCAGAAGATGCAGTCAACCCACTTGTTGGTAATATTTTTTCCAGATTGGATGAACAAGATCACCGCATGGATCAGTTTGCCATGGCGTCAGGGCCGTCTTTAAAGCGGAGGTCCACCCTAAAGTGGACCTTCCGCTCATCGGAACCCTCCCCCCCTCCGGAGCCACAATTGGCACCTTTCAGGGGGGAGGGGGGTGCAGGTACCTGTACAGTACAGGTATCTACACCCATTTCCGGGATAGCTCTCTGCGGAAAGGGGTGTAGATTACGCCCCTTTCCGAAAGTCCCCCGCTGCCTGCTGGGAAACACACAGATCCCAGAGGCAGCGGGGACCGTCCTTATTGCGCAGCGCGACTCGCGCATGCGCAGTAGGGAACCGGGAAATGAAGCCGAAAGGCTCCACTTCCTGATTCCCATACCCAAGATGGCGGCGGCAGCATCCGAGAGACGATCGAGAGATCGGCTTCGGGTGCCGACATCGCGGGCGCGCTGGACAGGTAAGTGTCACTATTTTAAAAGTCAGCAGCTGCAGTATTTGTAGCTGCTGGCTTTTAAAAAAAAAAAACGCGGAGTCTCGGCGGACTCCCGCTTTAATATAGATTGGGCCCTGGGCAAAATTTTTCTTGGGGGGCCCCCCCCCCATGCAATTCCCCTCTCCACCTACTCTGAGACATGCAATAAATAGCAGCTAGACCTAAAATCATTTTTCTGTATCAGATCAGGCAGCAATTGCAATTGGTTGCCAGCAGTTACAGCATATCATTACTGCTTACTGACTAGTTGCTAGAGGTTACAGCACACATTACGGCTCACTGATTAGTTGCTAGAGGTTACAGCACATCACCTCCTCACAGCAGGGGAGCATGATATACATAGGAATGCCACCTTTATTTACAAATTAATGCCTCCAGCCGCAGCTATTTACTTAGGCCGCGTACACACGCGGGGACTGTTCGCCCAACTTTGTCCGTCAAACAGTTTCAGCAAACAGTCCGCTCAAAATTAGCATGGACGGACATGGCCACACACGACGAACGAACAGTTTGCTGAAACCGTGCGCGATGACGTGAACGGCACGTACGACGGGACGAAAAATACGACGTCCTATACACTGCATTATAACTTTCGGCGTGTAAATCCTTTCTGAGCATGCGCGGAACTTAGTTTGACGAACAAGCCTACACACGAGGGGACTGTTCGCTGAAACAAAGTTTCAGCGGACAGTTTTTCGGAATTTCCGAAAAACCTTGTTCAGCGGACTGTTCGCTGAAACTGTCCGCTGAAAGCCCACACACGGGCGGACTGTCCGCCGAAACACTGTTCAGCGGACAAAGTTGGCCGAACAGTCCCCGCGTGTGTACGCGGCCTCAGTATTGTCGCCGCTATTTACATATGAAGGCTGGTTATTTATATGTAAACACAGGGTCTGCAGGTGAGTCACTTGCACACAACAATAGGGCAGAGCTGGGCAGCATTAGTACCAGCACTTCACACAGATATTAGGACACAGCACAGGAATAAAACTTCAAGGGACAAGGGAATTTAAACCTGGATAGTTGGCAAGTATGAGGCAGCTTTTTTGGGCCCCACAACAATGACAGGGCCCAGGGCAGCTGCCCCTTTTGCCCTGCCTTAAAGACGGCCCTGCATAGCGTTACACCTGGAATCCTCCATGGTGGCTGCTCTGGTACAAACTGAGTCACAGGGTGTCCCTGCTGCTGTGCCAGTCTCTGAGCAGGCACCCGCCTTGAGTATTACCTCTATAAGAGGTATGTCTGATTCTGCTCCGCTTCCCCAGCAATTTGGGGGTGATCCAGTTCAATGCAGAGGGTTTCTCAATCAGGTTGAGATATACTTTGAGATGCTGCCCCAGGCGTTTCCCACGGACAGAAGCAAAGTAGGTTTTGTGATATCTTTTCTTTCTGAGAGAGCCTTGGCCTGGGCTAACCCTCCATGGGAGATGCAAAAACCTGTTGTCTTGAGTTACCCTGAGTGTGTGGCCTCCTTTAACCACTTTCAGACCGGACCATTTTGCTGGTAAATGACCAGAGGTCTTTTTACACTTTGGCACTGCGCTGCTTTAACTGGTAATTGCGCGGTCATGCAATGTTGTACCCAAACAAAATTTGCGTCCTTTTCTTCCCACAAATAGAGCTTTCTTTTGATGGTATTTGATTGCCTCTGCGATTTTTATTTTTTGCGATATAAACGTAAAAAGACCGCAAATTTTGAAAAAAAATGATATTTTCTACTTTTTGTTATTAGAAAAATCCAATAAACTCAATTTTAGTCATACATTTAGGCCAAAATGTATTCAGCCACATGTCTTTGGTAAAAAAAAAGTCAATAATTGTATATTTATTGGTTTGCGCAAAAGTTGTCACATCTACAAACTAAGGTACGTTTTCTGGAATTTTTGAGCTTTTAGTTTACGACTGCCTATCTCATTTCTTTAGGTGCTAAAATGGCAGGGCAGTACAAAACCCCCCCAAATGACCCCATTTTGGAAAGTAGACCCCCTAAGGAAATTGATAAGAGGCATTTTGAGCCCATTGAATATTTTATTTTTTTGCCTCAAGCGATTGAATAATGACAAAAAAAAAAATTTTTTTTTTTTTTTACACAAAGTTGTCACTAAATGATATATTGCTCACACATGCTATGGGCGTATGTGAAATGACACCCCAAAATAAATTCTGCTGCTTCTCCTGAGTACGGGGATACCACATATGTGGGACTTTTTGGGAGCCTAGCCGCGTACGGGGCCCCGAAAACCAAGCACCGCCTTCAGGCTTTCTAAGGGCGTAAATTTTTGAGTTCACTTCTCACTACCTATTACAGTTTTGAAGGCCATAAAATGCCAAGATGGCACAAAACCCCCACAAATGACCCCATTTTAGAAAGCAGACACCCCAAGCTATTTGCTGAGAGGCATGTTGAGTCCATGGAATATTTTATATTTTGCCACAAGTTGCGGGAAAATTACAAACTTTTTTTTTTTTTTTTCACAAAGTTGTCACTAAATGATATATTGCTCACGCATGCCATGGGCATATGTGAAATGACACCCCAAAATAAATTCTGCTGCTTCTCCTGAGTATGGGGATACCACATATGTGGGACTTTTTGGGAGCCTAGCCGCGTACGGGGCCCCGAAAACCAAGCACCGCCTTCAGGCTTTCTAAGGGCGTTACAGTTTTGAAGGCCATAAAATGCCAAGATGGCACAAACCCCCCCCCAAATGACCCCATTTTGGAAAGTAGACACCCCTAAATTTAGGGGTACACTAGTGAGACTAGGTAATAAATGGCGGGTGCCCTGAAACTATAAAAAAATAACTAACCAACCAGCGTCACCTGTAACAGTTATATGGTGATCACTGGTGAAAGGGTTAACTAGGGGGCAATTAGGGGGCTTTATGCGGTAGTATATGGGGGTCCCTGGCGCTATAAAAAGCTGCAGCGAACCTAAATACCTACCTGCCTAACTAGCGTCACCTGTGACACTAATACAGCGATCAGAAAAACGATCGCTTATTAGGCTGGGTTCACACTGGAGCGATGCGGGAACGCCACGAATGCGCGGCGGGTTCCCGCATCGCATGCCTCCCGGCGGCAGTTCACACTGCCCTATGCGAACTGCTGGGAGTGTCAGTGAAATGTTACTGACACCCCCAGATCAGTTCGCATATCGCAGTGCGATCTGCAAACTCGGATCGCATGGTGTGAACACCCATGCGATCCGATTCTGCTGCGGGCCAAAAAAAGGGTCCGGTGCGAATTTGCGGCGGGTGCGGCGAATGGCTGAACTCGAATCGCACAGAGATCGGATGTGATTTGCACTGCAGTGCGGTGCGAATCACATCCGTTCTCATAAACCGCTGCAATGTGAACCCAGCCTTAGTGACACTGGCGACGGGGGGTGATCACGGGGTTAAACCTTTATTGGGGGGGTTATGGGGGTACCTTAGAACTAAAGGGGGCTAACCCTAACTGCCCTAACAGTTATTAGTCACAAATGACACCCGCCGGGTGATCAGGGGGTTAAACCTTTATTAGGTAATAAATGGCGGGTGCCCTGAAACTATAAAAAAATAACTAACCAACCAGCGTCACCTGTAACAGTTATATGGTGATCACTGGTGAAAGGGTTAACTAGGGGGCAATCAGGGGGCTTTATGCGGTAGTATATGGGGGTCCCTGGCGCTATAAAAAGCTGCGGCGAACCTAAATACCTACCTGCCTAACTAGCGTCACCTGTGACACTAATACGGCGATCAGAAAAATGATCGCTTATTAGGCTGGGTTCACACTGGAGCGATGCGGAAACGCCGCGAATCCGCGGCGGGTTCCCGCATCGCATGCCTCCCGGCGGCAGTTCACACTGCCCTATGCGAACTGCTGGGAGTGTCAGTGAAATGTTAATGACACCCCCAGATCAGTTCGCATATCGCAGTGCGATCTGCAAACTCGGATCGCATGGTGTGAACACCCATGCGATCCGATTCTGCTGCGGGCCAAAAAAAGGGTCCCGTGCGAATTTGCGGCGGGTGCGGCGGGTGTGGCGAATGGCTGAACTCGAATCGCACAGAGATCGGATGTGATTTGCACTGCAGTGCGGTGCGAATCACATTCGTTCTCATAAACCGCTGCAATGTGAACCCAGCCTTAGTGACACTGGCGACGGGGGGTGATCACGGGGTTAAACCTTTATTGGGGGGGTTAGGGGGGTACATTAGAACTAAAGGGGGCTAACTCTAACTGCCCTAACAGTTATTACAGTCACAAATGACACCAATGCAAAAAAAAAAAAAAAAAAATGACATTGGTGTCACTGTGACTGGGGGGCAGGGGTAATTGGGGGGGTGATCGGGGGGTAAAGGGGGGGTGTGAGTGTGCCTGGCATGTTCTACTGTGTGTGTAGAGTGTTGGTGCAACTTACTGATCCGCTCTCCTCCGTGTCGGAACGAAAAATACCGACACGGAGGAGAGAATACATCACTTCCTCTCCTGTGTTTACATTACAGGAGAGGAAGTGATGTCACCGGGGATTTCTATTCGTCGGGAGCGATCGCGAGGGGGTGGCCATGAATGAATGGCCGTCCCCTCGTCCGGGATCGCTCCCGAACGAATACCGACCGCCGCAGGCACCGGGCGGGGGCCCGATCGGGCCCCCGACCCGCGGGAGGCAAGGGACGTACATGTATGTCCTTATGCCTGCCCGTGCCATTGTACCGACGTACATCGGCGTGCGGCGGTCGGCAACTGGTTAAAAGGGTATTTGACGTTCCCGCATGCTCTGCTTCTGCTGCCAAGTGCCTCATGTCCATCAAACAGAGTACGAGAACTGTTTCCGTACTCTGGCAGCAGAGGTTTCTTGGAACAATGAGGCCCTCGTGACTGCTTTTTCTCATGGTCTCTCGGATTCCATCAAGGATGAGATAGCAGCCCGAGATATACCCACTAAGCTGGAAAGCTTGATCTCGTTTGCCATCCTCATTGACTCCAGACTCAGAGAAAGATTTTCTCTTAAGGAGCATTTGCGGAAGCCTCCTGTACGTTTGCCTCCAAGCTTTGTAGTTCCGTCCATGCCTCCCTCACCTCCCATGCCTCCTGGTACCGAGTCGGTCAGTGAAGATGAACCCATGCACCTAGGCTTCACGCGTCTCTCTGTGGATGAGAGAGCCTTTAGGAGGAGGGAGAGATTGTGCCTTTATTGTGGCCAGGCAGGTCACTTTTTGAAGTCTTGTCTTACGCGTCCAGGGAATGCCCGAACCTTGAGGTCCTGTAATGGCGTTGTTTCGTCCCCAGTTATCCCGAAGGATAAGCCCCTGGTTTCGGTCACCCTTTCTTGGGCTGAGTCGTCCATCGAGATACAGGCTCTTATCGACTCTGGGGCTGCAGGCCTGTTCATTGATGCTGCATTTATTTCGCAGCACTCGATTCTGCTGCAGCTGCGTGACGCTCCCCTTACCATTGAGGCTCTTGATGGGAGACCTTTACAGCCTGCCCATGTGACTCATGAGATGATTCCATTGTCCATGGCCATAGGGGCTCTTCACCATGAGATAATCAAATTCCAAGTTATTTCCTCACCCAGGTTTCCGCTGGTTATTGGTTTTCCTTGGTTACAGAGGCACAACCCCTCTTTTGATTGGCTCCGTGCTGAGGTTCACTCCTGGTCACCACAATGCAGTGAGACATGCTTCCTGATGGTATCCAAGGTCCTGTGCACCTCTTCACTCCCCTCCCTGCCGGAGGAGTAGCGTGATTTTAGCGATGTCTTTGATAAAGGTCAAGCTGGTAGTTTGCCTCCACACCGGTCTTATGATTGCGCAATTGACCTTCAACCTGGTGCCATACCTCCTCGTGGCCGGGTTTACCCTCTGTCGGTCTTGGAGGATAAGGCCATGGAGGAGTATGTTGCTGATGCACTTTCTCAAGGTTTGATCTGCAAATCCTCGTCTCCTGCTGGTGCTCGTTTCTTCTTTGTGAAGAAGAAGAGTGGTGAACTGAGACCTTGTATAGATTATAGGGGTCTCAATCGTGTCACGATTAAGAATGCCTACCCGATTCCATTGATTACAGAGTTATTTGACCGCCTCAAGGGAGCAACGGTTTTCACGAAGCTTGACTTGAGAGGGGCATACAATCTTGTGCGCATTAAGGAGGGCGAAGAGTGAAAAACTGCATCTAATACCAGAACAGGCCATTATGAATACCTGGTAATGCCTTTTGGCCTTTGTAACGCTCTGCCAGTTTTTCAGGAATTTATTAACAATGTCCTCCGAGATTTGTTGCAGTTATGTGTGGTGGTTTATCTCGATGATATCCTCATATTTTCCAAGTCCCTGGAGAGCCACCACACATATGTCTGTGGTGTGCTTCAAAAACTAAGAGAGAACAATCTCTATTGTAAACTGGAGAAGTGTGAGTTCCATCGTAAACAGGTTATATTCCTGGGCTATGTCATTTCCACTGCTGGTTTTTTCGATGGACCCAGAGAAACTTTCGGCAGTCCTACAGTGGCCTCGACCCATGGGTTTACATCCTCTGCAGTGTTCCCTGGGTTTTGCCATCTACTATCGGAAGTTTATTCGGAACTTCCCGTCTCTGGTCAAGCCCCTGACTGATATGACCAGAAAAGACGGTAACCCACAGAGTTGGTCTCCGGAGTCCATTAAGGCCTTTGAGACTCTCAAGGCTGCCTTTGTTTCTGCTCCTGTGTTGGCACATCCTGATCCTACGTTGCCTTTTATCCTAGAAGTTGATGCTTCTGAGACTGGAGTTGGCACCCTTCTGTCTCAACGTCCTAACTCTGAGAGCGCTATGCATCCGTGTTGCTACTTTTCCAAGAAATTGTCTCCTGCTGAGTGCAATTATGATATTGGTGACAGAGAGCTGTTGGCGATCATTTTAGCCCTGAAAGAATGGAGATATTTTCTTGAAAGTACCACTGTGCCTGTTCTTATTCTTACTGACCATAAGAATCGTACATTCTTGTCTGAGGCTAAGCGACTCTCTCCCAGAAGGGCGCGACAGGCTCTTTTCTTGTCAAACTTTAATTACATTGTCTCATACTTACTAAGTATGTAAGGGCTGATGCCTTGTCACGACAATTTTCCTCCACTTCCAAGTCAGAGTCGGTTCCGGTTCCTATGATTCCTCCTGATCGTATCTTGGCTACGGTTCGCACCAGTCTTACTTGACAAAATTGACAAAATCAGACAAAATTCTTGTTGCTCAGGTCCATGCTGCTCCTGAGAATGCTTGTGACCGCTGCTTTGTCCCAGAGAGTCTCCGTACTGCTGTGCTCCAGACTTACCATTCTCCCAAGAACGCTGGCCAATCTGGGAAGAATCAATTCATTTGGGCCATTTCCCAACAATTCAGGTGGCCTAGTCTATGGGCTGATGTTACTGCCTTCGTAGCTGCCTGTCCTGTGTGTGCTCAGAGTAAGACTCCACGACACCTTCCAGTGGGCCTCCTACAACCCATACCCAATGGAGAGAGGCCCTGGACTCACCTGTCAATGGATTTCATTGTGGAGTTGCCCAACTTCCAAGCCAAGGCAACAATGTTATCCTTATGGTGGTTGACCGGTTCTCAAAGATGTGTCATTGTATTCCACTTAAGAAGTTGCCTACCTCTAAGGAACTGGCTTCCATTGTTGCTCGGGAGATCTTTCGCTTACATGGGCTACCCAAGGTGATTGTCTGGGACAGGGGCAGTCAGTTTGTCTCCTGGTTCTGGCGAGCCTTTTGTGCAAAGTTGGGAATCCAGCTTGCGTTCTCTTCTGCATATCACCCTCAGTCTAATGGGGCCACAGAGCGAGCCAATCAGTCCTTGGAGCAATTCCTACGTTGCTATATTTCTGACCACCATAACAACTGGTCAGACCTATTACCATGGGCAGAGTTTTCTCACAACAGTGCCTTGAATTCTGCCTCCCGATTGTCTCCATTTATGGCAAATTATGGTTTACAACCTTCCATGCTGCCTGACTCGTTTGTTCCGCAGTGTATTCCTGCATTAGAGGAGCATCTCCGTGGTCTTCGTTCGACTTGGGTAAAAGTCCAGGAGGCTTTGCGTCATGCTAATTTTAGGTACAGACTCAGGTACACCTGCCTGCGCCTTCCTACCAGGTTGGGGACAGGGTCTGGTTGTCATCTCGCAACCTCCGGCTTCGTGTTCCCTCACTGAAGTTTGCACCTCGGTTTATTGGGTCTTTCCGTATCCTTCGCAGGATTAACCCAGTGGCTTACGCGTTGGACCTTCCTCCTAGTATGCGCATCTCAAATGTGTTTCATGTCTCCTTATTGAAACCATTGGTCTGTAACCGATTTACAACCTCGGTGCCACGCCCTCACCCTATTCAAGTTTAGAACCATGAGAAGTATGAGGTACAATCCATTGTTGACTCCCGTAGGTTCCGTGGGCGCATACAGTACCTGGTGCATTGGAAGGGGTATGGTCCGGAGGAACGCTCCTGGGTTTCATCCTTGGACGTACATGCCCCTGTCCTCCTCCGCGAGTTCCATAGACGGTTTCCCCTCAAGCCCAGTGGCCCTCCAAGGGAGAGGGGTCATTGAGGAGGGGGTACTGTCAGGGCTGGCTTAGCCCTTCCTTTTCTGGGCTGGCTGCTCAGCTGTCGGCTAATTGCCAGCTCTCATCTCTCTCCACAGTTACCAGCTGTTCCTGATCATGCTCGTCTGACCTGCCTACTTAAAGCTGTCCAGCTCACTTCACCTCTGCTTTCACCTTGGTCACATCACAAGAAACCATCTCCTGTGGTTCTGTTTAAAGACTGACTTGCTGACATCCCTTCTGGCTTCTTATCCTGCTTGCTGTTGCTCTACTTGGATCCCTGACTCCTGGCCTGGCTAATTACCCAATCTGGTTATTGAATTCTGGCCTGGCTGACTACTCGATCCGGTTAGTGGACTCTGGTTATACTTTGACTACGCTTTTTCTATTTAACTTTTTATTTTTATTTAATAAAGAAGTGTGATTTAATTGTACTTCTGTCTCGGTCTGATTCATGGTTTCTGACATATACTGAATTTGGTGGGCACTGGTATTCTGAATTTGGTGGGCGCTGTAGAGTGAATTTGGTGGGCACTGATGAGGCTACATTTGGTGGGCACTGATAATTCTACATTTGGTGGGCACTGATAAGGTTACATTTGGTGGGCACTGATAAGGCTACCTTTAATGCGCACTGGTAGGCTGCATTTAATGAGCACTGATAAGGCTGCATTTGGTGGGCACTGATAAGGCTGCATTTGGTGGGCACTGATAGGCTTTAATTGGTGGGCACTGACAGGCTGCATTGGTCTCTTGTATCACTTCCGCAGTTTCTGACCATCTCTTGTATCATGTCTGCAGTCTCTGACCATCTCCCCTCTCTAACAGAGGCCCTCTCTGTGTCCATTAGAGAGACCCCCCTCCAGGTCCCATTAGAGTACTCTGTTTCTCTTCCTGTATTTTGTTAATTGTTGAGAGATCATGGGTGGATCTCAGGGTAATGAAGACTCCTTCAGGGAACATATCTGTTTGAGTCTTTGCCATAGAAACATTTGTAAAGGGGAGGAGTAAGTAAGATGACCACGCCCATACGGAGGCGCCAGAAATATTTCTGCACCCAGGCGTCTGTGACTCTATGATTGGCTCTGGATAGCTCACTGTTTTTTATATAAGCATAATGCACATAAGGCACAGTAAAACACATCAGAAAGATGCACCACTTTACAGGCAAACTAAGTGGACCCCCAGGCCCAATATTTAAAAGTATATTTCATTTTTGTTGTTTCACTTCAAGCATAATTAAAATCACTGCTCCTGGAAAAAAAACGTCCATTTTAAAAACTTTTTTTGCATACCCCATGGGGCAGTACCCGGGTCCCAATACACTTTTTACGTCAATAACTTGCATATAAGCCTTTAAAATGAACACATTTGATTTTTCATGTTCGTGCCCCATAGACTTTAACAGTGTTCGCACAAACTTTTTGCCTATTCACATGTTCTGGTGCGAAACGAACCGAGGGTGTCAAGCTCATCCCTAATTATTTCAAATAGAATTGTTGGTCCAGGTGATAATTGATATCCCTATATTAATTCATAGATATATTATTATTAATTTTAAAGCTTTGAATACATAGGAAACATCTTCCCTTATAATAAAATTAATAGGTTTTGGTAGTTTTTTTATTTAAATAATAAAATATGTTTTTAGTATCAGAGTTTTAATTTCTGACCCCCTATATATGAATTATATATAAGATGCTTGTGGGTTATAAGGTTTTACATTTGTAAAATGTTTATAGTTTTTAAATTAGGTATGTTAGATAAATATTTTTTATGTGTATATTTGATTAAAATATTTATCATTGTTATTATAAGTAATATAAGTATGTATATGAATTTAACATATATTTATTTACTTTAAGACTAGTGGTGCTTAGGACTAGTAGCAGCGACCAGATGACACTTAGGCCTCATGCACACTGGACGTTATTATAAAAATGTTATAAATAATATAAAGTGATCTTGCGCATTGGCACATAAGCAATCAACCTAAAAAGTGTTGTGACAATATATGTAATGATCCAAAAAATGGTCAAAAGGAAGAGATGAATGGTATCAAATGATAGAAAAAAAAAATATTATATCAAAAGATCAATAAAAATAAAAATAATACAAAAAATTGTCTGTCTATATATAAATATATGCTCATATATCAAAGAAAAGTCCACTTCTCAATATTATAATATCATAGACTCAATTTCCTTCTATACTGGATATCCAATAGGAAATGTGCTCCTAGAACTCTCACCTCAATTCTGTAAATAACAAGCGTCCACACCAGCCTTTATCCTTCTATTCCTCCATCCTTCAATATGGCGTCCTCGTCCAGGAATGATATACCGAGTAATGGGATTCGGTAATGGACAAACCGTGTTCGGCTCTTTCACCGATTTTTCTATTCCTTAAACTTCAGAACAGCAATATTTTTGTTTCACCACACAGCAGCTTTGGTTTAAAATGGTGCCACTTCCATTTAGAAAACAATTTCCTTAAGGCTGCTTTCACACTGGGGCGGTATTCAGGCGTTACAGCGCTAAAAATAGTGCCTGTGTAACGCCTGAAAAAAACCGGCCCCTTTAACTCCAGTGTGAAAGCCGGAGGGCTTTCACACTGGAGCGATGCGCTGGCAGGACGGTGAAAAAAGTCCTGCTAGCCGCATCTTTGCAGCGGTGAAGGAGCGGTGTATTCACCGCTCCTATACTGCTCCTACCCATTGAAATCAATGGGACACCGCGGCAATACCGCCGGCAAAGCGCCGCTGCAGCAGCGCTTTGCGGGCGGGTTTAACCCCTTTTTGGCCGCTAGCGGGGGTTAAAACCACCCCGCTAGTGCCCGCACACCGCCGCTAAAACGACGGTAAAGCGCCGCTAAAAATAGCGGCGCTTTACCGCCGACGCTGCTCCCGCCCCAGTGTGAAAGCAGCCTAACTGCATAGCTTATTATACTTACATTATTATAAAAATGTAAGCAGCTTTGCAGTGAGTTTTTCAATGTTTTTCAAAGTTTTTACAATAACGTTTTTTAGCGTTATCGTTTTTTAAGTGTTTCTTTTTTTTTTCAGTGGGATCAAAAATGATAAAAAATGCTGGTGAGACGCTTTGAGAGTTTATCTGCGTTTTTAGGTATTTTGTGATGTTAGAGCACTTTTTACAGCGGAAAAAAGCCACGAAGAACCCACTAGTTTTGTGGAGTTTTTCCAGCCAAAAAAACGCCCCAGCTAAAAAACAGTTGATAGCACCCTATGTGTGCATAGACACATAGGATAACATGCAGGAGAGTTTATTGGCTGTAGAAATAAACGTTTGAAGCCAAAAATAACAGCTGTAAAAACTTCCAAAAACGTCCAGTGTGCATGAGGCCTTAGAACTAGTGACAGCAGGAATTAGCTTAGTTGTTGTTTACCTTTGCTAGGAGATGTAGCACTAGATAAATAGAGTGTGATGGCGCCGGGTGAACTCCAACCTCTGATGAAACATAATGATGATGCATAAGGTGGACACAGGTGCATGATGTCATCGCACTACCCAGAACTTGCTGCTAGAGTTAGTGTGGAGGATATATACTGTGTCTGGTCACTATGTGATCTTGCCTTAAAGCTGTATATATATACTGTGTCTGGTCACTATGTGATCTTGCCTTAAAGCTGTATACAGTTCTGGGTAGTGCGATGACATCATGCACCTGTGTCCACCTTATGCATCATCATTATGTTTCATCAGAGGTTGGAGTTCACCCGGCGCCATCACACTCTATTTATCTAGTGCTACATCTCCTAGTTTGTATGTGATGTATGTGTATTTTTAAAAACATGTTAAGCAGAGAACACTAGAAGCATTTAATCTTTGTCCCTAATGAAGGAGGAGGGGAGGAAAAGAGTAATAAAAGCCTAAGAAAAGAAACTTCTTCCCATTCTGCTGGGAAACCCCTGGATTATTGAAAAGGCATTATATATCTGGCACACTTTAGACCTCTTATAACTTTTATAACTTATATCTTTTCTACTTGTTTCCTCCTATAATCCCTCCTTCTCTTCCACCTAGCGCTACTTCCATGGAATAGATAGGTGGAAGATCTCTGCTTCTGAATCTGCCCTAGGACTTACAATTTTGAGGATTCCATTGTACTGAATAGTGCTTTGTTAGCAATTCTTGGTGAGAGAGAGTCATATCTGACATATGCAATATTACATGTCAAAACATTCTTGCTGTATTTGGTTCATATCATACAATGAAGAGATTCTGTGTAACTTACCTAGTCTTTAAATTATTATTATTATACATGATTTATATAGCTCCAACAGTTTACGCAGCGCTTTACAACACAATTACAGTACAATACAAAAGGTACAGGAGGGCCATTCCCATAGAGCTTACATTCTAAAGGGAGGGGATGGTGGTACAAAAGGTAATAGCTGCAGAGAATGATTTGATGGTGGTGGCTCGGGGACAGTTGTTAGGTGGGTGTGGGATAGGCTTCCCTGAATAAATGAGTTTTCAGGGATCTCCTAAAGGTGGACAGGTTAAAAAATAATGCCTGCATAGCGCCTGTAAAGAGCCGCTCCTGTCCCTACAGTGTGAAAGCCTGAGTGCTTTCACACTGGAGTGGTGCGCTTGCAGGACATTAAAAAAAGTTCCGCAAGCAGCATCTTTGGAGCGGTGTATACACCGCTCCTAAACCACTCCTGCCCATTGAAATCAATGGGGCAGCGCGGCTGCAGCAACGCTTTGCGTGGTTTTAACCCCTTCTCGGGCCACTAGCGGGGGTCAATCACTACGAAATTTATCGCTGACACACCCACCACCCCAGTGTGAAAGGGGCCTAAGTAAATAGGGAGAACTCCGATACTGAGAGGCACTTGGAACCACCTGACACATCAGACCTGTGCACTCTTTCAGGTGCAAAGTGCAATAGGTCACTGTGCCTCAACAACCTCTCTCTTCCTGCATGTTATCAGCCAGCTGTGCACACACTCATCATCTTCTTTCTGTAGGGGGGCACACAGCAGTTACAATCAGAACAGTACGAATAGGCATGCGCACAGGGTGTTCCTAGGCACACCCTAATCATCTTGTGCGGCCGATTTTCCCTGCTTCTTTGCACCCCTGTCTCCCCCCTGCAGTGTTGCCAGATTCCCTCCTCTCCTGCTGGCTGCTGCAGGGGGAATGTTTCATAGTAAACACAGTGATCTCTGCAGATGACACCAAGCTATGCAGTGGAATAACGTCCTTACAGAATGTCTCCAATTTACAAGCCGACCTCAATGCTCTGTCTAATTGGGCGACTATGTGGCAGATGAGGTTTAATGTTGATAAATGTAAAGTTATGCACTTGGGGGCTAAGAATATGCATCATACATACTAGGTGGAGTACAACTGGGGGGATTCATAGTGGAGAAGGATCTGGGGTTTTTGGTAGATCATAAGCTCAATAATAGAATGCAATGCCAAGCTGCGGTTTCCAAAGCGAGCAAAGTCCTTTCTTGTATTAAGAGAGGTATGGACTCCAGAGAGAGAGATATAATTTTGCCCCTGTACAAATCATTATTAAGATCTCATCTGGAATATGCAGTTCAGTTTTGGGCACCAGTTCTCAAAAAGGATATCGGGGAACTGGAGAAAGTGCAGAGAAGGGCAACCAAACTGATAAGACACATGGAGGAGCTCAGCTATGAGGAAAGATTCGAGGAACTGAATTTATTCTCTCTTGAGAAGAGGAGAATAAGGAGGGATATGATCAACATGTTCAAATATATAAGGGATCCATATAGTGAACTTGGTGTTGAGTTATTCTCTTTACGGTCAACCCAGAGGACACGGGGGCACTCTTTACGTCTAGAGGAAAAGAGATTTTATCTTCAAATACGGAAAGGTTTTTTCACAGTAAGAGCTGTGAAAATGTGGAATAGACTCCCTGCAGAGGTGGTTCTGGAAAGCTCAGTAGATTGCTTTAAGAAAGGCCTGGATTATTTCCTAAATTGTACATAACTAACTGGGTGCTAATATTTATAGGTAAAGTTGATCCAGGGAAAATTGGATTGCCTCTTGGGGGATTAGGAAGGAATTTTTTCCCCTGCTTTAGCAAATTGGATCATGCTCCGCTGGGGTTTTTCGCCTTCCTCTGGATCAACTGTGGGTATATAATTGGGTATATGGGATTGTATGATATTATTATTTTTATTTTTTTTGTGGTTGAACTGGATGGACTTGTGTCTTTTTTCAACCTGACTAACTATGTAACTATCTGTACCGATTGCCCCTGTGTTAATTTTTAACTGAAGCATGGTAAACTATGTTTACTAGGCTTCAGTTAGTGATTGAACAGGAAGTCACTCAGCATAATACTTCCCATTTGTTCACTGTCTAGTGCATCCGAGGCTGCAAAAATAGGGACCGGGTTTAGACTCTTATTTCACCATAGGCCCCACAATAGGGCTGCTAAAAAAATAAAAAAATAAAACTCTACTGAAATTGCACATTGCCCTACTGACATCAATCTCTCCTCTTGTCAGGGTCGTTACCTGGATGGTCGCGGTGCTGCCCGTGTTGGTGTGCGCCGATGTCCTGCGGTGCGTGCTGGGGTGCGTGTTCCTGTGGGCGCGGTGTTGCACGCTCCCGTGGGCGCTGCTGCGCGTCAGTGTGTGCCCTCGCGTGTGCACTGTTGTGGGCACTTCGGGTACCGCTGGTGTGTCTGCTGGCGCCCGGGTGGGCGCGCCGGCGCGCGAACGTGTGCGGTGCTTGGCGCCAATCGGCCTATTTAGGCCTGCTGCTGTGACCATTCAGGTGCTGCCTGATCAACAGCTCCTCGGTTCCCTGTCCCTTTGTCCGTATCCTGCATTCCTGTTTCCAGATCTCCTGATGACCCGGCTCTCCTTGGACACCTCTGACCTCCGCCTGCACCTGACCTCGGCTTGTTTGACCTCTCTCTTGCCTGCTCCTTCTGTGCTTCTGCTGCCCGCCTGTTGCCGAAACCCTGCCTGTACCCGGACCTGTCTGCTCTGCTCCTGCTCCGTACCCAGTTTGCCTGTGTCCTACCTACTCCCCTGCTGCTGGAAGTTTCCTGTGGGTTCCTGCTCCTGGAGCCATACCACAGGCTCTCTTACCACTCCGCACTCTCAGCCACCTGTCTGCTCTATCAGGGGTTGTAAGTCGGACACGTACGGGAGACCACCCTCTGCCCAAGCGGACTCACCGGTTCGGTAAGTGCCAGTCTGACAGTATCAGGCAGCCATGACTGAGTCCGGGCAGGGGGCCTCCCCCATGGACGAATTATGCAGACATTTGGCCGGTCTGACCCAAGCCGTGAAGAATCTCCAGGATGGCTACTCAAGGTTGGAGGAGCAAGTCCAAGCCTTGTCCTCCTCATCTAACCCTCAAGGAACCTCTCCCACCGGTCTTTCATCTGCACCCTCCGTGGTGATGCTTCCTCCAGAGCCAAGGGTACCTACACCCGAGAGGTTTTCTGGCGATCGCACCAAGTATCGTGCGTTTCGCAACTCTTGCGAACTGTACTTCGCACTGCAGCCCCGGACATTCTCTCTAGAGGCAACCAAGGTGGGCTTTGTAATATCCCTGTTGTCCGGCGAGCCTCAGACCTGGGCCCACCGTTTGCTGGAGCAGAAATCTGAAACCCTGGATAGCCTTGATAACTTCTTCTTGGCCATGTCTCAGCTATATGAGGACCCCCAATTGACTGCGACTGCAGAAGCCGCACTGCACTCTCTTCAACAAGGTCGCAGAGCGGCCGAGGACTATGCAGTGGAATTCCGCCGCTGGAGCTCCGACACGGATTGGAATGATGCCGCCTTGCGCCACCAATTTCGGATGGGACTTTCTGACCCCCTTAAGGACGAGTTGGCATGGGTAGGAATACCACAAACCCTGGATGAGTTAGTCAACCTCTCCATTCAGATCGATCGTCGTTTAAGGGAGCGCCGGTCGGAGAGGTCCTCCAGCCACTTCCGTCCTACCTGGGTGCTCCCCAAGGTTCCCAGTTCTGCTGGTCAGTTCTCTTCTACCTCTTCTGCTCCCGCTCTGGAAGCTCCTGAGCCGATGCAGCTCGGGTTACTTCGGCCCTCGTTGACCCCTGAAGAAAAGCAGCGCAGACGTGCCCACAACTTATGTCTCTACTGTGGGGAACCTGGGCACTATGTCAGGGCTTGCCCCAACAAGACACGTAAGTGTGTTTCCTCTTCCTTCATGTGTGCCTCTGTTCTACGAAAACCCAGTTCTCACCTTGCCCTTCTCCTCACTTTGCAGCTTCCAGGAGGGAGTTTCCCAGTGTCAGCCATCATTGATTCCGGAGCGTGCAGCTGCTTTATCGATCTGACTTTCGCTGCCAACCATCACATCTCGCTCATACCTAAGGCTCAGGGGCTTGCTGTACATCTAGCCGATGGCTCCACTCTTAGTTCCGGTCCTGTCACGCAAGAGACTGTCCCTTTGCTGGCTACTATGGGCACCTGTCACCAGGAGCACCTACGTCTGGATGCCATCTCCTCCCCCTTGTTTCCCATTATCCTGGGGATACCCTGGTTGAAGGCCCACAATCCAAGCATAAACTGGGCCACAGGAGAAGTCAAGTTTCTTTCTGAGTACTGTCAACAACACTGCTTGGGCCAACCAACATATAATTCCTCTCAACTTCTCTGTTTGGATGTCGATCCGAAATTGCATCAGTCCGTTCCTGAACCCTATAAGGACTTTCTGGATGTATTCAGTAAGAAAGGGGCAGACACTCTTCCCCCCCACAGGCCTTATGACTGCCCTATTGAACTGTTACCAGGTACTGAAGTCCCTTTTGGGAGAATTTTTCCATTAACGGAGCAGGAGTTAGGCACGCTGAAGGATTATATTGACGAAAACCTGAAAAAGGGGTTTATCCGTCCTTCTACTTCCCCTGCCGGTGCTGGCATTTTTTTCGTCGAAAAAAAGGACCATTCCCTACGCCCCTGCATTGACTATCGGGAATTGAACAAAATAACTGTTAAAAACCATTACCCCTTACCCCTAGTACCCGAGTTATTCCAAAGGCTGGGGTCTGCAGTCATCTTTTCTAAATTGGATCTTCGCGGAGCTTACAATTTAATCCGTATCCGAGAAGGAGACGAATGGAAGACAGCGTTCCGTACTCGTTTTGGGCACTTCGAGTACCTTGTCATGCCCTTCGGGTTGTGTAACGCACCCGCAACCTTTCAACATTTCGTCAACGATATTTTTCGTGACTACCTGGATCTATATGTAATTGCATACCTGGACGATATCCTAATCTTTTCCTCATCATTGGAAGCCCATCGTAGACATGTCCGTAGCGTTTTAGCTCGTCTCAGGGTACACGGGCTCTACGCAAAACTCAAAAAGTGTGAGTTTGAACGCCAGTCCATCCAATTCCTGGGCCTGGTTATATCAGTGGAGGGCATCAGGATGGATCCCCAAAAAGTGTCTGCCATCCTGGACTGGCCTGCGCCTGTGGACAAGAAGGGTGTACAGCGCTTCATCGGCTTTTCCAACTTCTACAGGAAATTTATCAGGGGTTTCTCTGCAATCATTGCTCCCATTACCGAACTGACCAGGCAAGGTACCCGATTCTCTTGGACCCCTGAGGCTCAGCTGGCCTTTGAAAGACTCAAGATGCTATTTACTTCTGCCTCTATTCTGAAACATCCGGATCCAGCCTTACCCTTCGTTCTTGAAGTAGATGCTTCGGAAATTGCTGTGGGGGCAGTGCTATCCCAGCGGCAGGGTGCCAAGGCCCTTCTTTTTCCGGTGGCGTTCTTTTTGCGCAAACTGTCCTCATCCGAAAGGAACTATGATGTTGGGGACCGAGAACTTCTGGCCATTAAGGCGGCTCTGGAGGAATGGCGGTATCTATTGGAGGGTGCTGCACATCCCATCCTGGTCTACACTGACCATAAAAACCTGGAATATTTGAGAACTGCCAAAAGACTTAGACCACGGCAAGCCAGATGGGCTCTTTTTTTTTCTCGGTTTCAATTCCACATCACCTATAGACCTGGTTCTAAGAACGTCAAGCCGGATGCCCTGTCACGTATGTTTTCTAACCCTGAAAAGACTCGGCCTCCTGATACAATTCTCCCTTCTGGGAACTTCCTGCTCCTCCAAGGGGACCTTATCTCCCGGATCAGACAGGCTTCTGTTGGAATGCCCCCGAGCCCTGAGGTCAGCTGTAGTGAGGGGTTGTTCTGGCATAAAGGCAAGATTGTGGTTCCTGAAGCTTTGAAGGTGAACGTGTTGGAACTCTGTCACGACCATAAGATGGCCTGTCCCTCCAGGAAGTTAGGCCCTAAATTCATGGGCCCTTTCTCAGTAAAGAGGAGGATAAATGAAGTTGCCTATGAACTTAACCTGCCTGACTCTTTTAGAGTGCACCCGGTCTTTCACGTGTCCTTACTGAAACCCATTACCCCAAATCCCTTTGCTGACCGCACTACTGGCCCACCCGAACCTGTTATAGTGGACAATGAAGAAGAATTTGAGGTCAAAGCAATCCTTGATTGTAGGAAGAGGGCTAATGTAACCCAGTACCTTATCAAGTGGAAGGGTTATGGCCCTGAAGACAACTCCTGGGAGCCCGAGGGCAATCTTCATGCTCAAGAACTTTTGTGGGCCTTCAAGAACCGCCAGGTTTCCAGACCGGCTCACCTGGGCAGCCGGAGTCTGCCCTTAAGGAGGGGGCACTGTCAGGGTCGTTACCAGGATGGTCGCGGTGCTGCCCGTGTTGGTGTGCGCCGATGTCCTGCGGTGCGTGCTGGGGTGCGTGTTCCTGTGCGCGCGGTGTTGCGCGCTCCCGCGGGCGCTGCTGCGCGTCGGTGTGTGCCCTCGCGTGCCCCTGCTGGCACCGGTGCGCATCGGCGCGCGCCGGTGCGCGCTGTTGTGGGCACTTCGGGTACCGCTGGTGTGTCTGCTGGCGCTCGGGTGCGCGCACGTGCGTGTTGCTTGGCGCCAATCGGCCTATTTAGGCCTGCTGCTGTGACCATTCAGGTGCTGCCTGATCAACAGCTCCTCGGTTCCCTGTCCCGTTTTCCGTATCCTGCATTCCTGTTTCCAGATCTCCTGACGACCCGGCTCTCCTTGGACACCTCTGACCTCTGCCTGCACCTGACCTCGGCTTGTTTGACCTCTCTCTTGCCTGCTCCTTCTGTGCCTCTGCTGCCCGCCTGTTGCCGAAACCCTGCCTGTACCCGGACCTGCCTGCTCTGCTCCTGCTCCGTACCCAGTTTGCCTGTGTCCTACCTACTCACCTGCTGCTGGAAGTTTCCTGCAAGTTCCTGGTCCTGGAGCCATACCACAGGCTCTCTTACTGCTCCGCACTCTCAGCCACCTGTCTGCTCTATCAGGGGTTGTAAGTCGGACACGTACGGGAGACCACCCTCTGCCCAAGCGGACTCACCGGTTCGGTAAGTGCCAGTCTGACACCTCTCCTGATATATATGCATATGTGTCTGTGCTCTGGGGTGCGCACACCAATGACAGTGTGTATGAAATCATGCAAGCTGCCTATATTGATTCCAGCAGCAAACTCCATGTCAATTCCGGTAAGTTCCCAGATATGCTAGCATGCAATTAGGGTTGCCACCTGTGCAAGATTCGCCTGGACAGTCTGGGTTTTGAATTATTTTGAACCATGTGTCCGATTTTCAGTTCTGCCTGGAACCCGGACACACGATTCAAATAGGACTGTGACACCTATGGTAACAAGGCTACCAGGACATGATTCTGACCTGACTGTGGCAGCTGGAGGTCGGGGGAAGGAACAGGACTAGTTAATCCTTATCGCACTGCAGCGGAGTAATAGTTGCACAGTGGCTCTGAGTCCCAACAATGAAATTAAAGTCCCGGTCTCCTTGTCTATATCAATCCGCTGGGGAATGCAATTGCCGGTGTTCTGTCAAAAAAATGATGTTTTTCGGGCACAGGTGAAGTAGTCCTTGTGCTGCGGTTCCCGGAAATTACATTCTCCTTTAAGGGGGCATATTGGGGGGGGGGGGGGTGTTCTAGGGTTGCCACCTGTCCAGGATTAACCCAGACAATTCAGGTTTTGTATCTTGTGTCCGTGTTTCAGGCAGACTGAAACCCAGACACATTATGCAGACCGGCCTGTGGCTCCCCAAGTAACCAAGATAGTCACACACAAATCTGTTTCCATCTGGGAGCTGTGGGCAGCTGTCTGGGGGTAGGGCGATGATGTCAGCAAGAGCAGTTTGGCTACACCCACCGTTCGCATGCACACCACATTACTACTCTCTGTGGGGCACCCAAAGCTCTCCCAGGCAGCTAAAGTGTTCAGGTTTGGCTTGAAGCAAAGGCGGAAACCCTAGCATGTATGCCTACATATGTTTGCTAACAGGTATCCCTCGTTCCCATATCAAAAATTTGGGAGGTATGGTGTGCATGATGGACAAAAAACTGAACACAGGGGCTACCTGTGTGCATCTATGAGGGCCAGAGAACCTGGGGAAAGGCGGGCAGGATGGACAAGACAGACATGCACAGGGGCTGCCTGTGACTGTGTGTGGGCCAGTGATGTTTACCCTCTGCATTACAGTATATACTACTGACATTTTCCTTACTTACTACTGACCTCTGCAGATTGCCTTACTTATTACTTACCTCTGACTTACTACTGAACTCTGCTTTTTTTTACATGTCCCCTTGGATTGAGGTTGGGACTCTGATTTATTTAGCGGAATCGCTGCATAAGGATTACTCCGCTGTGGCCTGATAAGCATTAACTACAGTAGTTCTGCTATGGTGCCTGAACAACTTAAGCAACCTATGTTACCTTAGAAACTTTTAGTAAATATCAGGTTCGCTTTAAAGCCCAACTCCAGCTTCTATTCCTCCCTGTCCTATTTTTCTTGATGTCCACCTCCAGTGATGTGCTGTACGTTAGCTGCTAGTGCCCCATAAACATCAAGGCTACATTCACATTGGTGATTAGGGCTGGTGTGAATAGTACTGATAGGTTTCAGAGAATTCAGCACATAACAGCTAAAGAGATTTACAGTCTAGTTTTTCCACATTTTCCGTTTGCAAAGTACATATTACCAATTTATTTCTTCTGTTATGAAGATGACAAGTTTTTTTGTTTTTGTTTTTTAAAGATGTGCAAAGTAAAATTGTGCAAATTAAGAAAAAAAAAACAGCATGCAATACTGTACCTTTAAACTGACAGGAGAAGTCTCATTTGTTTCTAATGGTAAAATCTTCTCTGTTGAGATATGGGTCCATTTCTTCTGCTGCAGTTCACGGGCTTTGCGGTACTTTCTAGAGAAAAACAAAACAAAACAATATTCAACAAACAAAACAAAAGACATTTTTTAAAACAGTGTACCCAAACTTCAGCTGTGTACCACTATCACAACCTTTTCAGTACCACTTGTATTAATAAAACCACTTGTAGACTCCTCAAGGATATTAACTATGCTATCTGTTGTGTAGTTTTAGGCTGGATTCACACCTATGCATTTTTAGTGCTTTTTGCATTTTGCAGATTTGCACTACAGTCCATTTAACATGGGTTTCCTATGGAACAGGTTCTGTAGTGCAAATCTGCAAAATGCAAAAAGCAATAAAAATGTATAGATTTGAATGCAGCCTTACAGCTAGAACTAGAATCCTTACACACAAGCCTTGTCTGATCCATTCAGCTGGGGATCCATGAACAGATCCCCTGCTGAATCAAAGCAGAAAGGGATGAATGCCTCTTTTGTGACTAGACAGCTCAGTTCTGCAGATTACATTGGGATTAAGGATGAGCCAAACCCCCCCCCCCCCCCCCGGTTCGGTTCGCACCAGAACCTGCAAACAGACCTAAACTTTGTGTGAACTTTAGAACCCTATTAAAGTCTATGGGACTCAAACGTTCAAAATCTAAAGTGCTAATTTTAAAGGCTGATATGCAAGTTACTGTCCTAAAAAATGTTTGGCGGACATGGGTTCTGCCCCAGGGGAAATGTATCAATGCAAAAAAAAGTTTTTAGAACAGCCGTTTTTTTGGGAGCAGTGATTTTAATAATGATTAAAGTGAAACAATAAAAGTATAATATTCCTTTAAATTTCGTACCTGGGGGGTGTCTATAGTATGCCTGTAAAGGGGCGCATGTTTTCAGTGCTTAGAACTGTCCCTGCACAAAGTGTCATTGCTGCAGGAAAAAAGTAATTTAAAATCACGGCTATAATGAATTGTCGGCTCCCGTAATACAGAGAACACATTGTCATTGATAAAAAAAAAAAAAAAAGCGTGGGGTTCCCCCAAATTCAATTACCAGGCCCTTCAGGTCTAGTATGGATATTAAGGGGAACCCCGCGCCAAATGTAAAAAAAATTGATGTGGGGTTCCCCCTAAAAATTCATACCAGACCCTTTATGTGAGCACGCAACCTGGCAGGCCGCATGAAAAGAGGGGGGGACGAGAGAGCGCCCCCCCTCCTGAACCGTACCAGGCCACATACCCTCAACATTGGGAGGATGCTTTGGGGTCCCCCCCAAAGCACCATGTCCCCATGTTGATGAGGACAAGGACCTCATCCCCACAACCCTGGCCGGTGGTCGTGGGGGTCTGCGGGCAGGGGGCTTATCAGAATCTGCAAGCCCCCTTTAACAAGGGGACCCCCAGATCCCGGCCCCCCTGTTTTAAATGGTAAGGGGGTACAAAAGTACCCCTACCATTTCACATAGAAAGTGTAAAAAATTGATAAATAATAAGACGAACACACTTTTGAAAAAGTCCTTTATTAAAAATAAAAAAAATTTAAAAAGATTCCAGCGGTAGTAATCCACTCTTGCTATCCAGTGACGGATGATCATCTCTCCGGGGTCCAGCGATGGCTGATCTGATCCAGCGACGGGTCATCGCTCAGTCCAGCGCAGCCAGTCCATCCATCCTTCCTCTGTCTCCACTGTCGGAGACACTGCGGGAGCCCGGCGTCCTGACGTTTCTTATATGAGGGTGGGGCCACCCGTCACCTGACCCCACCCCCCCCGACGTGGCGGGGAAAGCCTGGCTTCCCCAATGAAGTGTGGGTGACCCTGCCCCCTCTGATGTAACGGGTTCTCTGCTATGTCCCACTTGTTACCCATGTGATGTTTTCTGTCATGCTCTGGTCCCTGATTGACTTGCTATGGTGCTAAAATTTCTAACTTATAAAGTTAAAGGTTTAAACTCCATTCAAAAAAGATGGTTAGCTTTGAAGGAGTTTAAAGCTTCCAAAGCAGATGTGATATTGGTCCATGAGACCCACTTCCATGCTGGGGGCTCTCTCAAGTTTGCCAGCAATCATTTCCTGACCTCCTTTCTAACATCTGACCCGTCAGCTCAGCTTCTTGTCCTCTGTCTTTGACACAATGGACCGATATGCCCAACCTTTTATGGTCGTAGGAGGAGACTTTAATATGACGATGTTGTCAGACAGAGATAGACATATTCTATTTCCCTCAGCCTCTCCCCCAGAGCTACTCACCTATCCAAATTGTTCCGTAAGCTGATTAGATCTAGACGCTTGTTAGATATTTGGAGGATAAAACATCCTACTCACAAACAATACACATTTTTTTCACACCCTCACAAACTCTATTCCAGGTTGGATAATTTCTTTATGTCCTCACCCCTCTTAACATCAGTGGTCTCTTCTGAAATCAACCCTATTACACGGTCCGATCACTCTTCAGTTCAACTAGGTATCCATATTTCATCTACCTTTCCTAGGGCTTGTCACTGGAGACTGAATGAAACATTCCTTCACTCTCCAAAAACTAAAAGCCTTTTGACTAATGGAATACTTCCAACTTAACACTGACTCGGTCACGGAGCCCTCCACCCTGTGGGAGGCCCACAAAGCTGTTTTTTGTAGACAGTGCATAGCGCTGGGATCCTGTCTTAAAAAAGATGTGGCATCCCAGCGTTCTGCCATTATGACTGACTTGCATTTGGCAGAGGGATTGCTGTTGGCCTCCCCCACGGTGGACAGGCTCCGGAAAGTTGTCTCTCTGTGAAATTGGCTTAAGTCCCTAGCCATGAGCAAAATAGACAAATCTCTCCTATGGTCCAAACAGAAATTTTATGAATTCTCTAATAAACCTCACAAGCTGCTAGTAAATAGGTTGAAACCACGCCCCTTTCAACCCACTCCTGACTTTCTACGACATCCCGACGGATTGCCTACATACTGCCCCTTGACTATGTCACGGATCTTCGGGGATTTCTATCATAACTTATATAACTGCTTACAGACAGACCCAAACTATGACTTTACACAAGAAGAATTTGTTCTCTTCTTTAAACACTTAAGATTTCCTAAGCTCCTGCCTGATCATCTTGCAGCCTTGAATTCGGCCATATCGCCCGATGAACTTGAAGAGGTAGTCACACAGCTCCCCAACCAAAAAGCTCCAGACCCTGACGGGCAACCTTATTCTTATTACAAGACATTCCTACCTGTCCTAAGTCCCCACATGATTTCATTTTATACTTCTCTACTTCAAGGTTCAATTCCACACACCCAATTCATCCATGCCCATATCTCAGTCATTCCAAAACCTGGTAAGGACCCCTCCCTGCCAAACAACTACAGGCCCATAGCGTTATTAAACTCAGACTATAAAATCTTTACGAAGATCTTGGCAAACAGGTTCACTCATATAATTCCTACACTTATCCATAGAGACCAGGTGGGTTTTGTACAAACCTGACATGAAGGAGACAATACAAGGCACACAATAGACCTTATTGATCTATTACACAAAACTTCTCGCCCAGCTCTAATCCTAAGTCTTGACGCTCAAAAGGCCTTTGACATGCTAAGCTGGCCATACATGTTCGCCACTCTTTCTAAATTTGGCTGCACCGGTCCATTTGTGGCAGCCCTTGAGGCCCTCTACTCCCGCCTCTCTTCCCAGGTCAAATTGGCATCTCATCTATCATCCTCCTTCCCCCTGAGTAATGGCACCAGACAAGGTTGCCCCTTATCGCCCCTTCTTTTTATTCTCTGCCTAGAACCCCTGGCGGAGGCCATCCGCACGCACCCAGACATTGGAGGAGTGTGTTTACGCCACAGGGAATATAAAATGTCCCTGTTCGCAGATGACATCCTCCTGACACTGACTAAACCCCACAGCTCACTTCCAAACCTCCTATCCCTGCTGAAAGACTTTAGCTCAATATCGGGTTATAAGATTAACACGAGTAAAACAGAAGCTTTGCCCATACACATTCACTCTTATGATCTTATTATACTACAAAATAACTACACCTTTCACTGGTGCACAGATTCCATTTAATACCTGGGGATTAACATAACTCCTTCTTATTCAACCTTATACCTAGCTAATTACCCCCAACTCTTTCGCAACATCGATAGACTTTTGAAGCAATGGGATTCGCTTTCCGCTCTCGCCTCTGGGCCGTATCAATGTCCTGAAGAGGTCGGTAATGCCTAGACTCCTTTACCTTTTTGACACTCTCCCAATCCCCGTCCCAATGTCCCAACTAAAGGCTGTTCAGAGGACTCTTCTTAATTTTATATGGCACTATTGAGCCCATAGGGTTGCAGGTCCGGTGGTGTTGGCTCTGAGATGGCGCTGAGGTCTGGGAGCTCCAGATCCGATTAAATATTATTACGCGACACACCTCAAATCAATTATTACCTGGTCATCCAGGAAAGCCCCTACTGTGTGTGCAGAAATTGAAATGAGCATCACTAGACCTGCACACATTTGTGCCATGCTTTGGTCAGACCTTAAAACCTCAATGGGTCCACTTTGCAGCATATGTCTAGCCCCGATGTTGTTCTCCTTGAATATCTGGAAGAAGTGCTCGAGGTTATTCTCTCTTGCCTCCCAATGCCCTCCTTTGATAAACATACTGTTTAACCCAGATATCCCGGACAGCCTGGCATACAATAGAATACTTCCTTGGACCCAGGCTGGTATATTTTAACTCCACAACATAGTAAACCCCCTTACCAGGAGACTTCTATCATTCACAGAATTACAGAAACAGCACCAGATTCCCAAACAGCTCTTCCACTCCTATTTGTAAATCAGACATTATTTTGCCTCTAAATCCCCCACCCTAAGTCTTGACAAGCCAACCCCATTTGAACTTTTATGTGCTCAAGGCCCATATCAGGCCCATTTAATCTCTGACATATATAGAATACTCCACGCCCATTACTGACTCTTCCCATTCCTACATGCAGAAGTGGACTCAAGTGCTAAAACACCCCGTACTACTCCCGCAGTGGCAGAAAATATGGACAGCCGTCTCTAAGTCGTCACGCTGCGTGGAACAGAAAGAAACGGCCTATAAGATATTACTCTGTTGGTATAAAGTGCCCGAAATTATGCACAAATATGAGAAAGACCCCTAAGGTGTGTTGGAGGTGTCAGGGAGACACAGGCTCCCATTTCCACATTTTCTGGGACTGCCCCTTGATCCACCCATTCTGGCTTACAATACAGTCCTTCATATAGGACTTGTTTGAAATTTCCCTTCCATTAGACCCTCTGTATTTTTTTATTAGGGCTACCGATTCCTGGGCTCTCCAAACATGCTCAGAAACTCGCCACCTTTATTTTAATAGTGGCTAAAAGAGCCATCCCTGTACGGTGGCTCTCCCGAACTTCACCCGCTCTCTCCCAAGTTTTGCAGAACCTAGAATACATTAACCGTATGGAACGGCTTACGGCAATAGTCCATGACACTATGCCTCAGTTATATAAGATTTGGGATCTGTGGAGTCGCTCTAGACTTAATACTGATGCTTAACCACTTCAGCCCCGGACCAATTGTCAGCCTAAGGACCAGAGGTCTTTTTACAATTTCGCACTGCACTGCTTTAACTGGTAATTGCGCGGTCATGCAATGTTGCACCCAAACAAAATTTGCGTCCTTTTCTTCCCACAAATAGAGCTTTCTTTTGATGGTATTTGATTGCCTCTGCGATTTTTATTTTTTACGATATAAAAGGAAAAAGACTGAAAATTTAAAAAAAAAGATATTTTCTACTTTTTGTTATAAGAAAAATCGAATGAACTAAATTTTAGTCATACATTTAGGCCAAAATGTATTCAGCCACATGTCTTTAGTAAAAAAAATGTCAATAAGCGTATATTTATTGGTTTGCGCAAAAGTTATAGCGTCTACAAACTAGAGTACATTTTCTGGAATTTACACAGCTTTTAATTTATGACTGCCTATCTAATTTCTTGAGGTGCCAAAATGGCAGGGCAGTACAAACCCCCCCCCCCCCAATGACCCCATTTTGGAAAGTAGACACCCCAAGGAAATTGCTGAGGGGCATGTTGAGCCCATTGAATATTTTTTTTGTCCCAAGTGATTGACACAAAAAAAAAAGTTTACAAAAAGTTGTCACTAAATGATATATTGCTCACACATGCCATAGTTATATGGGGAATTGCACACCAAAATATATTCTGCTGCTTCTCCTGAGTACGAGGATACCACATATGTGAGCCATTTTGTGAGTCTAGCCGCGTACGGGACCCCGAAAACCAATCACTGCCTTCAGGATTTCTAAGGGTGCAAATTTTTGATTTCACTCCTCACTACCTATCACAGTTTCGAAGGCCATAAAATTCCAAAATAGCACAAAACCCCCCCAAATGACCCCATTTTGGAAAGTAGACACCCCAAGCTATTTACTGAGATGCATGTTGAGTCCATGAAATATTTTATATTTTGCCACAAGTTGCAGGAATATTACAATTTTTTATTTTTTTTTGCACAAAGTTGTCACTAAATGATATATTGCTCACATATGCTATGGGCATAAGTGAAATTACACCCCAAAATATATTCTGCTGCTTCTCCCGAGTACGGGGATACTTTTTGGGAGCCTAACCACGTACGGGACCCTGAAAACCAAGCACCGCCTTCAGGATTTAAATATAAAACGCTACCAAAAAAACTGTTAGCGACCGCAGGGATCAGGCCTGACTCTGCAAACACTGCAGTTATGTGTTTAGTGTTTTGTAAGTGACAGTGATCGATCGATACTGCACTTGGGTGGGCTGGGTGGAGGGGCAAAACGCAGGTGCTAGCAGGTATCTGGGCTGATCGCGCTAACAATGCGTTTTTTTGGAACATTAAACTGCTGGGGACGCTAGTATAGATCTGATCAGATCAGATATTGATCTGTTCAGATACTATACCACTACGGGAGGTGTATGCTTTGCGCGTGGGTGTTAGCGGTACTGGCACAAACCTAGCGCTGCCTGGGGCGACGCATACCCTGACCCTACAACCTAATTGATATCACCCGCCGGGTGATCAAGGGGTTAAACCTTTATTGGGTAATAAATGGTGGGTGCCCTGATGCTATAAAAAGCGAACTAACCAGAGTCACCCGTAACACTTATACGGTGATCACTGGTGAAATGGTTAACTAGGGGCAATCAGGGGGTTAAAATCTTTATTAGGTAGTATATGGGGGTCCCTGACGCTATATAAAAACCTGACGGGGAACCTAAATAACTAACTGGCTAACCAGCGTCACCAGTGGCACTTATACGGTGATCGCTGGTGAAAGGGTTAACTCTAGGGGCAATCAGGGGGTTAGATCTTTATTAGGTAGTATATGGGGGTACCTAACGCTATAAAAACCTGGCGGTGAACATAAAAAATAACTAGCTACCTAGCGGGACCAGTGACACTAATGCAGTGATCAGAAAAACGATTGCTTAGTGACACTGGCAAAAGGAGGTAAAAGGGTTAACTAGGGGCAATCAGGGGGTTAAAACCTCTATTGGGTAGTATATGGGGGTACCTAGCGCTATAAAAACCTGGCGGTGAACCTAAAAACATAACTAGCTACCTAGCGGGACCAGTGACACTAATGCAGCGATCAGAAAAACGATTGCTTAGTGACACTGGAAAAAGGGGGTGAAAGGGTTAATTAGGGGCAATCAGGGGGTTAAAACCTTTATTAGGTAGTATATGGGGGTACCTAGCGCTATAAAAACCTGGCGGTGAACCTAAAAAAATAACTAGCTACCTAGCGGCACCGGTGACACTAATGCAGCGATCAGAAAAACGATCGCTTAGTGACACTGGCAAAAGGGGGTGAAAGGGTTAACTCTAGGGGCAATTTACACAGGCGGGGGAAGCTTCTCATTCGCCAGGAGCGATCAAGAGGGGATGGCCAGAAACCAACGGCCATCCCCTCATCCCAGATCGCTCCTGAAGCGAAACGGACCACCGCAGCCAGCGGGAGGGGGTCCGTTCGGACCCCCCACCCACTAGAAGGCAAGCACATACATGTACGTGCTTGTGCCTGTCGGTGCCATTCTGCCGACATACATTGCCATGCGGCGGTCCTTAACCACTTTCAGACCGGACCATTTTGCTGGTAAATGACCAGAGGTCTTTTTACACTTTGGCACTGCGCTGCTTTAACTGGTAATTGCGCGGTCATGCAATGTTGTACCCAAACAAAATTTGCGTCCTTTTCTTCCCACAAATAGAGCTTTCTTTTGATGGTATTTGATTGCCTCTGCGATTTTTATTTTTTGCGATATAAACGTAAAAAGACCGCAAATTTTGAAAACAAATGATATTTTCTACTTTTTGTTATTAGAAAAATCCAATAAACTCAATTTTAGTCATACATTTAGGACAAAATGTATTCAGCCACATGTCTTTGGTAAAAAAAAAGTCAATAATTGTATATTTATTGGTTTGCGCAAAAGTTGTCACATCTACAAACTAAGGTACGTTTTCTGGAATTTACGCAGCTTTTAGTTTACGACTGCCTATCTCATTTCTTGAGGTGCTAAAATGACAGGGCAGTACAAAACCCCCCCAAATGACCCCATTTTGGAAAGTAGACCCCCTAAGGAAATTGATAAGAGGCATGTTGAGCCCATTGAATATTTTATTTTTTTGCCTCAAGCGATTGAATAATGACAAAAAAAATTTTTTTTTTTTTTTTTTACACAAAGTTGTCACTAAATGATATATTGCTCACACATGCTATGGGCGTATGTGAAATGACACCCCAAAATAAATTCTGCTGCTTCTCCTGAGTACGGGGATACCACATATGTGGGACTTTTTGGGAGCCTAGCCGCGTACAGGGCCCCGAAAACCAAGCACCGCCTTCAGGCTTTCTAAGGGCGTAAATTTTTGATTTCACGCCTCACTACCTATTACAGTTTTGAAGGCCATAAAATGCCAAGATGGCACAAAACCCCCACAAATGACCCCATTTTAGAAAGTAGACACCCCAAGCTATTTGCTGAGAGGCATGTTGAGTCCATGGAATATTTTATATTTTGCCACAAGTTGCGGGAAAATTACAAACTTTTTTTTTTTTTTTTTTTTTTTCACAAAGTTGTCACTAAATGATATATTGCTCATGCATGCCATGGGCATATGTGAAATGACACCCCAAAATAAATTCTGCTGCTTCTCCTGAGTACGGGGATACCACATATGTGGGACTTTTTGGGAGCCTAGCCGCGTACGGGGCCCCGAAAACCAAGCACCGCCTTCAGGCTTTCTAAGGGCGTAATTTTTTGAGTTCACTTCTCACTACCTATTACAGTTTTGAAGGCCATAAAATGCCAAGATGGCACAAAACCCCCACAAATGACCCCATTTTAGAAAGTAGACACCCCAAGCTATTTGCTGAGAGGCATGTTGAGTCCATGGAATATTTTATATTTTGCCACAAGTTGCGGGAAAATTACAAACTTTTTTTTTTTTTCACAAAGTTGTCACTAAATGATATATTGCTCACGCATGCCATGGGCATATGTGAAATGACACCCCAAAATAAATTCTGCTGCTTCTCCTGAGTACGGGGATACCACATATGTGGGACTTTTTGGGAGCCTAGCCGCGTACGGGGCCCCAAAAACCAAGCACCGCCTTCAGGCTTTCTAAGGGCGTTACAGTTTTGAAGGCCATAAAATGCCAAGATGGCACAAACCCCCCCCCCCAAATGACCCCATTTTAGAAAGTAGACACCCCTAAATTTAGGGGTACACTAGTGAGACTAGGTAATAAATGGCGGGTGCCCTGAAACTATAAAAAAATAACTAACCAACCAGCGTCACCTGTAACAGTTATATGGTGATCACTGGTGAAAGGGTTAACTAGGGGGCAATCAGGGGGCTTTATGCGGTAGTATATGGGGGTCCCTGGCGCTATAAAAAGCTGCGGCGAACCTAAATACCTACCTGCCTAACTAGCGTCACCTGTGACACTAATACAGCGATCAGAAAAACGATCGCTTATTAGGCTGGGTTCACACTGGAGCGATGCGGGAACGCCACGAATGCGCGGCGGGTTCCCGCATCGCATGCCTCCCGGCGGCAGTTCACACTGCCCTATGCGAACTGCTGGGAGTGTCAGTGAAATGTTAATGACACCCCCAGATCAGTTCGCATATCGCAGTGCGATCTGCAAACTTGGATCGCATGGTGTGAACACCCATGCGATCCGATTCTGCTGCGGACCAAAAAAAGGGTCCCGTGCGAGTTTGCGGCGGGTGCGGCGGGTGCGACACGAATTCAGCCATACTATCTGTATAGCTGAACTCGAATCGCACAGAGATCGGATGTGATTTGCACTGCAGTGCGGTGCGAATCACATCCGTTCTCATAAACCGCTGCAATGTGAACCCAGCCTTAGTGACACTGGCGACGGGGGGTGATCACGGGGTTAAACCTTTATTGGGGGGGTTAGGGGGGTACCTTAGAACTAAAGGGGGCTAACCCTAACTGCCCTAACAGTTATTAGTCACAAATGACACCTGCCGGGTGATCAGGGGGTTAAACCTTTATTAGGTAATAAATGGCGGGTGCCCTGAAACTATAAAAAAATAACTAACCAACCAGCGTCACCTGTAACAGTTATATGGTGATCACTGGTGAAAGGGTTAACTAGGGGGCAATCAGGGGGCTTTATGCGGTAGTATATGGGGGTCCCTAGCGCTATAAAAAGCTGCGGCGAACCTAAATACCTACCTGCCTAACTAGCGTCACCTGTGACACTAATACGGCGATCAGAAAAATGATCGCTTATTAGGCTGGGTTCACACTGGAGCGATGCGGAAACGCCGCGAATCCGCGGCGGGTTCCCGCATCGCATGCCTCCCGGCGGCAGTTCACACTGCCCTATGCGAACTGCTGGGAGTGTCAGTGAAATGTTACTGACACCCCCAGATCAGTTCGCATATCGCAGTGCGATCTGCAAACTCGGATCGCATGGTGTGAACACCCATGCGATCCGATTCTGCTGCGGGCCAAAAAAAGGGTCCCGTGCGAATTTGCGGCGGGTGCGGCGGGTGTGGCGGGTGCGGCGGGTGCGGCGAATGGCTGAACTCGAATCGCACAGAGATCGGATGTGATTTGCACTGCAGTGCGGTGCGAATCACATTCGTTCTCATAAACCGCTGCAATGTGAACCCAGCCTTAGTGACACTGGCGACGGGGGGTGATCACGGGGTTAAACCTTTATTGGGGGGGTTAGGGGGGTACATTAGAACTAAAGGGGGCTAACCCTAACTGCCCTAACAGTTATTACAGTCACAAATGACACCAATGCAAAAAAAAAAAAAAAAAAAATGACATTGGTGTCACTGTGACTGGGGGGCAGGGGTAATTGGGGGGGTGATCGGGGGGTAAAGGGGGGGTGTGAGTGTGCCTGGCATGTTCTACTGTGTGTGGGATGTGTTGGTGCAACTCACTGATCCGCTCTCCTCCGTGTCGGAACGAAAAATACCGACACGGAGGAGAGAATACATCACTTCCTCTCCTGTGTTTACATTACAGGAGAGGAAGTGATGTCACCGGGGATTTCCATTCGTCGGGAGCGATCGCGAGGGGGTGGCCATGAATGAATGGCCGTCCCCTCGTCCGGGATCGCTCCCGAACGAAAACCGACCGCCGCAGGCACCGGGCGGGGGCCCGATCGGGCCCCCGACCCGCGGGAGGCAAATCACGTACATGTACGTGCTTATGCCTGCCCGTGCCATTCTGCCGACGTACATCGGCGTGCGGCGGTCGGCAAGTGGTTAAGTGATTAATACTGGTTCCTACTCTGTGCCCCCTTAGGAAGAGTTCAATGCTTAAATTAACTGACCTATCAGTTCCATGACCTCCTGCAGGAGAGAAATTTCCATACCCCCTGCCTCCTGGTAGATAAACATATGGTTATAGCGATCTGTGATCTGTACCGTAAATGACTGTTATTTTGATGGCATACTAATTGTGCTGGATTTTCCTTATCCCTTCCTCCCTCTTCCCTCCCTCCCCTTCCCTCTTTCTTCCCCTTTCCTTACATTCCCCCCCCCCCCGTTTTTGATTTGTTATGTATGCTATTATTATTGTTTCCCTGAACACATATAAATGTAAGATACTGTAATCTTGTTATCTTTATACTTTCAATAAAAAATACAATTTAAAAAAAAAACAGATCAGGCAAAGAGGTACACAAACGAAATCCAGAGGCAAGCGTCACACACGAGCTGACGGTGAAGTACAAAATCAGCAGCTAGAGAGTAGTCAGGAATTCAGGCAGAAGTTCAAACATGGTATTCAGCGTCAAAAAGCAGTCAAAACACCCAGGAAGCTAGTCCAAACAAACGGGCACTGAGAGATAGGAAGTGTTGCTATTCTTGGGCTGCTTTGATTGTAGATTGTCCACAGCTGGCAGCAGTTGAGGCTAGTGAGTCCAAGGTAATGATGCATCAAACCAAGAGAACATAGCTATAACTCCAGAGCTCCTCTGTGGCACAACAAGACTGCAGATGTGGGACCAGGAACATCCCGCTTCAAATACACCCAGGTATATAACAGGGCCCCCTCCCCAGCGGACCCCTCCGGAGGCCTAGCGAGGTTTAGTGGGAAAGGAGGCATGGAAGTCTCATATAAGAGCATGCAAATCTTTGACTGGGACCCAGGAACAGTCTGTGACAGGATATCCCTTCCAATGAACCAGATACCGTAGGCCACGACTATGTCTTCCTGAATCAAGAATCAAGAAGAGACTTCAAACTCATTTGCCTAAGCGTGGTTGTTTTTATATATTCAAACTCATTTTGTCCATCAACAAGAACAGGAGGAGGTAGCTGTTGCATTCTGAAGTAGCGATTGAAAATTTTTAAGGAGGGAAACGTGAAATACGGGGTGAATCCGGAGAGAGGAGGGCACTTTCAACCAATAGGAGACTCGCCCGACTTGAGCAATAGTTCTGTAAGGACCAATGAATTGAGGGCCCAATTTGGTAGAAGGTTGTTTCAGTCTCACGTATTTGGTTGATAGCCAAACTCTGTCCCCCACCACATATGGAGGTATATGACATCTTCATTTGTTGGAGAAAAGCGCATACTTGCCTGCTGACTTCCGTAGTAATAAACAAATCTTTTTCACATGTAGCAGAATATTTTTCACCCACAGATCTGCTGCTGGTACACCAGAAGATGGCTGAAGTAGAGGAAAAGTCTGAGAGTGATATCCTAGGGCTGCGTAGAATGGTGTGATATGAAGAGCACTGTGTCAACGAGATGGATCAAACCGTATTCACTAATACAAGAATATAGGGTATGTTGGTGTCGCGCTGTTCTTATTAAAATTATTAATCAAGGGAATATTTATTTACCTTCCTAGTCTGTCTGACTCAGTAGAGGGGTGGTCTCAAACAATAAATAAACTATTCAAAAAATTAATATTTTCACCAAATGTGCAAACATCTATTAGTGTCCATGTGTTACCATAGAAATATCACCAATCGCAGTGCAAATGTATTAAGTGTGATTCTAAATCAAGCATAAATCACATAAATCCAAAGTGCAAAGTGCCAAAAAAATTATAAATAATAAAATGCAAAATGACAATTCAAAATTAATAAACACACTACAGAGGTGACTAAGCACCTGAAGGTGTTGTGCATATAAAATAAAGAAAATAATATAATGGTACTTTTCAGAGAAACTATGTATCAAATATATAACTGGAACATAATATATTAATATAGTGTAAGGGCCGGTTCACACTGCAGGCGATGCGAGGCGACACCGACTTGCCTCGCCGCGACCTGCCGCGACCTCAGCGGCAACTTGCAGATGACTTCTGTATAGAAGTCAATGCAAGTCGCCCCGAGGTCGCCCGAAAGTAGTACAGGAACCTTTTTTCGGAGTCGGAGCGACTCGAATCGCTCCTGTCAGAACGGTTCCATTGTACAGAACGGGGGCGACTTGTCAGATCGAGGCGAGGCAAGTCGTGTCGCCTCGCATCGCCCGCAGTTTGAACCGGCTCTTAATTAAGAAAATGGATAAATAAAAATATAAACACACTACAGAGACGACTTGTGCCTTTAAACAAAACACATCAAATGCTTTAAATTATATGCCCATCTGTATATATATATATAAATATTCAATTCAATAAAAATCCAATTCAAACGTGAATAAATGAATAAATAAAACAAAAAGTGCTATGTGCTAATTTGATAAGTGCAGATGATAGAATACACTGTAAAAAATAAAAGCAATTAGATCTGACCTTTACAAATATATATAAAATCCAGATAGTGATGGGTGATATTAAAAAAAAATAATATTAATCTGAAAATACTTTAAATTAGTAAACACACTATAGAGCCAATTGTAAAAAAACTCCGAAATGTGTAAAAAAAATCCACCCTTGATTTGGATATTTTCAAAAATAAGTATACATAAACCGATTCACTACTATAAACAAAAAACACAGTCTCCTTAAAGTGCAAGTGCTTTTCTGTGACAGGTAGTGTGCATTCCAATCCAGTGACCACTTCCCAGTGTTCTCTCTACTGTGACCGCACACTCAGGTGGACAATGGCCCCTTACCTTATGGCAAGGAGACAATCGCATGTAAGTAAGGATCCCTTTAAGACTCCTCTCTCCAGATCCACACTTCTCCTTTTATTTCCTTATACCTCCGTGAAACCCAATGAATCAATAAAGAGGGAGTACCATAGTGTAGTAATTTCATATATGTGCAATTTATTAAAAAATAAACACAAGGTACTCACACACTATTTCATTTAAAATCAGCCTGTATCCAACGAGCAGCGAACTCGTGCCTGTGCAAAACAACACTGAGCGTCCTTCCCGTCCCTACGTGTGACGTCACACCACGTGACTTCATCAGGGGATGCTGGGAAAGGACGCTATCCAAATATAAATAGTCTCAATAAAGGGTTAGGTATTGGTCGGCCATTTTTCGTTATTCCTATAAAGAACTATACAGCCGCCATGTTTCTGAAGACCAGACCAGCGGTGTACACGGTATCTACTAGTTATGCACCGCTCGCCTCAGCATCCACCAGTGTTTAGCAAACTTTTCAGCCTCTTCACATGGGACACCGCATTTTTTATTAAAGAGCTGGCTCTCTTTATAAGTCGCCAGTGTAGGCACCGCCAGATTGTTGGTTATATATTCATTTTCCAAGCAGCCAATGTAATTATAAAACAATAGGCGTTCTGTATCCATATCTTATTCTAATATATTCAGTAACTCTACAGTGACTTTGTAGTTTACACTGGTACTAAGTGATATCTTAACTATAAGAGACTAAAATAAATAAAAGGCTTATATTTAAAATATATAATTAAATTAAGTTTTAAATTTAAACTATGATTTACCAATAATAAAAAAGGGGGGGGGGGGTGGAAGGACGCTCATGTTGATGCACATATTAAACAAATAAATATTAAAAATTCAAGAAAAAATATATAATTATAATAATAATAAATAAAAACATAATACATTCAATAATACTAAAACAAAATAAAAAAAAATCAGATAAAAAGCAGGGGGAGAGAAGGGAAGATCTATCCAGAGGTGTTTTGGTACTAGGTTTAAATCGTTATTTTTTAAATCATTATTTAAAATGCCCTATTGAAAACATAATTGGTATGAAAAATTCATGTTCAAAATTATTTGATTATCATTTGATTATTACAGATTTCTGGGGTCTTCTTATTATAATTCATTTAAAAATCACTAAGGAAACAATTGAGGTCAAATTCTGGTCAAAATGTTCATGCCTCTAGGTGAGAAAGTGTCTAATGTAAAAATCCATCTTGACTCTAATTGACTTAAAGTCCTCACCTTGTGTCCTCCTCGCCAATGTTTTATGGATGGCTCTATTCCCCAACATTTTAAGTCTGAGGGGTTCTTATTATAGTGTAGCAAAAAATGTTTGGATACGCTATGTTTGTCATATCCTTTTAGGATATTTTGGACATGCTCCTTAATGCGCACTTTGAGTGGCCGTTTAGTGCGTCCCACATACTGTAGGCCACAACTACACTCTAGCACATATACGGCTCCTTCTGTATTGCAGCAAATTAAGGTTTTTCATTTCGTATGTGTCTCCCGTACTTGTTGATCTAAATTTAAATTTCTTTTCATTCGGGTGTTTCGTTCTTGTGCATGCATAACACCTTTTACAAGGGAAAAATCCTTTTCCAGAAAAGAACGTGAATGGCTTCTTTGGGGGATCTGGTATATTCCTTACTATTTTATCCCATATTGTGGGTGCTTTTTTGTATATAAATCTTGGGTATTCTGGTAAATTCTCGCTCAAATGTCTATCAGCCAATATGCCAATGCCTTCTTATTATCTTCTCGACTTTTTTATGTTGCATGTTGAAGTCTAGAATTATAGATAATTCTATAATTTCCGTTTCGAGTTTCTCCTTCTTTTTATCTTGGATTAGAGTTGCGCGGTCCATTTTTTGTACTTCTTCTATCTTCTTTCTTATAAATTCTTTATCATATCCTTTTGAGATGAATCTTTCTCCCATTGTTTCTGCTTGATCTAAAAATTTATCGATCTTAGAACAATTACATCTAAGTCGCATGAATTGTCCCTTTGGTATGTTACAGATCCAATTCTTGTGGTCGCAGCTTTTTGTTGGGAAATAGCTATTTTTATCTACATTCTTGAAGTGCGTCTGTGTTCTCAATTTTGTTCCTTCTTGTAAGATTTCCAAATCTAGGAATGTTACTTTTTCATTGCTTATCTCCCATGTTAGTTTTATGTTTTTTTCATTTAAATTCAATTTTTCCAGAAATAAGGTGAGTTTTTCTTGGTCACCTTTCCATAATATGCAGATATCATCGATATATCTTTTGTATATTATTAATATTAATAAATCTTCTGTAACCACTTTTTTAAATACTTCAATGTGCTTATTGTCTTTCATTTGTGGGTTAAAAATAGATTTGTTCCTTAGTGTGCTGTGTATTATATAACCTTCTTGGTTTTCTACTGGTTTGTGTCCATAGGAACTCCCCATTACGCATTTTTTAATGTTCAATTTTCTGATAAATTTATGAATACCAATATATGTTTCCAATTTGTCTAGATTTTTTATGGGTGCGTATTTCAGGCCTTTATCTAAGACCCCTATTTCCTTGTGTGTCAACTCTTGACCACTGAGGTTCAGGATCCCTTCTCTCTTTATTCTCTTTTTCTTTTGCTCCTTCTTGCCTGATCATTGCCCTCTCTTTCTTGGCTTCTTCTCCGATCTCTCATTCCTTCATACGGTGGGTGGTTCTCCCTGCCCCTGTCTAAAAAAAGACCTATTATACTCTTGATTCCTATACTGTAAAGGATATTCTTTTTAGTATCTATTTTCTTCTTCTTGATTCATTAATGGTGCATAGTGATTGTAGGATGTTATTGGGCAATAACGTTTCTTAGAAAAAGGCAGAAAATCTCAGGAAAGCTAAAATTATGGCACCAAAGAGGGGAAATAAAACACCCCAAAGCCAAAAAAATAAAAAGGAAGGTGGAAATAAAGGATCCACAGGGGCCCAAGTTACTCAAACAACGGACATTAAGGAATTTTTTCAGCAAATGCACCCACAGGTAGAGGTACAGGATCAATCTCAATCCCCCCAACAACTATCAAAAACATCGCATACATCGCAAACAACACGATCATTACAAATATCGCAGGAATTATTAGAAATGGCAGAAACATCAACATCTTTGGGGATATCAGGAGTGGAAACTACAGACCAGCCTAGGAATAGCTCACCAATTGAGATAACAGGATTATTAACAGAACAAAGGGAGGGAGATAATGAGAGTTGGGACATAAGAACATATATCCGCTCCCTCCCTATCCGGTCGGATATGGATCAATACATACACAGGCTGGAGGACTCCTATAAAACCGAGATCCAGGAGATTAAAGTATCCACTCAAAGAACACAGGAAATAATAGGGAAACTGGATGTAAGAGTGTCTAATATGGAGCAAGAGGTGGCTCAATTAAAAGATAGAATTCAAGAACAGGAAAAAGATTTAATACAAGCTAGAACTGCTATAGATGAACAGGAAAACAGAAGCAGAAGAAGCAATATAAGAATTAGAGGTTTGAGTGAAAATGTGAACTCAAAGGACTTGATTTCGGTGATACAAGGGGTCTTCCAAGGTCTGTGTGGGGACTTGTCTGTAGAAGAACTGATGATCGATCGAGTGCATAGAATAGCTGGAGTAAGAAGGATAGAACCTGGTCAGACTAGAGATGTTATCTGTAGGATGCATTTTGCACGAATAAAAGACAAAATAATGATGGTGGCAAGACAAAAAAAATATATAGAGTATGAGGGAAAACAACTGATACTTTTTCAGGATATCTCCAAATATACCTTGGACAGAAGAAGAGCATTAAAACCCCTGTTGGATCAACTTATAAAAAAGAACTTGCAATATAGATGGAAATATCCATTCCAATTGCAGGTTCAATATGAAGGCTCGATAGCTGTCTATAGGAACCTAGAAGATCTACCGGAATTTGTAAAAATTCTTGGTCTCCCACTAGTAGATTTACCAGACTGGCCAAAATTATACAGAAAAACTACAACAAGAATATAAGGACTGGAGAAACTGGACGGGGGGAGGGAGGGGAAGGGGGGTGGGGTGGGGAGATTGATTGGGGGAGATTAATTGGGATTTAAGATGGGATTCTTTAAAGTTTTTTTTTTTTTTTTTCTTTAAAGTTTTTTTTTATTTATTTTTTTGGAACTTTACACAAAATTAAAAGGGTAACGAAACGGGAGGGGGAGGGGAGGGAGGAGGAGAGGAAGGAGGTTTTTCATATGTGTGGATATATATATATATATATATATGTATACAGATGTATGTGTATGTGTGTATGTGTGTGCATATCTCCTTATTTTTTTTTGTTTATTTTTTTTTTTTATTGTCACGAAATAAGGTAAATAAGTATAGCAAAGGTACAATGAGTGAACAAGGAAAAATGGGGGGGGGTTTTCTTTTTTTTTTTTTCTACACACGAGTATAATAATCAAATGAAATAAGCGACTGTAGGGGTGTTTTTGGGTCCTTTTTTGTTTTGTTTTGTTTTGTCACGAAATAAGGTAAACAAATATAGTAAAAATACAATGAGTACAATGAATGAATAAGGGAGATGGGTTTTTTTTTTTTTTTTTTTTCTACACATGAGCATAATAATTAAATGTAATAAATGATCGTAGGATATCGCAAAATGGGCGGGGTGATTAGGGGTTCTTATTTATTTATTTAATTTTTTTTTGTGAGAGCACTTTACAAAATAAAATAAAGGAAAAATAAAGGTTTGAAGGAGGATAGGGGGGGGCTCGGGGTGTTTTTTTTTTTTTTTTCACTCTCCTTTTCTCTCTCCTTCTTCATAACTATGAGTTTAATGAGGGGAGATGGGATATATTTAAATAATAAGTAAAATTAGAACATAACACTATTAATAAATGTATGTAATAAAAAAAAATTATTATTATTTTTTTTTTCTTCTTCTTCCACATGAGCATGGTGTAGGGAAAGGGGGGTAAGGGGAAAAAATGAATAAATAAGAGATTAATGGTTAAGTGTTATTTGGGGAGGTGGGGTAGGGTTTGGGTTTTTTTTTTCTTTTTTTTTTTTTCTCCCCCTTCCCCTCTCTCCTCGTGACCTATCCTTATCCCCTCCTTTTCCCGATTATGATTATGACTCCAATATTTTTTTGGGGCCACTGATAAGAGGGGGAAGGGGAAAGGAGAAGAAAGAAAGGAGAGAAAAAAAAATGAAGAAACCTAATGATATGAAATATGGTATGAGCTTTCAGTATTAGAAGCAATAATAGTAAACAAAGAAATGAAAAGATAGGCGGCAGTGGAAAAACTGACGAATAGCCAATCTAGACCAGTGGTTCCGACTACCTCCCTCTTAATAGGGACCTTACTGGTTAAGTAAGTTAGACTTTTTTAAGTCATCATAGGGTAGTGTAAGTGAAGGAAAAAGTGGAGTGGGTGGTGAGTGGATTAGTTGAGGTGTTAGGATCGAGTGCAAGGAACGAGTAATTATTGTTTTTTTTTTTGTTTTGTTTTTTGGGTGGGAGGAAAATTAGGAATAAGGGGGGGCGAGATTGGGGGGATACGAAATATTAGGTAAATAGTGAGTTAGGAAGGTTTAATTAAGTTGAAGGTTTTTTTTTTTTTTTTTTTATTCCTCTCTCCTTCTTTTTCCCTCTTCTTCTGTTACCTTGCGAGACCCCCCGTACATTAAGGAATAATTCATCCCCTCCTGGAATTTTAACATGGAGGGGTTAAAAATTTGTTCTTTTAACGCAAGAGGCCTTAACTCTCCCTCAAAAAGAAGTCAAATTTTAAACTTCTTTCACAAACGAAAGGTAAACATAGTCCTTTTCCAGGAAACGCATTTTCGCTCAGAGCATATTCCGAAATTAACTAATAAGCACTATGTTAACTGGATTCACGATACATTCCCATATTCCAAGTCAAGAGGGGTATCAATAGCGTTCCATAGAGATACGTTATATCAAATAGTTCAGGAACACAAAGGGAAAGATGGCAGATCTTTAGCTGTAAAGGTTAAATTATTTGGTAAGATGTTTACAATCATTAATCTCTACTTACCAAACTACGAACAAATTGAGACAGGGATAAAAATTTTAAAGAACGTAATGGATAGTGCAGAAGGAACAATAATAATTGGCGGAGATTTGAATTTTATAATGGATACGAAAATAGACACTACTAATACCCACCCTCAGAGGAGAAATAAACAATTAAAAGAATTAAAAGAATTACTAGATGAATATCAATTGATTGATATATGGAGAGCACAACACCTAAAAGAAAAGAACTACACATATCATTCAAATATACATGATTCCTATCATAGAATAGATTATTTTTTCCTGAATCAATCTGGATTATTGATGACTCCAACAACAAATATAGGAGGATTTTTTTGGTCAGATCATGCACCAATATATCTGGAATTAAAAATAATGGAATATAAAAAAACAAGAGGGACGTGGAGTCTGAACGATAATTTACTTAAAGATAAAAAATGTGAGGAAGATATACAACGAGAGATAAAGGAATTTCAGTTAATTCATGATAAAGATAGCACTTCATCTCCTATACAATGGGAAACATTAAAATGCGTATTGAGGGGACTGTTCATCAAGCACGGATGTAGGATAAAAAGGGAGAAAGAACAAAATAAAGATCAATTATTGTTGGAAATTGGGATATTGGAAGGAAAACATAAACAGAGTTTGAAATCAGAGGATAACATACTTCTAAAAGACAAAAGAATCGAATTGCAGGCCGTGCTTGATGAGGAGTCCCTTCGTATAAGAGATAAGAACAGAACACAATGGTACTATTATGGTAATAAAACGGGAAAACTACTTGCAAGAACATTGAGAGGACAACAATCCACGACATCTATAGTAAAGATCTTAAAAATAAATGGGGAAATAACATACGATCCAACCGAAATTGTAAAAACATTTCAAAAATACTATGATAAACTATATAATATAGAATTACAACAGGAAAAGAAAAAAGAGGAAAGGGCGGAAAAAATTAGAAAATATGTTAACGAAACAGCGTCACCCAGATTTCCTAGAGAAATTATTGAGGAAATGGAAGAAGAAATTACAACAGAGGAGATTCAACAGGCAATTGCCGAACTGGCCCTGGGAAAGAGCCCAGGACCAGACGGTTATACAGCAAGGTTCTATAAACGGTTCCAAGATCTAATCATACCTATACTTAAAAAGACATATAATTCTATAACGAAAATGCAGACCTCCGCACCACAGAGTACAGAAGCCCACATTATACTTATCCCAAAACCAGAAAAAGACCACACATTAAGTAAAAACTTCCGCCCTATTTCACTAACAAATATAGATATTAGACTATATTCAAAAATTATTTCTAATAGATTAGCCCCTATTTTGCCAGAACATATAAAGCTGGACCAAACGGGTTTTACAAAGGGGCGCGAAACTAGGGATAATATAATAAAGACCTGCACGCTATTGGAATATGCCCAGAGGGCCGCCATCCCAGCCTGTCTTTTAACTATAGATGCTGAGAAAGCTTTTGATAGGGTGGGATGGCGGTTCTTAGAGGAGGCACTAATACAGTTAAGATTGGGCCCAAAAATGCTAGGTAGGATTATGGCATTATATGCCAATTCGAGAGCCAAGGTAAGAGTAAATGGAATACTTTCGGAATACATAAAGATATCGAACGGGACTCGTCAAGGTTGCCCCCTATCCCCTTTACTATATATTATTGTGATGGAACATCTAATTAATGCAATTAGGAAAAATAAAGATATACAAGGGATCAAAATCAGGGATAAGGATTACAAATTGGCAGTATATGCGGACGATCTATTATTGTATATAACAAACCCAATTATAACAATTCCTAATATAATAAAAGAATTAGATCGATTTGGGGAATTAAGTAATTTTAAGGTTAACTATGAGAAATCAGAAATGATGAATATCACAATAAAAGAAGAAACACAGATACTCTTGCAAAGAGAATTTCCGTTTAGATGGCAAAAAGAGGCAATCAAGTACTTGGGAGTTATGATTCCGAAGGATTTGAAACAGATACAAGAATTAAACCATAATACGACTATACGTAAAATAATAAAACAAATGCAAAAATACGAAAAAATAACATATTCATGGCTGGGCAGAATAAATATAGTAAAAATTGAGATATTGACAAAGATATTATATGTATTCCAAACGTTACCTATTGTTCCATCTAGGAAGATAATGATAGACTTAAGGAAAGCTATAAGTAGCTTTGTATGGGCAAAAAAAAACTGCCGAATAAAAAGAGAAACACTAACCAGAACAAAAGAAAACGGAGGGCTGGCATTGCCCGATTTTGTAAAATATATGCAAGCAGCATCACTGGTTAGAATTATAAATTGGCAACACGATAAGAAAAATAAACAATGGGTAACGTTGGAAGAGGAAATTAAGGGAGTACAACTTAAATTTTTACCTTGGATAAAACCTGAATTAAGAACAAAAAAAAAGGAAATGCCAATTTTCGTGAGAGCTACTTTAAAAATCTGGGACACATGTTGAAAAAGGGAAAGCTATCCTCCAGAACTGGACCTTTGACTCCATTGATGTCCAACCCAGAATTTAAGCCAGCTTTGGAAGGGGTAAGATATTTAAATTGGAACAAGATGGAGAATATAAGATTAATACAGATCCTGGCGGATGGAAAGATGCCAAGCTTACTTGATATGGGATTGGAAGTTAAAAAAGATTGGTTGCAATATCATCAATTAGAAAAATGTATCGAGTTAAATAAAAACTCAATAATTAGACCATTAACTAAGTTTGAACAGATAATACTAAAGGAGCAAAATCATAAGAATAAGCTATCTAAAATATATGAACTGCTGCTACCTATAGGGGACATTAGAGATCTAATAGGAATTAGAAAATGGGAGGAAGAATTAGGAGAGACAATTACAGAAAAAGAATGGAAAAAAAATTCTAGGGATAATACATAAAACCTCAACGGCATTAAAACATCAAGAAAGAAATTATAAAGTGGCACTGAGATGGTACTGGAGTCCAGTTGCACTAAAAATAGTTAATAAAGGAAATACAGATAAGTGCTGGAGGTGTGGGACAGAAAAAGGAACATTGGAACATATTTGGTATAGATGTAAAAAAGTGAGAAATTTCTGGATAAAATTTTTTGAGATATACCAAAAAGTGACCGTAAAAGAATTAATTCCAGATGTAAAGGTAGCATTATTTTCTCTTACGACAGATACATTGGATAGTATGAAAAACGGGATAATTCAATATATGACAACAGCAGCTAGAACAATAATAGCACATAAATGGAAAGAAACAACCAGTCCAATAATATCAGAATGGATATGCGAAATGAACGAGATGTGTTTCATGGAAAAACAAAAAAGAGAAGAAGGCTATGTGAAAAGTCAGATACCAACGGTGTGGAAAAAATGGGAAGAGTTTCGGTCCTCAAAAGGAATGATAGAATATTTATAATTTAAAGAAAGGGGGGGGGGAGGGAGAGGAGGAGGGAAAGGAGAGAGAAAAGGGGGATTGTGTTTTTTTTTTATATTAAATGAAGAGTAAAATGTTTGGGTTTTATGTATGACGTTGTATGATGATGTTGTAAATGGATATGTATGTTTTATGATTATTATAAAAATAATAAAGAGAAGATTTGAAAAAAAAAGGATGTTATTGGGCTCCTTTCTCTTTGATGTTGGTTGCTAGTATAGGGGCTTTTTTTTCTCATCATATCTGTAGTCTCGGGCTGGACTCCTCCCACAAGATTATAGAGAAAATGGGGTACCACCTCATGGGTATGATGTATACAGATACATCATACCCATGAGGTGGTACCCCATATTCTCTATAATCTTGTGGGGGTCTCCTGTATTCCCTTTGTTCTTGTGGTGGTCTGAAATCCCTTCATTCCTGTGGGGGTCTGGTCTTCAGAAACCTGGCGGCTGTATAGTTCCTTATAGGAATAACGAAAAATGGCCAACCAATACCTACCCCTTATTGAGACTATTTATATTTGGATAGCGTCCTTTCCCAGCATCCTCTGATAACGTCATGTGGTGTGACATCACACGTAGGGACGGGAAGGACGCTGTCAGGAACCATGAAACAGACAGAGACAGAAGTACAAACAAATCACACTTGTTTATTAATAAAAATAAAAAGGTAAATGGTAAAAAGCGTAGTCAAGCATAGCCAGAGTCCAGTAGCCAGATCGGGTAGTCAGCCAGTCCAAAGTTCATAAACCAGATCGGGTAATCAGCGAGTCCAGACGTCAGGGATCCAAGGAGAGCAACTGCAAGCAGGATAGAAGCCAGGAGGGATGTCAGCAAGCCAATCTTGATACAAACAGCAGGAGATGGTTCCTAGTGATGTGACCAACGCGAAGGCAAAGGAAAGAGTGAGCTGGAAGGCTTTAAATAGGCAGGTCCGACAAGCATCATCAGGAAAAGCTGGTAACTATGGAAAGAGAAGAGAGCTGGCAATTAGCCGACAGCTGAGCGGCCAGCCCAGAGAAGGAAGGGCTAAGCCAGCCCTAACAGACGCTCAGTGTTGTTTTGCACAGACACAAGTTCGCTGCTCGTTGGATACAGGCTGATTTTAAATGAAATAGTGTGTGAGTACCTTGTGTTTATTTTTTAATAAATTGGACATATATGAAATTACTACACTATGGTACCCCCTTCTTTATTGATTCATTGGGTTCCACGGAGGTATAAAGAAATAAAAGGAGAAGTGTGGATCTCGAGAGAGGAGTCTTAAAGTGACCCTTATGCCGCGTACACACGGTCTAACTGTATGACGTACTTAGTCTGGCGTACTTTCCGCCAGACTGTCCGTCTGACTTTCCGAACAGGCTACTTGCCCACACACGGCACTTTTTCAGCAGACTAATACGGCGTACTAAGTCCGCCGTACTATCCGCCCTACTTTTGAAATGAACGGACTCGCCCACACACGCGGAGGAAAGTCCGCTCATTTCGAGCACGTCTCCAGGTAGGCAGGGCCAGCGAAAGGAGACGTCGCTGGCCCCCGCCGCCTGGTATGGACTTAAAGGGGAACCCCAACGCCGAAAAAAATCGGCGTGGGGGTACCCCCCAAGTCCACAGCAGACCCTTGTCCGAGCACGCTACCCGGCCGGCCAGGAAAGGGGGGTGAGCGAGCGTACCAGGCCGCGTGCCCTCAACATGGGGGGGTGCCTTGGGGAAGGGGGGGCCGCGCGGCCCCCCCACCCCAAAGCACCTTGTCTCCATGTTGATGAGGACAAGGGCCTCTTCCCGACAACCCTGGCCGTTGGTTGTCGGGGTCTGCGGGCGGGGGGCTTATCGGATTTCGGGAGCCCCCTTTAATAAGGGGGCCCCCGGATACCGGCCCCCCACCCTATGTGAATGAGTATGGGGTATAATATACCCCTACCCATTCACCTGTAAAATAAAAGTACAAAAAAAACACAACACACGAGATAAAATACTTTATTGCACAGCTCCGGGGGTCTTCCGTCTTCGGGGGTCTTCTCGCCGGACTCCTCCGCTATCTTCTTGTAGCTCTTTTGCTAGCGGAGGAGCCCGGCATTCTTCTTCGTCGCCGCGGCCTCTTCTCCCGACTTCGGGGGTCTTGTCCCCCTCTTCGGTTCTTCTGCCGGGCCACCGCGCCTTCTTATAGCTCTTTTACAGGCGGTGGCCCGGCAGAAGAACCGAAGAGGGGGACAAGACCCCCGAAGTCGGGAGAAGAGGCCGGCGGCGAGGAAGAAAGCCGGACTCCTCCACTAGCAAAAGAGCTACAAGAAGATAGCGGAGGAGTCCGGCGAGAAGACCTCCGAAGACGGAAGACCCCCGGAGCTGTGCAATAAAGTATTTTATCTCGTGTGTTGTGTTTTTTTTTGTACTCTTATTTTACAGGTGAATGGGTAGGGGTACATTGTACCCCATACTCATTCACATAGGGTGGGGGGCCGGTATCCGGGGGCCCCCTTATTAAAGGGGGCTCCCGGATTCCGATAAGCCCCCCCGCCCGCAGACCCCGACAACCAACGGCCAGGGTTGTCGGGAAGAGGCCCTTGTCCTCATCAACATGGGGACAAGGTGCTTTGGGGTGGGGGGGGCGCGCGGCCCCCCCTTCCCCAAGGCACCCCCATGTTGAGGGCATGCGGCCTGGTACGGCTCAGGAGGGGGGGCGCTTGCTCGCCCCCCTTTCCTGGCCGGCCGGGTAGCGTGCTCGGACAAGGGTCTGTTGTGGACTTGGGGGGGACCCCCACGCCGATTTTTTTCGGCGTTGGGGTTCCCCTTTAAGTTCATACCAGGCGGCGGGGCCAGCGACGTCTCCTTCGCGGGCCCCGCCTACCTGGATACTCGCTCGAAATGAGCGGACTTTTCTCCGGGCGGGAAAAGTCCGCTCATTTCAAAAGTACGGCGGACTGGCATACACACGGCCGGATTGTCCGCCGAAATGCGAGTACGACGGACAGAATTTCGAAAAAAACGAAATTCTTAGTACGCCGGACTGCACGCTGAAAAAGTCAGCTGAAGCCCACACACGAGCAGACTGTCCGCTGAAATGTGTTTCGGTGGACTAAGTACGCCATACAGTCCGCTTGTGTGTACGCGGCATAACTTGCATGCGATTGTCTCCTTGCCATAAGTGGGTTCCACGGAGGTATAAGGAAATCAAAGGAGACGTGTGGATCTGGAGAGAGGGTTCTTAAAGGGATCCTTACTTACATGCGATTGCCTCCTTGCCATAAGGTAAGGGGCCATTGCCCACCTGAGTGTGCGGTCACAGTAGAGAGAACACTGGGAAGTGGTCACTGGATTGGAATGCACACTACCTGTCACAGAAAAGCACTTGCACTTTAAGGAGACTGTGTTTTTTGTTTATAGTAGTGAATCGGTTTATGTATACTTATTTTTGAAAATATCCGAATCAAGGGTGGATTTTTTATACACATTTCTAAGTTTTTTTACAATTGGCTCTCTAGTGTGTTTAATAATTTAAAGTATTTTGAGATGAATATTATTTTTTTTTATATCACCCATCACTATCTGTATTTTATATATATTTTTAAAGGTCAAATCTAATTGCTTTTATTTTTTACAGTATATTCTATCATCTGCTCTTATCAAATTAGCACATAGCACTTTTAGTTTTATTTATTCATTTATTCACGTTTGAATTGGATTTTCATTGAATTAATTATTTATATATACAGATGGGCATATAATTTAAAGCATTTGAAGTGTTTTGTTTAAACGCACAAGTCGTCTCTGTAGTGCGTTTACTATTTATTTGTCATTTTGCACTTTATTATTTATAATTTTTTTGGTCTTTAGAATCACACTTAATACATTTGCACTGCAATTGGTAATATGGTAACACATGGACACTAACAGATGTTTGCACATTTGATGAAAATATTAATTTCTTGATCATACATCACGGGACACAGGAGCTTCATTACATAGTGGGTTATATAGGCACCTCTGGTGATTGGACACTGGTTAACCCCAATTAAGGAGAATTCCTCCCCTATATAACCCCTCCCATATTGGAGGCACCTCAGTTTTTTCGCCAGTGTCTATGGTGGTTGGTCACGTAAAACTTTAGCTCTGTGCAGGTCCCTGTGGGGGCCTAAGGGCTACAACAAACCGGATCCATACCTCGGGCCGATATTTGACTCCCAAGATGATATGGTACCCAGGCCTCATCAGCCGAAGAAGCGAGGTTTGGCCTGTAAGTCCTCTCCTATTGGAAGACTGGGCTCTGGGAAAACCAGACTTGGTGTACTGTTTATACAGAGCGCACAAAAGTTTCTGGCAGAGTCTTTTACATGGGACAGGTAGGAGGCTCTTCCGAGAAAGAGCCCCAGATAAACCTGAAGGTTGGTTAACACTGCCCGCCGTGATGGGTGAAGGCTGGAATTTGTCTGTTTCAGAAATTCCTGCGGCGAGGACAGGTAAGGGAAGTTAATCCTATATATAATTATATGATGGATGTCTTCATTTTGAGTAGTTGTATGTCTTACCTGGTTTCCACCACTAGAGGGAGTAAGAGCAGCCTGATGCATACTTACATGCCTTTCAGTACACACGCTCAGTGAAGCCTTGTTCTCCAGCTGTCTCATGTCTCCACTGCAGTCCCTGCCACAACAAGGTAACACAGGGGTCCCACATAGTCTGGGGGTCCCACGCAGCTCCGGTGGAGTTCTCCTTTCCCCCCCTGGATCCCGCGGTCCTCGTGCACGCGCGTGCATGCGTGCATGCGCGCCAGGCGCGTTCTCGGCCTAATGGAGGAGGGGGGAGTGTGGTTGTGAGCTGTGCACGTCAGTGTGCACGGCGCTGTACTGCGCAGGCGCCAGGCGGGAGATTTAAAAAGCCCAGAGCGTCAGGGGACTGTAAGTGTGAGACACAGGAGCTGTGGGCAGTAAGCATCTGAGGGGATTGGATCCAGACAAACCTTAGACACCTACTCAGCATCAGGTTGTGCAGTTTAAGCATATATATTTATTGTGAGACTTTAAGCACAACAGTGATTGCACTTGTACTAGTACCTCTACTTTGTAGCTTAGGACTATGTCTCCTCGTAAGAGGGTCTCACGGGGAGGTAGCAAAGGCACTGGTAAATCACCGCCTAGGTCCAGGAGTTCTAAAGGTGCCTGTAAGTTACCATCCCCCCTGCAAGACTGGAGCCAGCCTCTCAAGACGAGTCAGTGCCCCTGTCAGGTTTTTCAGCCTCTCCTAATGTCTCAGCCCCGGTTTATGTCACTGAGGACTCCCTTAGGGCTACATTGGAGGGTTTTGAATGGAGAATAATGAATTTTATTTCTTCTTCCCTGAAAGATAGCAGGAAAAGGGGTAGATCCCCTCCCTCTGCTGAAATTCCTCTCTCAGATGATTTTTCGGAAAATGAGGAGAGATCCCTGTCTTGGGACAGGGATCAGGAGCAGTCGGATGATTCAGAGGAAGAGGAGAGAGTCCCCTCCTCCCAGGCGCTCAGAAAACAGGTGTAGTATTATACTGAATTGGTGCGTACCACATTCAGAATGCCTGCTGCTGAAGTCGCTACGTCCTCTGTTTCTTCCCTGGGAGTCAGGAAAGCCCCACAGACTGCCTATTTCTTTCCAATTCATCCCTTAATGGATGAATTGTTGTATAAGGATTTAGGACATCCCGATAAACTGTTTGCTCCTCCTAAAAGGTTTTCTATGCATTATCCTCTGGAGGAAAGTTTCACCAAGAAATGGGGGGTCCCATCTGTTGATGCGGCTGTTTCTTGCGTGAATAAAAACCTGACTTGTCCCTTGGATAATACGCAGGTATTTAAAGATCCAACTGATAAGAAGCTGGAAACCTTATTAAAAGCCTCCTTTTCCATGGCTAGCGCTGTAGTGCAACCTACAGTCGCAGCCGTGGGGTTGTGCCAGTTCCTCAAGGAACAGGTTAAGCAGATGCTTGGGCTCCTTCCCAGCGAGGAAGTAGAGAAGTATGCAGAAATGCCTCATATTCTGTGTTTCATGATTGATGCGATTTTGGATTCTGTCCAACAAGCATCACGTTTGTCCCTCATGTTGGTACACATGCGAATGCCCCTATGGCTAAAGAATTGGGCAGCTGAGCTGTCATGCAAGAAGCATTTGATTGGGTTCCCGTTTAAAGGGGAACGTTTGTTTGGAGAAGAATTAGACAAATTCGTCCAAAAAATTTCAGGGGTTAAATCTACTCTCCTTCCAGTCAAAAAGAGCAACATCCTTCATTCAGGTGTGCTCTCTCTCCCGGAGCATCAAGCTCTAAGCAGTGGTGACGGCCTTCTCAGCCCTCCTCTACAGGAAAGGCTCAGGGCCGGGCCCAGGGGCAGAAAAAGACTTGGGGGAGAAAGCCTGCCAAGCAGAGCCCAAAAGCCTCCTCGGCCGAGTGGAGGGAAGGCTCCTGCAGTTTGCAGGAGCCTGGAGGGAAGAGATCCGGGACAAGTGGGTGATCTCTTCGGTATCTCTGAGCTACAGGCTAGAGTTTCAGGAGATTCCACCTTCTCGCTTTCTAAGGTCAAGGATCCCCAGGGATCCAGTAAAGCAAAAACCGCTATTTCTGGCCTTAGATCGCTTACCATCCCAGGGGGTGATAGTAGAAGTGGACTCAAAAGAACAGGGTTCAGGGTTTTACTCAAATCTCTTCACTGTTCCGAAGCCAAATGGAAGTGTCAGACCTATCCTAGATCTGAAGGATCTGAACCGGTTTTTACGCATCCGGTCCTTCCGAATGCAGTCAATCCGCACTGTGGTCTCCTCCCTGCAAGGGGGAGAGTTTATGGCATCAATAGATATCAAGGATGCATATCTCCATGTGCCAATTTTTCCCGCACACCAAAAATTTCTAAGGTTCGCGGTAGAACAGCGCCATTTTCAATTTGTGGCCTTGCCGTTCGGGCTTGCTACGGCCCCTCGAGTCTTCATAAAGATTCTGGACCCTCTCTTGGCAAACCTAAGGGTATAGCCGTCATGGCTTATCTAGACAATTTGCTTCTCATGGAGAAAACAGTAGCGTTCCTGGACCACAGCGTCACCAGAACGCTAGAACACCTGGAACGCCTAGGTTGGATCATAAACCTAGAAAAGTCGTCCCTACAGCCTGCCACCAGGTTGGAATACCTGGATATGATCATCAACACCGCTCAAGGCAAGGTGTTTCTTCCAAGGCCAAAGGCCTTGGCCATTGGGGATCTGGTGCACCTAATTCTGGACAGGAGATCTTCCCCCATTCGATTGTGCATGAGACTGTTAGGGAAAATGGTCACCTCCTTCGAGGCCGTTCCATTCGCCCTGTTCCACTCAAGGCCTCTGCAAAGATGCATCCTTGCGGCTTGGAACAGGAAGCCCCAATCCTTGGATCTTCCTATGGGTCTATCCCCAGGGACACGCAGGAGTCTCATCTGGTGGTTACAAAACAAGAATTTGCTGAAGGGCAAAACTTTTCTTCCTCTTCCATGGAAGATTGTCATGACAGATGCCAGCCTGACAGGCTGGGGAGCAGTGTTGGAGGAGACGTGCTCGCAGGGGAAATGGTCTGCGATCGAGAAGCTATTGCCCATAAATGTCCTGGAGATCCGGGCAATTTATATGGCTCTCATAAAATGGTCTTACAGACTACGAGGTCTCCCTGTTCGGGTTCAGTCCGACAATGCCACAGCAGTGGCCTATATCAATCACCAGGGCGGTACCAGGAGTCTGGTGGCCCAAAAAGAGGTGAATCGCATACTTGTCTGGGCAGAAAAGCATGTTCCGTGTCTTTCTGCAGTCTTCATTCCAGGAGTGGAAAATTGGCAGGCGGATTTTCTGAGCCGCCAGCAGTTGTGCCCAGGAGAATGGGCTCTTCACCCCGACGTGTTTCGGAACATATGTCACAGGTGGGGTACTCCAGATGTAGATCTGTTTGCATCCAGGTTCAACAGGAAACTGGACAATTTTGTGTCAAGGACAAGAGATACACTTGCTCAGGGGTCAGATGCTCTGACAGTTCCCTGGGATCAGTACAATCTGATCTATGCCTTCCCCCCGAGCCCGCTTCTGTTGCGGTTCCTGGGAAGAGTCAAGAGGGAGACAAAATCTGTATTTTTGGTGGCCCTGGCTTGGCCCAGGCGGCCGTGGTACGCAGAGATCATGAAGTTGGCAGTAGGCAGGCCATGGATCCTCCCTCTCCGGCCAGATCTTCTCTCACAGGGTCCAATTTACCATCCTGCTTTACGCAGTCTGAATTTGACGGTTTGGCTGCTGAGACCCACATTCTGAGAGACCGTGGCCTTTCGGGGCCAGTCCTTTCTACTCTGGTCAATGCCAGAAAGCCGGCTTCCAGGCTTATTTATTACAAAATCTGGAGGGCATATGTTTCCTGGTGTGAACTCAGGAAGTGGCATCCTAGGAAGTATGTCATTAGCAGGATCTTGGCCTTTCTCCAGTCAGGCCTAGAAATGAATTTGGCCATAAGCACTATCAAGGTGCAGATTTCTGCCCTGTCAGTATTTTTTCAGAAGCTACTTGCATCTCATTCCCTGGTGCGAGCTTTCATCCAGGGGGCCATGCGGATGAGACCGCCAGTCAAACCTCCGGTATGCCCATGGGATCTGAATTTGGTTCTCTCAGCTTGGCAGGGGCAACCATTTGAACCTTTGCATCTGGCTTCATTAGTTCTCCTGACTAAAAAATTGGTCTTCTTGGTAGCCATATCTACGGCTAGTCCAAAAGTAAAGCTGCACTAGAACTTATAAAATACCAGAATAATAATATGACATAATATATCCAGTTTTTAAGAACAAAAAAATAATAATGTGACTGCAAATAGTTCAAAAATTAATCTAAAATTAATATAAAAACACATAAACAGTCCAAAAAACAGGGAGAGAGACAAGGAGATGAATTTCAGTCCATTAAAGTGACTCCGTAAAACACCCTTCAGGTATATAGCAGGTGCACCCAGAGAGAGAGGTTCACCCACCACCAGATTCAGTAAGGCTTACCAGCTGACAAGATCTCTTTTTAGGGAGATCATACAAGCTTGCAAACGAGACAATCACTCCTGGTCCCTTTAGTAGGCTCTGCTGGCGTCTCTAACTCCTATACCCCTTTCTCAGAGTGTCTCCCGTTCCACCATAATCATTTAGTAAGAAAAAAGAGAAAGGCTCCCATAGCGTAACTCCATATAAAATTTTAATCCAAACATAATAAAATAAAAGTAACAAACTCACAGATTTCCAGCTGAATACAAGCATGTGTATAATCACGAGCCGGCCGACTCTCTCCTATTTACACTGCCCGCCCTTCCTGGTCAACGGGGGAATGGCGGTAACGTCAGCATGCCGCTCACCCTACGTCGTTTCGTCAAAAGTGACTTCTTCCTGGGGTACGGGCGGCGTGCTGATCCACCGTCCTAAATACTCACTGGCAAAGAACGTAACAGCCCACTTCCGAGCTCCTGGTTACAGCTCCTAATCCGCCATTTTGAAACAGCGCAATATTGATCGCTCGTCCCTTATCTTAACTATTGAATAATAAACCTATTTTAAAAAGGGAAGGGGACCATTTCCCAAATAGGTTCACACTTACCAACTCCACTATATCCTTTAATTGCTCCATCAGGAGCATATGATCGGATAGAGGCACGCCTCCATGTTTGATCGAACAATTCCATTATATGCAACTCAACACGAAGGGACCCATACCCGTTCCACCAATCATACTCTCCTTCATAGACAAGGGATATATGTCCAAAACAGGTGATCGGATCGTTTCATAAAATCTATGAACTCATAAAAAATGTATATATGAAGAAAAGGAACGTTCTTATTTACAGAACATTATTCCAATTATCCTTATAAATAAAGGACTATTAGAAAAAATATATTCCTGCATTCTAGGATATATGCTAAATAAATCCAAAACCCCCCAAAGGGAGATCAATTAACCCCAATCACAAAAGGGGATTAATATTCCATAATCTACCATGGGTCGCCAACAGACTAAAATAAATAAAAATAAAAATTAATCAACACGAGGAATATTGATTCGATTAAGTAATGTGTGTGTTAACCCCTCACACCAAGATCACAAACCATACCCCAAGAGAATATATTGTTATTACTGGCTCCTACACCTCCCTCAAAAATAATAAATTCACTATAGGGACATATCGGGCCATGAACCATACCCGAAATATATAATAAACCTTTAAATTGTCTCAGGGGTTCAATACAAACCCTATGTGTTGGATAATGAAAGAGCATTTGGACACACCTCATCTCCCACCCAGAGGGTAAACACCTTCCTTGGGCAACATCAGATAATATCATGAATGGCCAAAACCCTCAACCAGGCCCAACAAGTACCAAAATGTAATTATCTTATTAACTGGAGCAAACGCTCCACATTGGGCCTATATTAATGAAATGTCTATCCCTGCATACCTAGAAGAATGCGCATATAAAAATCATATTGAATGTGCATACTCGTCGGTATCGGACAAAATATACCCATCACATCTCCTCAAGGGGGATGATGTCGGTTAGATGGATATATTCTCGTAGGGCGTTTAAGTAATTCAAATTAACCACACATAAAGATTGTCAAAAAAAAATAATAATAACCAGGAATTCGGAAATGGTTCACAATATAAGGGTCTAGCCGTTATCTATAAAAGCGTTCACATCAACATCCACATTAAGACCATAAGGTGTATAACATCGTGTTTTATGTATCCACATCATTTCTAGTCTAGACAAGTCACGCACCAGGGAACTACCCCTCCAGTGCGCAATAAACTTGTCAATACCTAAAAATAAGGTGTTTGCTGGATTACGGCCATGATGTGAATCGTAATGTTTGGATACCGAATGAAATTTATACCCATTCTTAATGTTTGTGATGTGCTCTCCCAAGCGAACCTGCATGGCTCGCTTGGTTCTCCCTATATACTGGAGCCCACATGGACATTGTAAAAGGTATACCACACCCTTAGAGCTACATGTTATGAAAGGTTCAATTTTGAGCTCCCTTTGAGTGCTGGTAGAGACAAACGACTCGGTGATACATTGGTGATACCCTGTTAGTTGTTGAAAAAAGGAGACTTTATTAGTGGGAGGATCTATTACATTAGGGGCTATCCTGTGTCTCAAGGAGGGGACCCCCCTGAAGATGATCTCTGGGTTAGCTGGAAGGAAGGTACGAATGATTCTATCATTAGATAATAAATGCCAATGTTTTCGCAACATCTTTTTGACTAAATAGTGTTGGGTAGAAAAGGTTGTAACAAAAGGGATGATGGGCTTCTCCCTTTCTTTACCTAAACCAGCCTCCAACAAAGAGGCTCTATCAACATCAGCAATCTGTTCTATAGTTAAATTCATAGATTTAACATCATACCCCTTTTCTTCCAATCTCCCCTTTAGAATATTTGCCTGCACCCTGAAATCACTAACGTCAGAGCAATTCCTCCTCATTCTTATAAACTGACCCTTAGGGATTGATTTTAACCATGAGTTGTGGTGACAACTCCCTGTAGGTATAAAAGAGTTCCTATCAGTTTTCTTAAAATAGGATATCGTCTTGAGACTCCCTTCAAATTTACTAATTGTCAAATCCAAAAAATGGACACTATATGAACTAGTCTCCACTGAAAATCTTATGCCCCTATCATTGTCATTGATGTTAAGAAAAAAATCATCAAGTTGGGACCTAGTCCCCTCCCACAGGAGGAGGAAGTCATCTATATACCTTGCCCAGAATGTCATATACGGGCTTCGGTCCTTATAGATGACGTCCTCCTCCCACTTAGCCATAAATAGATTCGCTAAGCTAGGGGCGTACTTCGCCCCAATTGCTACTCCACGAATCTGTTTATAATATTTTTGTTCGAACCAAAAATAGTTATGGCTTGCAGCAAACTCAAGTAGATCTATAACAAACTGTTGTTGCTGTACTGACAAGATGGACATAGTGTTCAAGTAATGCGTCGCAGCCGCGACTCCCAATTCATGTGGAATGATCGTATACAGCGGAGTGACATCAGCTGTCACTAGTAAAGTCTGTTCACTAGATCTCAAACCTGACAGCAAATTAATCACATGCCTCGTGTCCTTTAAATAAGAGGGCATTTTTTGAACTAGTGGCTGGAGGAAAAAATGGATATATTTGGGACGTCCCGGGGGGAAATAAGGTTCTTATGAATTTTTGGCAAATAGTAAAGCACTGGAGTCCGTGGTGCCTTAGGGACAAGAAATATTTTCTCTTTTTCATTCAGTATCTTAAATTGAAATCCCTGTAATGTCTTTTTATACTGAATGACAGGGTTACCCAGCAATATGACATACGTATCCCCATCATCCACTATATTATGCATCTCTTTAATGTAATCTTGTCGGTCCAAGATCACTATGCCACCACCCTTGTCCGCAGGGCGAATAACCAGGTCTTTATTATTGCAAAGTGAATCTAGGCCCTCCTCCATATTTCTATCTATTCTATGGTAGGCAATCTTAATCTGTTCTAAATCCTTTAATACAACATCCTTAAATACTTTCAATGAGGGTGCTATCATTCCAGGGGGATTAAATGTTGAGGCATTCGATAGTCCCGAGTGCAATATCGCTTGGGGTACAACCTCGCACTGTTTGGTCAGCAAAGTTGCAAAATACCTCTTAATATTGACCTTACGGACAAATTTATGAATGTCCATATAGGTCTGAAATTTATCAAGTTTTTAGGTGGTGCAAATTTCAAACCTTTGTTGAGTAAAGCTGTTTCTGGTTTAGTAAGGGTTTGGGAACTAAGATTGAAAATTCCCTCTCCCTTTACTTCCTTAATCTTTTTTGACTGTGCTCTCCTCCCCCCTCTAATTCTTCTTTGCTTTCTACCGGTCTTTTTACTCCTTGAGCACCCTTGGGAAAACCCCAAATTTGTTATACCTGGTCCCCGACATTGGACCTCCCATTGGGGTCCCTAAATGGATCCCTTGCTCGACCATCATATTCGTAATCGTTGTATCCCCAATTGGAAGGGCCAACTCTATCTCTTAACGGAAAAAAAGATTCACACTATAATCGTAATCGTTCTCGTCACTTTCCCTATTATAATAGGGTCTATTATCATATTGGGGGCCCTGATAAACAGGCATATTATGCCCATAATTATCGTAATACCCCCTGGTAGGACCCCTATTAGAAGAGGGATTCCTCCTAGGAAAAGATGGTTGCATGTACTCATAATGTTGGCCATAACCCCGGTCGTTGCCATCCATATTTCCCTGTGGATATGGTTGGTTCCAATTAGAGTTCCCCATATCTACAGCTAGAAGAGTATCAGAGCTAGCAGCTCTTTCCAGCAAAGAGCCATATCGAATTATTCATAAGGACCGGGTGGTCATGCGTCCCAACAGGTCCTTTCTACCTAAGGTGGTTTCGGGATTCCATTTGAATCAAGACGTAATCCTACCATCCTTTTTTCCGGACCCACAGTCCGCAGAAGAAGAATCTTTGCACACTTTGGATGTGGTTAGAGTAATCAGTATATATCTTTGGGCAACTGCTCAGATAAGGAAAACGGATTGCTTGTTTATTTTGCCGGAAGGCCCTAGGAAGGGCCAGGCGGCGTCAAAATCCACTCTCTCAAGGTGGATTAGACAGGTTATTTCTCAAGCCTATAGTGTTAAAGGGAAAATCCCTCCTTTTCAAGTGAAAGCGCACTCTACTAGGGCTGTAAGTGCTTCTTGGGCAGTGCATCACCAGGCCTCCCTGGCTCAGATCTGTAAGGCTGCAACTTGGTCTTCAATCCATACATAAATTGCATAACCAGATATTCAAAATGTCCATTACAAGTTGAATGCGGTCTTCCACTCCTCTCCATCTATAATTAGAATCAGATTATAAGCCCCTCATAGGTCCAGTTTAGAGAAGATAATGGCTCCCTTAAGGTGGATGTAAACCCACTTTCATCCTTTCTAAACTACTGCAATATTGGTTATCTAGAAGGCTATACATGCCTCCTGCATGTATAATTATCTGTCAAATGTCTTCCCTCTGTCTGCTATGAGACCTGAAAAACTGCATATTTCTTCTACTTCTACCTCTGCTATGATCACTAACATCCAGTCAAAACCCAGAAAAGCCCCCACATGACTTCAGCATGCCAGATCATGCTGAGGTGTGGAACAGCCAATCCTTGCAGAGCAGCAGAAGAAAGGAGTAGGAGGGAATTAAAAAATAATGCATGTCTCTTAGACTAGTGCACGAGATATGTAAAATCACCTGTCACTCACAGCAAGGGGGAGGATTTGACAACATATTTCTCTGTTTATCAAGATTTATCTCACTGAACAATAAAAGAGGATTGCTCAGAGCTGGATTAACTCTTTGTGGCAAGACTGGGCTCAAATGATAGGAAATCTTATATTCTATATTATGACATAAAAAAAATTATTCAGGTTTACATCCATTTTAACTACGTCAAACAGTTGAAGAATGAGAGGCAAAGGGCGGGGGGCGTGGCCGGCAGCCGAGGAGATGGCAGTGTGAGGAGAGAGCTCCCCGGAGCATCCAGTGTAATCCAGCAGCTAGAAGCGACACCAAATGGCACTGTGAGCAGATATCGAGTGCTTGACATCCCTGCTATCACACACTGGCAAGATGTACAAGAGAAAGACTGAGAGGGGCCCGAGAAAGTTGACAGATTTTTACAGCATGGAGGCCCAAGGGTCCCAAGATGGTGCTGAGGCCTTCAACACGTGGCGAGGCCACGGCCGTGGAGGCGGTGAAACGGACCCTCATAAGAGCAGCCAATACCAAGCATCATCCCCTGGGTACACCAGCAGACTCTCCCCAGGCACATCACCAGTGCAAAGCCCGCAGAAATCATCACAAAAACGATCGGAGGATCACAAATACCCAGGTGAGCAAGGGGGACATGACATATCACAGGACAGTACTAAAGAGTTTATTGACCAAATGCATGACTTCCCTACTCTGGATCAACCATTAACTCACACTCAAATGAAAGATATGTTAGTGACTCTCAGGAGCTCTCTGCACAGAGACTTAATGGAATGTACAATCTAGCTTAAAGCAGAAGTGACAGCCATAGGGGAAAGAGTATCTCACACTGAGGACAAGATGGGGGAGTTTGCTGCAGCCCATAATGAACTTGTGGATGCACACAATGAGGCAGAGGATGACATAAAAGCGATCAAAAGTAAAATAGCAGATTTGGAAGATCGCTCTAGGAGGAACAATGTAAAGCTGAGAGGGGTGACTGAAGATGTACTACCTGCAGAACTCAGGTCTTATGTACAAAAGTTTATATCTACATTGCTGCCTGACATATCTAAGAGGGAGGTGATTGTAGATCGTGCATATGTCCTTCCCAAACCAAAGCATTTACCAGATAAAATTCCCAGGGATGTCATTGCACGCATTCATTTTTTCCATGTGAAGGAAGACTTGATGAGATTTTCTAGGAAACACTCCCCACTACCTGAACCCTATGGTGACATCTCTGTATATTCTGACATCTCACAACATACCATGCAGGCCCGCAGGAACTTAGCAACGATGACCAAACTCCTGCAAAACCACAAAATCCCTTATACCTGGGGATTCCCAACTAAGCTCATAATTACAAAGGACAATAAAACTTTTGTTATAACAAACCTTGAAAATGGCTTGAAGCTGGCCAGGCAATGGCAGCTCCTCCCAGAGGATGAGGAACCCCATACTCCACCACCCTCTCATAAAATTCCTCAGGAATGGCAAAAGGCTAAACATGGGAATTGTTGGAGGCTTATTAATGGAAGCAAATAATCTCTCACAGCATATCTGTACCTAAACTGGATTAGACTCTGGATCTTGGGAGCGAGGTCCCCCCAATGTACAGAAGCAAAGATTTTTCACACTCAATGTTTTGTTATGTTCAATTCACATGTTTTTTTGTTAGCTTGGTTTTTTTTTTGTTTTCTTTATCCCATTGGTAACACCAAGCTGCAAAGAACGCATGTCCGGAAGGAAGTATATGATTACAAACCAAACAGAAGTACTCAAGAATCCTATCAGACAACTTTGCATCTCTTATCCAATGGTGCCATCTACAGGTAAAAAGGAATTATTGCATTCCACATTTAATGTCATTGCTACAGCTTTTTTAGCAAGATCAACCAACGACCATTAAACTAGTATCCATCAATGCAAATGGGCTAAATAGTCCATACAAAAGATGAGCATTATGGCAAGAAGTAAATAAGCTAAAAGGTGACATATTATGTGTTCAGGAGACCCACTTTGCGCACAACAACCAACCCAAATGCACAGACAAATCCTTTCCCCATGTGTTCCAGACGAGCACAACTTCTAAAAAAAAGGGGCACATTAATAGCAGTGCACAAAAATATTGCATTCACTCAGCATGAAGTTATAAAGGACCCAAAAGGCAGGTTTATCATTTTAATTTGCAAACTGAACAACAGGACAGGCATTATTCTTGAAGTCTCTCTACCAACGAATAAAAAAACACAGAAAAGGTGCTTTATTAATGAGTGGAGACTTTAATTGTGTATTAGATAAGACCATAGATTGTTCCACTACTAAAGACATACACAGGTATGAGATCAAGGCATTCCTTAAAGAAGCCGACCTATATGACACTTGGAGATGCATGAATGCCATGGAAAGGGACTATACACACTTTTCAGCCCCACATAATTCCTATTCAAGGATTGACTTTCGGACCTGTTTCTTTTGCAATGGACTTTGGAAGTAAAGATACATAACATAACATGGTCTGACCATGCCCCAGTGTCGATTATAATTAAGAAACAACAATCTTACAACCCTGCTTATCTATGGAGGAACAATACAGCAATACGTTCTAATCCACAATATAAAGGGCACTTGTCTACTAGAATTGAAGAATACTTCCAGCTTAACGATAATGCAGACACTAATGCAATGTTTCTTTGGTGTGCTCATAAAACATACAGTAGAGGCTTGTTGCTACAGGCAGCAGCACGGGAAAAGAGGCATAAGGCTACCAAAATTACTGCCCTCCTGACCAATCTACACCCCTTAGACATACAAAATAAACAAAATCCCTCCCCCACTACTAAGGGAGATCTCTTAAAATGTAGACAACAACCTAGACAAACCTTGGTAGAAGAGCACACTACTTCATTAAAACGGTATAAAGCCATCTACTATGCCCATGGGAACAAGGCCGGGAAGCTGTTGGCAAAATATATCAGGGAAAAACAGCAACACACTAGATTATCTCATATCACTCCCACACAGGGGGTTCAGTATTTCACCCAAACCAAATTGCCAACGCCTTTCAAAAATATTACAGGGACTTGTATAACTTAGCATCAGATACCACAACCCAAAAACCTAACACACACGTCATACATTCCTTTTTGGACTCAGTGACTCTACCCAAGATCACTAGTGCGGATCTAGAATTTTTGAACTCCCCAATTTTAGAACAGGAAATTCTATCCACAAAAAACTTCCAAGATCGAAATCACCATGCAGTGATGAGTTCTCGGCAGAGTACTATCAAGCCTTTGCCCCAATTCTCACGCCACACTTGCAAAAATTATTTGCTTATGTTGCCACAAATGCCTCTTTTCCCAAAGAAATGCTTGAAGCTACTATTATTGCTCAACCCAAACCGGGGAAGAGGCCGGATTGCCCTCAAAACTTTAGGCCAATCTCGTTGCTGAATACTGATTTAAAAATCGATGCGAAAATCATCGCAAATCGTTTAGCGATAATCACGCCCCACCTAATAAAGGCCGACCAGGTGGGCTTTGTGAGGGGCCGACAGGCACCTGATGGCACCCGAAGATTATATAATCTGATAAAGGTGGCCGAGTCCAGGGGAACCCCCACTGTAGTGCTGACACTTGATGCTGAAAAAGCATTTGATAGCGTGCATTGGGGGTTCCTGGAAGCAACCCTGCAAAAGTTTGGCATAGAAGGTATGATACTCAAAGCAATCATGGCTCTATACACGAGGCCCACGGCATGAGTTTTCAATTCCAATGTCTTATTAGACAAGTTTCACATAACTAATGGCACTTGCCAGGGGTGCCCACTTTCCCCATTGATATTTACCCTGATTATGGAACCTTTGGTGGAGGCCATCAGATCTTGCGACACAATTTCAGGTATTGAAATTGGTAGTTGCTCCCATAAAATTGGGTTATTTACTGATGATGTAGTCTTGACATTAACTAGTCCGGCCTCCTCACTGAGTAAGCTACAGACAATTCTAGATGAATTTGGGTCAGCATCTTATTATAAATTGAACTCTAACAAGTCTTCTATCCTACCGATAGGTCTAACCAAATCCATGAAACAACCTGACTTATTTGGGGGTTACACTTGCATTCCCAACAGCAAATACATATGAAGCCAACTTTCACAAACTACTAGGAGTAATTAAACAAGACCTACAACATATAACAAAATATGAACTATCCTGGGTGGGAAGAATAGCTGCCTTTAAGATGACTCTGTTACCTAAAATTATCTACTACTTTAGGACCATTCCCATAGCTGTTCCAGACCAATTCTTTAAGGAAACAAATAAACTATTCAGAAGTTTCATATGGGGTAGGAAAACCAGTAAAATCTCATACCCTATCCTGCTGAAACACAAATCGAAGGGCGGGGCTAATTTTCCCAACCATAAAAATTACTACGATGCAGCACGCCAAGATCAGTCTAAGGCATGTGTGGAATCCAACTCAGACAAACTGCGGGTAGGGATCGAGAAGAGTGTAGTGGGTAACAAAGATCTGTCTGCACTGCTGTTGTCGAACCTGACCCACAAGGCACTAATACATAACCCCTTTCTATAGATGCCACACTAGAAGTGTGGAATCATCTACATAGCATAGTACCCAAAGACACTACAGATAAATGTACTGACATGCCTCTGCAAGTCTATGAGCATATTATACCAAACCTAAATACACACCAGTGGACAAAAGAAGGAATCCAAACCTACAAAGAACTAGTTAATAAGCATATTCAACTTACCTATTTCCAGAGGAACAACCCAAATATGCATTACAATATACATAGAGAATCCTGGACACGCTTGAAGTTGGACTGTGACGGTACAAAAGGACTGTAATGGTTTTACCACAAGCTACAATACAGTGGCAGTTTTCAGAAAACCTCTAAGCCCCCGATGGATTTAGTCCGGAAGTGGTGTTGCATACACACGGTCGGACAAAGTTGTCGGAATTTCCAGTCGACAAGAATGTGGTGATGTAAACCGCGTACGACGTGACTAGAAAAGGGAAGTTCAGCACCATTTGCGCCACCCTTTGGGCTCCTTCTGCTGATCTCGTGTTTATCGTGTGTTAGTAGAAGTTTGGTGAGAGACGATTCGCGCTTTTCAGATTTGTGCTTCAGATCGTTACTGGTCTTCAGTTTGTGCTTGTCGGTGCGTATCTGATTATCAGTGCGTGTAGTCAGTTCGCATTTGTTGGTTTTTGCGGACTGTATCTTGGTATATAGTACGCTTTGATTTACAGTGCTCGTTTCTGGTTTTCAGTTCGTATTTTCAGGCCTTGCTGTTTATTGGTGCCTTCTGTTGTCCATTCTGACCAGCCGACCGTTTTAAGCCATGTTTCGTATACGTACTCGTCGTATTGTTCGTGCTGTGCAGGGGCTTGGTGTTGGGCTTTTAGCTTTGACACAAGCCCAGTCCATGAACAGGGCGAGGAGGAGTTTGTGGACCAAGAATTGGTTGCTCCAGCGGGACCAGTTCTCGCACATGCCTTTGCTTCGTGAGATCCAGGAGAATAATACTGAGGATTTCAGGAATTATCTTCAGATGACAGACCCCATTTTTCACCATCTGCTGGCTTTGTTGTCCCCTTATATCAGCAGGTAGGATACCTGCAGGCTCATCACCACGTTGTGCTACTTGTCGACAGGGAGAATTCTTCAGGACCTGAAGATCTCGACAGGCATCTCCCCCCAGACTCTGGGAATCATTATTCCAGAGACCTGTTCTGCCATCATTCAGGTCCTGCAGAGAGACTATATTAAGGTAAGTTTTCTCCTTTAACATCAAATTCTATGTATTTAATGTTTGCTATGCATTGTTTTTCTTTCCTCATTCCCTAATTACCATGATTTCAATATGCTATAATTGTATGCTGTGCCCCTTTGTCCTCCTGCATGCTGGAAGCTTTTCAAGTTCCTTTTTTGTCCTTCATGCATATTTGCCTTCACTAACTTCCCCAGCATGCTCTTCTGGGCCCATAAACCTATAGCCTAGTCACTTAGCAGTTCCATAGTATTGCTTTCCCCTAAACAACCCCTAAAATTAATACAAATGTTATGTGTGTGCTTAAATTCATGGAGAATGCCAGAGTTATTTTTTTTTTTGGTGGGCCAAACTCATTAGGAACCCCCCTCCCCCCAACTGCTAGATCAGCTGTAGGGATGAGCTTGGCATTCGCCCATTCGGCGAAGCCAGAACTCTGTGGGCCTTTCGTACCAAATTCGTGTGGCGCTCATGGCCCACAATGCACTGCGCCATAGCAGTGCATTGCTGCCTCATGATTGGCCAAGCATGCACTGTGACCCCGCATGCTTGGCCAATCACAGCATCAGCAGCGAGGAGTGCCATGATTGGAAAGAGCCAATTATAGCTCAGGCTGTGCAGTACACACCCCACACTATATAAGGCCGCCAGCATGGCGGCCTTGTGTAGTGTTCCGGTGTCTGCAGGAGTTAGTGGATGTTGTCTGTGTGCCTTCACCACACAATACATCTGTATCTACCCTTCATTGTTATTCTGAGTGTTCTCTAATTGAGCCATCTGCCATCTGCAGGAGTTAGTGGGTGACTGGGTGTTGTCTGTGTGCATTCACCGCAGAATACGCCTGTATCTACCCTTCATTGCTGTTCTCTAATTGAGCCATCTGCCATCTGCAGGATTTAGTGGGTGACTGGGTGTTGTCTGTGTGCCTGCACCACAGAATACACCTGTATCTACCCTTATTGCTGTTCTCTAATTGAGCCATCTGCCATCTGCAGGAGTTAGTGGGTGACTGTGTGTTATCTGTGTGCCTTCACCGCAGAATACACCGGTATCTACCCTTCATTGCTGTTCTCTAATTGAGTCATCTGCCATCTGCAGGAGTTAGTGGGTGACTGGGTGTTGTCTGTGTGCCTGCACCAAAGAATACACCTGTATCTACCCTTTGTTGCTGTTCTCTAATTGAGCCATCTGCCATCTGCAGGAGTTAGTGGGTGACTGGGTGTTGTCTGTGTGCCTGCACCACAGAATACACCTGTATCTACCCTTTTTTGCCGTTCTCTAATTGAGCCACCTGCCATCTGCAGGAGTTAGTGGGTGACTGGGTGTTGTCTGTGTGCCTGCACCGCAGAATACACCTGTGTCTACCATTTATTGCTGTTCCCTAATTGAGCCATCTGCCATCTGCAGGAGTTAGTTGGTGTTGTGTGCCTCCAGCACAGTATACACCTGTAGCTACCTATATTGCTCTTCTCTAATTGAGCCATCTGCAGGAGTTAGTTGGTGTTGTGTGCCTCCAGCACAGCACAGTATACACCTATATCTACCCTTTATTGCTGGTGTTCTATAATAAATGCATCTACAGGAGTTAGTGGGTGTTGTGTGCCTCCAGCATAGCATACACCTATATCTACCCTTTATTGCTGGTGTTCTATAATAAAAGCATATGCAGGAGTTAGTGGGTGTTGTGTGCCTCCAGTACAGCATACACCTATATCTACCCTTTATTGCTGGTGTTCTAAAATAAAGGCATCTTCAGGAGTTAGTGGGTGTTGTGTGCCTCCAGCACAGCACAGTATACACCTATATCTACCCTTTATTGCTGGTGTTCTAAAATAAAGGCATCTGCAGGAGTTAGTGGGTGTTGTGTGCCTCCAGCACAGCACAATATACACCTGTAACTGCCCTTTATTGCTGGTGTTCTATAGTAAAGGCACCTGCAGGAGTTAGTGGGTGTTTTGTGCCCCCAGCACAGCACAATATACACCTGTATCTGCCCTTTATTGCTGGTGTTCTATAATAAAGGCACCTGCAGGAGTTAGTGGGTGTTTTGTGCCCCCAGCACAATATACACTACCCAATTGCTGGTTTTCCCATCTCCTTGCAGGCCATTACCATGTCTGGAAGGCCAACAAGGAGAGGCAGACAGGCAAGAGCCAATAAAAGAGGGCAAGCAGGCTCTGTGTCTAGAGACAACATAGCTGGTTGTGGACGTGGTGCATCGTCATCAGCACATGGCCATGAGACACACTTGTCCTTATTTTCGGCAGCTGGACGTGTCGAGCCGCATCATTCCGAAGACTTGGTAGAGTGGATGACCAAGCCCTCTTCATCCTCCTCATCCTCTCTCACCCAGGCTCAGGGTACTAGCAAAGCAACTGCCAACGCATCCTCTTCCCTCTTCTCAAGGTCATCATCAGTGACTTCTTCCCTAGACCCACCACATCCTCCTGGGGAGTCCCCCGAACTGTTTGAGCACAGTGATGGGTACATGCTCCAGGAGGATACCCAGTGTTTTGTAGGCTCTGATGATGATACTCAGCTAGAGGAAGGCAGTAGCATGAGCGCAGAGAGATGGGATGCTCAAGAAGGACAGCAATCTAGCAGTCATGTTCCACAAGCTGCAGCATACTGCCAGGTTTGCTCCAGTGATGAAGAGGTAGGGGATGATGAGGGCACTGACTCCACGTGGGTGCCTGGTAGGAGCGAGGAGGAGGAGGAGGCACATCTCCAACAAGGCAGGATGACCTCCGGGGCCAGCTTAGGGGCAGCACACCGAAATTAATCACACCGCAGAGCTCTGCCTGTGCAGGGCTCTGCCTCTGCATGTTATTCTAAAAGTTCTTTGGTGTGGGCCTTTTTTGATACGAGTGCATCAGATCGGACCGCTGCTATTTGCAACATATGTCTCAAGTGTATCTTGTGTGGCCAAAACATCAGCCGCTTAGGCACCACATGCTTGACCTGACATATGTTGACCTGCCATGCAGCTCATTGGAAAGCTTACCTCAAAGACCCACACCAAAGAACAAAGCGGACCTCTCCTTGCTCCTCATCAGCTGGGATCTCCAACCCCACTAGACATTCAGTCCTCTCTGAAACCTGCGCTGAGAGGAATGAAGGTGTAGAATTAGGTGTGTCACAGCCAAGTGTTTGCAGGAACTCTGCTAGCAGTACACCCACGTCCAATTGTAGCAGGCAAATTTCCCTGCACCAGCTGCTGGACCATAGAAAGAAGTTCACTCCCAGCCATCCACATGCCCGGCGGTTGAATAATAGCTTGGCTAAATTGCTAGCACTTCAACTGCTGCCTTTTCAGTTGGTAGACTCGGCCCCCTTCCGTGAGTTTGTGCAATGTGCGGTTCCTCAGTGGCAGGTCCCCAAACGCCACTTTTTCTCACTGAAGGCAATTCCGTCTCTCTACCGGCATGTGGAAGGCAATGTCCTTGCCTTGCTGGACAGGGCAGTCAGTAGTAAGGTGCATATTACCGCTGACTCATGGTCCAGCAGGCATGGACAGGGACGTTACCTGTTTTTCACGGCCCATTGGGTCACTCTTCTGGCAGCTGGGAAGGATGCAGGACAAGGTGCCGTAGTGTTGGAGGTTGTTCCACCACCACGCCTCCAAAATGCTACTACTGGTTGTGACACACCTCTCTCCTCCACCCCCTCCTGTTCTGATTCTTCCATGGCCTCTTCCAGTGCTATGTCCTCAGAACCAGCGGTGCTCCATAGGCGTGCAAGGGGCTACGCAAGTACGCAGGCAAAACTATGCCATGCCGTGCTTGCGCTGGTTTGTTTGGGGGACAGGAGCCACGCTGGGGCAGATATTTTGTCAGCTCTGCAGGGGCACGCCGAGAGGTGGTTGACGCCACACCAGCTTAAGCCAGGATTGGTGGTTTGCGACAATGGCACCAACCTCCTCTCCGCCCTCCGACAGGGACAACTGACCCATGTGCCCTGTGTGGCTCACGTCCTTAATCTGGTGGTGTAGCAGTTCTTGAGCAGGTACCCGGGCTTACAGGATGTCCTGAAGCAGGCCAGGAAAGTCTGTGTGCATTTCCGCCGATCATTTAATGCCAGTGCTCGGCTGGCTGAGCTCCAAAAGGAGTTGAACCTGCCCAAGAACCGCCTTATATGTGACATGCCCAGCAGGTGGAACTCAGCGTTGGCCAAGCTGCAGCGGCTGCACATGCATCAGAGGGCCATCAATGAGTACCTGGTGAGCAGTGACAGTGCATGCATCAGTGACACTGTACCTCTTGTCCACCTCCTGGAGCATACTCTGCGTGGAATAATGGACAGGGAACTTGAGGCAGAACAGAGGCAGGAAGAGGAGGACTTCCTTGCCTCTCAGGCCCCCTTTATCCAGACAGTGTTCCTGCTGTCCCACCCATCACACAGGAAGAGGAGGAGGAGGAGGATTGTGTCAGCATGGAGGTGAAGCCTGGCACTCAGCATCAGCAGCAGCAGTCTTTTAGGGATGATTTACAGTCCCAAGAAACCCATGGACTTCTACGTGGCTGGGAGGAGGTAGCTGCGGATCATGTGGTCCTTAGTGACCCAGAGGATTCCGGACCGAATGCCTCAGCTAACCTACAATTTTTGATGCAATGCTTCCCTGATCCTGCAAAGCCTGCGGAAGGATCCTCGTATTCTTCAGATCAAGGAGAGGGACCATTACTTTCTGGCCACTCTCCTTGATCCACGGTACAAGGGTAAGGTTGCCGACCTTATCTTGCCACCGCAGAGGGAGCAGAGGATAAGACATCTCCGGGAGGCCTTGAAGAAAGGTCTGTGCAAAGCGTTCCCAGAGACTGGGAGGTTACAAACTCCTGGTCCTGGACAACATGTTGCTAAGGCATCGGTCAGAAGGAGCGATGGCGAAGGTGGCCGTCTGACCGATGCGTTCAGACAATTTTTTAGTCCACAGCCCCAGGGTATGATCGGTTCCAGCAACCATCGCCAGTGTCTGATTTACATGGTGCAGGAATACCTAGGGGCAAGGTCAGACTTGGACACCTTTCCCACCGAAAATCCTCTGGCTTACTGGGTCTTGAGGATGGATCACTGGCCAGTGGCCAGAGCTTGCACAGTATGCAATTGAGCTACTGGCCTGTCCTGCATCCAGCATTCTTTTGGAACGCACCTTCAGTGCTGCTGGTGGCTTTGTAACCGATCACAGGGTGTGCCTGTCCACCAACTCTGTTGATCGACTGACCTTCATAAAGATGAATCAGTCTTGGATCACCACCAGCTACCAAGCACCTGAAGCTGATGTAACCAAATATTTATTTGAAATATCACATCCCTTCAAGACTGCCTATGCTGAGTGACTGTCCTGTTATGTTGACTGTCTATCCTCTTCCTCCTCCGCTGATATCTTGGAAGAACATTTTTGGTTCTGGGTGATGCCACCAGCCCAATTTTTCAGCCCCTGTTTAACAGGGGCGTGTAATTCCAATTTTTGACGCAATGCTTTGCAGCAGGGCTCATTCCTGCACTCCAACTAGAGTATATGGGAGCGGTTGCAGTGTTGTGGCACCAGCACCAGTGCCTAAGGCCCAATTTTCCAGCCCCTGTTTAACAGGGGCGTGTAATTACCATTTTTGATGCAATGCTTTGCAGCAGGGCTCATTCCTGCACTACAAATAGAGTATATGGGAGAGGTTGCAGTGTTGTGGCACCAGCACCAGTGCCTAAGACCCAATTTTTCAGCCCCTGTTTAACAGGGGCGTGTAGTTACAATTTTTGATGCAATGCTTTGCAGCAGGGCTCATTCCTGCACTACAAATAGAGTATATGAGAGAGGTTGCAGTGTCGTGGCACCAGCACCAGTGCCTAAGACCCAATTTTTCAGCCCCTGTTTAACAGGTGCGTGTAGTTACAATTTTTGATGCAATGCTTTGCAGCAGGGCTCATTCCTGCACTACAAATAGAGTATATGGGAGAGGTTGCAGTGTTGTGGCACCAGCACCAGTGGCTAAGGCCCAATTTTTCAGCCCCTGTTTAACAAGGGTGTGTAATTACAATTTTTGATGCAATGCTTTGCAGCAGGGCTCATTCCTGCACTCCAACTAGAGTATCTGGGAGAGGTTGCAGTGTTGTGGCACCAGCAAGCAGTGCCTAAGGCCCAATTTTTCAGCCCCTGTTTAACAGGGGCATGTAATTACAATTCTTGATATAATATTTCACAGCAGGGCCCGTTCCTGCGCCCACCGAGAGTAACTGTGAGGACTTACAGTGTTGTGGCACCAGCACCACTACTACCATCACAACCACCAAAGGCACTATTTTTCTACCACTGTTCAACAATGGCATGTAATTACAATTCTTGATATAATTGTTCACAGCAGAGCTCTCCAGCGCCTACCAAGAGTCACTTTGAGGGCTTACAGTGTTGTGGCAACACCAACACCTTAGGTGCAAATTTCTGCAGAGCATATAGGGCAGGCCCCTACTTTCAAACATCCAACTTACAAATGTCTCCTACTTGCAAACGGAAGGAGACAACAGGAAGTGGGATGAAAAAAGACGGACGGCAAAACAAATTATACAGGGGCGATAACCTTTCCCTATGCTTTCCAAAAAGCTTAAAAATAGATTTTTTAACTGGAGCTAGACTTTAAAAATGTACCAGTTCAAAATTACAAACAGATTATACTTAACACAACAAACCTACACAGTCCCTGTCTTGTTTGTACTGCCTGTATACTCCTGTTCTGAGTATATAGGGTCTGGGGGCCCCACGCTGGTAATGGGCAGGGGGGCTACCTATGCCCTTTTTCTCAATGATTTTCATCCATATTGCCACAACTAGATATTACATTAAAACCGCAAGTAGTTTTAAATTACTTTTTTTCTGTTAAATGTAATTTTGTGCAGGGACTGTTCTAAACACAGGAAACACGTGCCACTTCATAGGCATACTATAGACACCCCCCAGGCACGATATTTAAAGTAATATTTCAATTTTTTTTTTCACTTTAATCGTCATTAAAATCAGTGCTCCTGAAAAAACGGCCATTTTTAAAAACATTTTAGGCATGGACCCATGTCCCCTGGGGCAGGAGCCAGGTCCCCAAACCCTTTTTAGGACAATATCTTGCATATTAGCCATTAAAATAAGCACTTTTAATTTCAAACGTTCGAGTCCCTTAGACTTCAATGGGGTTCTAAAGTTTGCACAAATTTTCAGTCTGTTCGAAAGTTCTGGTGCGAACCAAACCAGGGGGGTGTTCGGCTCATCCCTAGTCAGCTGATAGCAATCCTCTATCTGCTGACTTTGCCAAACCCAATACACACTATACCTACCGTTTTTCTGGTCCGATTTATGGATGAATTCACCAAAGCATGTAGTGCAAGGGCCTGCCTCAATACTTTCAAATGCTACAGTTTAAAGTTTTTTTTCTCCTATTATTATCTTGATAGGTAATAGCAGAATGTCAAAATGTGCTTTCATTTGTTCCTTTTTTTTTGTATTATGACACTTCTTAGCTGTCCGGTGGGCTGAAAATAGTGTAAGTAAGGAGGGGCTGGCCAAAGTATCACACATTACTTCTGCATTCAGCTCTCAATGAAGTGGAGAGGGTTACCTGTCCAAAACACCACCCCCCTTTTTGCAATGGGCCATCAGATGGGGGGTGAGAATCTGATAAGGGGACCTTATACTTTAGACTTTAAATACTCATTTACAAAAATGTTATACTGATCTTGGCCAAAAATGTTTGTGTCTAATCTGCTTGCAATGTTGATGTGCAAAATGACACATTTTTTTTTTTTGTTTGACTCCACAGTTTCCTTCAGCGCCACAGGAATGACAGACTGTGGCCTCCCACTTTGCCAGCCGTTGGGAATTTCCCAATTGTGGAGGTGCAATTGATGGGAAACACGTCCGCATCATCCCACCCCCCAACTCGGGTCCTACTATTATAATTACAAGGGGTCCAATAGTATCGTGATGTTGGCGGTGGTGTCAGCGATGTATGACTTCCTTTATGTGGACATGGGGAAAAATGGCTGTATGTCAAATGGTGGAGTGTTTGCGCAGACGGAGTTCTACTGGCGTCTCCAGAGTGGCAATCTGGGCTTGCCACCTCCAGAGGAGAATGTCGAAGGACTCCCCTTCGTTTTCGTCACGGATGAGGTGTTTGCTCTGGTAAATCATCTGATGCGGCCTTTCCCAATGAGGACCCTCACCCCGGATCAAAGGATCTTTAATTTACAGCTGGCCAGAGGCAGAAGAGTAGTGGAGAACACTTTCCGGATAATGGCCAGCCGGGTCCGCCTATTTTTGACTCCAATCCACATGGCGCAATATAAACGAAATCATATTGTGCTGTCATGCTGCGTTCTGCACAATTTTTTGAAAAAACACTCAGCAAACTATGTGGCCTCAGTTGGACCTGATGCAGACTTGCCGGAAAATGTCAACCTCATGGCCCTTGAAGCTGGTCGTCCTGGCTTGCCCCCCTAAAGCGCCCGATCAAGATATGTGGAGTACTTTGTGGGTAGGGGGGCCATTGATATCCCAGACAATGTCTGAGAGGCATTTTTTTATATAAATTTTTCTTTGAAACTCCAATAATCTTTGTTTTCATTTACTGCTTGGCTTTGTTTTAGGTGTTTCCTAGGTTTTATTTGGGGTTTTTTTGGGCCTTTTTCTATAACAGTGCAAACCCAATTTCAGAGCGAGATGAGGTGACAGTCTCTTCTTCAGATAATCTAATTATGGGGCGGCACAGTGGTGTAGTGGTTAGCACTCTCACCTAGCAGTAAAAAGGGTCGCTGGTTCAAATCCCAACCACGACACTACCTGTCTGGAGTTTGCATGTTCTCCCTGTGCCTGCGTGGGTTTCCTCCGGGTACTCCGGTTTCCTCCCACAATCCAAAGACATGCAGTTAGGTTAATTGGCTTCTGTCCAAAATTGGCCCTAGTATATGAATGGGGACCTTGGATTGTGGGCTCTTTGAGGGTAGGGACCAATTTGAGTATTCAATGTACAGGGATAGAGGGGCAATTGTAGACACTCACTCAGGTTGAACTGGATGGACTGGTGTCTTTATTCAACCTTACTAACTATAAGCCACTAATTATGCTGTGGGTCTGCTACACACATCTTGTTTTTGTTGATAATGTATGTAGTGCATTACTGACAAAAATATTGCTAATTTTCAGCACCATGGCAGAAATACAGTGGTGTGAAAAAGTGTTTGCCCCCTTCCTCATTTCCTGTTCCTTTGCATGTTTGTCACACTTAAGTGTTTCGGAACATAAAACCAATTTAAACAATAGTCAAGGACAACACAAGTAAACACAGAATGCAATTTGTAAATGAAGGTGTTTATTATTAAAGGTGAAAAAAAATCCAAACCATCATGGCCCTGTGTGAAAAAGTGATTGCCCCCTTGTTAAAACATACTATAACTGTGGTTGTCCACACCTGAGCTCAATTTCTCTAGCCACACCCAGGCCTGATTATTGCCACACCTGTTCACAATCAAGGCATCACTTAAATAGGAGCTGCTTGACACAGTAAGGTCCACCAGAAGATCCTTAAAAGCTACACATCATGCCGAGACCCAAAGAAATTCAGGAACAATTGAGAAAGAAAGTAATTGAGATCTATCAGTCTGGAAAGGGTTATAAAGCCATTTCCAAAGCTTTGGGAATCCAGCGAACCACAGTGAGAGCCATTATCCACAAATGGCGAAGACATGGAACAGTGGTGAACCTTCCCAGGAGTGGCCGGCCGCCCAAAATTACCCCAAGAGCGCAGCGACGACTCATCCAAGAGGTCACAAAAGACCCCACAACAACGTCCAAGGAACTGCAGGCCTCACTTGCCTCAGTTAAGGTCAGCGTTCATGCCTCCACCATCAGGAAAAGACTGGGCAAAAATGGCCTGCATGGCAGAGTTCCAAGGAGAAAACCACTGCTGAGCAAAAAGAACATCAAAGCTCGTCTCAATTTCTCCACAACACATCTTGATGATCCCCAAGACTTTTGGGACAACATTCTGTGGACCGATGAGACAAAAGTGGAACTCTTTGGAAGGTGTGTGTCCAAGTATATCTGGCGTAGAAGGAACACTGCATTTCATAAAAAGAACATTATACCAACAGTAAAATATGGTGGTGGTAGTGTGATGGTCTGGGGCTGTTTTGCTGCTTCAGGACCTGGAAGACTTGCCGTGATAAAAGGAACTATGAATTCTGCTGTCTACCAAGAGATCCTGAAGGAGAATGTCCGACCATCTGTTCGTGTACTCAAGCTGAAACGAACTTGGGTTCTGCAGCAGGACAATGATCCTAAACACACCAGCAAGTCCACCACCGAATGGCTGAAGAAAAACAAAATGAAGACTTTGGAGTGGCCTAGCCAAAGTCCTGACCTGAATCCTATTGAGATGTTGTGGTATGACCTTAAAAAGGCCGTTCATGCTCGAAAACCCTCTAATGTAACTGAATTAGGACAATTCTGCAAAGATGAGTGGGCCAAAATTCCTCCAGGAAGCTGTAAAAGCCTCATTGCACGTTATCGCAAATGCTTGGTTGCAGTTGTTGCTGCTAAGGGTGGCCCAACCAGTTATTAGGTTTAGGGGGCAATCACTTTTTCACACAGGGCCATGATGGTTTGGATTTTTTTTCACCTTTAATAATAAACACCTTCATTTACAAATTGCATTTTGTGTTTACTTGTGTTGTCCTTGACTATTGTTTAAATTGGTTTGATGTTCTGAAACACTTAAGTGTGACAAACATGCAAAGGAACAGGAAATGAGGAAGGGGGCAAACACTTTTTCACACCACTGTATGTGGGGTCATGAAAATGGTGTGATTGGGGAAATGTAAACATCACTGTGGGTGTTATTTACTAAAGGCAAATCCACTATGTACTACAAGTTCACTGCAAAAGTGCACCTGAAACTGCACTTGGAGTGCAAAGTGGATTTGCCTTTAGTAAATAACACCCATTGCCACAGAAAACAACAACTTTACTACAAATACTGCTTTTGCTCATTGAAAAAGGAAGCCACATATTGTTGATAATTTAACTTTTTACTCAAAGCACATTCACATGTGCGTTTAGAAAAGGGTTTTACAACAAACCAACATATTTGGTGTACATAAAACATTATTTTGGGTAACATTTTTCTAACTTGCCGTTTTTGTGTAAACAGGCATGTATCAAATCATAACATACAGAACACAGGAACTTACAAAGTTAAACTTTGAAAAGTGAAGACAATATCAGACATGAGTATGTACAAACTGTGCTTTTATTGCATTCATCAGATGGGGTGACATCCCTGGAAAAGCCAAATTTGGAAGATGCACACAAATTGAGAATCAAAAAGTGGCCAGTTTCCACCTGTTCCCATGCCTAATGTCAACATGTGCTATCTCCCATCATGGGGTATCAATGTACGTGTTTTGGGGGTGCAACCCCTTCATCTCAGTCACTTTAGTAGCAAGGAAGGGGTTGCACCCACAAAACACGTACATTGATCCCCCATGATGGGAGATAGTACATGTTGACACACTGTGTGCATCTTCCAAATTTTGCTTTTCTAAAAATATAAAAAAGTGTCTTTGAAAATTTAAAATGGATGCTAGCTAGTTTTGGGTGTTTCAGACTCTCCCTAAAACATCAATGATGTTATTCATTTTTTGTTGAGAATCATTGATGTTTTTCTGGATATTCTTTAAATCGCAATTGCACCACATTATCTCCCCAATGAGGATCTGGGCACTTTCACTGGTAAAATGCGATTCTTCTTCCACAACATCCACATCGCCTAAAAATAAACCAAAAAAACACACCATGTATTATAAATATCCAGGCATACATTGATTAGCTTACCTGAAGCTGTGGTCTCTGACACTCACCTGTTGTGGTGACAATTTCGCCAATTTCGACAATCTCTCCTTCCTCCTCCTCCTCTGCTTCTGGTGTTGGTATTTCCCCATATTTGGGAGGTGTGGGGTCCCTGGTGTCCTCAGACATCTCGAGTCTTCTCTTCCCTATGAGAATGTAAAAAAGGAATACTTAACACACAGATATTTGAGGGCAGAAATAGGAATATGAAACATTGCTTGGAAGTGTCGTACGATTGTGTTTTTTGGCAGAGTTCAAAGCTGAAAACATTATTTTTGACACTTTCTAAAGCTGGAATACTTACCTGTTGTGTGAACAAATGTAGTCAAGTGCAACTTGGCAAAACATTATTTTTGGAGTGGGCTAATGATCAATGTTTATTACGAACGATTGAACCCGTGAACATGAAAGTGGCTATTTTAAACTGTGCAACATTAAATCAAAGCACATGGAGCAGTATACAAGCAATAATAATAATACGGCCACACGACAACTACTTACTTTTTTTGAAGAACTCACTTGATCCTTCTGTACTGAATGTGCTTCCTCAGTTTCAGGTCTGACCAGCGTTTTCTCAGTTGATCCTTGGATCGCCGTACCCCAAAATTCTTCTGAAGACTCTTCACAACTTTAGTCATGATCTTGGCCTTTCTGATATTTGGGTTTGGGTAAGGTCCATACTTCCCATCATAGTCGTTCCTCTTCAATATGTCCACCATCTCCAACATCTCTCCAAAAGACATATTTGAGGCCTTAAATCTTTGGGCTTTCCTCATCCTCCTCCTCGTTAGTGGAATTATTATCATGCCCCTGCTGTGTCTCCGCCATGTGCTCTCCCCACTGCGCCAAAAGAGAAGGGGCGGGGAATAGTCTAGAAAGAACATCAGGGGCGGGTAGAGTTTCACATATGCACACTGTATATAAAACACAACACGCATGTTTCGTATGTACGATCTGTGAGCAGAGGGAGAAGCTGATGCGCCGATCATTCAAATGAAGGTACAATTTTAACTTGGTACATCACTAGCCTATACTGTTTCTAGATTGAGGCCTGTATTGGGACAAGATTAGGAGAGTTTTGCCTGACATTAGGGTTTGTCTTGTGTTGTGTCTTGCAGATAATATGGATGGGTTTAACGACCATAGCTTTCTCCCCCTGTTCATCGACAAGTACAGGGAGCTGCCCTGTCTGTGGCAAGCTACACATCCCCACTACAGTAACAAATTAAAGAGGAAGGCAGCGATGAAGAAACTGCTGGAGTTGGTGAAGCCGGTGGTCCCCAGGGCAGACATCAACTATTTAAGAATGAAAATTGGTGGCCTGAGGAGTACATATCTGAGGGAGCGCAGGAAGGTGCAGGAGTCCATGCAAACTGGAGCAGCAACAGATGAAGTCTATGTCCCCAGGCTGTGGTACTATGAGAGGATGCATTTTCTGTCAGATCAGGCTGAGGTCAGGGAATCCCTCTCTACTCTTCCTTCCACGTGTCCTTCTATGCTTCATTCCACCCCTGCTGAGTCTTCCGACGCCCAACCTGAGCCTTCCAGACAGGAAAAACTGGAAGAGCCCAGCTTGAGCCAGGTATAGTATTGTTCTACATATTTTGGGAGTAAAAATGAATGATGTTAACTTGATTGTTGCTCACTAATTGCTGATTTTATAACGTGTTTTACATATCAATAGACAGTAGTGGCCAAAACGTTTGGGCCAAGAATGAAAAATGCTGGGCTCAGAATGATAGTCTTTTCTATTTGTTAACAATTTACAACAGTCAAGAGCTGAAAATTGTGTGTGTTTGATGAACCAAAAACTAAAACTACCGTTTTTCATACACAGGAAGACCTCAGCCAGGAGGAGGGTGTGGAATGCAGCAGCCAGGAGGTGGCTGTGGAACGTGGCAGCCAGAAGGAGGCAGGGGTAAGTGACAGCAAAGAGGTGGGCAGGCCTAGGAGCCTGACTCAATCCCAGGTCCCTCCCCTCCGCCTTCCACCCAAAAGGGCCACAAAGGGGGGGAATGTGGAGGAGTCAGCTCTGAAGCTAATTGGGGAGGCTTCAGCGGCCCTCAAAGAAACCCCCACATATCAAGAGGCCTTTGCCGCCTTGGCTGCCTGCAAACTCCAACAAATGGAGGAGGGGCAACACCTCAGGTGTGAGGAGCTCATTTTCCACACACTCAACAAGGAGTTCTTGGGCCAAATCACACAAACAACACACTTGTGTGATTTGGACCATGCTCCTCCTCCTCCTTCTGCCACACCTCCAGCACCACAGCCACAGCCTGGAAGGAAGCATGGAATGAAGACCAGAGAGTGATGGCCTGGGTTCAGTCTGGTCTGACAGAAGATGCAGCCTCTTGTAGGACCACAGCCTGGGAACATAGATGTCATCTGCTGCTGTTCCGGATTTCTTGGACTTCAGGACCAGACTGTTCTCCCTCAAATATGTGCTCCTCAGGCCACCAATTTTTGCATTTAAATAGTTGATGTGTGCCCTGGGGGCCAAAGGCTTTGCTAATCTCCCCAGTTTCTCCAGCGCTGCCTCCCTCTTTATTTGTTTCTGACACCTAAATAAAGGTTTCTTTTTTTCAAGACATACTTTCCATACTTTGGTTCAAGACATACTTGTGTTTTACTTCAAAAAGGACAGTTTATTTGTGAGTAGGCAGGTACATTTCAAAAATACAAAGTCAAATTAATAACAAGGGGCTCCAACACCAAACAACCTCCTCAAGATTAAAAAAGAAAACAATAAAATAAAAAGATAATAATGGTGTTGTGGTAAGTTGACACACAAAACACACCAACAAAATTCCGAAGATGAGCAAACTGTCAAAAAAGAGATCTTGATTATAAAAACCAAACACAAAATTAAAAAAAATGATTGTGACTAATTAAAATATTGTATTAATGAAATGAGGAAAAAGAATAAAGAAATACGTTTGGGAGAAGTGTGTGTGAATATGAGCAGCAAAACAACCTTATTCTTGTAGCAGTCTAAAGAAAAAGAGAATGCGCTACATTAAAGAATTTTTAACATTGCAGTGTGACGAATGTGCTATATCGATTACGAGTGGCAGTTTTACCTGACCAAGCGCTTCCGTCTAAGAATTTATTCTGAGCATGCGTGGCACCCTGTCCGTCGGACTAGGCTACACATGATCGGAACTAACGCGCATCGGATCATGTTGTCTGAAAATTTTATAGCCAGCTCTCTTTTCCATCAGATTTTCCGACCGTGTGTACAAGGGCTAATATGCAGAATTGGGAAAGAGAATTGGGAACTACATTCACACAACAGGACTGGCAGAAAGCTTTACAATCCCATTTCCAATACTCACACTGTGCTAACTATTGGGAACTAATGCTTAAAGTGATATACAGAACCTATTTAACTCCAGTAAGGCTGGTGCAGATATACCCACTCTCCTCCCCTGAGTGTTGGAGGGAATGTGGAGAAAGAGGTGGCATCCTACATATCTTATGGAAATGCACAGTACTCAAAAACTTTTGGAAAGAAATTAGCATCATGTTGAATAAGGTAACAGGTATAATAATGATTCCCACACCCCAACTAGCCATCCTAAGTATAGGGATTAATCTTCTTCCAAAAAAACAGAGAACTCTAGTAACACACATATTGATAGCAGCGAAGTTAACCATAACAGCTAAATGGAAATCCAAAGATAAACCTCTTATATCAGAAGTCATCCAAAGCGTTCAAACACAATACAGCTACGAAAAATTATTTGCATTAAAGCAAATATGATGCCCAAATTTAACACCTGTTGGGAGAATTGGATAGAGCATTACCCTATTAACTAGTTGCTGACCGCCGGCCGTCAAATGACGGCCAGGCGGCGCACCTATTGTGGCGGGTGGCCGTCATATGACGACCTCCCGTTTAAACAGGGAATGCGCGCGATCGTGCGCATGCGCCGTGCACAGTCGGGGTGTGACCATCTGTGATCGGCCGTGACTTCATCACGGCCGATCACGTGGTAAACAGCCATAACCAATGGCTGTTCACCCCCTTCGGTGGCGAGCGGTGTCTCCGTGACACGCCGCCACCGAAGGGGGTGAACAGCCATTGGTTATGGCTGTTTACCACATGATCGGCCGTGATGAAGTCACGGCCGATCACAGATGGTCACACCCCGACTGTGCACTGCGCATGCGCGCGATCGTGAGCGTGCTGCACGTGCACGTCGGTGGCGGCGTGTTCCCCGGGAACACTGCTCGTCACCGATGCTGGTAAACAGTACCTGTTACAGCCCATCAAAGTACCCGAGTACCTGTCACAGCCCATCAAAGTACCCGAGTACCTGTCACGGTTCATCCGAGTACCCGAGTAGCTGTCACAGCCCATCAAAGTACCCGAAGGGGGTGAACAGCCATTGGTTATGGCTGTTTACCACATGATCAGCCGTGATGAAGTCACGGCCGATCACAGATGGTCACACCCCGACTGTGCACGGCGCATGCGCGCGATCGTGAGCGCGCTGCACGTGCACGTCGGTGGTGGCGTGTTCCCCGGGAACACTGCTCATCACCGATGCTGGTAAACAGCCCTTGGCTGGCTGTTTACCCACGTGATCGGCTGTGAAAGCATCACTAAAATGTAAACAAACCGCGGTAACGAGATGTTACCGGGTTCTCCTCCTCACACACCGATCATGTGTGTTAGAAGTTTTTGAGTTAATTAATATTTTAAGTGATAAGGGTTTCTGAAAATATATGTAAGTTATATGTTCGGTGGTACGTGATGGTTTCTGAAGGTCACACAACAGCAGATCGTATAGGGAGGAGTGGTTTTGCTGAGTAGGTATTTATATTTTTGAGTTACTAGTCAGGACAATGGGTGGAGTTATGCTACTTATCTATAGACTGAACCATATTGGGTATATATGCAAATGTGGGTGTTATTAGAATATGCTGACATAACATCTTGAAGAGTATAAGAATGGGGTAGGATTATGAGAGGAAAGGAAGATCGGTGGGAAGAGAAGTAATGCTATACTTTGAAAATGTAACACCAGAAGTATCACCTTAGAAGCCATCACCATGCCATGTGTTACCAGATGTCAATCTTGTCTTTGCTTATCTTTCTGAACAATAAACCAACTATTGAACAGATGAAGGATTCTTCAATTTCTACGCCTGAAAGTACGTTTGAAATGCCTTGGAAAAAGACATACATATTTCCGCTACACACCCTTTAGGAGAAGGGTTACTGATTCACATATTACACAAAGACTTTGCTATTCATTAAGAAACGCCCCTGTGAGTATAGTAGAATACTAGAGTATTATGTATTTTACTGGGAAGTGTGAGTATGTAGAGTTTCCACTACATTTACGTTTCTACTCTCTACATTCACTTTTCTTCATTGTCGAGCCAGCCGAAATGATCAATTTTTTTTCCCTACTCCTTGACAAAGGGGGGATGTGAACACAAATTTCAAGTCTCGGGAACAAATGATCAAAGAACCTAGAAGGAGGCGTTTGCGTCAGATGTGGACAACGGTCCAGAAAAAAGTGGAGGGTGAGTTTTTTCTCTTTGTTTTCTCACCTCTCTGTCACAGAAAAAAAAAGATACAGCCTGCGAAATTGATTGACAAGGCCAGTTGGACAGTATACTTCAAGTTATTTTTGGAAAATCCAGGACTTTGTGAAGACGTAATTTAGTTACGTTTGTGAAGATATCTGCCAAGGTTAGTTCCTAAGAAGGTGAGAGAGTCTCACATAAGAAAATATTGGGTTGTTGCCCAAGAAGAAAAAAGTGTTGAAATAGGAACAAAAACTTCAGGTTATTTGAAAAAGTCACCATTGTAGGTACAAAGGCAAATGTACACTTTGGGTGAGCTAATATGGAAGTCGGATTTTGATGTTTGAAGATGGAAGGTCCAAGCACAAAGGCAAAGAATAGATCAACAGGCAAGACACTACAGCACACTACAGCACACAATTCAAGAAACAAGGCAAAAAGCTACAAGAAAAGAAGAAAAAGAAAGATAAAGCAACGAACAACAAAGTTAAAGGGACATTATTCATCTCTTGTTTTATTTTAAGTACACACAAGACTATCATACTAACAAGGGGTGAGTGTGTTTGTTTATATAAAAGGGTAATATGGCAATGGTTAACATCTCTAGGCTCAGAAGTAAGTCTCAGTACGATCGGGAAATTGATATATTTCATATGTATGGAATATAGGAATACATGCAGTAGTAAGGTAATTAATTAATTTATGCCAGAGTGTAAAGAAGTTCATTAAGAAGAAAATTAAGTTTAATGCTGCATGTATATCTTTATGTATTAAGCCCTGAACAAAGTTTTCAGAGAAAAAATATTGATTAAAATGTGGAAAGAACTGTATGAAATTGAGATAATGGAAAAAACACGTTTAGTGTTTTACAAAAATTCTAAAGATTTGGTTGAAGGATATAATAAGTTAAGGATTGAGCAATTTTTACAAACTTGGATTTAGTTATTAAATTAAAAGTAGTAAATTGTTCTAATTTACTTAAGGTTACCCAGAAAAAATATTAAAATATGAAAGTTTTTGTTCAATCTAAAAAATTGTAAAAATAACTATTGTTAAAAGTTTTTGTAAATTAGTATTTCTGGCAAAAGTAAGGACTTTTGTTGTGGGAGGAGTTTTCTCGGGGAAATGGTCAATCGCAGGTTATGGGCAGGATCCAATCTGTGAGTTTCACGAGATTGTCTTCTAAACAACATGACAACTTTTTTGTCATTATTATAATCAGGAAAGTCATATAATATGGTGTACATGATTTCTCGCAGATGTACAAACAAAATATGTTTAAAAAAGTGATAAAAAGGTTAAACATTTAAAAAAAACGAGAAACAAGATTGTTACCAAATTGTACAGTGTAGGGTGTACAAGCCATGGTAGCCAAGACTGTCAGTAACAGATCATTCTCTGAAGAGTATGTGACATGTGAGAAGTGTATTACCAACAGAGAGATGCAGATCAAGTTACAGACTGGTCAGTCATGCCATGACATTTTTCACTTTTATGGATCAAAGCACAATACATTTTTGTGTTAAATTTTCCAGATACTTGGAAGAGGGTTCACTGGTGAGGAAAATATATATTTAAAAGGTATTATTACTTACTAAAAGTAATTGTTTTGAAAAATACGATTTTTTAGGCCTTAATAACTTTTTTCGAGAGTTCATTGAGATTTTTGCAGACAAAGTACCTGTCTGAGTAAATTTTAATGAATTATATAGGCTTACTGTAGGGCAAATATATTTTTAATAACAAAAGATAACTTATATACAAACATTTGAAGATCTGAAGAAAGCCCTTATAAATTTAGTATTTTTGGTAAATATAGAAATCTCTCTCAGTCATTTTACATTTAAGTGTATGTGGATGATGAGAAGATTTCATTGGTATTTATAAATAAATGTGTTAGGGGGGCATTGTCCAATGCTACAGATCTGAGACATTGTGGGTTTAGCACCATTTGTTTTGAAAAACATCTTATGTTACACTAAAGGTGTTATTTCAAGGAAAACAGGAGGTGTCAATACACACAGCTTTGTCTAATGGCAATTGGATGTTAAAAAGATCAGTTGTAGTGTGAGGGATAGAGCCACAGTTGTGTAAATTAATCATGTGAATGTCACTTTTTCAACTTTTAGTGGACGCATTGAAAGCTGAATTTAAGACTGTCATGTGTTGGTTTAGCAGTCAGTGACAGAGCAGGTGTGGTTTATTCGATCATACTGTATGAGGGAAATGCTTGGTTCTGAAAAGAAACTTCAACCTGATCAAATTTCTTTCAGAAACAGAATATTTAGGAAAGCCCAACCTAAATTAATGTTCTTTTACAAAATTAAAATAAATTGTCAGTGTAGAGAAAAAAAACAGTAATCTGGCAAGATTATATTTTACAAGATTTAATATTAGTCACAGGATAAAGAGGGGGACTATGACATGTTGTCTTAGTTAGAATCAGTACAGACTGATAAAGGAGATAACATTTATTGTAAAAATAATTGTATTCCAACAATAAATCGATAGAATTATTTTTAAATGAAAAATATTTATTTTTGCATATCCAGGTACCTGACTGACTGACATAGATTTTTTGTTTTAGCTAAATTAAAAAAATCTGAACTACTCATTTTTAGAACACTTTGTCATCAAACTTCTGAAAATAGTTTTATTTGTTTATAGAATTATCTAAAGTGAAAGAGGCCTAACCTGATACTACAAAGTATTGAGGGATTTGGCAAGTCTATATAGATTGATTATATTAGTTTTTTCACTTGCTACAGGAGGATTACAAGGATATTGTTTTTTTAGTTAATGTTTCTTTTTGATAAATTAATTGAGGTAATTCTAGAAAAAATAATATTTTTTATAAAAACGAAGTTGTTGTGAACTTATGTCATATTCCATTGGGGTTGGATTTCAAACCATGGAATCAGTTAATGATTTAAAATTTTATAGGACAGGTAGTAAAGGACATGTATGCAATTTTAGGTTTAATAAAGTTTTTGTTTCTTATCATCTTAAGTACTCAGGTTTTGTAGAACGTATGAATAGTATTGGTTAAGGTGATAAAGGTAAATATTGGGCGACTTATTTACCTGCTATAGTTTAAAAACTTTATTATTTTCTAAACATAGGGTTTGTTACTTTTTGAGTTAATGACAGTCTTTTGAGATTAGCATACTTAGTTTTTTATATAATCTGTTGTATAGAAAGTAGTATGGTTGCAAATTTTGAAAACAACAGGTATAGGTATTTCAGAAGTTTGTTCACAAAACATGGCTAGGCCTTTGCTAAATTTAAATAGAAATGATGTCTTGAATGAGATTTCTACTTCTAATGAGTATGTTTAGTAATTTATTCCAGTAGCTAAAGTTATGGTTAAGAATTATAGATCTGAAGGTACCAAGGATGTCAACAGAGATATCAACTGGGATATCAGTTGGGAAGATTATTTTGTTATTTTTAAGGTACATTGGGATTATACTTTTTTGTTTCAAAAGTATTGGTAAAAATAAAAATAATTGGTAAAAATAAAAATAATTGGTAAAAATAAAAATAATTGGTAAAAATAAGAATAAAATGGGTAAACACAGAAAGGATTATCATTCTAAAATGGTTTACATTGATTAATGAAAATTATTTAGTAAAACATAATTTTTAAAAGAATTTGATACTTGTTTTCATTTTCTTTTATAGATATGTCTTTTGTTTCTAAATTTAAAGAAAACTATTTTTTTTTTATTTCGTTTTTTTAAAAATCTTCCATGACAATGCAACCGCACAACTACATTTCTATTTGTTACTATTTCTTGTTTTTTCAAAAAATTATTATTTTTTGATTATGTTATCTAGGACTATCATTTTTTGGTGAACTTGCATCAAAGGCGACATATTGATCGGTCGATCATTATGTGAGGGGGAGTTAGGATGTGCTTCTCATAAGAATTTTTTTATGAATTATCTGAATAATGATGATAGTAATAAGATAATAGGAAAGACAAAAAGGTATAATTAGAATATATGAAGAAAAGCATTTCAATTAAAATAAATAAATTAAATAATTTTGGAATGTTTAAAAAAAAAAAAAAATAGAAAATGTTGCTTGCTGGTCATGGATAGATGGATAAATAAATCGAAAAATAAATAGAATGATAGATAGAATATATAAAATATGACAAGCAACTAATGGGAACGTTTTTATGTATTTTGTTTCAAATCTGTATTAGGGTTAGAATTAAAACGATTTTATAAATTGATTAAGGAAGAAACGAAAAAAGGTAAAAAAATTATGACAAGTATTTTTAGTCAGAAAATTACTTCTGGTTTATCTGATCCAGTGATTAGCTATGGTACATCTGGAGCAATTGATTCAAAATGTGTATGAAAGGGCCATAAATAAAGTGTGAGTGATTTAGGTAATATTTACGTTGTGTAAATGTCATTTTGCTACCAGTTGTTCTCCATGTCCAGAGTTTATGACTAAAGGTCAGTAGGTCAGTGGTTTCACAGATAAGAATACACATAGAGAGTGTGTCATATAATGGAATGAAATAGTTAAATATTTTTCATAGAAACATCTCAGAATTTTGAAAAATGTTTATGTACAATATCTGACTCACTAAAATGTATTAATGTGTATTGTATTAATGTTTATTGTATTGTTTGTATTGGAAAAAAGAGAATCAGAGACATTTATTATTTAAGATGAATGCACTTATTATTTGTTGATTATAGTGCATTGAGGGGGAATTGTTAGAAGTTTTTGAGTTAATTAATATTTTAAGTGATAAGGGTTTCTGAAAATATATGTAAGTTATATGTTCAGTGGTAAGTGATGGTTTCTGAAGGTCACACAACAGCAGATCGTATAGGGAGGAGTGGTTTTGCTGAGTAGGTATTTATATTTTTGAGTTACTAGTCAGGACAATGGGTGGAGTTATGCTACTTATCTATAGACTGAACCATATTGGGTATATATGCAAATGTGGGTGTTATTAGAATATGCTGACATAACATCTTGAAGAGTATAAGAATGGGGTAGGATTATGAGAGGAAAGGAAGATCGGTGGGAAGAGAAGTAACGCTATACTTTGAAAATGTAACACCAGAAATACCACCTTAGAAGCCATCACCATGCCATGTGTTACCAGATGTCAATCTTGTCTTTGCTTATCTTTCTGAACAATAAACCAACTATTGAACAGATGAAGGATTCTTCAATTTCTACTCCTGAAAGTACGTTTGAAATGCCTTGGAAAAAGACATACATATTTCCGCTACACACCCTTTAGGAGAAGGGTTACTGATTCACATATTACACAAAGACTTTGCTATTCATTAAGAAACGCCCCTGTGAGTATAGTAGAATACTAGAGTATTATGTATTTTACTGGGAAGTGTAAGTATGTAGAGTTTCCACTACATTACATTTTACTACTCTCCTCACTTTTTACAGTGTGTGAGGAGAAGATTGCGGTAACATCTCGTTACCGCCTACAGCACACATCAAGCACACTGATTGCACCCCCCCAATAAAGAGGACCTGTCACCACCCCTCATAGTACCTGTCAATCACAGTCCATCAGAGTACCTGTCACAGTCCATCAGAGTATTTGGGTACCTGTCACGGCACATCAGAGTACCCGAGTACCTGTCACAGCCCATCAGAGTACCTGTCAGTCCATCAGAGTACCTGAGTACCTGTCACAGCCCATCAGAGTACCTGTCAGCCCATCAGAGTACCCGAGTACCTGTCACAGCCCATCAGAGTAACAGAGTACCTGTCCCAGTCCATCTGAGTACCCGAGTACCTGTCACGGCCCATCAGAGTACCCGAGTACCTGTCACGGCCCATCAGAGTACCCGAGTACCTGTCACGGCCCATCAGAGTACCCGGGTACCTGTCACGGCACATCAGAGTACCCGAGTACCTGTCACGGCACATCAGAGTACCCGAGTACCTGTCCCAGTCCATCTCAGTACCAGAGTACCTGTCACGGCCCATCAGAGTACCCGAGTACCTGTCACGGCCCATCAGAGTACCCGAGTACCTGTCACGGTCCATCAGAGTACCCGAGTACCTGTCACGGTCCATCAGGGTATCCAAGTACCTGTCACGGTCCATCAGGGTACCCGAGTACCTGTCACGGTCCATCAGGGTACTCGAGTACCTGTCACAGTCCATCATGGTACCCGAGTATCTGTCACGGTCCATCAGGGTACCCGAGTACCTGTCACGGTCCATCAGGGTACTCGAGTACCTGTCACAGTCCATCATGGTACCCGAGTATCTGTCACAGTCCATCAGAGTACCCAAGTACCTGTCACACGCCATCAAAGTACCCGAGTACCTGTCACGGTTCATCCGAGTACCCGAGTACCTGTCACAGCCCATCAAAGTACCCGAGTACCTGTCACGGTTCATCCGAGTACCCGAGTAGCTGTCACAGCCCATCAAAGTACCCGAGTACCTGTCACGGTTCATCCGAGTACCCAAGTACCTGTCACAGCCCCTCTGAGTACCCGAGTACCTGTCACAGCCCATCTGAGTACCCGAGTACCTGAGTACCTGTTCCAGTCCATCTGAGTACCAGAGTACATGTCCCAGTCCATCTGAGTACCCGAGTACCTGTCACAGTTCATCTGAGTACCCGAGTACCTTTCACAGTTCATCTGAGTACCTGTCACAGTTCATCTGAGTACCCGAGTACCTGTCACAGTCCATATGAGTACCTGTCACCACCCTTCAGAGTACCCAAATACCAGTCCCCAAGCCATCAGAGTACCTGTCACCAGGCCATCAGAGTACCCGAGTACCTGTCACCAGGCCATCAGAGTACCCGAGTACCTGTCACCAGGCTGATATAAATACAAAGAATTACCGCTCTAAGGTAATGACTTCTCCCAAAACAGCTGTCTCCACAATCCCACAGGGTGCTGGCTCTGTTTGCAACAGGAACTGAAGTAGAAAAGAGGTAGCTGGATAGCCGCACTCCGAATTATTCAACTTTATTTCAAAAATGTAATTAAAATCATAGCATCTAGGCTGGTAAACAGACTAACTGCACAGCCGCTGACATGTTTCACACCGAACACGGTGCTTAGTCATAGCTAATGAGCAGAATATACATACAGAGCTATATACACACACACACAAGCAATTAGACAAATGAATAAAATATGTGTATGACAAGATAGCAATTAAGGAAACACCTGTGAACATCCAAAGTCTGAAGATTAGCATTTAAATGGATGAAAGGAAAAATACTTTTTCCCCTAAAACGCCAAAATCAAGCTGACACGTTGAAAGCATACATAATGGTAATAAATGAATGACATGATAAATCTTATCCTTAGGTGAAGAGGTATAGGTGTAACCTAAAAAAATATAAATAAAAAATTACATAAGTAAAAACATTTTTCATTTTGTATGTAAAAAAAATGTTATATATTTTTCACACAAAAAAAGGAGAGAAAGAAACAAACTCTCAATGTGTGTGCATGCCAATACATGGGGCTCATTGAATGTCAAACCCACCAGAGAAAAACACACAAAAAATATTCCCTAAAAATGACACATCCCAAAAAAGGTCATTTGTCTAATTGCCTGTGTGTGTGTGTATATGGCTCTGTATGTATATTCTGCTCATTAGCTATGACTAAGCACCGTGTTCGGTGTGAAACATGTCAGCGGCTGTGCAGTTAGTCTGTTTACCAGCCTAGATGCTATGATTTTAATTACATTTTTGAAATAAAGTTGAATAATTCGGAGTGCGGCTATCCAGCTACATCTTTTCTACCGGTCACCAGGCCATCAGAATACCCGAGTACCTGTCACCAAGCCATCAGAGTACCCAAGTACCTGCCACCAGGCCATCAGAGTAACCGAGTACCTGTCACCAGGCCATCAGAGTACCAGAGTACCTATCTCCAGTCCATCAGAGTACCCGAGTACCTATTTGCAGCCCATGTCTCATAGAATATACGTTGGGGTGTTTGCTTTCCAAAATGGGGTCATTTTGTGGGTAATTTCACTGTCCTGGTGGTCCAGGACCTTCAAAAGTGTGATGGGTAGGAATACTTAATGTGATTGTAGCCGTATTAGGTATTGGGTAGGAATGAAATGAGATGTGTCATTTATGCTCCTAGAATGCCTGAACGTACTACTTCAATGTTCGGCCTCTCTATGTGACCACGCTGTGTAAAAGTCCTACACATGTGGTATCGCCATACTCGAGAAGAGTAGCAGAATGTATTTTGGGGTGTCATTTTTGCTATATACATGCTATGTGTTAGAAATATCTTATAAATTGACAATTTTGTGTAAAAAAAAATGCGTTTTAATTTTTTTCCACATATTCCAAAAACTTCTGGGAAAAAAATTAACTGTTCAAAAGACTCATTATGCCTCACAGATTATACGTTGGGGTGTTTGCTTTCCAAAATGGGGTCATTTTATGGGAAATTCCATTGTCCTGGTACTCCAGGGCCTTCAAAAATGTAATAGGTGGTTGAGAAATGAGATGCGTCATTTTTGCTCGTAGAACGTCTGAAGGTACTACATCAATGTTGGTGCTCTGTATGTGGCCAGGCTGTGTAAAAGTCTAACACATATGGTATCGCCGTACTCGGGAAGAGTAGCAGAATGTATTTTGGGGTGTAATTTGTTGTATGCATATGCTGTGTGTGAGAAATAACCTGATAATATGACAATTTTGTAAAAAAAAATAATAATAAAAAAAATCTTCATTTTGCAAAGGATTATGGGAAAAAATGACAACTTAAAAAAACTCACCATGCTACTTACTTAATACCTTGGAATGTCTACTTTGTAAAAAGGGGTCATTTGGGGGGTATTTGTACTTTCCTGACTTGTTAGTGTCTCAAGAAATGAGATACACCTGATGTACTGAAGGCCTGATCAGATGTGATCAATTTTCAGCGACTGGCACCATAGTTTGTAGACTTTATAACTTTCACAAAGACCAAATAATATACACTAATGTGGGTTATTTTTACCAAAGATAGGCAACAGTATAAATTTTGGCCAAAATTTATGAAGAAATATTACTAATTAGCAAAAATGTATGACAGAAACAAAGAAAAAGGCATTTTTTTCACAAAATTTACGTTTTATTTTATTTATAGCACAAAAAATAAAAAACCCACTAGTGATTAAATACCACTAAAAGAAAGCTCTATTTGTGTGGAAAAAAGAACGCAAGTTTCATATGGGTACAGTGTTGGATGACTGAGTAATTGTCATTCAAACTGTGAGAGCGCTGAAAGCTGAAAATTGGTCTGGTCAGGAAGGGGGTGTAAGTGCACTGTATTGATGTGGTTAAATAAACTTGAGAGTCAGACCTAAAATTCTTGGTGGTACAAACTGCATATAGCAAGCTACATGGTACATATAAATATGATCTAAGTTATAAAGTTTTTACTTATAATTTTATTTTTATGTTAGTTCTTTGTGTTATACCCTGAGAGCCCTAGCTAATGGAATATGCTATCTCAGCTCACAGACAGATGGCGGTATATAAGCTATTATATGTTGGTGGGGCCAAGCGGCGCTGTGACAGAAAGCTCCCAGTAGGGGTATCAGCGTCGGAAGGGCAGCACCATTTCTCAGGAATTTATTAAAATAAATACAATTGTATATCTCCTATATATGGGGAATTCATGTCCATATTTGTCAGTGAAGGTCAATGTACATTCCCTAATAATTGTGTATCATATGATGTAATATTGTGTAACTCTCTAATCGGGTATTTTGTATTTGTCAATGTTTTGTCTGTCGAATGTTTAATGAAAAACATTTGAAAAGAGAGGCAAAGGGCAGGAGTCTTTTACAGTGATTTGACTTAACCCTTGATAATCTATGCATGGTCAAAGACCCCCATCTTTTTTTTCAGCAAAGAAAAAACCTGCCCCTACTGGAGAAGAAGAGGGTCGGATAAAACCTCTTTCCAAGTTGTCTTTCATGTATTCCTCCATGGATTTTAGTTCAGGCAAAAACAGGGGATAGGTTCTTCCTATAGAAAAGAGGTTCTCCAGGAATCAAATTAATTGTGCAATCAAAAAAACAATGTGGAGGTAAAACCTCTGCCTTTTGCTTGCAAAATACATCTGCAAACTCATGGTATCCAGGCAAGGTAGGTGGGATGGCCTCAGAAGCCTACAGACAACCAGAAAGTCTTTTGTGTTGAGACAAACAGTTTAGATGACAGAACGTCCCACAACAGGTTACTTCTCCATTTTCCCAATCAAAAGAAGGGTTATGTTGTTGTAACCATGGGTAACTAAGGATAATAGGCAGAAGTGGGGAATCAATAAGAGATAATAAAAATTCCTCTTTGTGGAGTACGCCTACCTGAAGGCTGATAATCGTATGTCTCAAATTTTACAATGTCCATTCAGGGGGCTGATGTTCAGGGGTCTAGACTTTGGAACAAATGGGGTTTTATTTTCTTTAGCAAAAGTGTAGTCCAAGAATATGCCAGTGGCTCCAGAATCCACAAAAGCCTCACAGGAGACAAGTTTAGAGGCTAAATGGATAATTGCAGGAACGGTAATCTTGGTCTTGGAGGATACACCTGTAAGGTCTAACCCAGCTCCTCCAACACTGGTATGAACCTGCCTTTTAATGGATGGGAAGGGTAGACAGATAACATATGTCCTTTAAGTCCACAGTACAGGCATAGGCCCATTGCACGCCTCCTTTGTTTCTCCGATTCAGTTAGGTGGAGACCGCTTACTTCCATGGGTTCCACAGGTGCCTGGGGTTCCACCGAGATTTCAGGTTCTGGCTGAGGTGGCGCTTGGAAGTTAAGGGCCAGACAGTAAAATGGCCTAGGAAACCTGTAAGTTCTAAGTCTCTCTTGGCACCTTTCATGACACCGGACATCCAGACGAACACACAGCTCCAAGAATTTCTTAAGGTCTTCTGGCGAATCCTTATAGACCAATTCGTCCTTGGTGCGATCTGTAAGACCTTTTCAGAAGGCTGCACGTAATGCCCTAGAGTCCCAATTAGTCTCAGCAGCCAGGGTACGGAACTCAATAGCATATTGTGGCACAGACCTGTTACCTTGTTGTATGTTCAAAAGTGAGTACTCTAGTCATCATTGCGTTCCAGGTAAGGAGAGACCCAGGCCAGGGCCTTCCCCTTTAACAAGGAAATTACAAAAGTCACTTTGGCAGACAAAGTGTTAAAATTCCTGGGGTTGTTGTGGAGATGCAAACAGCAAACATTTAAAAAGCCTCAGTATCACCACCAAATTTTTCAGGCAGGGGAAGCTTGGGTGGTACAGAAGAGGTGGGTTGGATTGGAACAGGAGTCTGGACCATTGCAGAAGGACCAGGAGAGCAAGATTTAAGCATAGTACAAAGTTCATCTAACTTGGCACCCAGGGAAGAAAGTTACTCCAATCAATTGTCCCTGATGTGAAATCGCCTTAACAATCTCAGCAGGGTCCACTGCCATTGTGGCCCGTTAGTAATGTAAGGTACATGTGATAGGTACAGGGCCGGTGCTACCACTAGGCGGACTAGGCAACCGCCTAGGGTGCACTGCTGCCTAGGGCACCCAGCAGCTGGTTATTTTACTCCTGCACAGTGCACTGTCTTTGTAATTTTCCTGCCATGTCAAGCAGCACCGCCACCAACCCCCCCGCCCCTGCTCCGTTCCGCTGATGTCTGTGTAATGTGTGTTTACAGATTAAAGTCCACACAGACATCCCCCCACTCTGCTCTGCAGTGAGACAGCCAGTAAACCCCTGGGCACTCTCTGTGTGTGTCAGTGTCAATGTCACTGTGTCAGCACTGTCATGCAGCAGCAGCGCCCCCCACCCCCCCTTCTCCTCTCTTCGCTCTCTGACTGTCAGTCTAAGTCTGTCACGTGACGCCATGACTCATATCTCGCCGAGGCCGCTCTACAGACTCCAGTGTCAGTCCAGCAGCACAGTTCAGCCGGCCCCGCCCCCCCCCCCCACGAGCTCCTGGAAATTGGAACAGAGTATGGATGGATGGAGGATGCAAGCATCATGGGATGGCTCTCCAGGCTTTGGGACAGGTGCAGCCTGGGCTGCTTGTAACAGGAAGAGGCACCGCAGGACACAGAACAGAAGCAGCAGGTACACATACAACACAGCAGAGTGGGTGCCAGCGAGAAACAGGTGTCACTGGTGTGGAGTAAGTAAAAACTGTTGCTTTCTCTCTTAATGAGATTGTATATGAAATGTAATTTTAAAATGTGTGTGAGTGCATATGTATAATATTGACTGATCTGCTAAAATGCCCCCCCCCCCCAGTCTGTATTTTATGGGCGCTGCTGAGTTTCTATTGGATCATGGGCGCTGGTGACATGGTATTTGACGGGCGCTGGTGAAGCGGCATTGATGGTCGCTGATGAGTCTGTATTTGATGGGCGCTGGTGACATGGTATTTGACAGGCGCTGGTGAAGTGGCATTGATGGGTGCTGGTGAGTCTGTATTTGATGTGTGCTGGTGAAGTGGCATTGATGGGTGCTGGGGAGTCTGTATTTGGTGGGCGCTGGTGAAGCGGCATTGGTGGGCGCTGGTGAGTCTGTATTTCATTGGTGCTGGTGACATGGTATTTGACGGGCGCTGGTGAAGCGGCATTGATGGGAGCTGGTGAGTCTGTATTTGGTGGGCACTGGCAAGTCTCTATTTGATGGATGCTGGTAAAGTGGCATTGACGGGCGCTGGTGAAGCAGCATTGATGGGCGCTGGTGAGTCAGTATTTGGTGGCCACTGGTGAGTCTGTATTTGATGGACGCTGGTAAAGTGGCATTGATGGGCGCTGATAACATGGTATTTGACGTGTTGCAAAGTGTTGCATGCAAAATAGTAGCCGTCATTAAAAAGGTGGGGATTACATGGGCAGGGCAAAGGGGGTGGAGTCAGGGGTGGAGCCAAGGGGGTGGCAAAATGAGGTTTCGTCTAGGGTGTCAAAAATCCTTGCACCAGCCCTGGATAGGTAGTGTCCGAAGTGGAGCTTGTATGCTGAGAATTCAGGCGAAAACTTAGTCAGGCAGATCAGGAGGGCAGAAGATCCGGCAAAGAGGTACTTGATCGAAATTCAGAGATTGGTCAGGCAAGCAGAAGGTCATACATGAGCTGGTGGTGAAGTACAAAATCAGCAGGCTAGAGAGTAGTTAGGAATTCAAGCAGAATAATAAAATAATATAAAAAACAAAAACAAAACAGTCAAAACACCCAGGAAGCTAGTCCAAACAAATGGGCACTGAGAGATAGGAAGTGCTGCTATTTATGGGCTGCTTTGATTGTAGATCATCCACAGCTGGCAGCAGTTGAGGCTAGTGAGTCCAAGGTAATGCATCAAACCAAGAGAACATAGCTATAACTCCAGAGCTCCTCTGTGGCACAACAAGTTAGGCCCCTTTCACACATGCGGACAGTATGTCCGTATTTCATCCATCCGTTTGCGAATGAAATACGGACATACATGCATTCCTATGGGATAGCGGGTGTCTGCGGATGAACATCCACAGACACCCGCTATTGTCCGCCTCTGCAATTGTTCGATTCTGCAGATGGAGGAAAATCCTATTTTTTTATCCGTCTGCAGAGCGGATCGGATGAACACGGACAGACGGTCCGTGCTCATCCGATCCCCATAGAGGAGAGCGGAGAGCTGACAGGGCGGTCCCTGCACAGTGTGCAGAGACCACCCTGTCCGCCGCCGGCTCAGCAGGGACAACGGAGCGATCTCCGCTGAGTAAGTGGATCATCACAGGGCGGATCATTACTGATCCGTCCCGTGTGAAAGGGGCCTAAGACTGCAGCTGTAGGACCAGGAATATTCCAGTTCAAATACACCCAGGTACATGACAGGGGCCAGGAGAGAACAGCACAGTGCAAGGGACCAGGAAAGAACATGACAATAGAGGGGGTCTAGGAGAGAACACAACAGTACAGAGGGCCCAGGAGAAAACAGAGTAGTACAGGGGATCAGAAGAGTGCATGACTAGTGTATAACATATATGCATTTGCTACCAACCTATACTCCACTTGCCCCCATTATATAATAAATAAGACCATACCACTTTTGGAGTAAAATAGGCCATAGCAGCCATTTCTTTATTAATCAAACTGTATAAATATCCAAAAATATATAACTCTTTAAATAACATAAACAATAATAAAAACAGTAACAAAAACAGTAAAAAAACAATAACAACATCAGTTATGACAAAACATCATCTCCCCCTAGTGTTGGTCTTTGCAGGTTCACCAATAACACTCAGTTATATCCAAAAATTATGACACAGCGGTCCCTCTGACGTGGGTTATTAGGCCTCAAGCCAACAGGCTGACTCATTGACACCCACCTACCGCATAATCAATTACCAGATAACCTCCGTTAACTGGGGTACCACCCTCAGGACTCGTACCACCGACAGATCCTGACTCTTCATTCAGAACTCTCTTCCTTCACCCGCAAAGACAAAACACCAGCCACAGCTAACAAGGGTAACCGCTTATCCTTGGGAGCCCCTCCACAAACGCAATGCTCGCTGCACTCCATCCTGGATCCCCAGGGCCCACAGATCAGTCCCCACATCATTGAGGTGCACTTCATCCTTCTTCCAGTATCGCCAAGTCTCAGCTTCTAATTCCAGATGTCTTATCCCCAAACCTCCATTCTTTACAACAAACCTGCTGATGTCCCTGTTTATTTTACGTCTGGCCCTGTTCACGCCCTCCACTGACCTGGCCGTCATCCAAGATTGACGAGCTACCATGTCGGACCACACTATGATAGTGTCCGGATAAGACATACGCAGCCGCAGTATGTCAAAATTCATATCCAGTGTGATATCCAACATGGACCTGACTTAAGTCATTTCCCCCCACATGTAAAATCAAAACATCAGGAGGCCTGTCCCGCCGTGCAAAACGGTGAACCTCCGATACCATTCTGCTCCATAACATACCCGGAAAACCCAACCAACGGACACAGGCTTCTCGATTGGAAAACCCCAGCTGCCACCCGTTAGGCCGGACATCCGCCCTTCTGGCCCCCCAGCAAACATATGAATGGCCCAAAATCCAAATCAGACACTGCACCGCATCTGGAATAAAAGAAAGATAAACGTGCCACCGTGACCATACAAAAACAAATAAAAACCCCAACTCAGATCCTTAGCCCCCAAAACCAACTGCCATCACAACAAGTGAGGGCGGACATATAGTCTAAACCTCCTCGATTCCCACCCCCCAATCCGTTTTACTGCTTCCTCGTCCAAACCTGGCCTAGCCCGTTCGGGCACTGCCCCTATCCTGAACGAATGAGAAGAGAAACCTTTGTCCTCCAAACCCAGACCCCGTAAACACTTCCAAAAAATAGAGACAAACTAAAATTTTGACAGAGGGGACTCGCCCCCATGCATTAAGAAAGAACCTGTAAACCCCGGTCTGTGTTCCAAAAATCCCCTTACTGCCTCCACTGGACATAAAGCTGATCCTGGGAAGGGGCAGACGTATACCATCTTACCCGTTCCCGCTTGATCCGTTTTGGATCTCCTCAGCCTAATGGAAACCCCGTCTGCTTTGCACTGGACATCCTGTAACCCAATGCCCCCTTGCACTTTCTTAGATGGACTAACCAATTCCCCAATTCTAAACGCCCCAAAAAACGCCAACAGAAAAGCCGCCCTGAATAATCCCAGCTCGTAGGTCGAGGAGCAAACCCCCACCAGTTGCTCCAGAATGCCCCTCAGAATCTCAAAAGACACAGGTCATCCTTCCACCCTACCATCTTCTTGTAGCCTTTTATCACCTGGCGCACCCAGAAATCCTTAGTAAAATCAGGAAGCCCCTGCCATTTGAATAGAAATGCCCATCCTGCCATCTTCCTGCTCACTGCGGCCCCTGAGGCTCCCTCTTCCATCTGTCTAGATAGGTAATACAGCATCATCCAGTGAACTACCGGGCCTGTGGAATCCTCACCCAAACCCTGAACGAAAACCCACCATTCCTCCCATACCTTACCATATGCTCTCCATGTGGGCTCGCTCACCGACTTCCTGATCCATCCTGTGATTTGCCCAATGCAATCGTCCACAACTAGTTGGGACAGGGCACTCTGTGTTGCTCCGCAGCCAGCGCCAACTCCCAGAACCTGTCCCACTGAAAGCAAGACAACGCATCAGCAATCATGCTCTCAACACCTGGCAAGTGCACTGCATAAACGAAGATATTCAGCTGCAAACAACGTAAAACCAGGTGTTACAGTAGCTTTATGACCGGAGGGGACGATGCAGATACTCTGTTAATCACCTGCACCACCCCCAAGTTATCACCATGGAACCGCACCTTCCTGTCCCGGAACAATGCCCCCCACAGCTCCACCGCCAGCACCACTGGAAACAATTCCAGTAGCACCGGATTTTTGGTGAACCCTGCATCCACCCACAACTTCGACCAAGGGCCCGCACTCCAGCAGCCCTGGAAAAAGGCTCCGAAGCCCGATGCCCCCGCCGCATCGGTGAACAATTCTATATCGAAATGACTCACCACTCCAGTCATCCACAAAGCCCTCCCATTAAAAGCCTCCAGGAAACAGTGCCAAATCAGCAGATCATCCCTATGCACTTTTAGCAGCCGCACGCATCGGAAGAATTCTGCAAGCAAAATTGAGTTTTCCCAACAGTGATTGCAGAACCTTAAGCTGCACCTTGCTCTTGTCCAGTAGTCCTTGAATCCCGGTTTTCAGATCCACAAGCTTGTCCTCTGGCAACCTGCATTCCATCGCTTCAGAATCTAATAAAATACCCAGAAAGGTGATGACCTTCCTGGGCCCCTCCGTCTTGTCGGGTGCCAACGGGATGCCGAACCGATCCGCTATGTGTTCCAGCGTTGCCAGCAACACCCCGCACACTCTGGAATCCGGCAGACCCACGCAGAGGAAATCATCCAAATGATGAATAGAATTCAGCCCTGCTACATCCCGCACCACCCATTCCACAAACGAGCTAAAGGTTTCAAACACCGCGCACGAAATGGAGCACCCAATGACACCCCAACAACCGAAAACTTTTGGGATGGACGGGTAGCAACCGAAAAGCCGACTCAATGTCTGTTTTTGCCATCAGCACACCCTGCCTGTATCGGCGGACCCAGCCCACCGCCGCATCAAAGGACTTGTAGCTAACTGTACACTCCTCCAGATCAATGGCATCATTGACCGACCCCCCTTTTGGAAAAGACAGGTGGTGAATTAGCCAAAATTTCTGAGGTTCCTTCTTTGGAACCACTCCCAAAGGAGAAACCACCAGATCAGGGAAAGGTGACACCGGACCTCCCATCCGCCCCAATTCTACCTCCTTACACAGTTTCATAGAAACCACATCTGAATGCAGCAAGGCCAACTTCAGGTTCCGTGGTACCGGCGGGACCACCTCTAACCTACCCGGTATCTGAAACCCCTCAGTGAAACCCTCCTCCAACAGGTGTGCCGCTTTTCTATCCAGATACCTACCGAGAAATGGTCGCATCCTTTTGCGCAGTATCTCCAGACCTGCTTCTGCCCTGTTTGAAGCAACGTGAGAAAGGGTGCGTTCACCCGCAGCCGGAACACTCGTGCTTGTACCGACAGGATCCGCCGAACTTACAGGATCCCTCGTTGTACTGCCAACACGTTCCCTTCTTTCTACTGATTGCCCAGGATCCATTGCCCCCCCCCCCCCCCCCGAGAGAACTGGCCTGGTGCCCTCACCGATGTCATCAGGCGCATCCACAGAATAATGTCTTTGTGGTCCCATCTCAGCGACGGCTGCACCGCTCTCCGCTGGCGAAACTGTTCATCGTATCTCAGCCACACGGTTCCCCTGTACACTCGATAAGCTTCCCCAACCGAATCCATATAACAGAAAAGAACCGAGCAATGTTCAGCGTTCTTTTCTCAAATCACACTTGCCATGATGGTGAATGTCTGCAGGCAATTCGCAAAGGTCCTCGGTATCAGTCTGTGCTTACGCTTCTCCTCGTCGTCCTTTTTTGTATTGTTCGGCTTGACCATGTCCAGGTTGAACTTCTCCAGTGGTAGTAGTGAAAATATCTCCACATACTCACCCTTCCATATTTTCTCCCCTACCTCTGGCTTTAAATGAGCCCCCAACGGCCCTTCAAAGCAGACATACACCTCGCATTTTGAAGAGTCCGCCAAACGTACAATGTCCGGTCTATTGGAGGACTCACTTCCGCTTGATGCCTTAGTGGGCACTGGCGGTTTCTGCCCTGTGGGCCCAGCCACCGCCATGACAACCACCCCTTGGGTGCCGACTGCCTGTCCAGCGCCTTTTGCGCCTCCCCCGACCCCCGTCAGAGGGGACCCAAGCCGCTGCTGGGCCAGTGACAGCCCTCTCCTGGTTCTCAAACCTGCCTATTAGCTCCTTAATCCCAGCTAGAAAACCCAATAGCCCACTCTCATCCCTGACAGCTCCACCTGTCCCCAAGCCCCAAGCAAGGGTAAAACAGTCGACCTGGCCTGCCGCCGTGCTGCATACCCACCTGTGGATTTTCTTGCCGCCTTTGGAGGGCCGGTGCAGACCACCTCAGCCTTGTCCGACCGACCACCATTCGCAGACCCTCCTCACCCAACCTGGTGACGCTAGCCATGGGGGGGAGACCCACCCCTGTGGCACGAGATCTCCCCGCTGAGGCCCTATCCTTGCATGCTCCACACCAGGTGGGGGGCCCGCATCCGCTCCTACAGCTCTCCTATGGGGCCTGGCAGCTCCTGTTGATCCACCCTCTGGCCTGCTCCTCTGTCCCAGCCTCTGTGGGGATGGGCTCCTCAGTCTCCCCCCTACTGTCCTGGTCGCCTTCTTCGCCGGGGGACCGATGGAGTCCTCCCCGGACTGCTGGCATCTGCCCTCTCTCTCCTGAGGGGGTCAGGGGAGAACCTGGATGGCGGCCGTGACCTCCGGGTGTGCCCCCCCATCCGCGGACGTTACCGCCAGCTGCCCCATTAAAACACTAAGTGTCTCTTGCACCCAAACCTCCCCCCAAGTGGCTGCCTCCTCCCCGAGCCTCACAATCAAGTCCTCTATGGCCGCCCTGCTGCTGTCCTCTGGAAACTTTCTTCTGGAATGCTGCCTTGTGGAGGGGGCAGGATCAGCTTCCCTGCACTGAATAACCCGCCCCCTACCCTTTCGACCAATCACCCGCCCCCTATCACGCAGGGCTGACATGCACTGTTTACACAGTCATGCCAGCTAACCCCTGCGGCGCTGGGCTTTTCTGGACAATACAGGGAGCCAAGGGGGAACAACACAGCACAGAGGGCCAGGAGAGAACAGTATAGCTCTGGGGTGGGGGGGGGGGGGGGCAGGAGGGTACTTGTGGGCACAATACTGCCATGCAGAGTAGCTCAGGGAAGTGCGGGACAGTGAGTCAGTTGTCTGTACTGCAGCCTTTCAGTTATGCAAGGAATGCATCCACCCCTGGGAATCCCGGTTGAGAAACATTGAACTAGACAGTACCACCTGTTCCTTTGCAAAGTATGTTATATATAATAAAAAATGTAACAAAAACAAATCTTTTTTTTTTTTTTTTTGTTACTCTCATATCTGTGCAATATGTGTCAGTACAGTACAACCATTTGTATTCCCCATTGGAAGGCAATGTGACAGGAGGACAAGATGACAACACATTTGAAACACAGTGACAGTATTTTGCCTCCCTATAACAGGAAGTGCCTGAACAGAGACCTTTATGCAGATCACTAGGTATTTTATAAGTGAAATGTGTAGATCTAAAATTACTGTAAACTAGATATAAAATCATATCTTGCAATTTTAGTGATTAGGTTTACAAATACTCTAACATAAACATTAATATTTGATGTGTTTATAGAGCATTCTACCTTTACAGATGCCTTGCACACTGCTGCCTGAAAACACTTAGTTTTCAGGCATACAGTTTTTTTTTAACTGATCTACTGTAAATGCAGCCTATTGTTTTCAGTGTGCCTGTACACACAGGCACATAAAGATAAACTACATATAGATTATTAAAAAAAAAATGATATCTGAGCTGCTGGTCAGTATTTTTGCATGTATATGTGCAAATATGCACAAATATGCACATATGCCACACTTCCATTAATAAAATAGAGCTAGAAGAATGTTTATGCTTGTGTGCATACTTTCAAATATGTGCAAGTACGCATGAGTGACATACAGCCCATCTTTGTGTTATTTTAGCCAGGAACGTATGATGCTAATACAGTTGTCAGTGTGTCTTACTTTTAGAATGTGTATTATACCTCTCTTGTCTATGCACCCCTGTAGAAAGAAAACTATTTTCTGAAATGCATCACATATTCTCCACCAGTGCTATAACATCTGGGGAAGGATACAGAGAGTATTTTCACCTCATAAAATCCATTACTGGTTCCATTGCAATATAATTATGAAATAATCACACAGCTGTTAATTTTTATTGAATTTTGCACAAAAAGCAACATGTTTTATATACATTTCTGGTGTATATTGCCTTGAAAACCCCAATTTAAATGTGGGAATTCTTCTATCTCTTTGGCTACATCTTCAGCCATGATCCTGGTACCAGTTTTTTAGTGCCAATGATTGGCTTTCCTGTAAAAGTGATCAGATGGCTGACCAGTTTTACAGTGCTAAGGTGTCTTCCCCTCCTGCCTCCATTGCCGGTCCCTTTCCCATCCCCCAGTGTTGCCAACCGTCAGTATTTTTACTGGCAGCCAGTAAAAAACTGGCATTTTTCTCCTGCCAGTAAATGTCAGTGACAGGAAAAGGTTTCAAGTAAAAAATATGGCTGTGACCCTTGTAACTGTGCATGTGCATATTCGGCCTGGAACTGGTCGAAACCATTCGGTTGGTACAGTACAGTGTGTACAAGCAGCTACAGTGTGTACAGGCAACGCCGGCGGGAAGAAGGTCTGGTGGAGGTGGTGCCCAAGTGTGTTGTGTATTGTTATGATGAAGTGCAAGGAAGCCAAGTGGTGCCTGCTCATTCTAATTTCTTGCCGTCCTGATCCTAAACTAGTTACTATATCGAAAATAAAATAAGAAATATGTTTTTTGCCTTAATACCTACCTTAATTGCATATTGTACTTGTAGCGTAAATACAGAAATTTTCACTTAAAGCGGAGGTCCACCCTAAAGTGGACCTTCCGCTTATCGGAACCCTCCCCCCCTCCGGCGCCACAATTGGCACCTTTCAGGGGGGAGGGGGGGTGCAGATACCTGTACAGTACAGTAGATTACGCCCCTTTCC